>NW_017728950.1:17074222-17113137 GCF_001723895.1 Crocodylus porosus | reverse complement strand
CTAGGCTGTAGGTGTGTTGGACATTTTTCCTCCCTAGATGCAGCACTTTGCATTTCTCCTTGTTATAGGAGAAATAGGTGTGTAGGGGCTGTTAATGTCTTGAAAGGAATATGCGTGCTTTTGAGAAACCTAAATTCTGCCAGACTCTCATTCTGTGGTTTATAAGCAGAGTAAAGAACTTTATTTTTCAGGAGCAATTAATTAAAAAATTCTCAAGCTGAAGTTAGATGGTTATGAGCCACCCTGGAGATAAAATTCTAAGTTGAGGGCTAAAGGCCACAATTTCTCCTTGAAGAAGAAGGTGGGTGACTTAGAGTGACATCGATGTCTCGGAAAAAGTATTTCCTAGGGCCTAGTCAAACATTCATGTGCAAGTCACAAATGATTGAAATGTTCTGATATATTAAAGTTGGGATATGTTAGTATGGTGCCATGCACTTACTTGCAAAAACTGCAAATCATTGGAGTGTTGTTGCCTAGGGCCATGCTGCATGTTACATTTAGCATGTATTAAATGCACTTAAAACTTGGCAACTGTGTGTTTGATCAGCAAAATACATGCTAAGTGTGCTTGTATGATGGCAAAGTTATGACTTTTTGTACAAGGAGTATCTTCAGATCATATTAAGTAATACATGTTCAGCTGTCATCAGACTGCTCCACAGAGATGATATGAGAAATCTACATTCCCAACCCATCCATGACATCAGCCAGGGACCCTCTGCTGTACCAAGCCTCCAAATGATACGAGGAGAACTACACGTATCAGAGGGAAGGATCATGGACCTTTCACTTGTCAGGTTCCTCCAGGATCAAATTGAAAGTTGGGTGCCACTTCAAGACTCCTGTTTGTGATGCTGGAAGCTGGGACTGATAATCAGCTGATTGTCATTCCCAGCCCCAGGACTGCACCAGAGGCAGTTCAGAATTATCGTGCAGTGCCATGGCTGGGACTGACAATCACTGAGGTGCGCATTTAAGAAACTGTAGTAAACGTTACTGGGTGACTGCTCAGAATGTGTTTGCACTTTAATACCACCCAGATTTAACACATACTTAATAAGCAACAGAGCTCCCATTAAAGTTAGCGTGTTAAAAAATATGCCTTGCCTGAAAGGGAACAACTTTGCAACATCACAAGGGCACCTGCCACCTGCTAAAGTGCTTGAACATGCATCCGCTTGCATTGTTACAGCACTTAGTATATGTTAAATTGAATGTGTGACACCACCCTCACCTGGAGCCAGCATACTCCATGTAAGGTAGATAGTGGTAGATAGTCGGACTTTCAGATCTACAATGAAGTCTAGGGAGATTGTGGAAAAAAAACAGGAGAAAGTTGGAAAGGGGTTGCAGGAGTCCTGAGGGTTTCTCCTGGGTGGTGGCACAGAGCAGGAAGATCAGGTCTACCTGCAACGCAGTGCTGATGAAGTTATGAGGCTTCAGAATAGGGCTTAAGATATCAGAGAGAGGGGAAAAACAGGGAGACAGCTAGGACTGGCGCAAGTAGAAAATAAAAAGGGAGCTGAATATACAAAGCTCCCATTTCCCCTTTTGGAATACCAGTGATGAATATTCTTATCCATGAATTTTCATATTTAACACTCATGCAAAGCAAGAGTGGTGAGTGTTTTTTTCCCCAGCCTCCTGCACACGCATTCCAGGAAGCCTTGATGAATACTGCACACACTCTGTAGCTGGGGACTGGGTTATTCACAATAGCATAAGCAATGTCAGCAACAACAACCATGCAACAAAACATCATGTATGTCTTATCATGTATATATTTCTCCTGTGTCTCTAAGTATTTCACTGACACAATTAGTTAATTGTTCATAGCTAACAATTAAAGTCTTATCAAATAAACACATTTTTAACATATGCTCTGAAAATTATTACAGGGAAGTGGCAGGTGTAGGAGTGAATCCCAGAGAATTGGTAAAAGAAACATTCCCCTTGTCTAAATTTCAGGACAATAATTCAGCCATATCAGAGCACAAGCACTGATGTGCATATGGCATTCATGCTGATCTGTCAGCTACTCCAAAGGCAAATTGCACAAGACTGTGCTCAATGCTAAAGATGCCTCTGAAACTGGCCCTACCAGTGACAAGAGACAAGTGAGGATTGAGAAGGTATTTTGGATGCTAGTTAGCAAATTCTCACTTAAATGAGAAGAAGTACCTAAAAGAATTGCAGCTGACCTTCAACCTCATGGGAGCAGAAGGTTGTTATTAAAGGAACCAGTGAGAGGAACAGTGCAGTTATTCAATCTAATGGGTCACACAAGCCTAGGTGTAGTTAAAAATAAATTCTATTACACAGGAAAATCAGCTCAAATGAGCCTACACCACCGAACTTGCACTGTATTTCCACTTTCTAAACTCTGCCAAATACCATACTGTCTTAACTTCTGCCATACCTCTCTATCTTAGGTATTGATAAGTAACACTAGTATCTAATTTTTACTGCTTTTATCTTCTCTGCTCCTGCTGATATTGTCTTCATACAGAAAAACTGAGGCACAGAGACAGCCTTGCAAAGGTATTTTTGGCATCTCAAGGTATAGACAGAAACCTACAGGGATGTTCAAAACCAACTGAACTGGTGCTTTCCATGGAAGTTACATGTCTAACGTACTTAGGAGCTCTTTTAAATCCCATGTAAGTGAATTACCTGAAACCTTTGGCAGGGCAGGGAACTGAACCCATGTCCCAATCTAACATACTGACCTATGGACCACTCATCTACTTATGCATATTCTAGCAGACATTTGGGACTGCTAAAATAAGGCTATGCCTGGAGTGTGTATTGGAAGCATTTTGAAACATCATCAGCTGAACTGTAAAAATGGACTTGTGATTTTTAGTTTTGGCATGCCAGGCTACAGACATGTTAAAGGGGCCTGATTTTCAACACACAGGTGCTTAGCATTTTCTAAAAGTCAGTTCTCTTCAAAGTACCCCTGCTGGATTCTCCAAATCCCTCGGTGCTTTTGAAAATGTAGGATCCCTTACTCAGAAGGTCCAAGAGTCATTTTAATTAAAGCACTGCCATGTCTCCTGTATCAGCATCCCCGCACTTTAAATTGGCAGCAGGGGCACTTGAATTAAAGCTCACTGAATGAGCTTTAGTACAGGCACCCCAGCCACCATTTTTAAGCACGGGGACGCTGGCACACGAGACGCAGGAGGCTGCTGGAGCGTGGCAATTGCCATGCTCCAGCAGATTTGATTAATCAAGTCTGCTCCAATGTACTGGAATTCCAGTGTGTCAGAGCAGCCTCCACACTTGTGTATAGGCACCCTATATTATTGCCAATTACCCATTTCATGCAGTGAGTTCCTAAAACTGATTAATGTCTAAAATTAATAAACTTTTCCTAATTCCTTAATGGCATTACTAGGACACAAGTTCCTGAATACACTCAAAACTGATCACTGAATTTGGATGTGCTCTAGGGACAGAGCTGGCATTACTATCTGTGCTTTATTGCATGTCTTCTAATATTCCTCTTAAAGTCTTAGCTGCTGGAGTCATTTGATTTTGTCAGGATTTCAATTTCATTTTTTTTAAAGTAGCTTTCCAATCTTTATGGCTGAGAAGAGAAGCTTAAAATATGTCCAGAGAGAACCAGAAAGGCGCAAATAGCAGAAGGCAAAACAGTGAACCTCAAAAATATTATTTTTAAAAGTCTCATGATTTTTAAATCACAGGATCGTTTTCAATGCTTTGCACTCACAATACTGCAGAGCACTTTTCTAGCAAACAGCAATATCCTTAATATTTAACTCAGCTGTAACAGATTCTAAGGGCAAAATCTTTGGGTAGTATAAACTTGCATAGTTCTTTCGAAGTGAAAGAGAGAATTTTGTTTTATATCAACATCTGAATCTGCCTTTACATATTTAAGTCAGGAGCAAATACAAATGAATACTCTTTAATATCATATTTATCTGGCTAGCTCTGTCACTGTCCATATTTCTGGAGTGCATATGATACCGCCATGGTATCAAAGGTCATAAATTAAGTGATTAATTAACCATTTATTAATTCATAGTTAAAAGGTACTAATAATGGCAATAATGTAAAATGCATTACATACATAATGGCTTAATCCCACCCCTTGTCAGATTCTTGGCATCCTCAGCTCCCATTGGCTTCCAAGGGAGTTGAAGGCACTCACTATTTCCCAGTTAGTGCCTGACCCCTTCCATCACAAGGCTAGTCTTCTCTCAAAAATGTGGAAATATTGTTCAAAAAGAAAAACGTGGAGGAAAAAAATTGGTAACTCACCGAAGACACTCAAACTGTTAAGATTTAGTGCTAAAAAGTAATGACTTGAGCATTTTCAGCCTGACAAATCCCAGCAGCTAGTCTAGTCCTGGGGTCTGTAGCCCTTTAGGAGCCCAAATAATACAGCTCAGTCACAAGTGGACTGATGCTCAACCTAACGACAGCTGCTTCTCTATGCCACCAAACTGCTACTAATGTGAGACCCAGATGCCATCAACCACCACAAAATAGCCCTGCCACTGAATTCCCACCATTTTGCTACCAAAATGCCAAAATTTGTTAAGTAGAGTTGGCCTGAAGGTCATCAGTTGCTGACCCCAGTCCAGTTGCACAAATGCATATGACATGTTCATAACAAAGACATTGATTAAAATTATTCATGTGGTGAAAGAGAGAAAAGTTTGACAGCATCTTATGAAGAATACAGCAGACTGCCCTACTAGGAGGGGCCCGAGCCTTTTTCAGCCAATTGGTCTGAATCACCTGAGTTGATGGCTGAAAGATAAGATTATTGTTCACACTGGAGGGATGTTTGTTTATTTTTTGGGCCTGCTTTACATCTAATTTTCTCCTTTCACCAATACAATTCTGTCTTTTGCTGGCATCAGTGCAGAACAATTGCAAAGCGCTTGGCTTTGCTTCTGAAATGCTGCTTTTTTTTTTTTTGAAAACTCACCAGGCACCATTCCTGTCAGCGTTGGAGCAGAGTAGCTGCCCTGTCCGGCAGGGGGGACGTGAGGAGGGTATCCTGGGAGGGTTGTGCTTGCCAATTCACGACCTGAAGAATCAGACCAACAAATCACCATGTGAGCATTCACAACAACTAGACATGTTTTTACATTTCCCTGAACACTCAGAACACAGGCCATGCATTTGTCATCACTGTACTGTGAATACCAAAGTGGGATTTTTAGCTTGGCAGGAAGAGAAGAGACAATTCCTTTCTTTGTAAGCTGCCATAAAGCTCTGATAAAGTGAGAGACAGAGAAAGAAGGCTCATGGCTCTGTAGAGAGGCAAGACAACCAATCTAACTCAGATGTTCCCTTCTTTTTCCCATGTTTCGCTGAAACTCAGAATGGAAAGCTAGAGCAATTTTAATAACACTTACTAAGCACTCTTCCTAGGACTTAGCATGTCTAAACACACAAGGACTGTCTGCAGAGGTCCTGCAAATTCAGTTCAGGGAATTTTTCTTTTTTTCTGTATGGAAAATATAACAGGATGCAAAGTGGTTGCCGTGGTCGCAACAGTGTCTTAGGCTGTGTAGGATGGAACTACTGCCAGGGCAAAAACACATGCTGATATAGCACTGAATTCAAGACATTGTTTTGGGAATTAGACATTTTACATGAGGACTTGCATCACCATTTTGTACTTCTCCAGGGGAACTTATGCACTTCGATAACATATAAGGGTGACACCATTACTAGCCATTGTTTATAGGGATGCCTCCTATGTTAAGGCAAGAGAGAAACACAAGACTAGCAGCAATACCTTTATTTGTTTAGCATTTACTTCAACATTTCTAAAACAGAGAGAGACTGCTGACCTGTTTCTCAAAAAGATATCTAGATGTCTCAGAAAACTGTAAATATGTGGTTGCCTAGTCATTTTCAGAAAGTTAGCTGCAAAAATTTAAGACCATAGTCCACTGATTCCCCTGCTCAGAGTTCAGATTAGACAGCCTTTTAATTAAAGCCTGGAGTTCTGAGCTCAATTAATGGCTCTTCCACAGATGTCACGTCCAGCCAGGGCAAGTTGCTTGAGCCTACATTTTCTGTGGTACTGAGCAATCCTGCATGCCTGAATTCTTGGATGCCCAATTTACAAGACATTAAAAAGGCCCAACTCTCATAAACAAATTCTCATTAGGCGTTCTTTCTGCTCCAAAGCAAGGCATCTCAAACCACAGAAACCCTGCATGGATGTCATGCCCTGTTTCCCTGTGACCATGGAGTAATGCCAGCCATGTTAGCCAACGGGTCTGAGTCCCACTGCTGTATATTCATATTGCATATAGGAGGGAGGAAGATAAAGTTCACCAAGAGCCTAGTACACTAACAATATGGCTGCACACGACCTGCACTGTCTTCTGCTCCCCTTGTGTTCATGTGTGTTACACTAACACACCCTCCCTCTAGACTCCACCAGATTTACTTAGTCTTCCTGAGTCCCCAGGCCTACACCTACTCTCCAATATGCCACTTATACCACCCCACTTCTGCCCTATCATATCTTCCAGGCAAGAAGGTGAGTAGTGAAGGATGTCATAAATCATTTAATTGAAAAGCTGCACATGGAGTTCACTTGTAAAGGTACCATGTCTCTTTCACTGTATGAATATGAATGTGCCCAGGCTTCTGGTACCTAATCACCTGGAATCCTGGTTTTCTCTGTTTAAAAACTGCAAATTTTCTGATAAAAATCTCTGATTAAAACCCCAAAATCTTCATTTTCTTTTTGTAAGTAAAATGAAATGCCACTATATATATATAGGCATCTGTTGAACACAATGTTTTATTGATATATTTAAAATTTTTAAGCAATTTAGAAGCCTACAGTGCAACAATCACTATAATAAAAATATTCTAAATACATATAAATATTGGCATTTGATCTGGGGTTTTTTGTCATGGAAAATCACAAGCTCCCCCTGCCACTTTCACTCACCAAGAGGCAGGTCCAGCTGCAGCTGTCCCCCTCACTGCTCTGTGACGCTGAGCAGCCCTGATATGCTGGTGCCCTGCTCCATGCCATTGCCCCTCACTTCCAAGCCACAGCCCCCCAGCCCCACTGGTGCCCTTACTCCCCACCCACTGCCCCCTGGCCCTGCTAGTGTCCCTCACTCAGGACCCACAGCCACCCATCCCTGCTGGTGCCCCTTACTCCCCCCCCCAAGCCCTCTGCCCTACCCCAGCCCTACTGGAGGGGCCCCCTGCTGCCAGGGCTATGAAGCTAGGGACCCAGGTCCGCATCTCCCTTCCTCCCCCCCAGCAGCACCTGAGCCCCAGCTGCCACCTGTGGGAGGTGACAGCTGCTGCAGCTGAGCAGTGTGGAACCCAGCTCCCCTGCCCCACGGGTGGCATGACCAGAGCAGAGCCCATAGGGGAGGGGAGAGTGGTTTCCTGTGGCCCAGCACATCAGACCCAGAGCGGCAAGGCAGGACAGGGTTGGGAGACTTGATTCTGCCGCTGTGAGCCTTGCTCCACCAGGGTAACGCACCCCCTGCCCACCTGGCAACAGAGGGGGTGCCAGCGTGGAGTTGTGCTCCCTGCTGCCATCGTGGTATGGGGCTCTCAGCAGGAGCATTGAGCCTCCCACCCACCCCGAGCTCACAGTACGCCACCTGCATCCACCCCCACCCCACACACAAAACTGGGGGACATGTGCCCCCCCCACTCCTCCTCCTCCCAGGATTGCACACAGTGACGGGGAACAAGCCCCCCTGCAACCTGAATTAGCCATCTGCTGCTCTGTCCTGCTCCCCACACGGGCCCTGCAGCTACGTATAGCAGCCCGAAGCCCCAGGCCCCACACACCGTCCTGGCTGGGCAGTGTCCCCAGCCCCAGCCCTGCCCAACTCCCTCCTTCCCTTACTATGGGAGCCTCAATCTTCCCCCCACTCCCCAGACTTACCTGCAGGGAGCTAAAGGAGCTGTTCTCATGCTGCCTTGCTGCCATGTGCATGTGTGTGCACACATGCACATGGTGCCCCCTACCTGATCACATTCCTCCTGCTCTCCCTAGCCCCTTGCAGGCTGAAACTCTACCAGAGTTTCCCATGCTTTTCTCCTTCAAAGGAGAAAATCTGTGTTTTTCTCCTGACAATGAGAAAATCCATATTTTACAGCATTTTTCTGTGGTGAACAGAAAACCCAGATTCCTGCTACTCACAGTATTCTATGGTGCATCACACTTATGGGGTGGTGTGTGCAGATGATGCACCCATTGGTAATGGCAGTATGATAGGGCCAGCACTTGCAGCTGCCACCTGCACAGGATCAGTGCAGCCACCCTTGCATACATGTCGTTCTCCTATGGCCTCAGCCTCCCCATTGGCCTCCTAACCACTGCTTCCCACAGACCATAGGCTGTGATCATCTATGTTGCTCAGAGAGTCTGGCTGGTTGCTGTCCAAATATTATTTTAGCCCAGCTCCGCACTCCTCAGGCTAGCTTCTACAGAGTGTCTGGGCTGTGCCTGACTATCCAATTCAAGGGTTACATTGGGCCCTGGAAAATCCATGAATCAGTCAAGAGCCTGTGGAGTTGTTTTTTCAGCAGTTTTATGAAGGTGATTTCCATTTTGGTCCCTTGAATCTCTGTTTCCTTTTTTGGCGTCTTGATTGCCCTTTAGATAAAAATCCCAAAAATGAAAATGTACTGAAAGGTAACAGAGAAGGGAAAGAAACACCTCAATGGGTATGTCCAGATGTGTGCACATGTTCATTTCCCCAGGGACAAATAGCAGTGGCACATATGTGTGCTACTGCTAGCTGTCCTCAGGTAATGCCCCTGTATGTGTGCTCTGGTGTAAGGCAAATTGCCCCGAGTCAGGTAAGGGACCAGGTGCTGGCCCCAGCAGCCTTGGAGTCCTGGGGGACTCCTGAAGCTGCAGCAGCAGCGATCTGGGTACGCGAATCCTGGCCGAAAGCTGGAGTGTGGCTCTGGCCGGCCAGCCTCTGGTTTCAGGTGGTACACACGGCTGCCACGTGCACCACACCATTTTCTTGGTGCACTTATTTTTGATACCAGGTTTTTCCCACAGTTTGTATTTGGCTCTGCACTGCACCAACTTAGATTCCTGGGGTACATTTTGTGGCACCTCAAAAGCCTTTGAGGTGCCACACAGCGCAAGTGTGTGCTCATGTGGATGTGCCCAATAAGGCTAAAAGGCCGCTGCTTTTAAAGTGGTAGTGGTATGCACCATTAGGCACATCTACAAAAGCATGCACATGCACTTTGCAGTGCCTCAAAAGCTTCTGAGGTGACACAAAATACACTCTGTGCACATGATTTTTTTCTCTGCACTGCATATTTGGAAATCCCAGTATCAGAAAAACCCTTGCTAAATAAAAGCAGTGCAGCACACAGGGCAGCAGCGCACAGGGCACCATGCTCCAGTGGCTGGCCAGGCTCTGCTTTAGCAAATACTAAATGACTGTGCAGTAACAACTGTACAGTTGGGCACATGTGTAGACGTGCTCACCATTACCAAAAAGCATTTCCAGCACCTCCTTGAATTTTCCTTGAAACTCCTCTAGGGTAGCAGACTGGATCTCACTCAGCAGACCGAAGCAGACCGGATCTTGCTCAGATCTGACATGATAACACTGAGGAGGCAGAAACAAGATTCTGAAGTCCCACCAAAAACTGAAGGTTTATACCCAGGATCCAGTCACATCTTGGGGAAATTTGGGGGGTGGGGGAGAATATTTTTTCACTGATTTGGATCAATTACAACTTTTTATGGGTTCCTTCATAGTTTGGTAAAGAAGCTTCAGTCAGAAAGTAAGCACAAAAAAGTTTTTAAAAATCTAAATGTTTTGTTCTGACATATTCAAAATGAAATATTTGTTATTTCAGATTTGCAATAATGTTTTGGTTTTAAATTTCAATGGCAATTACAATATCTTAGAAAGCTCAAAAATCAAATGGAACATTCGATGGAACATTTGATTTTGGGGTGAGAACCCCAAACCATTTTTTCTTTCCAATTTGCTGAATTATTTTCATTCATAATCAACCTGAAACTAAACTTTCATAATTTTTTTTTTTGTGGAGCTGCCCAAGGAATGAAAAATCAGTTATGTAGTCTGTTCTAGTCACATGACTTGAGTCAGGGATCTCAAGGTAAATATCCTATGACATAAAAAGAATCTGTATCTAGTAACACCCACAGTGACTACTGAAGAGGTATATTTGCAGCTGCCTTTTAACTTAAGTTCCATTGTTTTCTGTACTCTATTACAACTCTATCAGATACACTGAGCCATTTCCTTACAGCATGTGTATTGTACAGGCACACTCCAAAAAGTATTTAAGGGTCTAAATAATTAATTTCTCCTGCAGTTTTAAATGACACCATACAGCCTAATAAATAATTTCAGACAGTAAATCATTATTTCAGATCAAAACTTTCCCTCCTTCTTTGATTAATAGGTTTCCCTACTTCCCACACAACTTGCCTCATATAATGTGACCTGTAAGTTTCTTGTAGATACTGGATTCACCCAGATCTAGCTATATCTGCTGGATCTGTGATTCTCCCCAGACATTAAACTACATACTAACAAGGATTTTATCCAAAACAGAAAGGTTTCCTATTGCTTGGCATTTGTTTTGATGCCTCTATTGGTGCCAAAAATGCAAGAATCCCTCCAGATAACATGTTATCACAGTAATGATAATGTATTATTCCATTCAGACGTGCATCGTGCTTTTGAGCCCTCTGCAAGGTTAGGCTTTAAATCAACCCACCAATCAGAAATGACCTTCCAGCTAGGCATGTGCTGTTAGTAACTGCCTGCCATGTTGCTAATGTGTTGACTGACTATCTCTTCTGAAGGTCTAAGTGATACAGAGGTGAGATAGAGATACTGCACACAGTTCATACTGGTAAAACCACAACCCCCCCAGGAAGGGAAGCATTTGTTTTAACTGAGGAATAGTTTATTTCTGACCAACACTTCCTACAAGCCTTCACCTGACTTTCCTGAAGAAGGATTAGCTCTCAATACCAGACAACCCATACGCATCAATTAATCCTCCATGGGTTCAGGAGATGTGCAGTGGTGTGAATCTGTGGGTACTATACACACTCTGTAGAAAAGCAGGGAAGGGGGAGGGACTGATTTGAGAGGACGCCATGTGTTTCACATCCCATCAACACCCCTTTGCTACTTCCTTCTCAACATTTATTTTAGCAGGTTGTCAGACAGGAAAAACTGATGCTCCTGTCAAGTTGACAAACATCTGCTAAGGATTACAATGAGACCGCCGACCAGAGTTTCACTTGCGACCAAAACATGATTTGAAATAAACAAGGTATAAAATTAGAAAAAAATAAATAATGAGGATTCATAAAATACCACCTTGTGCAATCTCAAAGGAAAAAGTCTACCATCACCTTGTGTTTTCTCTGACCCTGTTTCATATTTTCATATTTGAAAGGGTCTGCTTTATTTTTAGCATAGTTCTGTAAGGAAACAGTATACAATAGAACAAGGTAACATTGAAGCTGCTTAAAATGAGTAAGTGAAATGTGAAAATTTCGTTAAAACATTTCCTGCCCCCAACACCCTTTAGGCGTATCAGATTCCTTTATGGCTTGAGGACACTGAACATTTGGAGTAAGACAATAAAAGCAAAAAGGGACTGTAAGTAAACCTATCTATCTGTAATATGGAGGGTCCATGATGACTGCTGAAATAAAGTCAATTTTCTAATAAAACACTCAAAGAAGTGTTAGGTGCAAAGGGTTTCCACAATGGAGCCCTAGAACAAAATAAGAGAGCAAGCTCCTCCAAAAGCTGCTTAGTGATTCATTTTGTACATAGAGACCAATTAGGTGTTTGCAGCAGAAGAAAATACCTCTAATACTGTAATCTGGAGTGTCTTTCCCATTTGGCTCATTTATTAGGGCAGGTTTCATCCTGAGTTGTCTCGCACGGCCTCTTTGGCTTCACAGGCACGCTATAAAGTTGACTTCAGTAGAGTCTGCACCCTTAAGTCCCCAGTGGCTATCCTGCCCTCCTTTCTGCCAACAGCTTTGCTCTACTGCTGCCTTCTGCTGACTGCCACAGTCCACTAAGCAGCAAGTGCCTTCCCAGGGCACAGTTTCTGCTCTGGAAGCCCAGCTGTTCACGTGGTGCCACCAAAAGCATAAGAACATAAGTGCCTTACTGGGTCAGATCAATGGTTCATCTCATACAGTATCCTGTCTCTGAGACTGTCAGTAGTAGACACTATAAGCAGAGTGTGTGAGAATAATGCATACCTAGGGTGGGCCATTCCCTATCATACCCTTCCTGACTTGCACCACTGTTGTTTTAGGGGTGTCAGAGGCTTCATCCCTGCCTGTTGTATTTAATGCCTATTAAAGGACGAGTCCTCCATTTTTTGAACCTGGTTATATTAGCTGCATCTACAACCTCCTGTGGCAACAAGTTCTAGAAGTTAAATATGTATGCACTTCCAGAGTCCTTCGAAAAAATGACTTCCTGCACATGGAATTCAACATGTGGACACAACATGGATTTATATAGTGGCATGATGATGTTTTCTGTTTCATTTTCAATTCCTCCTTAATGATGCACAACATTTTATTGGCTTTTCTGATCACTGTTTCACACTGAGTTCATATTTTAAAGAACAGTTTACAATAACTCCAAGGTCTCTTTCCTGAGTCATAACAGCTAGTTCACAACCCCAGCACTGTGTAAGTATAGTTAAGATTATTTTTCCCATGTGCATTACCTTGAACTTGTCAATGCAAAAGTTCATCTGCCATTTTTTCCCCAGTCACTGGGCTTTATGAGATCTTTCTGCAGCTCCTCACCACCCCAGGATTTAACTACCTGGATAAGGTGGATGGATCAACTGGGTGGTGGTCCTGCTGGGGTCAATGGGAGCTACAGGTGGTCAGTGCCTCTTAAAATCATGCTGGTTTTCAGGTTATTAAAATCAGTGGTCTTTAGGTTGGATGTATACATCTAGCATCTAGTACTAAATACTGTGGCATCCAGTTCTCTATTGATTTTCCTCCAAAATGAGATAGAATAAGTATCTGCTTTTCCTCTTCATCTGGACACCTGCAGTCCACTTCTAAATAAAATACTTAATTCCACTGATACAGAAGAGAATAAAGAAGCAGGTCCCAGGGGCTTCAACTCCACCTAACCCTCTCTGTCAGGTTTCAGATGCATCCTGAATAAGCACTTTCCTGTATCCTGGTTTGCACTGATGACAGTGAAACTACTTGTCATTGTGCCAGGCATTAACAAACATATATAGTAAGAAAAATTCCCTGCCCCAAAGAGTTTACAGTTCAAGTAGGCAGGGTAACTGAGGAAAATATCTTTTGCAGCATGCCAGCTGATGCCTAGCGCCCCTGATTTTCAAGATGTATAGATGCCTAACTCCCATTCCAAAACACCTTGGGGGATCTGTATCAGAGTTTTTAAAGATATTTAGGTACCTAAAGATGTATGTGGAGGCCTAAATGTCTTTATAAATCTGCCCCTTAGAATCATGCAAGCTACCTGCAGGAGAGATGGGACCTGAACCTCCAGTCTGCCAGGCCAGTCCATTAAATCCAGGGACATTCTTTCCCTAGGGACAAGCACTTACAACATGGGTTCCAATTAGAAGGGTGGGTTTTTTAAAAGAAAAAATCTGCCCTGTTCTGAAAAGTTTTCACTAGATTAAGGAAAACAAATGGGCTTCACTTCAGCGTTATTATCAATTGGCGACCAGCGATTGCCCATGGACTGTAAGCAGAGGACAGCTGTTAGCTTCAAGTGCTAGCATTTCTTTTTCATTAAAATCTAAAACTAGTGAGTAGAGAAGAACAGAACAAAGGAATCAGAGCACTTCGGGTCCATCTCTATCAGCTCAAGAATCTGATAACAAAGGAATGTAAAACAGATTGTAGGAGCCTGTGGAGTTTGTGATATCACAGTTTAAAACACCAGCAGACAGTTCTCTCTGCTCCCCAACCACACTGGGGAAGAAAAGATGACCTCATGTCAGCACAAACAGGGCTGACTGTATGTCACTGTCAGTGACAGAGGGAACATATACAGCTCACTCTTCTCTACTGGAAACAGGACTATTGTCTACTGTTAATGCTGAGTGCTCCATATAATTGATTAGCTGACAAATACCTGTTTACATTTTGCAGACAACGAGCTGTTTTCAGCCTTCCTGGCAAAGGAAACGGTCCTGGGGGCAAGCCTTCCTAAATTCTCTTTATGGCTGAATCTTCATAAAAGCATGTAGCATTGTAAGAACTGCTACAGGGCTGGGTTCAGGGTTTTTTTTAATAGTCCCAAGGAAACTTTATTGCTTCATGGTTCTTCCGTTTTGTCTAGGTTCCTGTCCTATAGCACGCTCCTCACCACTGCATCAGGGCACCTTCCCTGAGTGCTCTGTGCAACATGACTAACATCTGTCCTGCATTGTTTACTCTCTTCCCGAGGGGAAGAATATGTGCAGTTGAGCGTGTTGGCTCAGTAGGACTAGTTTGGTTTTTTTGGTTTCTTTGTGTTTTTTCCATATGTAGGTTGCACTGTAGTTATGTTAGAGAAGGCGGCAGGGGTTGGGGAAGAAGTGCTGTGCTCTTGCAATGAAAGGTTTGTGATGATCCTTAGTTCCTGACCTGGTGCCAACTTTTGTGTTCGCCAGGGGGAACCTAAGATGTGGAACATTTTACACATTTCAGATAACAACCCTCTTCCTGAGGGAGGCCAGGGCTCTCAAGCCCCCACGTACTCAGCACCACTCTTTCCTACCCCAGCCTCAGACTGGTCCCTAAGGAATCTGTTTCTTTTACACACAGCCTTATTATAGTGTGCTCTGCTGAGCCCCAGCAACTGAGTTGTAGACCATGTAGACCATAGGCATGGGCTCTAGGCAATCTCCTAGATATCGTAGGCCCTAGGTTTTAGTAGTGTTTTGGATATAAAATCTCTAAAACCTTGCATGTGACTCAAGCAGAGAGCAGATTTGATGTGCTTGTGATTGCTTGCATTGTTAAGGAGACATGCTGTAGTGTTCTGTACTACTTATACTTGAAGTTGCTTAAGCAGCGGAGACTTCAGGTTCAGGTATATCATATTGCCGGTATTGTTTAGCCTCTGACAAAGGAGTAAGAGTCACTAGTACCCATGACCTCCCCCCTCCTCCAGGTTAATTTAACATTGATACACGGAGATGATGATTTAAAAAATGTTACAGACAGAGCAACTGTATGAAGCAACTTAAGTAAAGGATTATTCATATCTTTCTCCATCTTCTTCCTGCAGTGCTGTGCAGTGTACTAGAGTCCCTTCAAAGTTAAGTAAACCTGCCTTTGAAACAATGACCAACATGTGTGTATATAAAAGGCAGGTGTTCAAATGTTTTACAAGCATTATACATGGAGAAGCCATGAGATGGGAATCAGGAAGTCAAGGTTCTGTTCTGGATCCAGCTACAGACTACTTGTGAGACCTCGGCCAGCTCATTTCATTTCTGTAGCCCTGGTTTCCCCATCTCTCCAAGAGGGACAATCCTATTTGTCTCCCCTGATAAACTGCTTTGAGTTTGCTGGATTAAAAAGTGCCAGAAAAGAAGACAACATAATATTATTAATATAGTGCTTCTCATCCAGAGCCTTGTGCAAATGGATGCATGCTGTATGAACTATAAAAGAAACCCCTTGCCTGCCCATTGAAATGTAGCAACCTCTGGGATGAAGTGTGCTGACTGCTTAATAGCTTGACTGTTTAAGAGGAAATGAGAAGTGCTGTTCATATATAAGCTGCAGAGGAAATGTAGCTAGGCAGGGTATAACAGAATATACCAGGACACCACAGCTAGCAGTCCTACAAGTTGTTAGCATCTTGATTTGTTAAGCATACACAGAATCAGCAGCTAAGTCAGTCACCTACTGACTCACCAACTACAATTCTTGCAGTGATTATGAGCTCCTCAGAGATGTTACACTCAAGCACAAGCCCAGAACAGCAGTGCTGATAGGACCACAGTATAATATAGCAAAGCTTATGCTGCATATGTGAACTTTGAAATGGCTCCTTCATTGCATGAATAAATATAAATTTAAACATATATAACAAGATGATGACTAATTTCTCAGGAATATGGCTCATACATGCAAAAAATATTCATTCAATCACAAGCCAGTTTCAGTTATAGGGTCAGTGATGATTTATATCATTTTGAATCAATGATATATACCAATATGCAATCACGACACATAGCTCCTACAACTCTTAAATAGCATCATACTTAATATTAATCACTAACAATAGAAACAATTTTTACTGAAGGAGTGCTTAGCAGTCCCAATTGCATAGTAAAGCTCCCACTAAGGTAGGAACTGTACACAAATATCACAAAACCAATTTCATGCCCACAAGTTGTATGTCAGAAGGAAAATAAATACAGTAGTCAATCCAATTTTAATTATATCTATTACCTGATTTGAGTTCAGCAAGCCTGTCGCTTTATTGAATCCAGTTTGCTTTTCCAGGTAATTCATGAACCTCATGAGTTTGATTTGTCCAGATTCATCATGTTTGCTGAGAAGCAATCGTATGTTCATACTGAACAAAAGCTGAATTTGTTTGTCAAAAAATTTCAAACAAAAACACTTTGTCCAAAACTTTTTCCCCTGGAAAATTTCCGTTTTGTAACCAGCTGTGATAAAGACCAGCAATATTTCCTCTTCTGAACCGACACCGTAACTTACATTCACATTTTCACAAACGCTCTAGCTCCCAAAGAAAATGCCTCAGGTTGGTTTGTGAAAAGGAATAAAACATTTTCTGTGAAAGATAATTTTTGTATCCAAACCATGACAAAATAACCAAGGACTAAGTTTAGCAGCATTTTTCATGAGTTTACCCTTTTTTAATAAAATAGAGGAAAAAAGAGCATTTCTAGGTGTATCTTTGTATACTAATGGGTGAAAATTTGAATCCAATTAACTTCAAATTTAACTCATAATGAACTTATCTCATTTTGCTACCAGCTCAGCTCTCATCCGTGGCAGTAATTAACCACTGGGGGTTGTCATTCCCAGACACATGACACAAAGATTCCCCCAAGCCCAGGCGCTTCAAACCCTTGCAGGATTCATTACCCTGACAGTGTGAAAACCCTTCACTTTTAATACCACAGGGCACCAACAATTTTTTTCCCTTTATCTACCTGATTGCCAGTAACAGTATGAAAGAAATGAAACCACAAGAGAGGTAATTAATTACTGCAAAGGATACATTAGAAAATGCAGGGGGTTCAGGTGGTGAGGAGGTTGGCTACAAAGCCCTTTTACCAGTGTCTCAGCATGTTGTTCTGCTATTCCACAATAGTGGGACTTGTAATTTCCATCTTTAGAACACACTATAGGTTGTACTAAATAGCATCTCACTGACGCGCAGTGTTACTGGCACATGTGGGTATTTATCCCATATTTCATGGTTATGGAAATCAAGAAATTTCCATCAGTGAAGCAACAAGGCCAGCGACTAAATTGTGCATTCATTAAATAATATAAATTTTCCTTTCTAGAGACCAGGGTTCTGATTTGAAATAGGTTAAAGATAAAAAAAAAATGAGTTGTACAGTTTGACTTGAAACCCTTGGGGATACTTCTTTGAACCTCAAAGCTTACACCAGTCTGTAAGATGTGGAAAGGGTATGGTCTAAAACACCTAGTGAAAATGGTCCCCCCACACACCTCACAACCAGAACAGAAGATATTTCAGATATCCAAATGATAGCTTCCCTCCATACATAGAAAAAAACATGTCCTGGAGCCATCACTATATTAGGGATCAATATTACTTCCCTTGTTCCATCTGAACTCCCACTGAAATTAGTAAGAGTCACAGATCCCTAAGCCATGCAGGAACAGGTCCCCTGGCTGAGCTTTCAAAAGTCCAAAACACAGTTCTTAGTCCTTGGCTGGGCTTCACCATGCTGAAAAAGAACAGGTCTGCAACAAGATACACAAATGTGAATTTTACAGTGGTCCTAAGTAAGGAAGGCACAACCTTTTGTGCTCTGCTGATAAGAGTCTTGGTTTCTGGTCAGGTGATTCTCAGTGTCAGGAAAAATATGCTCAGACTGCAAGGTAGGCTCTGAATGCATCCAAAACTCAGTCTTTGGCAGTACCACCCCTTTTGTTTTAGAATGACTTCAGGGAGCTGCCTTTTATATCTTCATAGGTACCACTTACAAAAATCCTTATTCAGATACCATTAAGGTAAGCTCAGAACGATGCTAATTCCTTCTGGAATCCTGGACCCCAGTCTCGGTTGTTACGGAGTCTAGAAATGCTCATGCTAAATCTGTAATGGTGGATTCCAGGGAGGGTAATGGATAAGGGACAGATCACTCTAGTTCTGTCCAGTTCAATCCACTCCCTCTAGCATCCATTTCTGCCACTGTCAGAGGCAGGATACTGGGCTAGATGGACCACTGGTCTGACTCAGTATGGCACTTCTAATGTTCTTACACTTCCCTGGTCTCACCAGCCTTTGATCCCCCATGCACAGCAGACAACAAGGATCTCCCCACTTACCAATATCCCCACCATGGCTTCAACACTTCTCCTGCTACTAGAATTTTCTCAACACACCTCTAGATTCCCCACGCTTCTCCCATCTGAGAAAGATGTAAGCTTTCCATCCCCCAGTGTTTTCTTCATCTCCCAAACATGACTGAATATATAGATATGGCCTTTCTGTGAGGTAGGGAGGCATCAGGGCCTCCATTTTACACAGTGGGAATGAGGCATAGGGAGACTAAGGCCAAAAGTAAAGGCCATCTTCTAAAATGTTGATGTTAAGTGACTTGACAAAATCCCAGAGGGAGCCTGTGGCAGACCAGGACAGAATCCAGGTGACCCTGGGCCCAGGCTACATTCTTAATTACAGAAATTCCTGCATTTTCCCCAGTCACTACAAAGAATATTTCCCAGGTCCACCTGATAGGCAAACCCACCACTGTTTCTCTATGATCTGTAATGGGCCATTTGTCACTGGTTGCAAATTGTTTCTGCTACATAAGAAACCCTAGCTTCCACTATGGATTCTTCCAGCCATGACTTCTAAGAACCTTTCTAGCTGGCCACTTGCCTACCTATTTTCAGTCAGACCTGACTTTTTCAGTCAGTTTGAGGGAGAGCAAAAAATCTAGTTTCAAACAAAAACCTTAAATGACTGGCAATGAAGAAATTCCATTTGTGCAGAGACATACTGGGTGTGCACAGAAATTCCATTTTTTGTGCAAAGAAGCCCCCAGAAGTGCTCTGTAGCCATAACCCAACAAACGTTCATGGCTGTAGAATGTTTTTAAAATGGCTGATCATGTGAAAATGTAACTTCGTCTGATGTAGTATTAGATAGGAGCGCTCTAGGGTAGAGCACCTTAGGGAACCTGTGTACAGGTGCCTTGCATGGGTTAATTTCAGGTGATTCCCATGCAGCTTTGTGGGGCTGAGTGGGTGTTTGCTCAGGTGAGCACTGGCCCAGCCCCATCCCTGGGGCTGTCACAGAGAGCAAAGAGAAAACCTCTGTCTCTTCCCTGCACTGTCAGGGGGCAGGAAAGGGAGCCCTCCCCGACCCCAGCTACTCCTGCTGGGGTCTTAGAGGGAGCAGAGCCAGGCCTGCATTTCAGGGGGGGGCTCTCTTCCCCACCCCTTGCATGAATGTCTTGACAGTGGCAGCCATGGCTGCCACATCCAGAGCTGAGGGGCAGAGGAATGGAGCCCACCCTGCCTCACAGGCCTGGCCTGGCTCCCCCTAAAACCCCATCGGGGTAGCTGGGCTGGGCCTGCAAGGTGGGAGGGCTTCATTTCCCCCCTTCCCCCCTAGCCACTGCTGCCAGTTGCCAGCTGGCAAGGAAGCCTGGGCTGGCGAGAGGAGCTGTCTGGCAGCCTCCTGGAAGGCTGCTGGAGTATGCCCCTGCCTGCTGGCCTGGGCCAATGAAAGTAGGCTCCAAGCCCCCTCCACTCAACAGGCAAATGCCTGTTGGGTTCAAAGGCACCCTAACTCATGGCACTTAGCGTAGAGCACCATAGTTAGAGTGCCTCCCCAGCAGACTGCCTAAATTTCTGTATGCAGCCACTGACTCTCACATGAGTCACCTTCAGAGTTTAGATGTGGCATTTTCAAAATCCACCCCAGCTTGTCATCACTTCAGCTAATATTCTTTGCAAGTAGACTGCACATCTATTCGCTAGAAGCAGTAGACAGCATGACAGTATTAGGAACTTTCCTGGCTCTGGAAGGAAAGGTTGAGTAGTGATTATAGAAGTGGTGTCAAGAAGAATGGACCAACTTATTTCCAGAGGCAGAACTGCTGAGTTGGTAATACTTGGTTCCTTCATTTCAGAGATTTGAGTTTCTGTTCCCAATTCTATTTAAAGTAACTTTGTGCAGCCTCAGTTGCATTTTTTGTAAGGTTCTGGAATGATAATTGCCTTGGTGAATAACAGGGATAGTGGTGTGCCCAGTACTGTTAACAGAAGTCCTTGAAAGAGAAGACTTGAACTTGTAGTTTCCTGGCTTCTGCACTTTGGGTGGAAAAGGTCCTACTCTCTGCAGCCAGTAGGCTGCCAACAGGGCTGGTGTTCCCTGGAATGACTGCAGCAGCAAAATGCACCACTTTTTATTCGTTAGGATTATTCTGGACACCTGGCATGAGACATTTTCCTAGAGGTAGACCTGCAACATGTCCCATGTGGGTACTACCCATAGATTTATTCCCCTACCTATAAGCAACCATTTATCAGATAATTTTTAAAAAGTCAGTGAGAAAGGCTGGGAACCACTTGGGCTTTATCACCCCAAATTATACCACAAGATTTGAAATGTAGCCAGTTAACATTGACATTTATATAAAAAATTTAGCAAATTGGTTTTCTTTACCAAAATCCCCCAAAAAAAGAACTTTGGTGAATGGAAACTGTTTGTAATGCCTTTAGTTTTTTAAAGAACAGCTCTATTTTTTTCTTTAAAATGTTTTTTTATCCAATTAAGGAAAATCTTTTTACACTAAAAGTTTAACCAGCTCTTCTGCAACAAGACAGGGTTATTCAACTATTTCCCATATTCCTGACCACAGTCCTGACATACAGGCTATCAAGAGGCTCCAAACTTGCCACACTAACTCAGAATGCACATGTATCTCTGCATGCTATTATGTGCTCTCTAAGCCAGGATTTGGCAATCTTTTACTAACAAGGGTGGTGGTTTGTGACCTAGCTGGCACCACAAGTCATTGTTCCCCACCCACCTCCTCCAGCCATCCCAGCTTTGGGAAGAGGGCTGCTCTCTTGCCCCCATATTGTGGAAAATAATCATTATGCATGTTGTCAATTTTAATTTCATGATTTAAATTAAATTCTGGAATTAATTTTTAAGGTGGAAGCAGAAAATATGCAAGAGTCATTTTTAAATTTGGGTTTAGTGTGGAAATGAGGACGGCAGCAGGCAATGCAGAGAGGTAGAGGGATTTTGGCCTCAGCCAAAATCATGCCACCACCAAGTGTGGTGAGAGAGAATTTGGAGTCAACAATTTGGCAGGGTTGTTGACCAGAGATTGCAGTAGAGGGAGAACAACTCTTCACACCGAGCAAGAAGGCTGGAGCTGCCAGAGGGGAGCAGCATGCCCTTCATAAAATGTGGAAGATAGAAAGCAAGTTGAATTGGACAGCTGGGGATCAGCACACTGTTAATGGGTTGGGTCAAACCTTTGTGGGCCAGATCCCATTGTTTTGCAGGCTGAATCCAGCCCACAGGCCATAGATTGCTGACCTCTGCTCTAAACTGATTTAAGAAAAAGATCCAGTTTACCACATTTCTAAATTCTAGTCGTGTTTGTACTCGTTCACATCTATCTTTGTACAGAACCACGTGCAAGCAGCATGTGTGAGAGCCCAAGTGCTCTGTCCTTTTATCTGGTGCCAGAAGCTAGATGGGAAGAGGCTGGGGAAGGTTCTAGGCACAAGCTCCGCAGTAAAGAGGCCATTTGAGTGTATGTACTTAAATTCCTTACTTGTATTCTTTATTTCCTTACTTTAGCAAAGTGTTGGTGCAAGTGGTAAAAGAAAGTGACTGTTTTTGTGAATCTCTGCTGTTGTCACATTACACTCAGAACTGATCTACCGCTTGCCTGCGTTTCACAGAGGATTTTAGCTGCAGAGTTGTTTCCTTCTGCCACCTGTTTGAAGTGGCCCACATACCTCCTCACTCCAGACCTGTCTTTCCCTATCTTTTTCCCCTTTCCAGTCTTACACCACCACCTTTCTTCTTCCCTCTACCTCTCTGCATTGCCTGCTGCCATCCTCATTTCCACACTAAACCCAAATTTAAAAATGACTCTTGCATATTTTCTGCTTCCACCTTAAAAATGAATTCCAGAATTTAATTTAAATCATGAAATTAAAATTGACAACATGCATAATGATTATTTTCCACAAACACTTGCAGGAGGGAAACTTCGCTAGCATGACAGTTTCCTGAAAAAAAAAAATGGGGGAAACCTGGACAAACTGAAATTCAATTCCTAACTTTCCAGAATGATCGTGAATAATTTCCCCCCCACACACACACTACATTCCACTCTATTTATGGACATCAAACCTAGTGTAGCATGCTTACTGCTGTTAGTTACCTCCCCTGCACCTAATTAGAGGCAGATAAAACAGTGGTAACACACAGATCAGCTGTAATGATTTTGTTAGCTCGATTATTCTTCTGACAATTAGGTCTGGCTGCCAAGGCCTCACAGGAATGTCAAAGTCGACTTCCTACAAAGCAGGTAATGTCACAGGTGTGACCATGAAATCAATAACGAGGCATATCTCTTGCAGAGGGCATCCAGGTCAGATGGAACAGCCCTTAAATTAAACATTGATAAGCAGAACACAATTATCCATCATGTTTAAGTGCCGGCGTGAAATTAGCAGCCAGGGAATGGGAGCAGTGGGGGAAAGATTAGAGGAGGAGGTATTGAAATGCACAGTGTCCACCGTGACTGTTGCAGTAAGGCTGTGACAGCAGCACTGTAATCTGCTATCCAAGCCATAACATTAAGATTAAGCACACTGTATTGAAATGATGGTCCCAGATGTGGCTTTGTTTATTTTAATTCTTACCTGCAGGGGAGCAGGTATGTAAGGGAAGACAGATTCACCTTTAAAAGAACATTCATAGATGTCTGAGCCAAACTATGCTGTCTCTAAATAAAAGGCAGAGTGGAATAAAAAATGGAAGATGACATTTCCGTGAAGGAAGGAAAGAGAGTGGATCATTTTAAAATATTCTTTGCAATTGCTAAGCTGTTCCTTGGAGCAGCTGTCTATGACACCAATTCTAAGCAGTGTTGGAGTGACGTTGTTTTAAGAACATTTTCAGCATCACTCAGTCTGACTTGATCATCTCCTCAACATCTACTCTTAGAATCACAGAATCATAGAAAAGTAGGGCTGGAAGGGACCTCTTGTAGGTCATCTAGTGCAATCTCATGCTCAAGGCAGGATCATTCCTGTCTAAGCCATCCCTATCTACCCAGCCTAATTCAAACAAAAATGCACAAAAAACCCTTTCATACAACTACCAGGGACAATGCCCAAAAAACATCAAGCACACCCTAACTTGCCACAGGTGAAGCAGGGGGATGAGGTAACTATCAACATCCTGCCACTGCAAGGACAGAAATTAGTCTGTTAAAAGTCATTTGTGCTGCCTAGACTTTCTGTCCTGCTTAGAACCATTGACCTGATTTGCACTGCAACCCATCTGCCCATCTTCTATACCTGACACATTTTCAGATGTTGATATCTATTTATGCAACCTATTCATTTAATATTAAATGTGCCAGTCCTCAATCAGTTCAATCTGAACAGCAGGCAACTAGAGAGACTGCATACAAAATCTAGTATTAGAGATATTTTCATCAGAAAAAAAATTATACAAGATGAATGACCTGCTCTTGCAAGCTGTCATCCTTTTTATTGTTTCTATTCTGCTTTACATCTAAGGGGTTTTCTGTTATATGTAGGACTTTTTGTTTTAACATATCTCAGTCAACCAGGTGTATATGACCCACCACTTAAATATGGTCTTTGGTCAACTGACTTCTGAAACCCTAGTAAAACCATTTATTGGTAATAGATGTTAGTCTTCTCTTGGAGAATCCAAAAAGTTCTCTTCCAGTGAGGTTTTCTCAGCAGGTAGAACACTGCCTTGGACTCAGGGACTTAATCCTGGCTCTTGCCCTCACTTGCTCATTGATCTTCGGCAAAAGTCACTTCAGGCCAGATTCTATTCCACCTCTTGGGGGTCTATGCCTAAATGTGCCTATTTAACCATGCTGGAGTCCCTAAAAATGCATCAGTGCATCTAAGGTAAAACACTATCATTTGATCCTCAGAGTTCTGTCACAAAAAAGTAGTGAAGAAGAAAAGGAGGATCCACCAACCTTTTGCATGGTTTTCAGGGACTAAAGCAAAGTAGAATAAAATCACATTTAGGCACCTAAGTCCACTTAGACACCCAACAGGCAGAATAGAATTTGGCCCTTTACCTGTTTGTGCCTTAGTTTCTTCATCTGTAAAGTGGGAATAATGATATTGACCTCCTTTGTAACTTGCTTTGAAATCTACTAATGACAACTGTTATGAATGAACCAGAGACGATTCCAACTCCCTTAGAATTTTAACAAATCTCATCTTCATTATTTAGTGAGACTATCCTTTCAACAGAAGGCTTCTAACTGTGCTCCTTTACTAAGTAAAGACACATTTCTCCAACGTGAAGGATAAGAACAACTTCCCATTACAAACATGCTGCTTCTTGTGCACACTGTCATTTACCAAAACTAAGCCAGCATTCTTGAAACTTCCCTCATGCAACATGGTGACAGCATAAATCTGAAAGGGTTGAAATAAAGGTTGTAAAAACATTTTGCAATCCTAGTTGTTGAGCAGTTCCATAAATGACTGTGTCTTATCTCAACTGCAAACAAGTTTTGGCCTTTTGCTACTCAAAATTTTTTCACAGTGGCCATGTCTACACAAGACACTGACCATGCAGTAGCTCATTACCACTGCACAGTAGCACTGCATGGCATGAAGCATGATTCAACACTAATGCACAGTAGTAATGAATTACTTGCAGTCAGCGTCACCTAAAAGCTGTTCAGTGCAGTCAGTGTCTTGTGTAGACGCAGCCAAACTCTCAGAATGGGAGGGACAGTTGGTTGTCATCATGCTTTACAGCTACATTTTCATTTATAAGTGGTTTGTAACTAAAAAGCAAATAAATGTTGTGTGCCTATACTGCAGGCTTGATTAGCACATGTGGTAGACAGCTGTAAGCACATCACTAGATGTTATAGGGCCTGGGCACATGGGGTGTCATCATAGGCGACGCGTAGGGGAGGCACAGTGGGGGAACATGCCCCCCCTGAGAGCGCTGGTGCCCCTCCTGACAGCGAGTGCTCTGGCTGGTAGGGGGACATGGAGAGTACCAGTGCCCCCTCTGAAACTGGGTCCGCCGATGGCATGTCAGCGGCAGAAGTGCTGTGTTGCATGTGGAAGTGCTGGCACTTCTGCTGCTATTGTGCCACTCTGCCACTGGCACTCTTGGAGACTGACACCTGGGGGAATGCCCCCCCCCGGGTTGTGCCCCACTGGTACCCCCTTAGACTTGGGAGGCACCAGTCACCCATGGGTGTCATTCTAGTCTTTTCTGGTTTCTAAGTGTGAAAATTTGGTTAACTACATGGCATTTTAGATGAATAAGTCCCCAAATCCATCTATGCACAGGTTGGCATTTTATTGAGTGTGTGTGGAGCCCTATTCCCTTGTCCTCAATGGAGCAGAAGTTTCCCCCTTTTGCTGTGCTCCATCTATTTTTTTCATTTGACTGTGTTAGTGGCTCAGCTTCAACAGGAGCACCAGAGAAGGCTGTGAATAATGGCTGACCTGTGTAGTGTAGTGGTTAGACTACTGTGCTGGGACTCAACAGAGGCCCTGGTTCAACATCTGCTTCACCACCCCTCCTGTAAGGGAGGTGCAGCACCTCCAGAATCCTGGGTAAGTGCCCTAAACTGACCTGTGGTGGTTGGACATTGAGTTAGTTCTCCTGGGAATGCAGTGTCCAATGAGTGTGGAACCACAAGGACAGGTTGGGCAAGCAGGTTGAACTACTTGATGCAGCCATAGCAACAAGTCTAGGCCCCTGCCCTTGCAAAGGAAGTAGCAAGATTGTTACTCTGTACCATCCATAGTCATAATAAAGAGTTGTTGCATCCCATAAGCCTCATTAAGTTACTACAGCGGTTAGAGTACTGTGAAAGAAGCCCTGGTTCACCTGCTCCATGTGCGAGGGGAGCCCAGAAGTCAGACTCTCCAACAACCCAAATGAGGGCACATCCCCTGAGCTGGGGGGTGGCAAAAGCAGAACACGTGGCTTTTTCCACTCTGGAAGCTAGGTTCAATAGTCATGGGTTTTGAACAATTCAATTTCTGAGCATTTAAGGCAATGTATTGGCCCCAGCCACTACTATATATGCTCAGTTGGCCTGACAGTACAGGAGCTGTTCACACACAATAGAATGCCAACCTGTGCATAGGTGTGTTTTTTTCAGAACTTACACATCCAAAAAATACTATGTAGATGACTAAATCTGGACATGGGACAACCAGAAATTAAAAGAATGTTACCCTTGATGTAAAGTAGTATAACCAGGAAAATCGGTAAACCAACACTGGTATAAATTACATCAGCAGGTGTCTTTCTCTTGATTTCAATGGTAAAACTAGATTTTTTTTTAATGACATTATTCATCAGAAAGTACTGATTTGTTGGAACTGAAATCTTTCACCAGAGACAGTCAATTTCAACAAACCTTCCAAGCAATTCTTAGAAAATGTTTTCACATGGTGAAAATATTTCATTTTCCACCATTTTTTAAACTAAAATTTCTTTTTTTTTCCCTGGATTGTAGCTTTTCTTAAATGACTTCTTCTTTATTAACTTTTATTTAAGCACATGAGCTAATTAAGGGAAAGGGTGAGGAGTGAAAACGACCAGAATCAAAACAGAAGCTAACAGTGACCAAAAACAAATTGTATTTCTGATTTTGGTTGCTGAGATGGTAACTTTCCTCACTGACTCACTACAGGACAAATTTTCAAAATCTTGCAAATGTTCCTGAGGTGATAAAGCCATCTTCTGCTTCATCTTACACCATGGGCTTTGCATCAGGCACCTAATGGCCCAGCAGCACTGAGGACAGCAGCATCACCAGGAGCTCTCTAGAGACTCTTCAGATCAGGTTTCTGAGCCAGCAATAGGATGCTCTCTTTTGGTGGGTTTCAAAGGAAAAGAGGAGAACAGCCATACCACAAAGCAGATATAGCTGCCCTGAAGTGTTCACACCTGACAGAAGCATCAAGACCCTTCCCACCTTGCACTGGCTGCAGACTTACAGACCGGGATAGATACTACAGGGGTTCAGTGGTAGTTTCAACCCCCATCCTATCTTTAATTCCTGCTCCACTTTTAAATCCAACTTCCTAGAAGGAGAAGCAGCATTTCTATCGAGGCAGCGCTAAGGGGAGAATTGACTTTGTGGCTCATTATAATCTACCTGATTCCTGCTAACTCCTTTTCACAGATGTTAGCAACCCTCTTTCCTTTTTAATATTTTTGATGTTCCATTAATCAAGCAATCCATTCTTCTGCATTTTTTCTGTCTCTTAGCCATTTCCCTCCTATTTCACATTCCTGCAGACTGTTTTAAGCTCAAGCTAAAAACATTAAATCAGGTATGGTAATTTTAACTCATATGTACATTAACTTAGTTGTTGAAATGAATAAAAGTGAAGGGTTGGAAGCCCTGTCAGGATGCTCCAGAAGGCTAGATTTTGTATTATGAACTGAATTAACATCCTTTTCAGCATCTTTATCAATGATTTCGATGCAGAGGTGAAGAGCTCACTGGCCAAATGCAGAGACGATGCCAAGTTATGGGGAAGCGTGGTCACACTTGAAGATAAGCTGCAGATACAGGCCAACCTAGACAGGCTGGCAAGTTGGGCAGACCAGAACCAGATGAAGTTCAACATCAAGAAATGTAAAGTTCTCCATCTGGGGATAAAAAAAAACCCTACACACCTACGGGCTTGGCAACACCAAACTTACAAGGACCACAGATGAAAGGGACCTGAGGGTAATAATACACCACAGTATGAATATGAGCCAGCAGTGTGATGCTGTAGCCAGCAGGACAAATAATACCCTGGCACGCATCAATCGATGCATATCCAGCAAAACTAGGGAAGTGATTCTTCCACTCTACTGGGCATTGGTGAGACCACAGCTGGAGTACTGCATCCAGTTCTGGATGCCATGCTTCAACAAGGATGTGATGGTAAAGCTCAAGAGAGTCCAGAGAAGGACCACCCATATGATGAGAGACTTGCATGGCAAGTTGTACAAGGAAAGGCTGAGGGACCTGGGACTCTTCAGCCTGAAAAAGAGAAGGCTGAGAGGGGACTTGATAGCAGCTTACTACTTCATCGGGGCGTACATCAAGGGCTCAGTGAACAACTGTTTACCAGGGTGCCCTATGGGAAAACCAGGAGTAATGGCTATAAATTCCTGGAAGACCATTTCAGGCTCAACATTAAGAAAAATTTCACAGCCGGGGTGCCCAGACTTTGGAATAAGCTCCCTCCAGAACTGGTGCAATTGCCTACCCTGGAAATCTTCATGAGGAGACTCAATGGTCACCTTACTGGGGTCACCTGATCCCAGTTGTCTTTCCTGCCTGGTACAGGGGGCTGGACCTGATGATCTTCCAAGGTCCCTTCCAGCCTCACAATCTATGAATCTATGAATTAGAGATATACATGTAATGACTATAAGGACTAATAAAATAGTATATTTCGACTATTTCTGCCTAGTTCATTGTGGCTTTTTAAACTTAATATATAAACTAGCAAATTAGTGCACATTCCACAAAGTTGTCCTTAGTTTTGCTTTGAATAACATAGCTCTAGGCTCCTAATATATTAGTATATCTCCTAGTGTCACTTTAAATGGAGAAAGATATGTGTTGTGTGGATGCACCACATCATCAACACCCCCTTCTTCAAAATCCTAGATCTGCCCATGGTTACAGATGAGTCTCACATGGAAATGTCCAGAGCGTGTCCCTGTGTTCACAACGCTAATGTCCATGGCTGCATGTGACATAAGCAGTGTGTCCCACTCATGTGGAGTAGAGGGAGACTACAGCTGCTATCTAATTCTTAGCTTTAAAGTTCCAGACTTCTGCAATGTCATTCTCTCAGTCCTCAGAGAGCAGAGGGCCAGGTCCTCAGCTGGTGAAAATCCATGCAGCCCTGGTGTTGTGAACTGAGCTATGCTGCATTATACCAATTGAGGATCAAGCCCATTGTTTTTGAGGCTCTGAATAGCCAAATAAAAATTATTAGAGAATGCTGAAAAACTGGACTGTTCCTGACCCCAAAGAAAGAAACATGGGTCACCTTGCTTGATGAACACAACAGCATGGTACAGAGTTCACCTGGGCCTCTTTGACAAGCAGAGGCTCTGTCTTTCCCAGTTCATCTCACAGCATAGTGTTATCCCTTCAGCTATCTGGCCAGCCACTGAAGGGAATGGCTTCTTCGCTTAATTTTTGTCCTGGGAGCATCACAGGGAAGCAGACTCCGTGCCCTTCCTGCCCTCACACCTGCAGACAGCAAACAGACCCTAAAAGTGACCATACAGAATGACAACCCTTCCTCCAGACAATTCCTCAAAGCATGTAACAGCAGCAGAACTGGAGACTTGTTTCCAGTTATGCCTTTTGTTCATGGCAGTGCTTTTCCCAAACCACTGCACAGCATTTCACCCAATGAGGTCTTAACATTGAAACCTTAGGATCAGAACATCAGCTAATGTAAAGAAGTGTAGCTGCACTGAAATCAGTGGAGTGGCCCATATCACACCAGCGAAGGATCTTTATGTACATGGAATAAGAATGACTATGACAGCGAGTTCTCCTTTTCTCAGATAATACAATAAGAGGGAAGGAGGCATTCATGAAAGTGAGTGAGTGTGTGCCTCTGTGCCAGGGCTGGTGCCAGTCTCTTCCCAGTGTGGGGGGGGCAAGGTAGGCTAGACAGAAAACTGGGGGGACTGAGCAGACAAAGGTGGGACACGGGCCCTGTGGGCTGGGCTGGGCTGGGCCAGGCCACAAGTGCCACGCCTCTGCGGGCTGCAGGTGGGAGTGGGCCGGACTCAGCTGCACAGGGTGGACAGCAGCAGCCCAGTGGGAAGCCAAGTGGTGTGGACAGGGGTGGTGTTGGGAGGAGTGGCTACGGGGGGGGATAAGGCAAATTTTGGGGAGACTATAGCCCCCCCTAACCTCTGTCCCAGTTCTGCCCCTGCTGTAAGTGTGTGATATTGCATTATACATGCTTTAGTATGCAACCTGACAAAAGCCCATATTGCAATAAATTATTATGTGGGAATTCCTGAAACCAAGTGATTCAAGTTACCCTTGTTTTTATTGGAGGCAAAAAGAAAATTGACAAGGGAAAGGCAAGCTGAAAACATGCATGCATAAATGCATACATGGTCTAGACACACAGACATGCTTTGCCTTCTACTTTAGTTATACCACTGGTGCCAATTATATAGATCTACAATATTCAAGTTTTCAGAGGGGAATTCTTCACTGTACATCAATGCTCTGCTTGGCAATCTGTGTTAGTTTTGAAATGACATCAAGTGTTGCCTTCAAAGGTAAAAAAAAACCTCAATGTGTCTACTTACTTGAGAGACCAGTTCGCCTCCTCCTGTCAAAGAGACATGTTAAAAGGGGAAACAAAGGGAATCTTACAGCTAAATGATGCGCTTGCCACCATCAGTGAACTTAAAGCCTAGAAAAATATTCTTTTCTGGACAGAGTGAAGTTCATCACTGAGCAGATTTTACAAGCAGGAATGAAATGAAATTTTACCTTTAAAAAAAGCCTTCAAATAGGTCAAAACGTTTACAAGTGTAGAAAACTCTAGCTGAAAAGCTGAAAGTGCCAATCTGGCTATTTTCTGTTGGTGCATAACATATCTATGCATTTCATATCTACTCCCAGCTCAGGTCTGAACTGCCCTGATGCACCTCACCACTGCCACCAAATTAAAGATGGGTTTTCTCATCCCATTATTTCTAAAATGTACTCCAGCCAGCGTGCTACATGCAATGAATGGAAGAACTAGGAGAATTAAAACCACACAATGAAACAGCTTTTTGACGGATAAAGCTATGGAAATTTTAGGCTCCATTTACTTCTCAATCTAATTTTGCCCTCCGATGCACATTATGCCTGAAATGGGATCTCATGTGGTTTGATCAGTGCTCTTAACGCGTGCAGAAGCAACACATTTCCTCTATTGTTGTTTCCTTTTTGCAGCACAGCAATACTTCTAATAAGAACAGCGCAGCAGGCACTGAGAGGTCGTCTCTACAGTAATCACTCTGATGCTAGAAAGCTGTGAGACAACCAAGTCAATCAGCAGTTTGAAAAGTTCAGAGTCCTAAGAGCCTCTATCCTCCCCTGCCTATAAGGTCAGTTCCCAAATCCAGAGGGTTTTTTTTAGAAAACAACATATTTTGTATTTTTTGTATGTTTTCTACCGTCTGAAACTTTAAACTGGAAATGAAGCACATTTTCTAACTCTCCTCAGAAACTGTGAGGTCTTAGAAACCTACTTTTGTTTTCAAAGAACACCAAGATTCTCATGAAGCCGCACGGATCCAAGAGCTAGACCTTTAAGAAATTAACATTGTAAGTCTCACAATAAAACTGAGAAGGGTCCTACTGAACCATTAAACTGATTTTCACTACAATTCATCTGTTCATCTTCTGTATCCAACTGTATTTAGTATTAATCTAAACAGCAGCAACTAGAGAGATTGCATACAAAATCTAGTATCAGAGATATTTTCTTTGGGAAAAAATAATTTATACAAGACGAATGACCTGCTCCTGTAATCTATCACCCTTAATATTTTTTCTTTACTCCCTTTACATCTAAGGAATTTTTTTCTTATATGTAGGACATTTTTGTTAATGTGTCTCAGTCAACCAAGTGTACATGACCCACCACTTAAATACAGTCTTTGGTCACATGATTTCTGAAATCCTAGCAAAACCATTAATTTGTAGTAGAAGTTAGTCTTCGCTTGGAGAAATCAATGAGTTCTCTTCCAGTGATGTTTTCTCCAGTGGGTCAAAGACTGCCATACTGCAGTGATCTTAATTTAAGACTCAGGTCATACTGGAATAATAATTCCTTGGGAAAGTTTACATGCCTATAAAAGATAACTGAAAGGATTTAAGTTTTCACTTTTCAAGAAACAAAAATCAAACATATTTTCAATTACAGATCAGGAATCCCCCATTAAGTCCTAAAGAGTTTAGATCAGGGTGGACAACATACGGTCCGTGGGCCAAATCCAGTCCACCAGGCAATTTCATCCAGCCTGCAGGCACTCACCAAATAACTGTACTCTGCCCAGCCTCTGCACCTTGCTCCCACCCTCATGGGTGGAAGGGCCCAGCCTAGCCAGCATGCAGCTTCCAGGTGGGGAGCTGCTTCCACTGCTGCAGTCACCAGGGGACAAGCTCGGCTTCCCCAGCATCCTGCTCGCTCTGGGCACCAGGTAGGGAAGCAGAAGGGGCGGGGAGGAGCTGCAGCTGGGTGGGGAGGGAGCTGGGGCTGGCAGTGGGAGCGCAGAGCTCGGGTGGGCAGGGTGTGGGTGTGAGGGAAGGAGGGCATGTTGGGACCCCCTACACATGCCTCCCAATGGCACACAGCCCCTGCTGCCAGTGGTAGCAGCAGCAGCAGGCAGCAGGCACTGGAGGTGCTCATGGCCTGTGCAGGCACTGCCATTTGGCAGCGCATGGCTCCAGTCAGTACGGCACGTGGTGGCAAAGATCTCAGTCAGACCAGCCTCCCTCTATTGCACCAGGCTTCACGTGGTACACATGCAGCTCCCAGCACCATGCGCCATCAGGGGAAGCCTCACGCTATGGGCCAGCTGCCTTCACCGCTCCCTGCTGTGCAGGTCCCAAGACTCTGCCAGGAAGCAGGGGCTGAGGCTCCACTCCACTTCCAACACAGTCCCGGGACCTGCATGGCAGGGGGCAGGAAAGGCAGCCAGCTCCACCACATGGGGCTTCACTCAGTGGTACACAAGTGCCAGGGGCTGTACATGCACTGCACAGTCCCACCAATAGAGGCAGGCCAGCCTAGCTGCACTCCTTGACAACATGTGCAGTGCTAGCTGATGCCGTGCACCGCCGGGTGGTAGCGCCTACTCAGGTCACGAGCACCTCTAGTGCCTGTTGCCCACTGCTGCTGCAGTGCTGTGTGACATGGGAGGGGAATATGTAGGGGTCCTCACACTTCCTACCCTCCCTCACACCCCACAAATGCCACACACCCACACCCTGCCCTCACAACCCCCCATATACATCCCCAATATACCCTATTGCCCCCACACACACAGCTACCCCCCCACAAGTCCCCCCCACACACACATCCCACCACATGTACACACGCACACACAACCATACCCCACACTCCCCATACACAGCATATAAGAGTAAGACTTTTTATTTTTTAAAATTATGCACTCACCTCTATATACACTACACCAACACAAATCATGACAACAAACATTTTTTGTAATAAATTAAAATATGTTATAGTAGGTGTTTGACTTTTAGTATATGATTTGGATTTTTTCAGGTTCCAGGATGGCAACCCTCCCCTCCCAAAAGGAATATTTCTGGGGGGCAATGGGAGGATCTTCTGGTCCCAAGATGGCAACAAGAGGACAGGGCACTTTTCAAGGTGCGGGGCTACCTTTGCAGCGATTGACAGCACACCAAAACTCATTAAATGGCCCTCCAACCAAAATAATTGCCCACCCCTTGTTTAGATGTTGACAGAAAGAACATAGAATCCCTCTTCTGGACTTCTCGATGTATCTTATTTTCCTCATTTCCTCTCTGAGGGCCCATTTTATGATGGGCCTCACAGGAAAATTCATATTACAGTAATATTCCCCCAAGAGCCATGGGAGCTGACCAAAAGAGGATGATAAAATTTAACGGATTTAACTACTAGGGACCAACCCAACACCCACTTCTGCCAATGAAGAGATGTCACTGAGCCTTGGAACAGACTCCCAGTCCCTGATTCAGCAAAGCACTTAAGCATGTGCTTAAGTCCATCTCTATTCAGGAAAGTACATAACTGCATGACACCTCTTTAGCATGGACTAAAGTCCCACAGATTTTAGTGGGGCTAAAGCATGATGCTTAATTACCTTTCTGATTCTGGTCATTAAACTGCAAGTTTTTCAAGGGAAGAAGGGCGTTCTTCATTTTCTGTCTGTACACTCACTGTTAAGCATACTCACTGCTGGTTGTTAATAAAAATTGCTAACAACAAATCTACTAAATTCTTTTAGGGGTTTTTTTTTTGTTTTTGTAAGCTAAAATGCCACTGATCCCTTAGGAAATGAACTTCAAATGTGAGTACTGTAATTGTAACTGCAGCTGGGCACAATTTTTAGTTTAATATTTTATTAGCCAAAAAATGCACAGTCAAACTGCTCAACAATGTGATCCAATTGCTTTTGGAGTGGAGGGAGTCTTTATTTAAAAGTCGCAATAGCAAAAATCTAGGCACCTTTGCCTAGGAGAATGGATCCCTACAAAGTCACCGGGGAAAATGAGGCATCTCTGAAGAGTGATGCAACATGGCCAGCTCTGGGTGCCTAAGTGCTTTATACAGACAATAGGAGGAAGTAAGGACCTTGAAAGGACAATGCAAAAAGCATAAAGGCAGCCAATGGGAAACTCAAAAGTACAGGAGTGTCCCTGAACTCCAACCTCCTCAGAATCTCAGGTGCCTGATATGGGCTGACTATTACACGCCTCTGTTCACTTGATATCCATTCGTCATAATCTAACTCCTGAGGTAGATACCTATGGCCAGATTCTGTTCCAACCATTGGTCATCTATGTGAATTTAAGTATCTTAAGTTTGATTCTGTTCCACACTGTTCAAATCCTGAAAATCCTGACTAATACATCTACTTTTATAACACACCATCAGTTTAGGCCTATGGCTGAATAACAAAAACAGCAGCAAGATAGAGGACATACCCACCTTTTCCATTAACTGTTCTTCAGGGACTCAAGCTGGGTGGAACACAATTGCATTAGGTGCCAAAGTCCACTTGCACGCCTAATAGCTTGAATAGAATCTGATCTCTAGTACCCTAATCACATGCTATTCGGTATTCATCCTCCAGCCTTTGAACATAGGAAAGTGGTGATCACATTTTCCTTAATAACCTAGGGCATTTGTAGACAACACATTAAAGTGGGTTAAATGCCCTTTTGCACCCTTTAATGGTGTTGCTGTTTCCATGAGTTTGCAAATTCAGCGGCATATTGCGTGTTAATTTCAGCCGCTGTAGCAAATTCGGTGACATGATGCACCATAAATGACTCTGGGGCACAGCAAATGACTTTGGGGCACAGCAAACTAAAACACCTCTGAGGAGTTTTAGTTTGCTACCTTGCAGCCGCAGAAGAAATCGCCGGGCTCCGTGCATCTCAGACAGTCTGGCAGCAGCCCAGGAAGGCAGGCTGCACTAAAGAAGAAGTAAAAAAAGCGTTGAGTCATCTTTTTTTTTTTCCCTTCCCTGGAGCCTGTATGCCTGCCTGAGCTGTATGGTGGGGGCAGTGCTTCCCTCCACAGCTGGGATGCCCCCTGGGACCACCCAAGCTGGGTGCCTGCAGGCGGGTGCTGCCTGGAGGGGGGACGCCACTGCTGCAGAGGGAAGCACCAGCCCCACCCAGCTCAGGGACTGCTTGGCCCACCAGCAGCTCGCTCTCCCCTCCCTGCCGTCAGAGAGGCAGGTAAGGACATGGGTGTACACGACATGGGGGTTTACTTTGCTGTAAATTGAAGCGATGTTTTTAAAAAACCACTGCCTCATTTTAAACCACCGTGTCATCTACAACTGCCCTGAATGTTCAGAGCACTAAGCCAGGCAGTGGAAGACTTGAACTCTAGGACCTCTTCAGCTTGTGGTCATCCCACATCTCTTACTTCCTAGATAAGTGCTCCAACCACCAAGCTGAGGTACTGGACAGCCAAGAGTGCAATGTAAATTGCATAAAGAGTCCTTCCAGCAGGGTAGAGGGAGTCTGCCTCTGTACCCAGTGATGGGGACACTCTGGGCAGGGGGCAGGAATATTTATGAACTTTATATTGGTAGTAAGCATGTAATGAATTTCTGACCAGTGAAGTAGGATCGAAGTGGATCATTTCTTTAACTTAAGCACCTAAAACCCTTCAAGTCCTATTTAGATGCCTCAAGAACCAAACTGATCCCACCCCAAAACTGTTCTCAAAAGTGTATTTAATTCATTGAACTGTTTAAGCCAGAAAAACCTGAATAGAATGAAAAGTCAAACATTTTATTTTGACATTTTAATAGAAAATTTTCCATTTTCATTTCTAAATAGGTATGAAACTACATTGCCTTCAATTAAATTTTAAAAAAGAAATGAAAGGTTTCATGTTAAGTTGATTTAAATATGTCATTTAAAGTGATTTTTTTAATATGAAGATTTTTTTTAACATCAGGTTAACATGAAATACTTCTTTTTTGTCTTTTTTTGCTTCTGTGTGAAAAAATTCTTACTGCTCTGTCATTTAAAAAAATGAGTCCAGAAATTAAGCCATTAATAGGGATCTAAATATCATCATCTTTTCTTATGCAAAGTCTCCCTTGTTTCACTTAGACTGCTTATGAAGGAAAGAGTTGCAACTAGTGGGTACATACAAACATTCACTGCACCCAGTCTAGGTTTAGGCAGTTTACTTTAAGCCGCCTAAACACAGACTAAGGTATAGGCATTCACCGCTGCTGGGAGCAGCATAGACAACTTGGGATAAGTAACTTGGGATGGAGAGAGGGACTGGCAGGATCAAAGGGCCTGGTGGGTCCATGGAGAACGTTAGTGCATTGGGAGGGAGCGTGGTTGCCAAGAGTGCAGGAGTTGATGTGTTTGCAAGAGAGGGGAATTCAGGGGAAGGATCAGGGCCTAAAAACAGCCTAGTCGGGGTTGGTGCAGCTGGAACAGCACAGCCCCATGGCTGAGGCAAATGGATAGGCTTTCTTAGCCCTGTGACTGTGCTGAAAATGTGATTTTTGCAAGAGTTTGATAGCTCAGGTTAACCCCTTCATTCATTGGGTAATTCCGTTCTCAATCTAAATCAGTTCGCCTCCTGAGGTGAACTAACTTAGATTGGGAGCATCGTTTATGGCCAATTTATGACCCTGGTTAGGTCGATCCAAGTATATACTTTCATGAAACTAGTGTTTTACAACATGTAAGTAGATTCAGAAAAATGAACAGGGAGAGCATAACAGTTGTCAATTTTTAAATTTATGGTATAAGCACAAGAAAAAAAATCTTCAACTGGCTTGTGTTAGAGAGCGGTTAATCCCATGATCAATTTTCCTTCTAACAAGAATTAATATTTATTATCCACATCTGGAATTAATTTGTAATAGAGACATGCTCAGTGTCATGTTAATTTCTAATGCTTCCAACAATTTTTACAGAGGGTTTCAGAAAAGAAACATTTTTGCCCAAACCTCAACATTTTTACTGCACCTGAGCAAAATTCAAAATTCTATCCTATGGGGAATATCTAAAATCTCAACATAATTTTTTTGGACCTGGAATTCTCAAAAAAGAACATTTGGAAATGCTTATTTCATTCCAAAGTTTTGATTAAATAAAATATGGCTGCAGTCCAAAGAAATAAAATATTTCCTTTGGGTTAGTTGAAAAGACCCAAGGCTTTATTTTGAATCATTTCATTGTTAAACCACATTTTCCCATTGTCTCATGGGAGCTAAAGGCTAGGTGCCTGATTTCTTATTCTTTCCTGGATCCTTGGGCAGAGTATATTTCCTATTATGTTCCCAGAGGCATGTGACCTCCCACATGCACCATAGAGCTCAGTCACAGTATACTGCCTTATGGGTAGTATATCCTCCAAGGACTCCAAAAGAGCCCCATAGGAAACAGTGGGGCTTAGAAATACAGTTTTATGTGATGTGTCACAAGAAAATGCAGTTTAGTATTCTTTCAAACTTATTAGAAACAAAATGTTTTGGGTCAGTTAATAAACAAGGTATCATGATTCAGTCTGAACTGACCCACTTTTAATCAGTTTATGTTTTCTAATAGAATATAACATTTTGGGAGCAAAAACTTATTTTTCCTGTGGAAATTAGCAATTTATTAGAAACTACATTTGCCAGTTGAAAATTATTTAGACAGAATATTTCCAGGCACCTGTTACATGATTCTTCTACTGGTATTTTATCTATTGCTATGTCAGGCATAAAAGGATCAAAGGGTTAGTTTAGTTTAGTTTAGTTTAGTTTAGTTTGGAAAATGAACCAGCAGTTTATTAGGACTTCAGGGCTGGATCCAGATGTGCAGGAACGTGTGGTTTGTGGCACTGCAAACCCCTTTGCAGTGCTACAAACCACACAAGTTGCACATTAATCAGTGTGCTACACTGCTAATTTGCAGCACCAGGGGCAAAAAAATCCCAGAAAAAAGTGGCTCAACCCACACCAAAGTGGTGAGCACTGGGACAAATGCAGAGATGGGGGAGCAGGCAGCCCAGGGCTCTCCCACCACCTGTAAAGCCCCTAAGCTGAGGCACCCTACAACCCAGTAGC
>NW_017728950.1:17061602-17074122 GCF_001723895.1 Crocodylus porosus | reverse complement strand
CATTGAGATGAAGGAGCGGGCAGCATTGGGCCAGATGCTCCCCTATCTCCATGTGCCTCAGCCTGGAGGCTTCACTGCAGAGCCACTGTGCTGAGACACTGGTAGCCTCTGCACTGAGGCACACTGAGCCCCAGTCAGCCATGAAGCGCCTGGCTGGGGTGCAATATGCCTCAAGACAGGGGAGCAGGCTTCACAGGTAGCGGAGATGGGGACTGCCTGCTCCCGCATTTCCACATACCACTCCCTGGCTAGCCGAGGCACAAGGTGCCTCAGACCAGGGGATGCCTAGCCCCTGCTGCAGCACCCTGTGCCCCAGCCAGTTGCCCCTGCAGCACATGGAGCAGCAGGACAATGTGTACCACTGCAAAGCACATGGGAAGGGGCGTGCACTGTGGCACAAAGTAGTGGAACAAATTTGTGCTGCTACTATTTGTGGGCATGCCCCTGCTTATGTGGACCTGGCCCAAGAGCCTACAACATGAGGCTATAAATCCAGTGAGAAAGGTTCCTTGTTGTGGTTTTGTGCTTCTATTTCCATTGCCAGCAAAATCTAGGCACTAGCTAGGCGTGAAAAAGTAAAAGTAATTCAAAGGCAAATGTTCTTCACCGTTCCCTGCAACAGACCCAACTACATCCAGTTTATCTGATCTTATACCCACCTCACCTTTCTTCTTAACATCTTCATGTTCCCTAGGTCTTCCCTAACCTAGTAAAAGTGTTAACCATGCCTCCCACATATTCAAAAATTCTCCCTTGAGCCCAGCACCCTTTCCAACTAACACCCCAAAACACTTCTTAACTCTTCCTCAGGAATGATCATATTAGCACCTCTTCCTCTATTAAAAGGTGGCTCAAAGTCTCCCTCTCCCCACTCCTTGAGCTTCCTCATTTTCACTCTTTCTGTTGATGATCTCACAGGCCATCTTTATGCAATGACTCACATACTTACCTTGACCTGTCTAGGACATCTCCACCTCGACATTTCCCTAATAATTTAAACTTAACCTCACCAAAGCAAAATTCCCTAATCATCATCTGCTGTCCTATCTACTGCAAATTCCTCCTATTGGGCTACCCTAACATAAAATTCATTCAAAAGTCAGGGTTGATTTGCACCATATAGACTAACCAAAGTAGGTGTGTGTGTGTATTATAGAGCACTCATTCCCCCAGTTTGAATCAAAACACAACTGTCAAGCTTTTCTTCCACATTCATATTTCTACTCAAGCTATACCCTTTTTGATCCCCATCTTTGAGCATTCCTTTCCTAATACACCAAATACAGATTTCTTCTCTTCACTTTACAAGCCCTTTTCAGCTTTGCATCTTTCTGTCTATCTACCATTCTGTCTTTTTTATCACCTCCCTGTCCCCTCTATTCCTCCACTGATGCACCTTCCAGTACCCATTTATTCATGCTTTCCCCACAAGGATCCTAAGCACAGCTGGTTGTCGGTTGCAAAACAGAAGGGAGGCAACTGGAGCACCAGCTTTGGGCACTGACCCTGTGGGGACACAAATTTAGCATAAACTGCACTGTCAACCTAGTTGTTGCACCACCAATAGCACAGGCACTGATACTGTCCAGTGCAGGGCTGCTGCCCAGGATGTTCAAACAGTCAGTTATACCTCTCCTGGTCACAACTTTTCATCAAAATTATTTTTGACTAAAAATAGCTTTCTGATAGGAACTGTTCCTGTTTTGGTATTCAATGCTTTAAAGTTTTCTTTTCTTTTCATTTAGGTGGGGAAAGTCCCAAATAAAAAGAAAAAAAAAAGATGAAGGCGATAGATATATTTCTCTCCAAAAAAATAAGCAATGACTTTTTCAAAATATTTTTTAAAAACGAAACATCTCAAATAAATCTAGTAAAAAAATCCTTTCTGTAAAGAAGGGGCTTGAACAATCTCGACTTCCTACTGCTGCCAGGAACATGCTACCTTACTAAAATGCTTTGCAGTGTATGAGGAGACACTCCCACTGCTCCAGCCCATAACATTCTGGATGGCTCAGTTAAGCACTTTATTACAAATACTTTTGTTTCACTAAAAATTCATGAAACAATCTCACATTTTACCAGCCAGCCAGTGCTAGCCTCATGGCATTCTGGCACACCAACCCATGCATCTCTCACAACCCCAAGGACTAGTCTGTAAAGCCACTGACTTCTCTTCCTTCCTCCAGACACTTCTTTGGGATACTGCCAGTTGCAGATGACCATGTAAAGGGCCAGTGGAGACTGCCAATAACCATCTCTGTCTACATTCAGGCAAATCAAACACTGAAGAAAATTCTGCCTGTCTCTAATATACATTTTAGGCCTTAGTTAGGAAATGAGGAGTGGAGATTTTTATTTAGGATCACCATGCAGTGTAGACAGCTCTCCTCTGAAACTATGGAGCCTCATCTTACCCCCCCCACTTTCCTTCCTTTTCACTGTGATATTCATTTAACTTACAGTATTCAATGAAAATCTACACTACGCTGGGCTAAAAGGCAAGCGCGTAAATTATAATTTAAACTCTGATAAACAGGAATTGTGTCTTTCCTTATATTTGTAAAACAGCTAGGACATTAGAACTTGATCCTGAATGTGGCTTGTAAGTGCTACAACCACCACCACTACAACAATATTAGTAACAATGCTGAGGCAAATTCAGTTGTTTCTAATGTTCAGGTTTTCCTTAGAAGCTTAGAAGTTCCAGATGTAGTCTGATAGAGGTGGATGGACAGGCAAAGTGCAAGCGAGGAGGCAAAGATTTTAACATAATGGCTGAATTCAATTCAATTTATTATCAAGGATTCTGGCTAAATGCCATGCTCCCGAAGATGACATAACACACATACACCCATAATATACATAAGTTTGAACAAGGTAACCAGACTACAAATAGTACACTATAAATAGAGCCCACCAACATAAAAACATAATAATGGCTGAAAAAAACAGTGGTTCTTACTGTGGGATGGCTAACACAGTAGTTGGCGTGTTGTGAAATCCTAGGCAAACCATGTTCAGGGAGTATAGCATTGACCATGACTAATTTATCTCACAGTAAGAATCATGGGGGCTTTGTTTCCTCCATGATTTTCCTGCAGGATCATGATGGCAAATTTGTTTTAATGTAATCTGGGGGGATAAGCAGGGGTTAGGCAATGATAAAAGCGTACTTTTTCCCTTTCTTCACTTCAGGAAGGTAGATGTGATCTTCCTCAAACCCTCCATGCAATATTCACCTTCATGCAAAGATCAGAACACAGAAAGTATCAGCCCCAAGAATCAGAGAATCAATGAGTCGGAAGGACGTAGACAGATCATTGAGTCCGACCCGCTGCCATGGGCAGGAAGGAGCACTGGGGGTGGCAGGGGCCATAAGACCCCAGCCAGGTGCCTATCCAGTCTCCTCTTGAAAATTCAGGCAAGGTGAGAGCACCACCTCTCTGGGAAGCCTATTCCAGGCTCTGGCCACCCTTACCGTGAAGTAGTTCTTCCTAATATCTAACCTAAACCTATCCACCCTCAGCTTGTGGTCACTGTTCCTGGTGACTCCAAGGGGGGCCCTGGTGAACAGGCTTGCCCCGAGTCCCTGCTGGTGGCCCCTGATAAAGTTGTAGGCAGCCACAAGATCTGCCCTCAGTCTCCTTTTGTGGAGATTGAAGAGATTCAGGTCCCTCAGCCTCTCCTCATAGGGCTGGCCATGGAGGCCCTCAACCATATGAGTGGCCTCCTCTGGACCCTCTCCAGGTTCTCCACGTCCCTCTTGAAGTGTGGCGCGCAGAACTGGACGCAGTACTCCAGCTGCGGCCTGACCAGTGCCGCATAAAGCGGGAGCAAGACCTCTCTGGACCTGTTAGTGATGCCCCTGTTGATGTATGACAGGGTGCGGTTGGCTCTGCCTATTGCTTCATTGCATTGGCAACTCATTCATTCTGGAGTCAATCCTGACTCCAAGATCCCTCTCTGCCTCTGTGCTGCCGAGAGGGTCAGCCCCTAACCCATAACCATAATGCTGGTTCCCACTCCTCAGGTGCAGCACTCTGCACTTGTCCTTGTTGAACCACATCCTGTTCAGATCCGCCCACTTCTCCAACCTATCCAGGTCTGCCTGGATGCGGTCCCTGCCTGCCGGTGTATTCACTTTACCCCACAGCTTGGCGTCATCAGCGAACTTGAACAGGGTGCTCTCCACACCCTCATCCAGGTCCCTAATGAAGATGTCGAACAGCACCAGCCCAAGGACCGAGCTCCAGGGGACAAGAGTGATTTTTTAGGAAGTTACTAGCAGGTGAAAACATGGTGTAATAACGAAAAAGGCTTTGTAACATTCTCTGTAGCAGCTACTAGCTAAATCATGTTCTGTAATTTTGTAGGGCTCTGTATTACTCTGGCCACTCTTGTTCCCACAAGCCATTTCAGCATCAAAAGATTAGTGCAGAATAGTACACAGCCTTTTCTGAGTCCAATTTCTTAAATAAGGTTTAAGGGCACTTTGCACCACCAAGGGGGAAAATGGCTATATTAGGACTGAGGATCATCCACCATTTAGACCTATTTATTGTACATGACAGAGATAATTATCCTTATTCTTTACAGCCTATGGCCTTAGTTCCAAGGCCCTGCTTTAGATTAGTAGAATTGCAGGACCTGGCCCCCACGTGGACAGCAAAATTCCAAGGCTGGGCTTGTGATGTGAAAATCCAGTGCAGTCACTCACTACATTGTGATTGTTACCCACAGAGGAGCAGAACTAAGGCAGCAAACACGGCACAGTGAGAAAGAGAATCTATGGAACTCAGACAAAGAGGGGGAGGGAGAGGCTCTCTAGTTCACACCACTAGTCAGTGACGTCAGGATTTATAACTGTATTAAATGGCATGACAGTCAGCCATGATAAATCAGTTCCCCCTTCTTCCCAAATCACAGACAATAAAAGCTTTGGCAGTGAAAGTCATTCATCATCATAAAGACTTGAGACGTTCTAGTCATCAATTTCACTCACATCCTTAATACACTAGAGAGAAGTGTTAGAGTTTTAGGAAGGAAGAAAGGAAGGAAGGAAGGAGAATAAATTACAAATGGCAAAAGAAAGACTCCCTCCAGGAAGTGAGTTTGGAGGGGGCATTATAGACTTTGCTGCAAGCCTTTGACACCACTGAAAAATGCCGCCGTGCTGTTTCTCCAGAGCCTTGTTGTATACGACAGAATGTACACAAGGGGAGTACGCTGAACTAGAGGTGAGGGGTTAATGCCTGAGAAATGGACTGTGATCCAGAATACAAATCCAGGCAAGGGCAGAGCACCCTCTTTGAATCCTCTACTGATGCCCTATCCTTTGGGTCTGTGCAAACAAAAGCAAGAGCAAGCTCCATCTGCAAAAGCAAAAGCTCCATCTTCCCACCATCCCCAGAGCTGGGGTGAGGAATAGGCAGGGAGGGGTGTGGCTGGAGCCAAACCTTGGCTCCATTTGTGCTCACTGCACTGCTCAGCCAGTGCAGAAGGTGGTGGAATTTGCTGATGGGCTTGTTCAAAGAATTATTGCTCCTTTCCCCCTTAAGAAGAACAGGCTTTGAAGAGAAGAAAGGAACAGCAGCAGAACAGTGACTTGGAGGCACTGCTTTGTGTCACACTTCCAAATCCAAGGGCTGCACCTGCTCATGGCTGCGCCTACGTGTAACAATACAGTCCTCTGAGCTAAGAAGACCTGGAGGTTCTTGCCATGCCAGATGCAAAACCTGGCTGAAGAAGAGGAAGATGAGAGTGGCAGGGTTGGAATGTACCCCATTAAAGGAGTAATTTTATTGAAAATACGGCAGTCTCATGAGTGAGAGGCATAAAGGAGACAACAACTAGAAATATCCTGTATAAATTAATCTGCCACAAAACAGCTAAGGGGTAACCAGCCACTAGAAAGCACAAGGTGGTGGCATTCTGATCCAATGTGTCTGCCAAGACCAAGTGTCCTACTTGAAAAGCAAAGGGAAATGCACCAGAGGGTCATCAGGGAGTCATAGACTAGATAATGATGTCAAGCAAAGACCTCTTGTAGACATCTTCCTGGGAAAAAGAAGCATAACTGAATATGCATCACAGAACAATTTGCCTAACTGATCACCAAAGACAGGTCTGGAGCTGATGCTCTTTCTAATTTTGGCGGTTCAAGAGACTACACAATGCTACATGTAATAAGGTCTCCTCACCATATGACATGTCATAAGGCAAGCAAGATTACTGGGCAAACTGATATCTAGCTTTCCTGGAAAGAGGCTGCATGGCGCATATCCAGGAGCAAGAAGCAAAAGGCCATGAGAAATAGCTAATCTTTCATCTGGGTTTTGTAAGTCTGTAGAATCTTAGCAGAGTGCAGCAAGGTACTACTGTGAAGGGATCTCCTCAGGGCACTCATAGATTACGTGCAGAACCATCCCTCTGCTCCCTGTGCCCATCACACACCCATGGTATCAGATGCTTTTTAGGAAAAATGTTGCATTAAAAGAATGTTCTTGCAAAAGCAATACTGGTATTACAGTACTGGCAAAACTATTAATAGGTCTAAAACAGAGATAGGTAAGCAGCCATGGTAGTCTGAAATCGGGCAGGAGGCAGGTTAGATTTGCACCTTATAGACTAACTAAAACAGAGATGTATAGCATGAGATTTCATGAGCTCACTGCATCTGATGAAACTTTTACAAAATTAAGGTGAAAAAGTTCCTGGTAAAACTGAACTTTGCAGTACAACCTATGCTATGGTACAGCTCCTGTGGAAGCATAATAAGTAGGGGTGTGCGAAACAGGCCAAATTTGATTCAGATTCTGCCTGAATCGGGGACAGTGATTCCAGTTGTTGATTCGGATTGCTGTCCCTGATTTGATATGGCCAAATCCAAATCGGAAGAGTCAATGCTGATTAGGAGAATCAGTGATTTGGCCATAAACACAGCTTCAAATGTTTTTTCTACATACCTTGAGGTACTAGGCACAGCTCGTGAATGCTGTGACGGTGGGGCAAAAGGTGCATCCCAAAGAAGCATGGGCCCCCCCCATGTTCTCAGTGGCTAATCCAGAAGTGGACTGGAAGTACTTCCGGTCTACTTCCAGGTCTGCCAGGGTATGCACAGGGTACCTCCCTGCATGCCCCCGGCTGGGCAGTCAGCCACAGGGGGACCCCGAGTGCCCCCCCACACCCAGGAGGCACTAGTCGCTGAGCTGTTAGGGTCGGGGGGGGCAGCAGACCCAGAAGTGGACCGGAAATGCTTTTGGTCCACTTCTGGGTCTGCTGCTGATCACACTGAGGACCCCCCCACCGTGCTTCTGCGGTACATTCCATCTGCCCCAGCATTGCAGCATTTATGAGCCCCCTCGTACCTCAAGGTATGTAGAAAAAACATTTAAAGCTGTGTCTATGTCAGAATCGCCGAATTTTTCCGAATCTCTCCAAATTGATTCGGAAAGTTCCAGTTCAATACAGAGAGATTAAAGGGCCTCCTGATTCAATCTGGATTCAGAGATTCGGCCACCAAATCGGGTTTATCACTGCGAAATCAAATCAGGGACTGACGTTTCGCACAGCCCTAATAATAAGGTTTGGTTTTATCTTAATGGAATTTACACCAATAATTTTTTTAAAGGTTACTAGGAGAAAGGTTCAACAGATTATAGCTAGACAAAAAGTAAAACAAAAATGTACACTGACATGTCTTTTTTGTTTATTTGTTTTTGGTTAACAATGTAAATTTTGAAAGGTATAAACTATTCCTGTAGCTGCTTAAAAGTGGAAAAGATTGTACAAATTTCACTCATGGTTCAATGACGTTGAAGTGATAGGCCAGGGCTTAGACAAGCTTCATCAGGTATAAGTATATCCCAACCATATTGTTGGTGAAATAAAACACATCACCCACAGAATCCTTAGAAATGTCACTATCTTTTTGATTATTTTTAACTGAAATTCAAAATTTAAGAATTTTCAACCAGCTTTGCCGATTAATGGTATATATTGAGAATTTATGCTGTCATGTAACTTTAAGGAAAGATATTTCAGGTAAATTATTATCAAAATAAAATTAGTAATTTCATCCTGTTCCACAGAGATATTCATGCCTGCCCTTCCAAACTGATTGCAACATTAAGCACAGTTTTGTGAGATATATTCCCAGAAGGGCCAGATCTCAGTGATACATGTTTTGTTACCCCCTAACTAGACTATGGCAAAGAAATATATAGCAAAAGCTGTGTTATCCAGCATCCAGGGGGAATGTGGAGTGCCAGTTAATCAAAACTGCCAGTTATCTGAGAGGCGTCTGTCCAGGCCACCGCCTGTTCAGGCTGCTGTCCCTCTCACCGTGTCCAGTGCATCAGTGTACTGGGGGACAGGGAGTGGGGCCAGAACAGAAATGAGTAGCAAGGAGGGAATTTTAATTAAAAGTTTACTGGTCACATATCAATGTGTGCCGGGATATGGGGAGGGGGGCTCCGTGCAGGCTTCTTTGCCCCGGGCCGTGGGACTAGGCAAAACTGGAAGTGTCATGGTGGGACTTGCGATTTCGCTTTTGCCACATGAATCAGCATGCTGGTTAATAGAGCATGCCGATTAGTAAAGTGCTGGATAGCACAGCTTTTAATGTATCTGGCTGGGAAACTGTCAACCCTCAGGAATTTTCAGCCACATTTAGTTGTACTGCACTTAATTCAAAACAAAATACTGCACCTCCTTGGTAATTCTGGTTATGGCCAGCATGACAAAGCAGTTTCCAATTGCAACACTAGGTTCCCATGAAAGCTACAGTGAACCAACCACATGGCCCAGCACACAAGGGCAGCAGTGACTTCTAGTTGCTGCCACGTCACTGACAAAATCATGATCATGCAGCTGTCAGTGGCAGACATTTTTGTTTTACCTCTTCCTCCCAAGTCGGCACTTGGGGCAGTTGCCCTGGTCGTCCCAACCTAATTATGCTACTGCAGGGAAGGGCTGGCAAATACCAGCCCTTATGTTAAACTCGCAATGATCTGGCCTTTCATGTTCCTTCCTAGCTGCAACTCCAGTTGCGCTTTAGCCTTCCTGATTTTATCCCTGCATGCCCAAAAAAATACTTCTATCCTCCTCCCTAATTGTTTGTTCAAATTTCTGTTTCTTATAAGTTTCCTTTTTTTGTTTTAGCTCACTGAAGAGTTCCCTGCTAAGCCAAGCCGGTCTTCTGCCATACTTGCTAGTCTTTCTGCACATCAGGACGGCTCATTCCTGGACCATCACTAAGGTTTCTTTAAAGTACAGTAAGCTCTCCTGAACTACTTTCCTGTTCAGATGTGTTGTAATCATTTTGCGCTTGTTATGTGTTATAACTTTTTGTAATAGGTGGCCATGTTCGCATACGTCAGCTAGAGGTCTGCTAAGTGAATAAGAGACTCTAGGGCGGCAGTATAAGAGAAACATGCGGTTGGGATTTTCCACACAGGGTTTCTCAAGGGGAAGTCCAGGGTCTGTCAGTAATGTGACAGTCACCGCTCCAAGCCAATGAAGAAGTGCCACACGTGATCGGACCGCCCTGCATCACTGAGGGTATAAAAGACATTGCGCTGCGAACTTTGGGGTCTTTGCACGCCCGACGGAACGTACCCTACAGATCGAATCGAACTCGGAGCGACCTTCGGCCCGGCCAGCCGGAGGGGAGGACGCCAGACCTGCCTGATCCCGGCGACCTATCCCGGAAACACCTCGCCAGTACACTACAGCAGTCTCACGTGTTGCTAGGGCGCGTGAAACGTGGTGAGTGTGTGCTCACTGGTGCACGCAGCACAATTGATTCTGTTTTGTTTAACCTTTATCAATAAAGTTAAGCCTGACCAATAAAGCAAAGCGTGATCTGCCGTAAGCCCGACTATCGAAAGATCCTGTAATAAGATGGGCTTCCCAGGGGATCCTGCCCATCAGTTCCCTGAGTGAATCAAAGTCTGCTTTTCTGAATCCTAGGGTCCTTACTTTGCTGTTCTCCTTCCTTTCCTCAGGATCCTGAGCTCAATCATTTTGTAGTCACTGCTGCCCAAGTTGTCATCCACTACTATATTCCCCACCAGTCGAAGGCAGCCCAGTGGAGGGCAACAAAAATAGAGGGCTGGGGCACATTACTTATGAGGAGAGGAGGTCAAGAAAGGCACAGCCCCTAGCTGGCCTTTCCAACACTTGCACCAGGAAGTTGTCCATGACACTCTCCAAAAACTTCCTGAATTGCTTGCACACTGCTGTATTGGCCTCCCAGCAAGTGTCAGGGTGATTGAAGTTCCCCATGAGAACCAGGGCCTGTGATCATATGCGACCCCTAGATGGGGGAGAGGGGGCACATGCTCCCCACCCCAAGATTGCCCGCCACTGAAGCCACCGCCAGCTGTTGAAAAGAGTCGCCACTTTCCACCTGCCCACCCCCCTCACTGCCAACACTGCTGCCAGTACCTGCAGGTGGTCCCCACCCCACTGCCAACACTGCCACTAGCATCTGCGGATGGTGCCTCCTCCCCCCCACCCCAGTCTCAGAGACACCAGTCATTCATATCTATAATTGAGAAACTTCTACCAGCTGTTTAAAGAAAGCCTCATCCACCTCATCCTCCTGATCTGGTGGTCTATAGCGAACACCCACCACTACATCACCCTTGTTGCTCTCCCCTCTGACCTTAACCCCGGGACTTTCAACAGGCCTATTTCCAGTTTAATTCTGGATCTCTGAGCAATCATACAGCAATTTTACATAAAGCACAACTCCTCCTACTCTTGTCCCCTGCCTGTTCTTCCTGAAAAGTTTATACCCATCCATGACAATATCCCAGTCACGTGAGCTATCCCACCAAGTCTCTATTATTCCAATCACATTGTCCTTGCATGACTCTGTGAGGACTTCCAAATCTTCTGCTTCTTTCCTGGGCATCATGCATTTGTATACAGATGGCTGAAGTAAGAAAGCCCTACTTTCTCAAAAAGAATACTTCCCTGGTTCCCTCCTCCTGCTTGTGCTTCCTCCAGGTCACCCACTTCCCCACTTATCTTGTCCTTCACCTGCACAGCTGTGACTTGTCACTAGAAGTTTGGTTAACAGGGGCAGGACTAGGAGCTAATGGCAGGACTGACTCACTGCTCCTGGTGTGCAGAGTGAGTGCTGCAGCTCTGGAGCACAAGGCAGCCATGGTGCCTTCTGCCGCCACTTGGACTGGCTCTGCTCCCAACTGGCAGAGTGGGCCAGTCTGAGCGGCAGTAGCAGGGCAATGCCTCCTGCCACTACTCAGACTGACTCTGCTCCCACCAAGCACAGCAAGCTGGTCCGAGCAGCATCAGAGAGAGGGAGGGGGAATGGGTTCTCCCGCCCAGAGCCATCCCTTGGGGGGAGTGAATCGGGGTGACCACCACAGGCCCCACATTTTGGGAGGCCCCACAGACAGTGCTGTACAGGCCCCGCTGAGGGTGCCACCACTCTGTATGGCTGCCGCATGCTTCCAGCTTCATGCTCGGGCTGTACACTACCCTCCCCACCCCACACACAGGCCCCAGACAGACTGATATGCCTCAGGCCCCACACACGCCTAGGGACAGCTCCACTCCCACCACTTGCTTGAACCAACTTACTTTGTCCAGCCAAAGCAGGGCCAGTTCAACCAGTTGTGGGAGGCACCACAGCTGCTTGGAGCTTTGGAGATGCAGCTCTCGCTCTGCCTAATTTGGCCACAGGGTGGGGTGCCATGCCCAGCAGTCTGGTGTCCCCACTCACCATGATTCAGGAGGGGCAACTGCATCCTCGGATGCTAGAGGACTTCAACTTGAGTGCAATAGCTGCAAAGAGTGGCCACATGTCAATGGAACAGGAGCAAAATTAGGTGGATTAGGGATAATCTTGCCCTAAAGTAGCATAAATTTAAACCAAATAATAAGTGCTTTAAGTCACTTAAAAGGTATTAATGCACAACCAAACCAGGGGTTAAGAGCTCCAAAAGCCACCTAAAATTATCGTGTGACAAAGCCCTAAGGGACTTGGAGGGATGTGGGCAGTGGGATTCCGCAGGGCTCGGTCCTCAGGCCCGCACTGTTCAACATCTTCATCAGTGAATTGGACAAGGGGGTAAAAAGCACCCTGTTCAGATTTGCACCGGGTGGACTCTATATGGTATGTTTGTTACTGGTGCTTCTGCCTCTGCTTTAGCCATTCAGCAGTTACAGACTTTAGAATTGTTAGCAAGACTTGCCAACAGTATGGCAGATGCTTTAGAAGTGTTTATTCGCCAGTTGCAGGACACCTCTAAAATGGCGTTTCAAAACCGTCTTATACTGGATTTTATGCTAGCTAAAGATGTGGGGGGATGTGGGCACGTTAGAAGGGAGGAATAGGCTGCAATCAGGCCTAGACAATTTACAGGGGTGGGTAGATGAGAATAGGATGGGATTCAACACCAACAAGTGCAAAGTGATGCACCTGGGGAGGAAGAACCAGCACCATACCTACAGGCTGGGGAACTCCCTTCTTGCAGTACAGAGGCAG
>NW_017728950.1:17034752-17061262 GCF_001723895.1 Crocodylus porosus | reverse complement strand
CTTTAAGAGGAGGTTAGATGAACACCTTGCTGGGGTCGTTTGAGCCCAGTACTTTTTCCTGCCATGGCAGGCAGTCGGACTAGATGATCTGCTCAGGTCCCTTCCAACCCTAGAAACTATGAAACTAAGTCTTTTCCTTGAATTAGTCAGTTTAGACACTAGCAACACATATGAGTAGTTCAAATTGTTTCTTCTGATCTAAATAAGTGTGGATTGACTATATTTAATTTTATCTGCAGCTCTCTTGCCCTCTCCTTCTACAACTGCTAGGACTTTCTGGAACACTTCAGAGTGTTTTCTCATCTTGATTAAATTATTTTGTGCTATTCAGACATTTTTCTGCCTCACCATTTATCCCCTTTTCCACACCACTAGGTGCATGATTGATGCTCAGTGCACTCAGTAATTAACTAAATCTGGTCAGGAATTTCCCAATCATTTTTTTTCTGTTATAAAATGCTGTTTAGTTGAAATCAAACTTTTCATAGGAAATAGTTGATTTCAACAAATTTTTTACAGGATTTTTTTTTATTTTGAACTTGAGTCATTTTGTTTCAACATTATTATAAGAAAAAATAGTGGTATTCAACTTTAAAATGACTTTTCATTTTGAAATTTAAGCTAATTCTAATGACTTTCATTTAGAAGTGGTCAAAATCAAAATGAAACTTTTCAAAACTATCTATATGAAACATTTGGATTTACCTATACCAGCAGTTCTGGGGTTATGATCACAAGTGGAGGGTGTGGAGGATAGCACTTACAAGTGGGTTCAGGAATCCAGGAGCTCAGAACAAGGCATGGGAGGTTACAAGCCAATTTATGGGGTCACTTGCCTGACAACCTGGCTTATTTTTTTCATTTTCAGCATGTGAAAATTTTGTAAACTTCAAATTTTTCGATATTTTGAACAATTTCCATGAGATGGAAATATCCCTTCCTGGTTAGCTGTACCGTTAAACTCTTTTGTTGAAAAGGATGTCAGTAGTGAAAGTATAGCCCAGGCTAACAGAGCACCAGTCAGGGCTTGAGTGATACAGAACAGTTCACTGCTGCTGGTGTCCTGGGTGATCTAAGGCAAGTCATTTTGGGTCCATTTTTAGACATTGAGTCATGTTAAGATTCAGGTTTCCAGAAATGCCTAGATCATTAATCCTAACTAAAGCCAATGGGAGCTGGGCATTTAAGCACCTAAGCACCTTTGAAATTCTGACCCCATATTCTTGCTATGCTTCAGATCCCCATCAGCATAAAGAAGCCATTCCCTTGGAACCAGAGGTGTTGGAAGAAAAAATACATCAGCTATTCTGGGGTTCTCCAATGTTATGATACTTGCAATCATAAAAGTATCTTAGAGAATAAAATAATTTACTCTTTGTTTCTTAAGAGATGGCTGTGCTTTAACTCTCATCTTCCTTATTCCTTATTTCCATTTGGAATAAGAGACTTTGCTGAGGGCCTCTAAAAGTCCAAGTAAATTCTATTTTCTAATGCTCCTTCACCTGGTACTTTAGAACTCTCTCAGACAAAATAGATTGGAGCACCAGAAATTTCTGCTTGAAAGCAGGAGGTGCTTGCCCTTACTTCATTATCATGTTCATCTTAGCTGTTTTCTAATTCCATCTGTCTCATTATAAGTTCACTTGGTACCCTAGGAAGAATCAGCATCCTGATTCTAGGATCAGTCATCACCCTTTTAAAGAGAGGTGCAACTTTTGATACTTTCCAATTCATAGCTGATTTTAATGAGAAATGGTACCATTTTGCTAGCAGTTCAGCTGCTTCTCGCTTAAATCTTTTCAAAATTCAGCTGGTCTTGGGAGCTTTCTACAACCTCATGATAAATTTGTCTCATCACCTCTTTTAAAAGAATACTCTCTTAGAATGCCCATCTTTGTTAAGATGAAGCAATAGATTTCACTGATACTTCCCTGACATTGCAGAGAAGACTGCCATAAAGATGTTGTTTAGTTTCTCTGAAACATCTTTACCTAGGTCCATTTGTGTCCCATCTCCACCCCCCAACCCGTTCCCCAGTATTAGGCCAGCGTACCAACTCTTTCTTCCTGTTTCTATTATACTTAAGACCTTCTCATTGTTTGTGTTGTGGTCCTTAACTATTTGATCACCACATTCTCTTTTAAACCTAATAATCATTTTGCCCATCATGCTTTGTGGTACTTTCTACGAGCTTGGTTTATACTTCTCTGAATGAAACCTAGCTCATTTCAGCATTTACCATCAACACATCTTCAAGTGTTTTACAAAGGAGGTCACCATCATTAGTCACATTTCACAGAAGAAGACGCTGAGGCAGAAAAAAAAGGAGTGATTTGCCCCTTGACTCCCAGCAGGACACTGGCAGGGCCAGGGGTAGAACCCAGATCTTACCTCCAGGGTTCAAATCCAACCATTTACCCATATTTAATTTGTCATGTGTTTCTTGTTTACTGGCATTAATACTTCATGTGAGTCTAAGATAAGATCTTTAGGAAGACTTTATGCCAATTCTAAATTTTGTTTTCCGTTTTGTACCTTTTTTCTTGGTTCCTTAACTAGATGCCTCCCATAAAAAAAAGAATCCCCTTTCTAACTGACAGTTTAATAATGTTGCTGTGTAATACAACCCCATGAGAATGGCACACTTCAATATAATAGGGTAACTTTTGTTCAGTAGTTCAGCCACTATTACTTGGAGCAATTCCTATTTCACTCTCACTTAGAGTAGCCTCCTTCTTGGTATACTCCAAAAACAGCCACTCCAGGAGTTCAGCATTTGGGGTGGCAAGGCATTGCATCTTCATTTGATCAAATGTCACATTGGGATACTGTGATAGTTGTCACTAAAAACTACTCACTACTACTGTGGTAGCAGATTTTGGTGATTTCTGATTACTACCCCTGTTTCAATTAACATGATTAAAAGCCCATTCTGATTCAGAGTTTGTATACACACAGATTCTAATGCATCCTTCTGTCCACTTAGACATTACAGTTCAGCTGAATCTATGGAAACTTCTGGGTCTACTGTTACTCTTGCATCTCAGCAGAACAATTCAGATAATGTCTGTATGAATGGAAGCATCTCTGTCTGTCATTTCTGTTTCCTGTCTGAAGTACAAAACAGGCTTATACTGTTTTTCAGACATCACTATATAGCACTTTTGAGGGCTTTGGATTACTCTATGCTCATTTAACAGCAGTGCAATCTAGCCTCAGCACTGTAAATGAGTCGGGACACATGGGGGTCAGGAGTGTTGATTTCTATTGTAGGCTGTACCAATGATTGTGTAAGTGACTTTGAATAAACCACTTAGGCCCACTAATTTGGGATCCTATGACCCCAGCTGACTTCCTGCCCTTTGGGCAGGGGGCTGGACTCGATGATGTTCCGAGGTCCCTTCCAGCCCTGATGTCTATGAAATCTATGAAATTCTGGGCACCCAAACTAAGCAACTTTGGGTGCAATCCTAGACATGTAAAGTCAATAGAAGCATTTATCTGGACTTTAGTAGGACCTGGATTTCATTACTCATGCCTGATTTTCAGAGATCCTCCAAGTTGAAATGAGTAGAAGAAGAGAGTACATCACCCCTTTGCAAATAAATGCCTTAACTTCCTCAAGATGGCAACCCAGTATCTAAAGGAGCCAAAATGAATGGATGCTTCTGAATATTTTGGCTTTGATCTCTTTTCTGTGCCTGTGTCTTCAACTTTAAAATGGGTCAATTTTACTGCTAATCTATATTACAGAGGTAATCTAATGATAAGTGAATTAAAGTTTGCAAGATCCTTAAGTAAACAGTACTATATTCATACAAACTACTGATATAGATAATTTATACTGAAACATTTTCACCACTGTCTTATTCTATTGTTGAATGAACAGCAAACCACCAGATGAATCAGGTTGCAGGTCCTGGAAGGAACAAAAAACGATTCTTCAGTACAGTCTCATCTAGTGTGCAGATGAATTTGATTATCCTGCCTGCCCAGGCACAGAAGAATTCATAAAAATGGGGGAAAAAATCAACAATGTTTCAATTAAACTCTGTCCTGTCATTAAAAATGACACTTTTGTTTTTGAGATTGGCTGCCTTTCTGAGGGAGTTTATGTGGCCTTTTTTCAAGTCTTTAACATGACAGGTCCTATTGGGAGTGACGAATAGATTATTGGAAAATGCATCTGCACTTTTATCTATTAAGTGTAAGGGAGAGAGCTGTAAATCTGGTGCTATGTTGCTCTTGGAACTAGCATCCACTAACACCAATTTGCACTTCAAAGCCATATCACAGAAATTAAATTATAATGTGGTGATAAACTTTAAGCACAGAGAAAACAGGTGGCATGAACAAAATGTAAAATCATTAGCAAGATCTTAGAGATGTGCAAAAACTGAAAAATCCAATGTTTCCACTGAAATGGCAATTCCCAACAGGAAGCTTCCTGTTGGGAATTGTCATTTCAGTGGAAACATTGGATATTTTTGCCCTTCCCTCCCCACCCCCACCCCCACTGCAAAAAAGTACATTAATTTTATCAAATTTTTGTTTTAAAAATATTGGAAAACAAATTCTGAAAATGTCAAAATCTAAATTGAAAAATATTTCTTTTTCATTTCCAAACCACCTCGTTTCACAATATATTTTATTTTACATAAAAAGATTTTTAAAAAATAAAGAGTTCACTCATTTGTTACACAACAAAAAGAAATTTGAATTTTGCTTCAGAAAAAAAAAATCAGTATTTTGGCTTTTCATTCCAATTTAGAATGGCAGTGTTCTTTAAAATCTCAACTTTTTTGCAATATGAAAAATAAGGTTTAAGTATTATTCATCAGGATTCATTAGTGTCCTACCATGCTAAGCTGTACAAACACGTAGCAAGCAGCAATTCTCTATGCTACAGATCTTGTACTCCAAGTACACAAGGCAGACAAAAGGAATGTTATTAGTTTGATTGTGAAGATGAGGAATTGAGGCACAGAGAAAGTAAAGGAATCATGCACCAGAAGTCCTCAGCAGAACAAAGGCGAGAGCCCTTAATCCATCAAGACTAACTTTCCATAAACCTCTCTCACATAACCATCTTTGCACTCTTCCTGCTTTTTAAAATGCAAGCTATCAAAAATTCTCTTCAAGGGCCAAATCCTGTTCCCAAATGAAATCAGTAACAATAGTCTCATTATCCTTAATGAGACAAGGATTTGGCCCTAAATTAATAGCTCTGAAAAAAACACTGACCTATGCTATCAACCAGATAAAAATATTTTCAAAAGCTCTTTTAATACAAACAGAAAAGAAGCTTCTTTCTTTTCCCCAATGATTACATATTCCAAGCTTCACAATACTTTCCCTCGCTCTGTTGATATTTATGAAAGTTCAGTACATGATAAAAGAAGTTATTACTGTAGTGTTAGGCCCACTAACTTCATTGGAAATTTTCAGTGTGAAAGGATGCCTGGAATTTTTATTAGGCATTGCCCTAAAACAGGGGCAGGCAATAATTTCGGGCGGAGGGCTGCTTACTGAGTTTTGGCAAGCCACCGAGGGCCACACAACAGGCAGCCAGGGGCAGATAAATATTCATTTTCTAAATTTTTTAGGGGCTCCGCGAGCTGGATAGAATGGTCTGGCAAGCCGCATCCAGCCCCCAGGCCGCATTTTGCCCACCCCTGCTCTAAAATGTTCCTTCCTTCCTTCCTTCCTCTTTTATTTTCACATTATATTTTCAATTTGACACAAAAGGTATTTAGCTGTCTCAGATCATCATCAAAAATGGGTCATAAAAGGCAGGTCAAATAAGGTGCTCTCACTAAAAGATAAATAGCCCTTTCCTAGCTGCTTTGGCATCAATCCCAGAGGGTATATCAGGGTTGAAGAGAGCTGAACACTATGTGTTATTTAAACTTTTTCTGTTTTCAGCATGACCGGAATAAAAAAAAGCTAAACTTAAAAAAAAAACCAGTGATTCAGTTATGATAGGAGACCAGTCAAGATACAACGGAGCAAGGCAGTATTTGCTCTAGCTAGCCTTGGGACTTGGAAAAAAAAAGAGTTTGCTCCATGACAGTTATATACCTTATCCATTTCATGTCAGTTATATGTTCTGTCTAGCTAGTTATATTTCACACACCATACCACAATATCTCAGCTCCTTGCTAACTCAGTAGATTTTCCCTTTCTCTAATTTGTATTTAAAAACCTTCTTTTAAGGCCAATAAAAATTAACAGGCCAGGTCCTCAGCTAATGTAAATATCTTTGTTCATGTTCTCAGCCATAAAGACTGACAGAAGCTGAGGAAAACATTGGTTTTGTGAGATATTTCTTATGCTCTATGCTCTCCTTCCTAATTAACTCATGCACATTCCAGGGGATGTTTTGGGATACCATCTTTTTTCTGATAGTAACTGTTTGACACCCTAACATAGGGGCTTTGTGGGCTGATTCCTATGAACACATTTTAAAATATCTGCTATCTTCTTGCAAGGGATAAGGTCAGTTCAAGTTTGGACTCTGAAGTACATGCATAGACATCCCAATATCTAAAATCTACATGCCTTAGCATATGTAAAGAGGTTGGCACCTGCAAAGGACAATTCAGAAATTCTGGAGCACATGGAGATGGCCCATGGGAAACAAGCACAGATATGTCTGAACTCCTGGCCTTCCCCAGGTCTTAGGCACTTGACTCAGGCTGAGCACTAGGTGCCTCTACTTGCTTATGACCTACTACTCCTATTCCTGCTTTGAATGTAGGTGCCGTAGGGGGAGTGCCCACTTTTTACCCAGTGAGTTAGTGGTTAGAACACTTACCTAGGAAGTAAGAGACCCAAGTTTTAGGCCCTCCTCAGCCTGGTAGATCTTAAACCCACAACTCCTTCTTCCTAGAAGAGCGCCCTAAACAACATGCTTTAGGCTAGATGAAGGTCCTCTCCACCTATTCTGTTCAACGCAGGGCACCAAGCAGCCATGAGTTGTGAGGTCAGAGAAAGAACAGGAAATGGAGAGTGCAAGTCTGTGGCATAGTGGTTATGGCACTCCTAGAAGGAGCTTTGGGTGTCCAGTTCTTGCCCCCAGGATACTTAAGAGGGTCCTTGATTAAAAAACAGAACTTGCCTTGGCAGCAGGACTAGGGATCTGCTTCCAGACATCTATTTCAGAACACTAGCACCAGGGAGAGGAGGAAGGAACTATTTCACCACCCCACACCAACTGTGGGTACAAACAAATGTATTTGGGTACAGAATTGATCAGAGCTATAACAAGCACATGATCTGGCCACAGATCTATAAATACAAATAGCAAATCAGCTGTTTCAGAAGCAAATGGGATGAGCACTACAAGTCAGAAGCGTTTACTCTATAGGTCTTGCTCATTCATCTGAGGTCAAATTTTCTCGAGCCTTCAGCCTAGGCCTTCCTCTGCAGCTTTTGGTGATAAAGGCAACAGGATCAGGAATGTCAACATGGATGCTTTTGAGCCCCACCCTTGGATTTTGAAGCCCCCATCCTCAGCTTGACCATAATCTGAACAATACATCCAACTGACTGACTGCCCAAGCAAAGAACACAAAAACTAGCTCCTTTTAAAAAATTGCATCCATCAATTGTTCAAGTACACTACCATCCCATCAGCCAACCTCCCATCCAAGGGCTCAGGAAGAAGCAAAGGCTTGTTTGAAGCATTCCAAGTGAGTGAGCCATGCCAGGCCTCATCAGCCTGGAGGAAGAACTTTTGTGTGGTCAAAGCGTAGGAGACGGGCCTAGCTGACTCCTAGCTGTGCCCTAGCTTCCTGTTTGCTCTTGGACAAGTAGTCTTGGGAAGGAGGATTCTAGCCCCTATTGGTTTAAAGATGCCCTGTGAACAAGATTCAACCTCTAGCTCCCACCACCATCCCGCAAGGCATCATAATCAGTTTTGAATACTTTCAGCCAGGTTCCATTGTACAAAACTCTCCAGTTCAGCTATCTACCCCCAATGTTGCTCCTAGCATCAGGAGTGATAAATAATTGCAGTAATTTAACAAAACCTTTGGCAAAACTCTGGCATATAAATAGTAGCCACAGCATGACAGGATGAATAAGACATGAAGTAGACTAGAGATTCATGAGAGAAAGTTATCCTATAAATTTAGGCACTGCAGAAGAAAAGAATCTGTCTGGTATGGACCAGCTAGTTAGCTAATGCACTTCACTGAAGATATCAGGATAAATAGGGATTGCTTGTCTCACAGCCATTTCTCTAATTCGGTAAGTTAATTCCATTTTAATATAAACCTGGTAAAATATTTGGGAATATTGAATGTGAGACAGATTCATATTGTTTTAGTCGTATAGGCTTGGATCTGTGGAGAAATAGCTATTTGGTCCAATATTTTATAGTAAGAGTACCAGCTCCACCGTCAGAAATAAATAAATAGCACTGAATTTGCTAACACTGGAGTAACTTGTTTAGCTAGGTACATTTTCCTTGCTTACTCTACGTTCCATTTAGACAAGTCTTGAATGAATTATGTCTGGCGTCCTGACTCTTGTTGCGAGGCCATGACAGATAATTTAACATGATTGCCAGTCAGTGATTTCCTCCTCCCCCACTTCCTGAAATGACATTTTTCAAGGGGACTCTGCTCTGAGTTCTGTTCTTCTCCCTCAGTCTAAAGTACAGGCAGGCTCCCATATTTGGCTTCATGGGGTTGTTTCTAAGATCATCACAGATGACCAGGATGACTCTCTCCTGCCTGGTCCACTGTGCAGCAGTAGATGCTTGCAATGAGTCAGAGCAAAACATATATAAATGGCACCTCTTCTCCCGGCAAAGCTTTTCTCTTCCTCTGCATGGGTGTAAGGGATTAAATGAGTTGAAAGTCTATAGTAACCAGTTTATTAGTACCACTATTATGGACAAAATCAAAGTCCAGTCCTTGTAGCACTGCCTCCGCAGCAACCTAGAGAGGGGATGTAATGGAAAGATAGTCTTGAGCACTCCTGGCAAGGTAAATGACAAGGCTCCTATGCTTAAACATCCCTAGTGAGAACAAAACAAAATCTGCTTTTGATGCTTTGTTTCATGCTTCCTATTGCTAACAGAGCAGGATAGGGTTTGTGTCAGATCCCACTTAAATGAAATGTTCTTATTTGGCTTCTTTGCTAAGCCAGTCAATGGTCTCATCCAGTCACTTCGAGGCACTGCTAATGCAAACTGACTCTCCAAGCAGCTGCAGTCAGGGACTGCCTGTGGATTTGTCAATCTGCCCCCGGTGCTGGAGTGGAGAGCCAAACGGAGGTGTCAATTTCAGCGCCACTTTGTCCTCTCAAAGTGATAGCGACCAAGCTGAAGTCAGCAAGCCGGAGCAGAGAAAATACATCTGCAGGTAATTAGTAACAATCAGGGTCTGCTCTGAAACTGCTGACTACAGCAGTAATGAGCTGGGCACATGTCATTGGCTTGCAAATGGAGAACGCGCTTATGAACCGTGGCAGCGAGCAGTAAGAGAAGGGATTTTTTTTTTAACTTAATATTTAATGTGGCATAAAAACGATGGAGAGAAATCGAGTGGTTCTCTAATCAGATGTTTAGCTGGCAGTCCATAACACAAGGGGGCTGGCGGATGAAGTGGAACTGGGAACTGTCATCAGAATTTCCCTTTGCCATAACAAAGACCTATTTTCAAAGGTGTGTGCTAGTGTAAGTGCCAATGTTGAAGCAGTTCTTTTTGTTCAAATGACATCATGACTGATTTAATCTACCTGTCTGCTAGGAAATGTGTACTGTACATTTCATATCCACAATTACCCTGAGGATCTCATTTCTCAGTGTTGTCCAAAACATGGCCTTGAAATAAAAACAATGAAAAATTGTGATCATAATTCACTTATCCTCTCACTTCTCAGCCTGTTTTGCATTAAACTGTTTTATGAGATGGCTTAAAGACTCAAAACTCACCATATGAACTAGACTTAGGTCAGTTTGCAAATGGAAGGCCAGCACTGTCTCCAGACTTTCTCATAAAAACTGCTGAAGCTTGAACTGCAGATTTTAGCCTATCAAAAGAACCAGATTAGTTTTCTTGGCCACAATAAAACCCATTTCTCAAAGTCTTGTGACTATATATTTCAAGATCTTCATCCTGGAATATGAGGCTTTTAAGCCCCCTGCACATTAATAGCCTACTGTAGGCTGAAACATGAAGCACTGAAGTATTCACTGCTTTGCTTTACATGAAAGATGCCCTGTATAAATGATTTCAACCAAAGACTTCTTCTGGGGTTTACAGTTCACTTGTCAATTTTTGTAAACATAAAACAGTCCCTGGATCTCTCAGCAATGAAGATGTTATAACAAGCATGTGTATCATTTAGTGACTTATGTTGGAACACCAAGTGAAGAGTGACAGCTATCTTCAAAAGTTCATAGGTTCACTCCAGCTGAGCACCAAAGGTTTTGAACACTTTGCTGAAATTCATCCAAGCTATCCCAAACTCTTGGGCCTGCAAAACTGAGCTGGAAGTACAAGAACAAGCCCTCTTACAATATTTTACTTGCAGTAGGTCTTTGATTATAGTTAGGTTGGAAATAACACAAGACAAGGTATATGGTTTATGGTGGCAATCCTGTATCCCCTGAACTGTACTCTTTCAAATGCCAATGAAGACAGGTTTGGCCGATGCTGATTTCAGGAATGTTAAAAAAGAAATTGGTTCTATTAGTGTAAATCTGTACTATGGATAGCAGGACAGGTCAGACACTAAACTCCTGTTAAATAATTATATGCCTAAAAACCGTATGTTGTTCTGATTCACTCTCTCCCTCTCGCACTTTCCTTTCCCCATCTCTTTGCATCTCAGATTAATGAAAGAATTTTTGTAGAACCAGTTCAGTTAAATGAGACCATCTGCAGAGCTGGGAGAGCACAAAATGCCCTTTCTCCTCCTACCACCTCCACCAAGTCTATAGTTTGTCCATAGAAGATAATACCAAACAAATCATGCTTCTCACTTAGAGCATCAGAGCTACAACAGTACTATAGCACCACTACAGGATTTCTTTCAACTTTGTTATTCAGTGATATTAGATCATTTGAACCCTGTGTTCTAACCATTAGATCAATTCATCACAGTCATTAAGATTACATATAACTTCATTTCTAAACAAATCACACTTAGTCCTAACTTAAAACAGAACAAGCAAAGCATACTTTCTTTTTTCCTTGTGGTCAAATATAATTTAGTATAGTGCATTAAAAATTAGAATGGTAAATAAAAAAGCATGATCAATTTCTTATTAGTTTCATCTGAAGGAATGGCGGCTCCTGTGCTTTGCAGGCCTAAATATGCATTTGTTTTTTTCAGATAAAACTTTAATTGAAGTAAGTAGGAGTTTTTCCTGGGTCCTTCCCTTGTAAGCAGCCTATTGACAAAACTCTTACTAGCATATCTTGAGAACATTATCTGGGAAAATATAATCTGATTCATAAATTTAGTAAGCTGTATCTTAAGTTTACAGTCTCTCCTCACAGTCTAATTATTTTAGTTGCTCATCTCTGGACTGCTGTTCTTACTAGATGACTTTAGATGAAATTAGGTGACAAGAACTGAACATGATATTCCAGGCAAAAGAGATCCCACTGATTTCTATAATGAGATTATAGTGTCCTCATTCTCATTCCACATGCATGTTAATAGCTCCTTTTCTTGTCTGTCCACCATTGCCCATTGAAAAGACGTTTTCTCACAGCTGTCCACAGTGATGTTCAAGACATTTTCCATGAGTTTAATTTAAAGCTCAGCAATATGTCTAAGTAGATCAGTTCACTCTCTCAATAAGCATTTGTTATCACTGAATTTCATCATACATGCTTGTCCAACCATTTAATTATCTCCCTCCAGAATTCCATACAATCTTCCCTATTCTTGACTAACCTACATCACTTTGTCTCATGTATAAGTTCTGCCACACCAGAGTTTACGCTCTACTCCAGATTATTAATAAGTACGGGAAATAACGCTGAAACCAGCACAGAACTTTTCAGCAGCTCTCTGTAGCCTTCGGCCAAGAAGAAAATTGACCATTTATGTCTACTCTTTCTTTTCTCTCTAATCTACTTTCTAATTCAAAATATAATTTATTTTAAATTCTGCAGCAACTTAATGACCTTGCTAACCTCTTGTTAAGGACATTTTCAAATATTTTGAAAGTCCAGATAACTTACATTAGATGGTTCTCTGTTACCTTTATGTGTCCCCGTTTCCCCTCCTTACATGGCATTGGTTTTGGTGAGATGGATTTAAAGTTAGGTGAACCCACAACTGCACCTGATCTAAGCACTTATTAGTCAATGGGACAACTCCCATTGACTTCAATGGCAATTAGGCTTGTCTGTTATGCCAGGGTGATTCCTGCCTCAGCAACCACATGACTCAGAGGAATATGCATGAAGTGCAATGGTGAACAACTCGGTCATAACCTGTTTGAAGGGAACATTTCTCCTTAACTCAGGTCAGCTATGTTTTGTCTTCCACCCTAAAGCTGGGAAATATACCCCAGTTCACATTTCTTCTATGTATTTATCCTCTTAATGTAGATTTATCTCTCTCTCTCCAGATAAATATCCATATGCTATGAAATATAAATGTGATTTTCATTATTATCCATATAATCTGGATAATATTATCCATATAATCCATAAAATAATATAAATATATTTGAATCTTCCAAAATCTTGGCAAGCATTCCAGAGGTTGCTTATACTTCATGCAACAATAATGAACTAGGCTTTCAAAATGGTTCACTTATGATGCACAACCACCCTGCTCTCAATACAAGATGGCAGCACCCTAAAAATATCAAAAAATTCCCTTTAGCCGCTAAATTAAATTCTGAAACTTATACTGGGTGAAAAGGAGGAAAAGCTAGGGCTGAAATCTGAGCCATCACTAGGCTGATGTTAAACAAAATATGCAAGGGTAGGAAAAAAGCCATACTCAAGTTCAAAGAGTCCTTACCCTTAATATTACCCAAGTCTTTGGGGACTCTGTTTTGTGATTCTGTGGTGCTATCTTCAGCCTAATTCCAATATCTGCTACCTAAATCAGACAATCAGACTATTTTGAACATTATCAAAATCTAGCCATGGCCAACTGTCCTTGACCCTTATACATGGCTCTGATTGTTACAGAAATACAGTAGAATTTTCACTGCTATAATTATGGTGTCATTTAAATGGTGATCCCTAGGGAAAGCCTAGGATTCCAAAAATGATCCAAAGCAACTGTAGCTGGAAGAACCAAATTCACCCATAATCAATCCCATTTGAAATATCAGCAGTGTTCAGTCTGGACACATATTCAGAAATGACAAACCCTACTGCAGAGACAGTCTTGATTTTTTTTGGCATGCTTGTATGTAGCATTAAGAAATGGAGATGTAAAATGGCACGCCGCTCTGTTGACCTGAGGGAGTTTTACATTACATGAGCATCTAGCCTGGACCTGCTATGTACAAACACCAACTCCAAAACTGTGCATCAACAAGTCATTGCACTATTTCCCCCAATATGCCATCATACACACTGTTTTGCAGGATCCATCAGTCTCTTCATATTTCTTACCTGTCACAATAGGATATGATTGTGGTCCTGGAACACTGGCCCCTATATCTGCTGAAGTTGGGCTTGTTATATTGGCTTTCATATCATCTAGCCCACCAGCTAATGATGCCATGGCTGAGTATTCTGTTGTCTAGAAAAGAAAAAAAAGAGACACCTCAGCAACAACCACTGGATAGTCAACAGACTTTACTCGATACATGTAGTAAAATGAAATAATCTGGAGGGCAAAATTAAGCCCTAAGCCTTTTGTATTGTCAAATTAACCTCATTAAAAACTCAGCACATTTAAACTGTATTGCTAAATATGTCATTGAGACCACAGATTAAATAGGATTAATCTTTGCCACTAGTGCTTGGGTAAACACAAAAAATTGGTTTCTTGACTGAAAAGATGCCAGATTGTTATGATTAAGCAACAAATCTTTCTATACAGTAGCCCACTATAGAGCAAGTTGGATGACTATAGCTGTTGAAAATAGGCAATTCACCTGGTAATAGCTCATGGTAATAAAATCAAAACATCATTACAACCTTATCATCTTTCATGAGAAACACACCTGAAGAAGAGATAAAGGTCAAAATGTCACCAAGTAACCATTAGTGAACACAACAGTTTCTTGCAGGTCACAGTGCAAGGAATGGAGTCAGCATCCAACACTTCTCTCAAACCATTTCCAGTCCCAAAGTTATTTCGAAGTAAGCAAAGATGGAACATCACCTGGGTATATTAGAGATCCACTGGTATCTCAGGGAAGATTGTGAAATACCATTGTCCATGACTTGTGTAAATCAACATGTCTCTAACTAAAGTTAAACTGATTAAAATTTTCTTCAAGGTCAATAAAAGTATGATGATTTACACCAACTGAGGCTCCAACCCGGCATTTGGAAAGAACTCCATTTTGTGGCAGAAAGTTTATCTATATTTTCCTCCCCCCGCACTTTCTATTATCAGAGCCATTTACACAAAACTATAAACTTTGTTCTTTAGAGTTCGTCTTCTCCTACTGCTATCTTCAGTCAAAGTTATAATCCCCTTTTTGTAAGATCATAATCATGTCTGTACCAATCAGAAGATTAAGACTTCAAGTGAAGAATAAGCAGAAGGAACAGATAAACTTTTAAAATGTAAGGCTGTTTCCACTGCATTACTGCAGGTAGTGTCACTGCTCTGCAAACTGGAATAACACAGCAATGAATTGGGTCCTACGTCATTCACCACATATAGCTGTTACAAGTATTTTCAAAGGAAGAGACAAATACAGGAAATCTCTTAAGTGAATATGATTGTGCCCATATATGACACTCTTAAACTTTTCCAGGAGGCATCAGAATGTTTCAATGCATGTTTTGTAGCTTTGTTTGCAGTTTGGCATAAATACCAGTGTGCACTTCTGTTTGTAGCTCTGAAGCACTGTGGCTGGTTAAATGAACAGGAATGAGAATTATACTACTAATCTACTAACAGCAGGTTCCCACAATTGAAAACAAGCCCCTCTTGAATAGGCTTCAGATACAAACGATGAAAGGCACCAGTATCACCTGTCATTTTGATGGGTCTTCCATAGGGAATGCTTGCAAGTGGGCAGGCCAAATAGTCTTTGCCAAGGTTGTAAGTGCTGCCCATGTGTGCATGCTACTGTGGCAGAGGATTGGCCATGCAACATTCTCTGAACTCAAGACTTTTCAACTAGGGGAGCAAGGTCAGACAGAGTCTCAAGTCTCCTATTTCCCTGCTTGACTCAGATCTCTCATTTTCCCCAGTCTTCAAAAGCCTACCCTTAGCCTTGACTCCAAAACTATCCCAGCCTTCACACGTCTTCCTTGCACACAAATCTGCCCATCACTGCTGCTTCAACAATACATATTGTATATAACACAGCTTCAACTCCACCTCACTGCAAGCCTCATCTTCTCTAGCCTTGACTATTACCACCCTAGAGCATTCTTCAGATACTCCCAAACAATACTGCAGACCTTCTTCTGGTGTTGCAAGGTTTAGTGCAGCAAGATATAGCTTCATCTGCTGGTTCCTTGCTTATTTCAAGGTCCTGTTAAAAATTGCTATCATTTTTAAAGGAAACCTGCATTGCCCTGCTCAGTTCACATGTGCTCCTCTCTTGTTTTTCTGTCTGTTCACTTCAGCCATCCAACACTGGTTATCTCAACCCCTGCAATCCTCATCTCTGCTCTTACTGTAAGAACCCTATTCTACACAGGCCCTGCAGCTTGGAATAGTCCCCATGAGTTGCACCTTCTCTTTGACTGTCATTTTATAATGCCTTCTGTATCCTCTTATCTTCACACTTCCTATGCTATTTTTGCTTGTATTTAGCTTTGCAGTTGTGGTATTTAACTATAAACTCTTGGGGATACCCGTTGTCTGAAAAAATATGTAAAATAGAGTGGTGTCATTGCCCTTTAAAAATTCACTGCATCTTTAAAAGTTAATCTGCAGAAATAATAGAAATAGGAGACTGTAGAAGCCATTTAATACAAGGAAAACCTGCCTTCTTGCACTGACCCTGTAACACTGTGCCTTAGCGTAGCCTGAAAACCTATAGAAACTACACAACACATTAAAGTACATAGATTTGAACTGGTCAGCAGTGAGGAAATCTCTTCAGAACCTCCTAATGAAAAGAAGTCATAATCTTGACTGACAGCTAGCTTAAAGGCAGTCCTAACATGGCTTAATGGTTACCAGAACACCATGATAGGGATAATTAGCCTAACACTAACACTGTACAAGATGTTACAGTTTGAACCTGCCTGATGTAAAATGTCAGTCTGTGCTAACAGGCTAAGCCAAATGTAGACCTTGTGTAAATGGGTGCCTTTCTCCTGATCCACTTACAGGAACTCAGATTTGGCCTGCTTTCTGCAGGTGAGAGGCATCAAAGTATGCAGCTGCATGGGTGCCACTACTACTGCCACTGCAGCATCAACTATGAAGCTGACTCTCAGCAAAATGGAAGTTTTATGGATTCAGGAGCTGCCTGCAAGGGCTGAATATTATTACTTCCCCCTACCTACTCTATGTCTGGACATCTTTAGAACCTCTAGTCATTCATTTCAGAACAGGGAATATCAGTATCAGACCTCACACTTTAGCTATCACTATAATTAGCCCAAATTAAAGCCAAAATAAAACAAAAAAGGCCTTTCAGATTTGCAGAAATACTTCCAGGAATGGATTCCATTGCCCTTGTGTAAGAGTCCCATACTGCTAAGCATAATTGCTTAATATTTTGCATAAAGTCTGCTGGTTGCCTTGGAAAGCCCACACTCCTTCCCTCTATCTCTGGGAACATGCACCCACAGTGCCAATGTTAGTCTCTACAAGCACAGTACAGAGCACTTACTTAGGCTTATCTCAGCAAATCAACTACAATCTTCCAAAGTAGCTGATTTGGCCTGAATCTTGAGACACTTTCTTCTGGTTAGAATAATTAAAATTGTCAAGAGTTTTCAGAAAAGATTGGCAGAAACATCCAGATTCACAGCTCTACCCAAGCTGAACACAAAATGCCTGGGTAAGAAAAGGAGGCAAAGGTGGCTTTGTGTTGCTTTTTCCCCTACCATATTCTAGAGCAGTCTAGCCCACCATAAGTGAGAGCTGCCTCCAATCTGTCCCAAACTATCCATCTGGTTAGGGCCTAAAGGAGCTCCTTTGGCCATGCCCTTTTCCAGGGAAATGCCCTTGATACATGCCAGAGTGGGAGGGGGGGTAATATAAAGGCATATAGGGGCATATATAGAGCTATATACCACATTGAGGACCTCCCACCCCCGCTTTGGGACATCCTCTGGGGTTAGGGCTGCCAACTCTGCAGTCAGAGCAAACACAAAAGGACTGAACTGAAACCTACAGCGACATCTCTCATACAGGTGTTCATTGGTATTCCAGGGAACTCACTCAGCGAAAGGAATGGGACAGGGTCTCAGCTGTGTGAATCATAGTTGCCTCAGTCAATAAAGCAAAGTCCTCTACACATGGTCAGTAACAAATTTGGCTGCTAGTCAGTAGCCTTTTTCACACATCTCTTCCATAAAGCAATGTGTTCATATCAGACAGAAAAGAATGCTACTGACTACATGTGTTTTTCCCCAGCACCAAAGCTGTTAGCAAGTCCTAGCAACACCCTAGCTCTCTTGAATTTGCTCACTATTGTGGGTCAAAGTTCCTATGTCTGTTGCTAGTGTACTCAATATGAGCATGTATCACAGGCACTGGTGCCGGGCCAACACAGCAGTGATTAAATGTACAATGGCATCCTGGGCCAGATTTAGCTTGGCATGCATTACTGTCCATGCCGCTTTGATTTTCCTGCAAAAAGGGGCATGCACTGAGAGATGAGGTGTAGTTTAACAAGCCGATTTATCATCTGAAGCCAGCATTTGCCCCTATTAAAAGCTGAGAACCTTGAGTACAGAGAGGAGAAAAGATCCTCTGTACCATAATGACCAGTCTTACAACCTCTTCATGGCCCTGAAAACCCCAGGACATTAGGCTCTGGGCAGATAATATATTTGCTATCACACTACTACATGCCCAGCACTTCATAAACAAGTAAAGTTGAAGAGATCTCTGCCCTGTGTAGCTTCATACAGGTACAACAATATAAACACCAAAAGCAGTAGGCAAGGCTAACAACCCTGATTATTCCAAGTTGTTTCCTAAATAAATTATTAGCTTCTCAGCTGTAAAGTTGGTAGCACTGGATTTAAATTGTTCTAGACCTGCACCTGCTTCTCTCTGAGTATGATGATTGATGTGAGGCCCTATTCTCTCTTGGTCTTGCTCCAGAAGAGCACCTCATTTCCATTCCTCCCACGAGGACATCAAGAAGAGCAAACTTTGGAAACTCGATGAACTGGCAATTCTTGGAATAGCCTTTCCTCTCCCTTCTTCTTTCTGCCTCCCAAATCTTGTAATTTCATCTCCAGTGAGCTTAATCAACAAGGATCGTTCATAAGAAATAGCTGTAGAAACTTATTTATATTCTACAAGGGCCAGATTCTATTCTACCTAATAGTTGTGTAAGTGGACTTTGGTACCTAACTGCTATTCTGTTCCAGACTGTTTGAGTCCGTGAAGAAATATGAATACAAAAGGTGGGTGGATCCTCCTCCTAGTTGCTGCTTTTTTGTGACTCGATCTTAAGAGTCATATGATACTGTTACACAAGTAGATGCATTAACGGGCTTTCAGAGAGTTGATCAATGAGGAATAGAATTACATTTAGGTGCCTAAGTCCACTTAGATGCTTAACAGATAGACACCCTTCTGTCCTGGTTTGTGGTCCAAGATTTTTACTTCTTTGCCTTTTCCTAACTGCAACACAGTAGAGTGGTCTTTGGAATGGCCAGGGAAGAAAACACCCAAATCTACCTGGGTACAACCAAAGTACCCGTATGTCATCAGGAAACCCGACCTGCTTGATACCAGAAAAAGCATGAGTCGGGTGTTTGGTACCCTAAGAAATTACCTGAAAAATGACTGCCTGGGGTTGCACCAAGTATTGTCTCATCAGCATGGAGCACCACTGCCATAGCATGAAGGAGAAAAAAAACACAGAAATGTAAGAAGGAGGATATATAAAAGGAGAGCAGTGAGAAGGAAAAAATAAAGATTTTGAACAATTATGCAGGGTTTCTCTTCCTTTCTCTCTGTTTTGAACCTCTCTCCCCCAGCCCATCTAAGGTCAGGAAGATGGGATGCGGTATGCGCTGCAGACTGACTGACAGCAGCAAACAGCTGCTGCACCTATCTCTCATACACAGGCACTTTGCCTCAGCAGAGGTAGCCAGGGAGGCACGGCCCACACTGTGAACAGAAAAGAGGCAATGCCTCACCTACTCTGAAGAAACAGATGGAGCCCTCACGCCACTTCCTTTGTCTGCCTCCTTCTCTCAGGTTTATAATAGGCATATTTTCTACATTCCTTATTTTCTTTTTAAAACAGTGAGACACTAAACACTGGGCACTAACAGACACTCAGTTCCCTGTTCTAACTCACAGCACTGCACAGAAAGTGCCATGAGTTAGAGCAACCCACCCCCATCCCACCCACCCAAAAGTCATTCACTGCTGGGTTGGGGTGTGGGGGATGAAGCTTCACTTTGGAGTCAATCCAAGAGGAGCTGTCTGTATGCAGCTTCTCTTCCCTAACCTCACCCTGCCCTCCCAGCTAATGTACTGTGTGAAAAATGAGAAGGGGGAGAAGGGAGGGGAGACAGCTCTGGGTTGGTGTTTGCCCAGCCTAAGCTGAGTAGGGGCACATGGATTGGAGCCTCCCCAAGATGGGGGACTCCAATCCAAACCCCCCACTCCAGATTAGACTGGGCAAACCCCAACCTTGAGTTCCCCCCGCCTCCTTTCTATTCCTCCCTTTCTGTAGACAGCACCAGGAACAGGGCTGGCCTGTATCAGCCCAACCTGGTCATGGGCAAGGACAGACAGAAATTAATGAAAGTAATCTGCTTTGGCGTACCTTCATCTGAACCCTTATTATGTGAGTGTTAATTTGTCATGTGATCGGGCATTTTTACAGCTTTCTGCAGCCATGGACTTCTGTCAGGGCACAACCATAGCACTTTCAAGGGGCCAATTGCACGACAAATGTCACTTCTGTCAGTGTCCACTGTCTGTGCTAAATAGGATCTTCCTGTTGGTAACAACCCCAGGAGTGGCCCCAAAGAGATGTTCTGAGTATGCAAGAAGTGACACAACAATAGTTTACATTTACACAGCATAGCATGTTATCTGGGAACAATGATGCACTTTGTAAACATGAGTTAAATCTCACTAAACTGCTCCACGAAAACTTTTAACCCAGCAATTATATAGAAAGGGAAACTGGGGTACAGACTGCCACATTTGCTGTTGGTCTAGATATGTTATTTTCATTGGCAGCAATGGAGTAGAACCTGTTTATGCCTATGGATGTTTGGTCTCAGAATATTTGAGCTGTTTTCCCATAATCATTCATGTTAGGAACAGAGGCTGAAACAGAAATCATGTTCCTGCCTCCTGTGATATGCACTAGACTCTAGAACCAGAGGGAAAAAATCTGCAAGCACAAACCATCTCTACCAGTGATGGTCCTGATGCTTTAAACCATTTTGCCACACTGTAAAGGTTAGAAGCTGGGGTGATGGAAATTGCCACGGTATCACTGAAATCAACAGAGCCACACTGATTCACAGCAAGTGAGACCTGGCTCTCAGCCTCTTCTGCAGTCTGTGATATACCAAGAAGCCACTCTACATCATGAGGGGTATCTGACCAAGACACTGGGATCAAGCTGGAAAAGAAGGCACAGAAGCTGAATGGTAAAGACTCCAACAGTTTGGTTTTAAGAACATCCCTCCAGAGTCTGATGTCTACATGGGATGGAAGTGTGACCTCAATTCTGGCCTTCATGACACTGGCCAAGCAGGATTGTCAACAGCCTTAACTTCCATTAACTGTTATTCTCTGACACCGGAGACTGAGGGCAGAGAAGTTCAATTCCTTTTCACTGCTCTAAGGCTTTTTCTGCATTTCTTCCCCATGGATGGGACGGAACCCAAATTAATGGTGGTATACACCTCACTGTCACTGCTACATTCCTGTGACACCTAGCCAGTTCAAAATTGGCATGGTATATTAACCCAAACACCTGGATGACTCTCACAGAGGGTGGAGAGGCTATCATTTGTCTTTCCAGATTTGAACTGGGCAGATACAGGAATACTGAAATAAGCTTTTACTGTCTGGACTCATTTCACATGGAATACTAGTGTCAAAGCCTCCTGTTTGATCCAGCTGCCTTGAGCTCAGTGAGGATTTTTCTGCTCCTACCTGCCATTCCCAAAACGTTCTGAACAGCATGGGAATTCCAAGAGAAGCTGCTGATGGACATGTTAAGTGATGCTCAAAACTTGCTGGTATGGTCAGCTGCAGCACTGCACTATTCCTATGCAGTGAAGTGATTCGCTTTTTGAGTCCAAACTCTACTTGCTTCCCCCTTGGACTGTGACACCTTATTTTCCTTCTGCATGTACCTTAACAGCGATCTCCAGACTTCAGAATCAGATTCCCTCAATTATTGATCTGTCCTTCCTCCCATTAGAAAGGAAAAAAGAAGCCTGTACTTCCACTGTCCTCTGATCTTTGAACTAATTTTCATTTCTCTTGCCTTTCCTGCTCTGAGCTGCAGGAGTGGCTGTGGCCAACTTTCCCTTCTGTGGTCTCCTTTTTTGAGGCTTATAGTGGATTTTTATTTTCATATAACAGATGAAGGTAAGCCTGCTCTTAGAAGAGTTGGCTTCTCCAAAATATATGAACAGTAAAGAAAAGAAGAGGTGAGAGAAACTGGAAGGGAAAGCTTGCTTGCAATGTCTTGGAGCCTCATTGTGCTATGCTGATTGAGATAATTTATAATGTCTCGCTAAGAAAGAAAAAAAGGGCCAACATGAAATGCTTTCTTCTCTGCCCCTCTTTACTTTGCCTTCTGAATCCACATAGAACAGCCAGTGACACAAGGAAAAGAACAGGTGCCTAGAGGGCTCTCTGCGCAGCCTTTAGAAAAAGCTGAGAGAATCCAAATCATACTTTGGTTTCAAGTTCCGCTCAATTTTCCAAACCACAACTTCACAAAAATTAAACAAACAAACAGTGTTTGTTCTTTTCTTTTGCATCACATAGGTAGATGCCTCTGGGCCCTGAGAGCTGTTTGGAACATTCGAAGGAAAAGAAAGACATGTCTGTAGTGACAGAAGGTAGAACTGTCAGAATGTAAGATAATCCAAACGATGGGTTTCCTTGCTGGTGGTGCTTCTGTGCAGCCAGCATATATATTTTTGTCTTTCCTGCAGCTAATGTTACAGCAAAATGACAGTGGGGCACTCTGGGCTTCTCCTAAAAAAATGACACTCTTCTTTTTTAAAGGATACATGTTTACTCAGCAGTGTCCTCACAGTGTACAGAAGATGAAAGGGGAATTCTACGCCCAACACTACACACTTATAGTTCAGCCTGCTACTTGATACAACCTCCCAATACTCCACTACACATCCAATTTCAAAAAAATCACCATGAATAGAAGCACTGAAATGAAAACCCATCTCAAGCTCAATGTTAGTTGCTTGTTTCTTTCTTTTGCGTGTCCCACTTACGAAAAAATTCTTGGTACCTTCCACTGGGTAGTTGAGTGGCAGGAGTCTTTGAGATAAACAGGCAGTCTCTAACCACACATACACACATGCTAGGAATGAAGACCAGAATTTGATCACCAAGCTCTGCTTCCATACTTTTCTCCAAAATCAAAAGCAAACACCACAAGGACTTTGCCAGCTATCCATCACCATCCACAACATCACACACAGCAACAGAATCATCTCCATTTTCATCAGAAGAGCTAGAACTTCATACAGTAATGTCATCATGCCATAATACAGAAAAATAAAATAAATAAATAATGGCAGAATTAGCAAGCACCAGGCAGGCTTTCCACCGAAACCCCCATGTCAGGCTCACAAAGGGAAAAATTTGTAACATTCGACATGGTTGGGAGATTTTAATCCAAAGCAGCTCTAATTAATCTCCTCCGCTTTTCAGAAACCCAGTGCCACATACAGTTGCATGGGCACTGATGCTGTTGTGTCTTAAATTTTATGGGAATGGAAATTTCATTACAAAACCCTCCTCCCCTACTCCCCACTCCTCGTAGATTTGAAGTGGGAAGGGATCTGAAGAGCTATATATCAAAACCTACTCTCTCCCACCCCCATCCATTTTATTATTTACATCACATTTTCTACTCTATCTAGCACTATCACTGAACCTAATTCTTCTTTGGGGTAAATCCTATTTACACAACTAATCAGGGCTGAACTCCAATTTCCCTTTGTTTTAGGCAACATTTGGCAGCTTCTAATTTAAAAGACATGAAAGTTTGATTTCAATGATGGAATCTTTTTCTTTGAACAAAATATTTTAAAATCTCCCTTTAATAAAAGATTATTTCAAAAAATTAACAGCTGAGCTTCATTTTAACCCAAATCCAATTAGAATTGTGGCAATCCCAAGAGATTCTCCCTAAGAGAGTGGGAATTATGTAGTGCACCCTGCCATGAACAGATTTACTCCAATACTTCAAGATAACTGACCTGTTTTTGACCTAAATCTTCAGATTATTTGCATGCTGGAAACTATATGCTGCATTTTTACTGTTTTATACTGAAATCCACAAGCACATAGAGTCACTCTCAGTCTTTCTAAAGGGACCCCCAAATCCAATCTAAATGCTTAGAATTTACCTGTTGTTTTCTTTTATACATATAAATAGCTGCATTTCCATTCTCTCTTTGTTCCTCATTTTCATTTTGTTCTAATATCTGCATGTAAATGTCTGAAAATAGCATCTGTAATTGAGGATTATGAAGTATAGCCAGCTCCTGACAGGCTGCTAAGGAAGATGGATTATCCTCATTTTTCTGTAAATTTTGTCAATTTTGGAATTCATAAGCTATCAACACTGATCAAAATGTGACCGCACAGCTGTGTCAAAAAAGAAGGGCGCTGTGACGACGTAGCTCCCTTGCTCGCTGAAAAGATTGGCTCTCCCTCCCTCCCCCCACCAAGCACAGAGTACTGTATGGGAATCATTCCTGGCTACTTTTGGTATTTACCAAAATATATCTGTGTGTGTGTGTGTGTGTGTGTATAGATCTATAGATATATATTTAAATAAATAAATTGAAAGTACGCAAATTCTCTGGTGCGCTGATTCAAATCACAAAGTGTAATTTATTGCATGTTCTCCCTTCTTTATTTATCCCTAAGTAGTAAACACGATTTCTATTCAGGGGTCTGTTATGTTCCACTCCTACCAGACAATCACAGCACACTTGAAGCAATTGTTTAGCCTCTTCCTCTCAATTTTCCCATTACTGGGAGTAAGTACTGTTGGGACTCTTTAATAGCCCGACTGCAGCCCATATCAATAACAGATGAGGTTTAATCGTCCAACACAAAAATTATTTAGGCTCAGTAAGGACATTCAATGTCATTTGCATAATGGCATTTCTATCCTGCGCACCTAACCCATCGTGCATAAACAAGGCCCTGGGACCATAAATAATAATAAATCATGACGTCTGGGCTCCTCTTGCTGTAATAGGAGCCACTCTTTGTAGAAATTATTTCAGCAGGAAATGGGCACTGTAATTTTAAAGACATGTGGCATGCCACAGATCAGTAAATCACACACACATACACATACATACTCACATGCACATACTCCCCCCAAGAAGCTGCCTTAAGTGAACAACAAAACCCCATGAAAGAGCACTGAAAAAATATTAACACTTGTGGCTGAAATTGTTCTTTTTATTTTTAAACAGGAGAGGCAAATTAAATAAAAACAAGGGTTGAATGGTGCACATTTGTTTTTGCGCATGAATACGTAGGACTGACTGATTTCATTTCAAATTTGAACTGTGCCATGTCTTCAACCTTAGAGATTACCCAGAGAAAAATTAACTGTGGTGGGGAGCAGTTATTTCTAACTAAAATGAGAAGTGCTTAACTAGATATGCCTGCATGGATTTAAAGAGCAGGGAAAACATGTATAATGTCTAGGAGGAAACTCACTGTAGCATGCAGTAAAACAGCAGAAATGCCTACCATGGAGTGTACAAAGACATGGACAAAGCACTGATAGCCTTCACCTGAAAAGATCCAAGGTGAGTGCACAGCTATCATTGGGGTAGATAATGTGAGGGTTCCTCCATTGTCTAAAAAAGAGGTGTTCAAGCAGAACAATATTTTCTGGCTCACCGTCAAGTCTGATTAAATTACAGTACAGCAGATATTAGCAGAAGGGCTCGATTCTCTTCTCCCAACCATCCTACTCTGGTGGAACCAACAAAAGAAGAGGATCAGGCTCCACCCCATGGTATACAAATAGAAAGTGCATCTCTCTCTCTCTCAGCATACAGGTGGAACAATTACAAGAGCAGATCAATAACCAGGTATGCATTTAGCCATCAGGTAAACAATTCCAGATTTAAAACTTAAAAAAAAATGTCCACCTATTCCCTAAACCCACCAGGAATTAAAGGTAGTGACCACAAGATGCAAATTTCATTGCTGAAGTATTTTTCTGTTGCTGAAGCTCTCCCCTAAGCTTTCCCCTAGAAGCCTAATTCTCTTCTCCTTTGCAATTATGCAGCTGTTTATACCGCTGCAAAGTCAGGGGGTGTCTCTCCTGAGTGAAGTGTACTTTACACCTGCTCATCCTAATTGCTGCTCAGCTATACATGACTAAGAATCTAGAGTCAGCCCTTCTAGTCTTCTTTTACCCCTACTCTATTCCTATTTTACTAGCCCCTGTGGAAGGAGCAAGAGTACAGAACAAGACTGAAAATATTATAATGCCAAGCTGCATGGGCCACACATCATGGGGGTGACTCTTCTGGAGTTCCCCACACCGACTGACCCCCGCCCAGCAGAGTGTAGCCTGGCTCCACTCACAGCCATGTGTGCAGCCCAGCTCTGCTCCCAGCTGCACAATGCGCATGCAACTTGGCTCCTGTCCCCCTAGCTCAGGGGTGGGCAAAATGCGGCCCGTGGGCCAAACACGGCCTGTCAGGCTATTCTATCCAGCCTGCAGGGCCCCTAAAAAATTAAGAAAATTAATATTTATATGCTCCTGGCTTCCTGCCAAGCGGCACTCGATGGCTTGCCAAAACTCAGTAAGGGGCCCTCTGCCTACAATAATTGCACGTCCCTGGTCTAGCTGAACACAAAGTGCAGGCAGCACAGATTCCTCTCTGGCCCTCCTTTCATAGTTTCATAGTTTCATAGTTTCTAGGGTCGGAAGGGACCTGAGTAGATCATCTAGTCCG
>NW_017728950.1:16945427-17033955 GCF_001723895.1 Crocodylus porosus | reverse complement strand
CCCTGCATCTAAGGATTTGGTGACCTGGTCACAGAAGGCCACCAGGTTGGTCTGACAGGACCTGCTGCTAATGAACCAGGAGTGGGGCAGGAAGCAGAATCCAGAAGAGAAAAGGCAAATCCATAGCTTCTCACCATCATAAGAACCAGAGCAGTGGGGGAGCAGAGGCCAGGAGGAAGCCTGCAGGCTGCATATTAACCCCTTATGGTGTGTGTGTGTGGCATATTCACCCCCAGCTGGACAGGAGTAAACCTGATTATAGGCCCTTAAAAACATATAGAAAGTCTGGAGGAGTACAATAAGAATTCCAGAAAAAAGAGAAAAGAACTGAGACATACTACAACAGAGACATCTAAAACAATGAATGGCAAAGGGGAGGGAGTTCAGAAACTTCAATTTATTTTCTCATATAATTCACAAACTCTAATTAGCCCTTTCTTGTCATTCAAGCTGGATGGACACTGCAAGACTTTATTCATGGAGTATGTTTGAATAAAACTTGAGGAAGCAGTTTTACAGCCTTTGGTCTATATAAAGTATTTCCATGGCCTGTATCACTAAGCACCTCAAACTTCATGCATAACACACTTTGGGAAAGGGCCAGGCTACTTTTACTTCCCAATTTACATATAGGGAGCAGAAACCTAGGGAGTCTAAATAACTTATGAAATTGGGACTTGAACACAGGCTTCCAAGTCCCATTCAGGTGCCTTATACAGAGGAACAGCCTTCCTCCCCCAGTGTGATAGGCCTCTTTATTCTTCTCCTGTGAACATCCATGTGACAGAATTTTTGTTTTCAAGCAGAAGGCAAAACTCCTATAAATATTTATATGACATGTGCTTGGTCCATGGTTATGAGCATGGATGTGGGTTTTCCATTCACAATGGAAAAATGAAGTAAACCCCTCATTTTTAAGGAGAAAAACCCAGATTTTCTCCTTTAAAGGAGAAAAATGTGGGTTAACACAGGTTTCCTGGCAGAGTTCCAGTCTGCAAGGGACTGCGGGGACAGGGAGGAGGGCAGTCAAGCAGAGCATGCCATGTACATGTCTGTACATACACATGCACATAGCTGCCAGGCAGCCTGGAGAGCAGCTCCATACAGGTAAGCCTGGGCAGAGGGGAACTGGGACTCCCTAGTGAGGGAGGGAGTTAGACAGGACTAGGTGTGGGGCTTGGGGCCCAGAGCCATGTGTGGCCACAGGGCCCAGGCAGAGAGCAGGACAGGCCATAGGTGGCTCATCCACAAGGCAGCAGGGGCTGGGTCCCCACCACTGTGTGCACTCCTGGGTGTGTATGGGGGGCATGTGCCCCCCATATTTGCACTCGGAGCAGAGGCAGGTGTGGGCTGCCAGCTGTGAGCTTGGCAGTAGCAGGGATGCAGTGCAGAGTTGTTACCACTGCTGCTGCTGCTGCTGCTGCTGCTGCTGGGCAAGCAGGGGGCACCTCACCATAGTGGTGTGGAACTCATGGCAGTCACACCAAGTTTCCCCACCCAGCCCCACTCTGGCCTGCCATGCTGGGTCCCGCCCACTGGGCCACAGAGTCCCCCAGCAGAGGGCAGCAGGGTGGAAAGCCTGAGCCCACAGCAGGCAGCTCGCACCCGCCCCCCTCAGTGGGCTTGCTCTGGCCATGCTGCCCATGAAGGAGGGGCAGCCTGGCTCAGCTTTCAGCTCCCCACTGGGGCAACAGCAGCCACCACTTCCTGCAGGCATCAGCCAGGGTTCAGGCGCTGCTGCTGGCAACAGGAGGCTGCAGACCTGGGTCCCTAGCCATGTAGCCCTGGCCCTGGGGGACCTCTCTGGCAGGGCTGGGAGTGAGGGAGGCTGTGGCTGAGGAGTGAGAGGCACCAGCAAGACTGGGTGGGCTGTGGGTCACGAGTAAGGAGCAATGGCATAGGCAGGTCACCAGCACATCAGGGCTGCTCAGTGCCACAAAACAGTGGGGAGGGGACAGCCGCAGCCGGACCTGTGTCCTGGTGAGTGAAGGGGGCTGGGAGAGCTCTTATTTTCCATGATAAAAAACCCAAAACTAAATGCCAACATTTTAAATGCATTTAGAATTTATTTTGCTATAGTGATTGAGGTACTGGTAGGCTTCAAAACTGCTTAAAAATTGTAAATATATCAATGAAACATTGTGTTCAACTGATACCTATATATATATAGTGGCATCTCATTTTACTTGCAGATTTTGGGTTTTGTAATCAGAGAATCTGCAATTTTCTATCAGAAAATTTGCCATTTTTAAGCAGAGAAAATCAGGATCCCTGGTTATGAGGGTTTCAACCAGAAAGCACTCATTCAAGTCTCCCTTCCATCAGCAGAGGCTCTAGCCTCACAGTTGTGGAATAAACTAAATGGTTTCTCTGACCACCAGCAATAGCCACTGAGACCCCCCAAAGAGTCCTGCCTAAAGAGGCACTGGCGAAATATGATCCCAACAGCAAAGAAAACTAGCTTTAAACACTAAGGGAGGTCTGTGGCCTCATTATGGAGTTGGAGAGAAAAAGGCCTCTGCACCTTTTAAGAGAACAGGTGCAGATTAGGCCCCAGTCCCTCTCCTGGCTGTAGAAACCTGCTGCAGGTTGACCCAGTCAGTTGCTCTTGAAATAACCTGGAGGAAGGAGCAAGAAGCCTGGGTTGGAGCCTGACAGCAGGAGATGAAGCCCAAGTCCGTGCTTGAAGCCTGAGCAAGAATCCTGGTACCCGAGCCTAGAAAAGAGCTCAGAGAGAAGTTTTTAGATACTAGGGAAGAAAGGCTGGATTGTGCTGAGTGAGTGCTGGAAAGGACTGCTGAGAAGCCGGGACTCCCAGACTGGAGACTCTGGGTTAATTTAGCATTTGGCAATCTGGGGCAGAGCTCTGAGTCAGAAGCAAAGCTCTGATGGGGAGACTAGGGGTAGGCAACCTTTTCTGGCTGCAAACTGGAATGACTCACTACAGGTCAGGTGGGCAGGTGGGTGGCAGCTGGGACACAGCTGCCACTGGCATTTGTCCCTGTGGCACAGCAGGGAGAGTACCCCCAGCTGGAACTCATCCCTGCCAAATGCTGCCAAAGCCCTATATCCATGGGCCACAACCAAAGATCTGGTGTGCCATATGTTGCCAACCTCTGAGCTAGACATAATTGCTTTTGAGCTCTGGTGTGGTTGTGAGGGGGGTAGGGAGGCCTTTGTTCAGATTCTGATATACCTGAGGGCTTCTCTGGGGAAGGACAAAGGTAATCTACAAGGCAAGGCATGGGGCAACTGTGAGGGCAGTAGGGGGGTTGCAGTGGAGAGTCTGTTAAAGCTGGTGGTCTGGGACTCTTCAAGTGACCTGTTGGTGTGGCAGGCCCATGCATCACAAGACAGAACTATTTGTATTGCTTAACAGAGGACTGGCCCATTTGCCTGGCAGGCCGGGACCCCAAAGACCATGCTATGGATATAGCAGGCAGGAATCCTGAGAATGGAACAGTTTGCATAGTGGACTGTGAGCCCAGTGAGAGAGTGTAGCCTATCAGACTGGCAAGCCAGAGGCCAAGTATTATGGGCAGAAGTTCTAAGAGATGAGTAAAATGGGACTGTTGCTGTAATGGGCAGAAGTCTAAGAGTTGGCAATTGAAATAGCAAACCAGAGGACAAGGAAGAAGCCAACTATTTATTTGGGGAGCACAGGCTAGAGGCCAAGGCCTAACAGGTGGGAAGCCCATAGAACAGCCTATTGGCCTGATGGGTGGGAAGCTTGGCGAGTGGCCCATTGTTATAGAGGACTAGTAGTCCACAGCAAGGACAGTCTTCAAAGAGTGAGGCACCAGAGTAGATGCCTTCTGACCTGGACTGAGGGCATATATACCTATTATCCTATCAAAGACATGGCAGGCGACACTAAAGCTCCCAAGCAGTCAGAGGCAGATAGGCAGTAGAGATCCCTAGGGGCTGACTGAGTCTCAGGGTGATAGTATGAGCTATCACAGCACCAAAATGTGAAAAGTTTGATTTGGGCAATTAGTTCTAGTCACCACAAAGGCAAACAATGCACATCTGAATGAGCCATGTGACAATAATAACACCCCAGCTCCTGCTCTTCAGCCCTCCAACCCAATCCTACCCTTGCCATTCCTTTTCTCCTCAAATTCTCACTCTCCTGTGGCTTTTGCTTATCCCTATCCCATGCATTTAGTCATCCATGTTAAAAAGACACCCTGCTTTCTTCTCCATCCACTACTCTAAGACTCCTCCATCTCTAAATAATTAAGTACACTGTTTCCAATTACAGCCCTGTGCTCCTTTCTTCCAACCCTTTCCAATCCAGCTTCTGCCCCTTGCATTCCACTGAAGCTGCTTTTGCCAAATCCTCTTATGACCTTTTCTGGGCCAAAGCTCAGAACTAGTTCTTCATTCTCATCTTTCTGGATATTACTACTATGTTCTACACAGTTGTCTATGCTCATCTTGGTATCTCCTCCCTTGACTTCCACAACTATCTTCTTTATTTCTCCTTCAACTTCTTTAATAGTTTCCCTGCCACATTCTTCAGGCAGCCACCCAGTGGAATTTTCAAAAGCACCAAGGTGTCAAATTCCCATTACAGTCAACAGGAGATAGGCTCTCAGGAACTTTTTAAAAACATACAAAGCACCTATCTGATTTTTAGGAAAATAAATGTCCTTTAACTAGTTATTTGGAAGTCTATAGGAAGAAATATGTTTGCAGACAGCATGTGCTTATGTTGACTAATTTCTTCTGTAAATAAAACAAACCATGTTTGGCTAATTCAAAAAGTAAATGATTCCAATTCAGGCAGCTGTACTCATAATATAAAAAAATAAGGTAGCTCATGTAAATCTGACAGAAGGAAATACTATTTTTTATAAGTCAGCTCCCAATCACTTTGCACAATTCATTTCTGCAACCTTTTACAAGGACTAGGAGGGTTTTAGGATTAACAACAATTAGGAATTTATATTGATAGTAACGCTGCCAGTAACATTAACAATAGCAAAACCTCAGTCCCACTAGCTGGTGAATTACACAACTGTTTACTGTGTGGTTCTGCACATTTTCTTGAAGCACCTGACATTAGCCATGGTTGGAGATAACTGAAATAGCAACATTGCTAAGAATTTTTCTATTGATAATTTTACAAGAAAAATCCAGGTATGCTGGGACTGTCCATGGTGTTTACACCAGTTATCACCAAGGTTTCCCCAACTGTACCTTCCTGATCCTGATCCTACAAATGACACCTGTGAAATAATAATGAAAAAGAATCATTGGTCTTTTTTTTATAACACTTTCTGACCAATGATCTCAAGGACCTTTGGGAATGTTATCTAATACTGGCAGGCTAAGCCCCTTCCAGTAATGCCCCAATTTTGCAGATGAGGAAACTCAAGCAAGGATAGATTATGGGCCAAAATTCCAAATGCAACCACTTATTATGGGTGTTTCCCTCCGTCTCAGCCACTCGCATAGTAGCTTACAAAGAGCAAAGTCATTGTTCGATGCATTCTCCCTACTTCTAATTTGTTTATTATTGTTAAAAAAATGTTAAAAAAGCCAAAACCCCTAAGAAAACCATAAAGCACAAACAGCAATATAAACATATACATCAACATAAATGAATCTTCTGAAATGATTGTGTGATTATTTTCAACTGCTTACCTAAGGAGAGACTGCAAAAAAGTAGTCCAAAATAAACAGTAGCTAAGAAATGGTTGGTATGGAAATGGGAGAAATCCATGTCAAGAAGGTTTCTGGTTTCTATGTTAAACATGACCCTCTTGTTATTACACCTAAAATCTTTCAGTAAAAATAATTTGGACCAAGAGGCAAAAGACCTATTTGTTGGTATAACCATTTGCTTCCACACAAAATGAATGTAAAATGCTATCACCCTGTTTAAAGAAAGGTAAATGACCACACAAGGCACAATGCACTGGAGAATTAAATTTATGTTGTTAAAATGTACCATTCTGTGCTGATAAAGACTGAAGAGAGAACTTTCAATTAGCTGGAAATATCAATGGAAACCTAGTAAACGTCATTACTTAGCCACTTACGATTGTAACATGGATGCCATCCAAGTGATGGAAGGCAGCATTTTACTGGAGTTCAGCTAACAGCTTTGTAACTACAACTACTTGTGTGTATACATACACACACACACGCACACACACACATATATACATATATATTTTAAAACACACACACACACACACACACACACACTTTCTAGCTGGTAAATTCCCTTTCACCTGAATGTGTATCTAACATCACCCAAACTGTGAGCAACATCTCCTAAAGCATATGTGTCTGTGCTGGAAGTCTCCAGTTACAACATTAGTTCAAAATGATAATCCATATTGGATTATGCCACGCAACTCTTTCCAAAGACCTACAACCAGAACCTAAAAGGTCATAGTTCCCATCCTTCATGCCTTCAAGCCATATTTACACACCACCAAAAGGTTAGATTACAAGAGAAAGCAGTAGTGTTTGCAGTATTTTCTGATATGCTGAAATGTTAAAATTTATATAATACAAGAAAATCCCCCAAACCTTTGCTTATTTCTATAACTGAATTTACACAGATTACATGGAATTCATGGGTGTTCAAATAATTTATTTTTCCACATGTTTGCCCTGTAGGATTCCAGCTGAGACTATAGGTGGTGGTCAGAAGGTTTCTAATTTCATTGCATTTATAATAATCAATGTAATGTTAAATTCTGACTTAAGCAGTTATATTTTGACAACATTTTCATTAAATTTTTCCCATGTTTTTCCCTGACGTAACTGGGGCTCGAGCTAAAAGAAAAACAACACTGTGAAATGTTCTTTTACACTATGTGTCCATAAAAAGTCAGAAATCTCAAGAGAAAGCTGATTCCTACAAGGTTTCTAGCCCAATTCTGAAGTTACAAGAGCTTTGGGTAGTTTGAATAAACTGCATATCTACATTCATACAGATCCTGACATCAGAACCTTTTAAAGGTCCTTCACTGTGACCAGGGTTGTATGTATGTTGGGGAAGTGAAGACAGTGTGACCATCTGACTAACTCCACCATGCAGCAAGTTAGCTTTGGTCTAGTAACGGTATAGTAAAAGCCTTTGGAATAAGCATAACTCAGGTCATACTCCTTTAATTTCATTAATACTATATATATGCCGACTTTACTAAATATATGATAAAAAACCTTTATTAGTTATGGAAGGGTTTTTTGGAAGTCTACTGTGCTTCTTTCCATCTGATATTCAACAGTGATCAATGGACAAGGGCCAATTAATACTATGGTACAACTCTAATTAAAAAAAAATGTGCTTTTGTTTTTCCACCGTAAAATCCGTCGGATCTGCTGAAGCCAGGGCAAATGTAGTATGTGCTAGATCTAGGACATTGTATCATCAGAAAAAAATCTTATCACCCCCTCTCTCCCACCCTTGTTTCTTAAATATTGGGAAATATCTTACTGTATACTTGGGAGAGATTTTAGACGAGCTTTTCAGGCACCAAATGCTGTTCCTCAGGCCACTCTCTCCCAACTATACAGCTGATCCAATAAAAGATACCCAAAAAACCTCTTCTTCTTATATTTCTGGGATCTTGGCTACAACAACATTCCAACCCTTGTTTTCCCAAAGCCATTGAGATAAATTAACATTCCTGCCACTTACTCCAGACTTTTCTCTACTGCCTTGTACTACTAATCTTCAAAGCAAAAAGAACCAAAAAACTTTTTTTCTTCTCCTCTTGATCAAATCCTCACTGCTGTAAAAAACAAGTAGAGCCACTGAATACAAAGGAATTACTTTGACTTATACCAGCTGAGGTGTAAATCAGCTTCTCTACTTTAGGGTCAGTGCCTGGATCTGAATATTACAAATCATATCCACTTTTAAGTAGGATAGGTCAGAAAAAAATTCTGTTTCACAAAAAATGTTTGTGGTGGTAGAAGGTAAGGGAGGTTGGGGGAGAAAGAGAGACAGAAAGAGAAAATAGCTGAAAGCTTACGGCAGGGACTTAATCCTGGATCTCCTGTGGCCAAAGCCAGTATCTGAACTAGAAGGCTCTAAATCAGTCTCCCTGCTGGCATGCTGTCATTTGTATATGCCACTAAACATTAATTGGGCCAGAAACACAAAGATACGATGGCTTTGTAGCATTGTGGCTAGGGCACTGGTTCAGGCCAAGGGAGACTCAAGTTAAGTCCCATCTCCGAAGCAAACAAAGAAGGGACTTTAATGTACCTCCCACACAAGGTTCTAACTTTCTGGCTGTTCTTGGGGGCTAACTTTCTCTCCAAAACTCCATCCTGGCCTAAGAAAACTCCCTGGTGGAAATTTCATCACAACCCTGCCTGTTTCTGCAAAACAACATAATTAAAAGACAGCTCAAAACGGCTGTACTAAATATAACAGTTCTATATAGACCCAATGACCTTAATCATTCTGGCATTCCCCATTACAGCACCTACCACTGACTGAAAAACCAGTACTGCCAGCACCAAAGCCAAGATTCTGTTCCACCTATTAGGCATTTAATTGGACTTAGAAACCTGACAAAGTGTTAGGACCAAAAGTACATGGGTCCTCCTTCCTCTACCTGTTTTTTTGTGACTCAAGATAAAGAGTGGGATGCGAGTATATTACAGTAGTAGATGTTCTGATGGATTTTCAGGGACTTGAACTGGGTGGAATAGAACCACACTCAGGCACCTAAGTCCACTGAAGTGCCCAATAGACAGAAGCTGGCCCCAATGTTCAAAAATCATGAGTCAGGCCCCTAAAAGTCCTGAGCAGGGATCCTGGTTTTCTCTGTCTAAAAAAATCGCAAAATCTCTCATTAAAAAAAATAAATCACAAATTCTCTAATTAAAAAAATCCAACATCCCTGTTTTTCCATGATTAAAATGAAATGACACTAGATAGACAGACAGATAGCTAGATAGCTAGATAGCTATAGGTATCAGTTGACCACAATGTTTTATTGATATGTTTACAATTTTTAAGCAAATTGGAAGCCTACCAGTGCCTCAATCACTATAATAAAATACATTCTAAATACCTATAAATCTTGGCATTTGATTTTGGGTTTTTTATCATAGAAAATCAGAGCTTTTCCTGCCCCCTTCACTCACCAGGATGCGAGTCCAACTGTGGTAATCTCCCCTACCTTGATGTTTTATGGCACCAAGCAGCCCTGATATGCCTGTGCCTTGCCCATGCCATTGCCCCTTACTCCTAGCCCACAGCCTCCTGGCCTTGCCGGTGCCCCTCACTCCCCACCCATAGTTCCCTGCACACCCCCAGCTGCCAGGGCTACAGGAACAGGGACCCGGGTCCACAGCCCCTGCCCAAACCAGCAGCACCCAAGCCCCAGCTGCCACCTGTGGGAGGCGGCAGCTGCTGCAGCTGGAGCAGAGCCGGAGCCCAGCTCCCCCCACAGGCAGCAGGGCAGAGCAGAGCCCATGGGGGGGAGGGGCGGCTGCAGGCTGCCTGCTTTAGGCTCAGGGCTCCCAACACTTCTGCCCTCTCCCCAGCGGCCTCCGTGGCCCAGTGAGCAGGACTCAGCATGGCAGAACAGAGCAGGGTGGGGAGGCTTGGTGCTACTTCTGGGAGCCCCATGCTGCCATGCACATCGCACCCCCTGCCTGATCGCCCCCCTCCCATTCCCCCCCAGCCCCTTGCAGGCTGGAACCCTGCCAGCCTACAAGGGGAAACCTGCTATTTCCCACTTTTTTCTCTTTAAAGAAGAAAGTCCGTGTTTTTCACCTTAAAAAGAGAGAATCCACATGATACCACGTTTTTCCGTGGTGAACAGAAAACCAGGATCCCTGGTCATGAACTTCACTTCAATAGAAACTGAAAATATGTTTGATTTATCTATTTGTTTTCTGGTTTTGAGTATTTGGGGGACATGTTGGTTATGTTTTGAAACTTCTATTCATAGGAAATTGCTTTTTCTTTTTATACAACCTGGGATTTTTCATTTTACCACATAAACCTTGGGTCTGAATCGGTCAAATATTATAATTCTCAATAAAACCAAGAGTACTCACAAAACTGAAAATCGTTCATCAAACACATTATTTGGCAATTTTTGCCTTTTTCCATCAAATAATTTAATCAGTGATTTCTTTAAACTGTTCTACCAGCTCTATATAATTGGTTAAAAAATATTAAGCAAATGTGATATTTTAAAATGTTTTTTCAGACGTGCAGATAGTTCCAGTGGCATCATAAATGTTTGACATAGTGATCAGCTTCTGAAAAAATGTGGTCAACTTAAGTTTGTTTAGTCCTCTTAACAGTATTAATTGCTAATGCTGTTTTACATTTCCACAGCACCTTTAATCTGAACTCCAAGAGTGCGTTGCAGATATCAGTGAACTCAGCATTTTCCATGTGGGGGAACTGAGACACAGAGAGGTTAAGAAGATTTTCAAAGGCACAAATAGTAATTATGCCCTTCTTTCCTCTTGACTCCAACATAAACTGGGTGTCTAACTCCCTTTCACAACCAAGAATCTCCCCCAAATGATCTGCCACGGCTGTACTTGGAAGACAATGGCAAACTGAGAATAGAAGCTCATTCTGCAATAAGAAGAGCACATGAAAAATCTCTCTCCTTTTATTGGTGCTTTAATTTTTTTATGTATAATGTGAAGGGGGAAATGGAAAAACCCATGACCATACTTGTTCAGCTGCCCCTCTCTACAATGAACTTTTTTAAATTTCACACCCAATTATATTTCCATTCCACACACGACTGGTGCTATCACATTTTTAAGTACCTATTATTTACATGAGAAATGAGGAGTCATGAAGCTGAGGCTATTCTTCTAAACGATTTGGATCCACTTTGATTTATTCTTTTATTCTTCCCATGCATTTTTTTTTCATTTCCTACATTGCAGTGATAGCAAGGTGAGCCTACTCAGTGCTGAAGGAACAGCATTTTCTGTAGCACTCAAGGGATTCAGCTTTATTTTCTGTGCTAAACAGGGAGAAACTGATTTTCCACTGTTTGCAGAACGACATGGCACAATGACCAGCAAATTCTGACTTTTCAATCTCAGCCACAGTTGTGCCTGATCTACTGAGTCTTTGGTGAAAAGACTCCCATTGATGTCTGTAGAGTGTGAATTAGGCGCTTCTCTGCTTATGTATTACAAACACTTTGACATAACAAAGGCAATCTGAAGTACTGTCATTCTGACTGCTACACCACAAGAGTCACACACAGGAATTGTTCATAGCTTGTGCACAGTTGGAAAGATAGGATGATCTTCTAAATATTGGAATAATTCAGATAATGCCTTCCTCCATCCACTGACACACTTCTGCATTTTCTATTCCTGTGCTACTGTACACTCTTTTTAATGCCATCAGTCAAAGAAGCTAGAATGACATGACAAACAGCAGGAATTCCCTTTAAAATCATTTAGCACATCAAGATGTCCACTGTTCACAAGCTATATTGGGAATAAGCTTTCAAATACTTTCTTTTGGTGTTTAAATTGCCTCATAAATGCCTACAAAATGAGCCTGAAAAAAACAACAATTTCCAGACCTAAGGGTGGAAATCTTATTCTGATCTATTCAAAACAAAGCAAGAAAATAGAAAATAGGAAAGAAATTGCAAAGTTATGTACCAAACCAACACTGTAGGATTTACCTAGTAGCTGGGACTAAAAACAGTATTTTTTGTGATATCCATTACTCAAGAGTGGGGTAATGCAAGAGCTTTCAGTTCAAATTAGCAGACCCCACATTATCATTGCAGCCCATTAAACAAGTCAACAGGCAAGTTTATTTGCTTATAGATTTCTCTTTCACTCTCCTGTAGGGTTAACATAGACAGTTGGAAGTAGGTCAATATTACTATTACACAAACGTGTGGTGACTGATGCTGCCATACAATATGGTGTTATCTGCAGAGAAAGCCAGCCTCAGACAGTTCCATATCTATTTTCCCAACACAAGTGGTGAACATCACATACATACTGTAAATTGCACGGATGATCTCCCTGACTCTATTATTTTTCAAAGGGACAAAGACTGCATGAGCAATTATATTGTACTCATCTTAGTCATATATTATGCTTTGACATGATATTGAAAATCTGATGCATGGTCAGTAAATCAGTGTTCTCCTTCAGCTCATGGGCAGAGTCCATTGTTTGCTTGACTACTGTCTATGACTTCTTTTAGAAAGACAGAGCTGCAATTAACTGTCAGTGATATGAAAGCATCGAAAGAAAAGTCCAGCTAGGTAGCAGGCTACTTTCTTTGTTTTAAATTCCATTCAACTTATAAACTTGTTCTTTTCCCCCAAACCTAGAAATCTGCCTTTCCCTAGTAAACTCCAGAAATGAACAGAAACTAAGGCAAATTGCTAAAGCTGCAAGAGCATTCATAATTTTTTCTATAGAAATAGTGAAAGCTCCAGGGGGGCTACCTTTCGGAATATTTCCCATGGTTACACTGTATTTTGTTGGCTATAGCAAGGAGAAATCTCCTGTAAGGCCGCACCTGCACTTCGAAAAACCCCAGCAATAAAGCTGCTGACAACCTAATGGTGGTTATACCCTGCCTCCCATCACTGTCACAGGTAACTTAAACTCATAGCAGGGCAATAGGGGGATGATTTAACAAACAACTTAGACAAGGTACAGACACTCAAAAAGCCCGAGGTGGAGTTGATCTAAGTTAAGCTGGTTTTTGTAAGTGGTGTAGTTTAGATCAGTAGTGAATAGAACACACTTTAGTCCTTTGTGGAGGGAGCCAATCTTAGACTCGGTTCTGTCATTTTTAAATCAATCCGTGTGCCAAATTTATGGGTATAGACCTATTTCCAATCACTTATACTGATTGGACGGTGTAATGTCTGTACCTGGCCTTAGTGCTGCCCAAGCTTGGGGGTACAGTCCTACTGCCTAAAGTGTGTGTTAACCTACTTAGCAAGTATGGACTTTGTAGCTCAAGTGAGGAGGGTGCTAGTTGCCAGATATTTATGTATTATGCAAAATCAGAAATAATCCTGGTGGGAAGCTTGGACCCCAGAATTCCCTATCCCACCTACCCCTAGGGGAGCGTTCTCTTCATGAAGCAGGTAAAGAAGCCTTGGGAAGCATCTCAGCCTTCCCATTCACAGTATAGTGAGCCCAGCTGCCAAACCTCATCAGTTTGGACCACCTGCCTGGGGCAAAGCCCCTGGATTTTAGGCATCCTAAGTCCTGGGTTTAGATCTGGCCCAGTGTATTTCTCTGAGAATGAGGTGAGCAAAGTAATTCTTCACACAGTCAAAAGGGAGGGAGGAGGCATGGGTCTAGGCAAAATATCCCTGCCTACTTCACATAACGAAAATGATGCTGAAACTCTGCTGTGTTTAAGCATAATTGTAGCCAGCACAGTTTGTCTCTCAGAGTGGGCAGGGCTATAAAAAATATATCTCCAAGGGCATTTTAAACTTGAAGTGCCTACATCAAGCATGACTGAGCATCAGAACACTTATCTACAATAAGCAGCTTTTGCCAAAAATATCCCACCCTTGCTACAACTGGTGTAGATGGAGCAGCAAGTAGCAAAGGTGAGAACCTGACTGTGCAGAAGGCTTCAAGAACTGCTGACATTTTTAACCACCCTGCTCTCTCATCTGTTCTGAACAGTTTTAGTAGCATGGTGGTTAAGCACACTACTACTAATAAAACACACATTAGCCTGAAAGTAAGTGCACCCCACTGCCGTTACCACCAGTGGAAATTTTTAATGGTGAAAAATCCCCAATGTACAAAAAAAAACAATCAGAGAAACTAAAGATAAAGGAAGTGTTGATATAGCACCAACATGACACTCCTTTTCCTGAGAATTTATATTTCCACATATGGTAAGTAGTCTCTGGAGGAGGAGAGAAAGCAGTAAAAACTGGGTGTGCATTACATTTCTTAAAGAGTCTTGAGATGGACAGATAGTTTTCTGGAGCACTCAAACAGAGCTTAGCATTTCCTCTTTAAAAAATGGAATACCACTTTTGCAGTGCATCACTAGCCACCACTGAAAAGAAACAAAAACTTCTCAGGACCCAGCTCACTTTTTCAGCCAGACCCCACTAGCAAACACATGCAGCAAAACAAACTCCAGAGAAGTAAATGTACCGTGGCACAAAGAACGCTGCTGAAGTATAAATCATGATTGCTTCTGTTCCTCAAGCTGCATCAACTAAGTAACAGACACTGGACACTTTTTAAGTCTTTCAGATCAGTTCATCTTGCTCTCCAGGCACAGGCAATCCGAGGGACAGACTGCTAGTGTCTCTGCCCTCAGTACTGCCCTCAGTCAGCTATTTGATCAGTCCACTTAGTGCTGGTAGTTCTTCCCTATGCAGTCCTTTACTGCCTGGCTGCGTTTCCCTCAGATCATTTTTGGTTATTGAACACAAAGAATCTGCACCACTTCTGTTATTAGGAACAGGGTGACGTCATGCTAAGAAACTTTTTCTATTTCTTTTCTTTCTTGCCCTCTTCCATTACCTATGACTCTTCAGAGGCAAGGAGATGGTCTTTGACCCATTCCAGTCTGGCTATGATAAAGAAACAAAGAAAAATTGGATGTGGGTGTTAAAATAACTAGCCTGATTCTGAGTTAGCACAGCTGGGAACACAGGAAGCCTCTTGTGAGAGAGTAGGATTATATCCAGGCCCAATGTACATAAAAAAAACAAGGGATGCTAGGAACAGTATAAAATGTGCATTGTAGGGGGCATTTGAAATTCTTATCTGGAGCATTTTGCTAATGAATCTATACACTTATACAAGAAGAGCTCCTGGAGGCAAATTCTTCTCTCGGTTACACTATTGCAAACTTGCCGCTGAAATCAACCAAGACACCCTGGATTTACCCAGGTATACCTGAGATCAAAACCAGAATGAGGTATGTAATTTTTCTTTAGGTTAAGTTTGACAAAAAAATGCATTTGCCTTCAGTGCAGTTGGTGACAAGAATAAACAGAGCAACTGATACCTTCTTTGTGGGAAAGAACAGCAGCAAAAAGCCCCTAGGGGCTTTTTTGGCAATTCAGGTTACATTATCAACATAATTTTAATATCCTTTCTGTTCTCTACTTTTTAATACATTGCTTTCACTTTCTGGAAGTTCAGAAATACCCTTTGACAGTTCTGATTACACGGGAATTATAGAACTATAGAAAAATAACCTGGAAGGGGCTTCTGTAAATCACTTAGTCTAAACCCCTACCTGAGGCAGGATCACCTCTATCTAAACCATCCCATACAAACTTTTCTCTAACCTATGACTAAAACTATGCAGTCAACCCTGACACACAAGTGCAAGGCATAGCACCCTAACCTGCCACAGGTAAAGCAGCTGGACAGCAGCAGCTACTGTCCTGCTGCAGCAAGGCTTGTTAAAATACCCTTAAGAGATGCTTCCAAACGTGTATAACAGTTTGTGGGAGTCCTTTAACAAGGAAGGTTGCTACTAGGACCCGTTAGCAACATACAGGGCTTTCAGGTTTAATCAGCTGTCCTGATCACTTTGTTTGAAGGAGACCAAGTTCTCCTCTCTACTTGCTTACTCAGGTGAGGAGGCTGATGTAGCAACCCAAAGGCCTTCTCTCTCTGTGTACCCAAACAAAGGGCCTTAGAAGTCTGAACAGAAGCTAGGGCTCTGGGTCGTTGTATAACTCTTACCTTTTGCAAAGTTCTCATGGCATAGATTCATACCACATCCTTACCTTTGGCCATACTAGCTTTCTACCATTTGCACTGCAGTGTTAATGATATTTCAGTATTTTTTGTTCTCTTTTTTTATTCTATTTCCTTTGCATTCTGGACGACTAGAAAGACCTGTCAGTTCTTCTCATAACAACGGAAACACCTCCCAAACATTTGCATGGACTTTAGACAGAAAAAAGTTGCTGCAGAAGCCTGTTAGCGGGATACATGGTTTGTGCAGCTGTAGTTTCCCTGAAATTTCTCAGCTACTGCAACCAATTGTCATGCAAGACACTGGGCTGAATCAATCACACTGTGTTATGTTGTGTCACGTAACATAGCACAATGTGACTGACGCCACCCAACATGACATGTCACAACAAGGTACAACACACAGGAAATTTCATACCTTTTTTTTCCCTAAAAATCATAGATACACACACACACACAAAGCCACTTGGCAGAAGGATGAAAAAAGTTGGGGGGAGGGGTTCTTTTCTTCTTTCTTCCTACTCCCCCTCCACCCCCGCCCTATTTTTAAAGAGAAAGCTTCTTCTATACAAAATCTTATCATTTAACTGAATAAGATTGAAAACTTAAAATAAAGATTGGTTTTGTTACTGAGTTAGGTACTCACTTTAGATGGAAGAGGTCTGGGCTCATTTTCTGCCTCTGCCATATTTTCCCTCCAAGACCAGGGCTGGCCCATCCTATTCTGCAGAACCTGCAGCCTCAGGGGGCCCTGCAGCTAAGGGGCCCCCTGTGGCCATAAACACCCCAAATTACTGCCATAGCAGGGGGGGATGGGCAGTTGCCACCACCCCTTGTTGCTGCCGCCGCCACCAACTTCACGTCTGGCCACTCACCACCCTCCTCCCCCACTGCCAATGCCACTGCCCACTTCTTCACATCAGGGGGCCCCAAGACTGTGTCTTGCAGGGGGCCCCAAAAAATTGTGGGCCAGCCCTGTCCAAGACCCTTGGCAAATCAATTATTTTTGGTTTCTCACTTTCTATTTCTAAAACTGGACAGTACTTCTTTCTTCCACCTTTCACTGGTCCTCTCATTCTTGTCTATGTGGTCTTCAGGGCTGGGACAGTTACGTACAATGTACAGGCATCTGGCACAATGGACTTTTGATGCAATACGCTCCATTTCAGTGCGTAGCATCAAAACAAAAAAAAAAGTGTCAACCCTTACCTACCATTTGCATTTTTTTGAACAACTGTAAAGAATGCTTCTGAAGTAGGCAGCGCTGTCGATGCTGTGGTTTTAGCAGCTCCAAAACTGACTAGCTCCCATCAGTGTCAAGACTTCTGACAAGAGAACTCTGACAGCTACTTCCCTTTCTCCCTTTCTATGCAGCTAACCAGAGTACAAGTACATCACAAAGTAAAAGGTGGGGCTGAAAGGTGGTATGCCATGAAGCAGTATATACACTTATCTGATTGGGAGATAATAAGTGTTTGTCCCAGAAAAGCCTAAACATGGCTTACAATAAAAATAAATGAATAAAACAAGACTAAAGATAAAACATAGATAATGTAAGCTATAGGCAAAAACTGGGATAGGCATGTATTATGTAGTTAAGCAAATTATACATTTATCTGCTGTGCTTGTAGGTGGAGTACACTGTGCAGACTAGGCCCAGTAGACACTACTGTAATACAAATAGGGTGCATCTACACATGCAATTAAATGTGAAATAATAAACTCCAGGGTTTATTGCTCCCAGGTGCACATTCAAATGGTGTGCCTGGGAGCAATATACTCCAGAGCAATAAACTCTGGAGTTTATTGCCATTTGAACATTTGCCCAGAAAAACAGCACATTGAGCCGGGTCAGAGCAGCACGGGCCAGTAGGGAGCCTGAGGGATCAGTCTGCCAGCCCGGGGCTGCTACCACAACTCAACATGTTGCAGTGGGGCTCGGTGGGGCACAAGAGTGCTATAGTGTAGGGCTAGCCAGCAGGCAGCCTCCACGCTGAAGCACCCTCATGCCCCAATCAGCCAGGGGAATGTCTACATGTGCACTGCTGCGGAGTTGTTTTACCCTGCAGCAGGACAGTTTTATATTCACAAGGACTATCCTGCTGTGGAGTAAATTAGTTTACTCCAGCCTAATACGGCCACACATGTAGACACTGAAACACTTCCTTTGCAGCTAATTGGTCTACTACACAGTAAAAATTTCATGTAGATACACCCACAGGTAATTATAATCATGCAAGTAAAGATTTTTCATAGGCTATGGGCTGGACCCAAGGCCATGCATGTCTACTACTCCCCACTGAAGTCAATTAAAATTCAGGGCCTTTAGCTCCTTGTAGTCCCAGAACCTAAAAGCCCTGTTACACTATCTCATGCATCAATGAAGGTCATCACCAGGAATCCTGGTTTTCCATTCGTGGTAAAACAGAGATTTTTCTCTTTTTAAGGAGAAAAATGCAGACCTGTAGGTACGGAGTGAGGGGCACTGACAGGGCTGGGGAGCTGCAGGCCGGGAGTGAGGGGCACAAGCAAGGCCAAGGGGCTGTGGCTTGGGGGTGAAGGGCAATAGCATGGGAAGGGCACCGGCATATCAGTGCTGCTCAGCACCACAAAATCCATGGTGGATCCATGTCCTAGTGGACAAAGGGGGCAAGGGGAGTTCTGCTTTTCCATGATAAAAAACCCCAAATCAAATGCCAAAATGCATAAGTATTTAGAATGTATTTTATTATAGTGATTGAGGCACCAGTAGGCTTCCAAATTGAAAATTATATTCCAATTAAAAATTGTAAATATATCTATCAATAAAACATTGTGTTCAACTGATACCTATATATATATAGTGGTGTTTTATTTGAATCATGGAAAAATATGTATTTTGGATTTTTCTATCACAGAATTTGTGATTTTTAAACAGAGAAAACAAGATCGCAGGTCATCACAGAGTTGGTATAAGGGTATAGCTGTCATGGTACAGCTAGTATATGATGATATTGGTGGTATGCTTTCATGTTGTTGTTGTTAACTGCAGTTGCTTTATTCATTTGAGACAAGGCTAACTCGAAGCAGAAACTCATGTTTGCACACAATGGCCGTGTCCAGATGAGCATGGACTTGTGGTATGCGGCGCTGCAGACCCACCTGTGGCACCACACACCACACATACAGGTGTTCCTCATGCTGCTGGTCAAAAAAGCCAAGCCAAGAAAAAGCGGGGCAGTGCACATGGTGGCAACATGCACCATCCAAAAGGCCCCCAGGTAAGGCTGCTGGGGCTGGCACAGTTTCTGATCCCAGCCTCCCCCTACCCAGCCTGGGGTATCCTGCCATGCGCTAGAGCACACGTGGCACAGGTGTTTCCCTGGGAAATACCCACCAATATGTTTATTATTGAACACCTGACACACTTAATTCAAGGCATGGCAAACCAAGTAGCAGAGTGAAATGGGTTACTTTCACCTTTCCAACTTCCAAAAGATAGGATGGAAAGAAATATTTCAGTCTTAGAAAAATATGGATAAAGCATTCACAAGATTCCCTCACTGGACTTTATGTTGATGGTATATAATTAAGATAATACATGAAAGGTAGCAAGTAACAATACACGTAAAGAACCCAGAAGTTCTAAGGGGTTAATAGTAACTGACCAAAGTGTCTGCCATGATCCCTCATTACAGGGTTACCACAGCCTTCTTCTCACTCTCCCTAAAACAATGGATTGAGCCATGGTTATTCCACTGCAGATGAACTTCTAGCAGGAGAGACAGCATGGGCTACTCTTTCCATTCAAACTTTTAGCTTTGCCCCACGCATGAAAACAACACATTGAGCCATTTCGCTCAATTTTTGGAAGGAGGAAGTTGAAGGGGGAAGGAAAAACACCTCTCAAAAAAGGGATGGCTTGGCATCTCCTTCCATTGAGGCCCTCATTCAAACAGCTTTTTGAGCAGCGCGATTTTGCCCGCTCAGAAAAGAGACGGTAACATTCATGCTGTCCAGATTCCACAGGACCTATCTCCCTCTCCAGGTAAAATTCTGTGCTCCATGGACTGAGCCCTGGTTCACCACATTCTGCTCTACACATTTAATTCTGGTCTATTTCTCAACATCACCATAAATTATTCAAAAAATATTTGCGTAGGAATTCCTGAAGAGCTCTGCCCAAGTAGCAACATGGGTTTTGTTTCATGCAGTAGGCATGTGCTATCCTCTGCCTTCACCTAGAGAAGACCAGGTTGCTAAGTAGTGTGAATGGGAATCACACAAGCTACAAAACTGATGCATGGCAGTATCAAACAGTACCACTGAGCTACCTCCAGGCTAGTTGTACCAATACAATGTTAAGGTCAAACCAAGCACTACATGGGCAGAAGAAGCATAATGTTTGTCTGGAGGACAATTCAGAGCAAATGCCAGGAGAGCCTACGTAATGTCTTATAAACTGGAAGAGAAAGAAAAATGATTTATACTTTACTCTTATTTATATAACTGGAATAGCACCCTAGACAAGTAACCAGCCAGTGCTGAGTCTAATATATGCACAAAGGCTCAGCTCCCTGAACTAAGCAGCTGCCTGGGAAGGCCAGATTCACAGAAGGAAAGGAAGAAGGGCAAGCTGAGGATTGCAGTGCTGCAAGTGCCTTGACAAAATACTGCATGTCCTGGGATAAATTAGTTTCTTGGAAGGGAAGCATTCCTTCAAGGAAGGTGGGGGAGCCCTTTGCACAGTTTAACCTCCTGCAACCTTTGAACTTCAAGGGAGGTCATATGCATGTCACTGTTCCCAGCTGCTGTCTTTCTGTCTCTCTGCCCACCACAGGCCCTTAGCCCTTTCCATTTTGTAGTCGTATTGATCTGTTGGCAGCAATGGGCTGGATAATTAGCCAGGAATTAGGGTTTCTATTACAGCCAGGAGGCTGCCCCAGCTGATTTATCACCTGAATAATTTACTGTGATTGAAAGGAAATTAAAATGAACTCCATTTGACAACTATGCGCTTTTATGGGCTTTAGTGAAGACTCAAAAGCCAAATTAATAGCCTGGTGTTGTTTAATAGTCTACTGAGAGTAAATATGGGAAGGTTTTTCTCTCCTGATGGGCTTTCTTGTGCTGGATTTAGGAGTTGCGTTTTTCCCCCCCTCCCACCAATAAAGCTACAGACAGTATCAAAGGTAGTTTTACTTAAAAGAGACACAGCTGTAAAATTAGAAAAACTGCTTTTTTAATCTATTTTCCTCCAAGGTTATTTTTAACCACCCCTCTGCTGCCAGTTTTCACAAATAAGAAAAAGTACAACTCACAAACAATAATTAAATGAGAAAGTGTTTATCCTCCCTGAGAATATATATTAAATCCTTCTGCCTGTTGTCTCCTGGATAGGTATCCATTACATTATTTCTTATGTCTTCTGACTGGATGAAGTTATATTTGTCCACAAAGCTCTGCTTTACACTAAAATATATATTATATTATATTACATTATATTATAAGTACACTGCAATTATTAGCCCTTATGTAGTCACAACCCAATGCTTCTGCAGTCAACTAGAATCTTCCAGGGCCTGAAGGAGCAGTTTCAGATAGGAGTCTTTTTATATTCTCAATACATAACTGGTTTGGGCGAAAGGAAAAATGTGCTCAGTAGCACATATAGGATATTCCTGGTTCCACCTCTATGATAAGTACATTCTGATAGAGACTTTCCATTAGACAAAAATTTACCCTAACATCCTGAGTGCCCCCAACTAGGCCAATTTAGGTTTCAGTTACTACACCCAAGTGAAAAGGCTTTTCTTTTAACCTCCGAGGTATTGGAACCCATATTTAATTCCTGCTGATTTACTATTCCCAGGCTGGTTTGTTAACTCCCCACTAAATACGAGGAACAGGGACGTTAGGCTGCAGTTCATTTTGTTTTGTGCTTATCTCAGTGGAGGTAGCAGGGCACATATAGGAGAAGCAGAGCACATCTACACGAGATGCTAATTGCACAGTAGATTAATTCTATTGCACATTAGCGCATCACAGCAAAAGCTGTGCTACCACACTAATGCACAATACAATTAATCTGCTGCACATTAGTATCACTTAAAAGGCATGCACCAGCACTACTGCATAGTAGCTCCAGTTACTGTGCATTTAGTTAGTACCTGTTATTATTACAGGTACTAAACTTAATGCACAGTAACCATGGCATATTAATACACATGTACACATGCCCCCAGACACTCAGCTAGACCTCAGTGTGCATGTCTACACATGTACTTTACTGTGCAGTAGACTAATTTGCTGCACAGTAAAATGTCACTGTTTACACATGCGTGGCAATGAGGACAGTGTAGACTAATTTACTGCCCTGTCAGATAGTCCCATCAGACTCAAGTACTATCCAATGGTGAAGTAAATTACTGCTATCACTGCACTTAAACACACAAGTAGACAGTGACATCCAGATTAATTTACTCCAGCTCAAATTGCACTGGGAGTTATTCAGTTGCATTAACTACATGTGTAGACATACCCAGTTACACTTCCATAAACTCCAATAACATCAGAGTGAGGGGAGCAGTAGAGTAGCTGAAATCAGAATTTCACCCATTTGACTTTACAATTGATGTTTTGATTATATGAGCCATAACTATTTGCCTGGTTGGTGACAAGTACAAAAAAAAAATGTATGTGTAAAAAATGTTCCTTATGATTTAAATTAAATGCTATATTCCCACTCCTTTTCATTACTTTTTTTTTCTTAATTGTCTTTGGGGTTGTAATTTAGGGCAGATCTCGTCTTCTATTTTTTTGGATTTTTTAAATATATATTTATTTTATTGAACTTTCTGGATTTTAGAATTCATATATATTATAGTTAATGTAGTATTTACTACGATCTGTAACTAATTTACTTCATTAATTAACTCATCTTTGCATCATGTGGGTCAGGGAAAGATATGGCTCTGAAAAATGTAAATACAGGCATGAACGATTTCACCAATGTTCAGCATTATTAGACTGCACAACATTTTTCTAAGGCATCCATGAAAAATACAAAGCTAATATTTATTTCAAGACTCAACATGGTTAATTTCACCAGGGATGAAACTTTGGAGATTTCAAGGGTGTAAGTTGTAGTCGTGTTGGTCTAAAAACACAGGCAGACAAGGTTCTTTGGGTGAATCTGATATCTTTTATTAGACCAACTTAAAGAGTTGGAAAAACAATTATTAAGCAAGCTTTCAGGTTCAAAACCCTTTGTCAAGCTAAGGAAGTTTCAGCAGTGTACTCTTCCTGGATGGAATGAAAATCATTCCATCCAGGAATGCTTGCTTAATAATTATTTTTCCAACTATTTAAGTTGGTCTAATAAAAGATATCAGATTCACCCAAAGAACCTTATCTGGAGATTTCAAGGAATTTGTACACTTCAATAGTTGTTTTCCCTTCTAAATACTATAATAAGATTCTCAATGGTGGGTACCCAATAAGAAACAAGGATGTTACTCATAGTCCATTAGCTGTACACAAGAAGTAATGACAGATTCAGCACTTCACCTTGCACTGGCCTTAAGCCCCCTCTTATACAGTATATTATAGGTATTTACTTAAATTACTTAATTTAAGGTAATTACTTAAAGACCAGTTAAACATGCAAAGTAGCTTTCACATGATAAAGTAGCTATCAAACCAGCTAAGTTAGACCTTGAAAATGTATACTAACTTTATGGCTGGTTGCTATCAAGCTTTAATTTGCACATATAGCAGGGCCTCCCCTGTGGCTGGGAGCTATAGCAGCTGACAAGGTTCGCAAGGGTATATTATGCCCAGCCTGAAACCCTGAGCCATGGCTACCGTGAACCCCAAGGTTCAATGGGGTGTGAAACCCCTGGGCCAACATGTGCAACTGGGATCAAGAGTCTCCTCACCTGACAGGGCTCTTGATCCCAGCTGCATGTGGTTGCCATGGCTGGGAGGGAGCCCCTTCAAGCAAAGAAGGCTCCCAGCCATGGGAGCCTGCTTCTTGCTAATACAGGGGAATCCCAGGATCAGACTCCCCTACACCAGCATTGGATCTAATGTGCAATCTCACAGTCATACCTCCTGCCATGCATGCATAGCAGGAGAGGAGGCACAATTGTGTGGATCACATATTAGACCCAATCACACCTTTACCAGCACATATAGAGGGGGCTTCATAATTACACTTTACCAATAAATCAGATAACAAATAACCAGAAAAAAAGAGTTGTTGTATCATTATCCTGTTTTGTTTTGGTTTGTTTTTCATGAAGCTCAAATTCAAATGCTATGAGAATTGTGTCACTCTTTCAGCCCTTTTATTCCCATAAATACTAAAGAATCTTCCACCCTATGCAATGCCTTTAAATGAAAAAACTCGCCTCCACCTGACTCATTTAAGATTATTCCATATAAAAGCAGAACTGAACATGTTCAGAGGGAATTATGTCACTCTTATTAAACATTGTTATGCTTTCTCCAGTTTCCACATCCAGACTCCTTCTAAAATAGAGGAGATCCAAGTGACAGCATTGAAAGTTGAGTAAATTTACATAACATTTTCACTTTTCATCTGAGCTCTTAGTTTCCTTTGCCCATGTGTGACCTCTAAATATCAGATATATCTGAACTTCATGCAATTAAAATATACATTAATACAAGTTATGCAGATAGATGAATGAATTATTTTTTTAGAAAATTCATAAATGTTAATCCAAATCCAAAATTCTCATATTTTATCTAAATCTGAATTTGATGTCCAAAAATCAGCTCAGTTCTATCTAAAAGCAATGGGAAAATATCTGTGCAGAGCTGGGAATTACCTGCTATTAGTAACAAGTGGTTTTCTTTTAAGCTTGTGACCTACATAGTGTTGCATTTGGTCACATCAGGCTATGCTTCATTATGGCTCTGGTCTAAAGTCTATTGAAGTCAATGGAAATATTCCTCTTAGCTTCAATGAGTATTCGATTGGAAACATGTGTGATGCCTGGAGTAACAGAGAATCCATTTCACATAAAGACAGAAATCCAGTTTAGATTATTCTCTTCTTTACTCTAAGAAAATTCATAAACTGCATCCTCTGTGTCTGGGATATCAAACTCATTTGGCCCCTTTGGGCTGGATCCAGACCATAAGGTTCCTTGCAGGCCTGATCCAAACCAACCTTCAGCTCTGGGGTGAGCAATGTCAGTGTTAACCCACACAGATGCAGAGTGTCAGCTCAGGAAGCTGGGGGGTTAATGCCACTATTGTTCATCCAACTGCCAATGAGGAATGAGTCCCCAGTGGGGCTCCATACCCAGGAATTCAGTGGCAGGGCTAGTAACAGTGGCATTAATCCCTAAGCCAACACAAAGGTTCAAGCAGCTGTAGGGCTTAATTATGCTTGCTGAATTTCTAGCCCCTCCAGGAGCCCCTGGGCTGGATGACATGGGCCAGATCCAGCCCTTAGGCCAGCTGTTTGAAACCCTTGCTCTATGTAATTGGTTGATTCAGTCGTACATATTGAGCCAGCATCTCAGATTTGCATCAACAGGGAATTTTGCCAATTGTTACTAAATACCACATCCATCACAGGTAAAAACAAACCCAGACAACAACCAGGTTTTGAGACTGGCGCAGAACAAAATGTGACAGTCTGAGTCCACAAGGATGTATGGAAAGCTTCGCTGATGTTTTAGTCTGCATCCCCTGACTTTTTATTAGAGGTTCAAAAGAACATGAAAATCGCAAAGTGAAAGTCAGCTGAAGTGTCCTGGAGCTGGTAAATGTCACACTTTTTGTATCCAAAATGAGAAAACCACCCTCCTCCCTATTTAGGGATGGATCCAAAGGGGGTGCAGTGGCATGATCACACCCCTCTTTCAGACTAAGCTGCAGGAGCAGTAGCTGGGGACTCTTTTTAAGTCCCTGAATTAGAAAAGAATTCCCACCCTCCCCATTTCCCCTCCATGCCCAGCAGCACCTACTCCCCTCTCCTCCCATTCCCCCACACACCACTGCTGCTGTCTCCACTGTCTCAAGCGGCCCAGATGTGGGGAGAATCCCAATTTGCTGCTCCCTTTCTCCAGCCAGGCTATGCAGGGATCCAGGCTCAGCCAGCAGCAACGGTGGTAGCACGGAGGTTTCCCCTCTGACCAGTCTCCCTGGGTGCTCTCTGCCAGGAGCCACCCAGAAGCAGGCTCATGAAAAGAGAACCTCCCTGCCATTGCCACTTTTGCTTCAGCCACTTTTTAAAATTGACTTCAAAACTGTTAAACATTTCAGGAGGTGCCTATATACATATCTAGACACCTAAACACCTAAGAAAATTTGGCCCTCAGGCCAAAATCACTTCTGAAATAAAGAAGCTTGGCATTCCAAATTGCTCAAGGCATCCTGCAATGAAGGATACAAACACTGTGGGTTACTGGGCATACAAGGCCCCTTTCAGATCTACAAGATATATTTTCCGATATGTGGGGAAAACATCTATCTGACTGGCTGATCTTAATGCTTCCACCTCTAGAGAAATGCAGTGTGCTGCATGGCCTGAGGGGAGCACTTTTTCCTCTATCCAGAGAACAGCAGAGATTCTATCAGGAGTTTGTTCATGTGCTAAGGGAGGAGATTAGCTGTCATATGTTCTCTTTTCTACTGTGCTAAGGAATCTGCCACCATCAGAGCTAATGGCATGTTTTTCCTGCAGAATTAACCTGGTTGATCAGCACTCAGTTGTGAACACCCTGGTTAAACTAACCTGAGTGTGAGTACTCATCTATGTGTATCACTAGGACTTTCACAAGAACATTGCATGGCTCTCAACAGTGCATTCAACTGTGCTTTTCTATAATTTTTCTCCAGTGAATTGTGGAAAAATGTGTCTGACTTTCTAGGCGTGTGGGAGGAATTGTGGGAAGGCACTGGAGGACCATCATCAATCAAGTGGTGTAGTTTGCATGCTCACTGCAAAATGAGTGGGTTACCAGCCATCTCTGGCTTTCCATGATCATAATTATGTGGCTGCAACCCTGAGTACAGACAACGAAAGCCACAACTGGCACCAGTGCAGTCTATGTTTGCCTGAAAAATCCAAGACAAGCCTTTCCAATGCAAAGAGTTATTCTGCTGGTTCAGTATGGGACTACACCTTACAGCTCCCTTGCTGATGATGACCAGAGGCACCCCACCCCCAGTCTATGCAACATTTTATTCAATTAATATACACTTTTGTGCTAATTAAAAATCTCTTGCATCTTTCCTGAGGTTGCTGACAGATCTTGATACAGGTAGTACAGCTATGTTGGATTCAAAAAGTTTTCTATAAATGGGACAGCAGTGAAGTTAACTTCCTGGCCCCAGAAAGTAGAACAACGATTTCCAACCAGGATGCTGCAGCACCCTCAGATGCCCTGATATTCTTTCAAGGATGTTGCAGAATCTCATGCAATGTTGGCACTGTTATATGTGCAAACATGATTCACAAGCTAAACCCAGAGATTTCAAAGAGGAATCCATAGTGTTTAAACCATTCTGACCTGTTGTGGTCTTTCTGAGTTCTTTGCAACAGAAGAATTGCTCTATTTTTTCTTCAGTCAAAAAATGAGAGAAAACAAACAGATAGCATTTTCCAAAGAGTGCCTTAATTCTAGCAAGGAGTGACTTGAGTCTAACATGTTGAGAACCACTGAACTACAAGGTCTAGGGTAACAAGCACAGTCTGGTGAGAAGCAGTATCTAGTTCCCACAGCAATAAGGTACATAAAGAAAAAGTAGGTTCTGATACAGAATATATGCAAATGAATTGGAAATATGTGAAACTCTGTATGTATGACTTTGTTCTGATCAGTCAAACAGCTCACATGGCACTGGCAACGATCCTTGGTTACAAGTAGACCAGTGTTACACACCTATAATGCTAAAGGATCACTAAAGCATAATCAACCCAAAGTGAACACGGATTATGCCTCACACCATTCAATTTAACTAAAATCTAACGTTATTAGTACATTGACTGTACTAATATTTTCTTCAATGAGAGACAGAAAAACACTTAGTTCAATGGTCTCACCCAATCCCAGATATTACTCCACTTCACAGAAAAGGTAGTTCTACAGTCAGTTCCTGAAAGTAGAGAGTGGTCATCTGTTGGTAATAGCTGTTTTTCAGTCCAGATGTTGTTGGACAATGACACACACACAATTCCTTGTTGCCTCCCTTTTATGCTTTTTCTTTAACTCACTCCTCTGTTGACCCTTCATTTCCAGGTACAGTTGATTGCTTTCCCTGTGATCATCATACTATTCATGCTCCTAGCCCATCAACATATTCCTTTGTTCTAACAAACCCATCACATGCACACATCTTAATTTGGTCTCTTATCAGTGTCTTAATTTGGGCATGCCCCAGACTCCTCATTTGGTCTGTCCATCAAAACCAGAAATTCCAAGATCTCTGCAGTTGGGCACTGTCCAATCAGTCCCCTCTTATCACCCTTCATTAACATATCCAATCATATCATCACTCTGATTTAGTCAGTTACTGCCAAGTTCAGTTAATCTGAGCTAGTAACAAGGCTCACACTATACATGCCTATGTTGATAACACTGGAATATAAGCTCCCCGTGAAAGTGAGCTCAAGGCTATTAGCTGATAGTGCAGCTACAAAGTGCAAAAGAAAAGTTCAAAGAATAATAAGGCTATACAAAAACTTAAGCAATGGTTAAATAAGGCTCAATATAAAATAAAAGTTAAAATACTACTACAATTCACCACTCAGGCAGGTGCAACTAAAGCTAAATGTGACAAGCTACCCTAACACCAGGGTGCTCTTACTGTAAATATAAGTTTGAGAGTACTTAAAATTCAGTTTCCAGAAATACATGAAATCAGCTTTCTGCAAACATTTTCTGCCAGTACAAATCGATCATGGGATGTTTGCAGAAAACAAACACAAAAGGTCACAAACGTGACAGAAAGGAATTCATTTTAAAATGGGAATGAATATTTACAGGAGGGATTCCCCCTTCATGGGCACATCCAGACAAGCATGCGTGTGTGGTTTGCAGTGCTGCAAACCGTACACACCACACATGCATGCATTCACTGTGCTGCTAATTAGCAGTGCAGCAGGTTTTTTTACACTGGGATCTCCCAGTGTCAAAAAAAAACATGCCAGAAAAAAAGCAGGGCAGCACACATGGCAGCAATGTGCGCCGCCCAAAACCGGAGCCTATGAGAACTAGGATATACCCAGATCACTGCCACTGCTTCACTGGGAGTCCCCCAGGGACTCAGTAAGGCTGCTGGGGCCAGCACCTGAGCCCACTTGCAGCATTTTCCCCTGCACTAACCCCACAAACAGGGGCATGTACGAAGGCAAAAAACAGCAGCACAAATGTGTGCTGCTGCTTTTTTCCCTGTGGCAACCACAGGCACCTGCTCATTGGGACATGGCCCAGGTGTACCCACAAGGGGACCAAATTATGGTTCCACTGGCAAACTTGTGTCTCACATTTCTTAACTTTTGACTACTTGACTTTTTAATCTTCACATTCTTCCAACCTAGTTTTGTTTAAGTAGATTATGAACATGGATAGACACACACACACACACACACACACAGAGGTATATTGGGTTTAATATTAAAAAGGATCTATATTGAGTGCTATATTAGATCTATATTTTTAAATATTATTTGGTTTGCAATATGAATCACACAACCATTAAGAAATGTCACTACTAAGATTAATTCTGTCCTCATGCATATGCCTTGTGATGTAATCATTAATTATGTGAATATGTTTTTGTTTGTTTTTTTTAACAGGATTTCTGCCTCATTCAGGACACAGAATGGGCAGCAGTTACTTAATAATTCATGTACTTCCCATTGTCCAGTGTGTGGCCCCAAACCTTATTTTCTGAACCCCATTCAACACCTGTTGAGACAAGGTTATTAATACCCTCATTCACCTTTGTAAAGCATTTATTGTTATAGCATTTGGGCATTTCACAAATATTAATTAATCAATTAATTAATTTTCACAATTCCTCTCTGAGAGGAGCGAAAATTATTATTCCCATTTTTTCAGAATGAGAACTGAGGCACAAAGAGATTAAAATCAAAAGTATCTATTAATCTTGCATGCCCATTATGAGACACTGAGAACCTGATTTATCACAGTATTTGGCATTATACAGCACTTTCTTTGTTCAGAGCACAGCTCCCCCTAACCACAGTTGCAACTATGAACATTCAGTGCTTCTGCACATCAGACCTCAGGATCTCAAGTCAGGTACCCACAAAAAGAGGAACACTATTAAATACCAATATGAAAAGGTGGGAAGCGCTTTAGTTAGAGCGGATCTCGGGAACCACTCTAATCAAAGCACTCACAGTATTTTGTGTATTCAGTGTCCCATCCTTCAAAATGGTGGCAGATATACTTTAACTAAAGCTCTTTCAACAAGCTTTAGATAAAGCACCCCAGCTGCCATTTTGAAGCACAAGGACACTAAATACACATGATGCTGAAGCTGCTGGAGCATGCTAATTAGCATGCTCCAGCAGACTTGATTAATCAAGTCTACTCCAACATATCCTTATTAGCATGTGTCAGAGCAGGCATCAGGCATGTGTATAGGTGCCCATATGTTTTAATAAAAATGCATACAGAATATCTTTCAGACTCTCCAACTGCTCCACTTACACCAGAATCAGTTGGTCACCACTTCTCTGTAGTCACCTGGGACAACACAGCAGCTTTACCCCATCTCACAACACCACTATACAACTGCTTAGGACAGCAAACACATACCATACAGCAGAGGTTCCCAAACTGTGGTACACATGCTGGTGAAGGTACAAAAGATACTTCTGGGGGATACGCGGGAGAAATTGTATAATAGCGGATTTAATTTTCATTATAATAATAATTGGCATTTAAGGGGTTAAAATATAAAACCTCTGCTGGTAGGGGTACATAGGCAGCTGGTAAATCTGGAAAGGGGTATGCAATACCAAAAAAGTTTGGGAACCTCTGTTGTGCAGAAATGAAACTGTAGCAAACTGTAAGTAGGTAGAATATAGCTTGACCCGGTTAATGTTTGACCCAGACGCTGATGCTTTTCACACCTTCTCAAATGAAAGCTCTGCTGCATGCTGCCTCCTAGCAATACTACATACAAAGGTATTGTTTTACTACTACCTTCCGGCTAGGGTATCCTGGAATATCTTTGGGAGTTTCCCCACCCCCACCACCCCTCAAAAAACTAACCAAGCCTAATCTTGCTTAGCCTCTGACGGCTGACAAGAGCATACCGAATTGTAGCAAGCATATAGCCCATAACAAAACCAAAACAAATTTGTAAAAGCAAATCAAAATAAACTGGGAGCAGAAAAAAATAAAGGTTGTTAAGAGCCAGACTGTAGAATTGTTACTAACACTACTTAGCACCACAGGTTATCCCTGTGAAGTCAAATGGATAGCTTCTGAAAGGAAGTGTTTGCTCATGTGCTTGAGGGTCCTAACTCAGTATGGAGCATTTAGGCATCCCGAGCAACACAGGCAGAAGTTAGCCTGAATGCCTCCTAGGACACAGCACACAAGGACCATAACACTTCCAGCCACACGGGGGGACATGTTCCCTAATCCGCACCACCCCATGATCCCTGGTAAGATACCTGAAGATACATGATCCTCTTCCCCATCCAACTCTACCTATTTTTAGTCTCACTCTCATGTGGAGATTCTTTGAGGTCAAGCCATGCCCCAAAACCAAGAAGTGAAATGGAGAATTAGAAAGGATTACAAATGTGCTGTTCATTTGTAAACCTTGAATCTGGAGATGATACCAAAATACCATGCTGCAGCCAAACTCAACATACTTCTTGGATGCTCAGATTTCAAGCCAGGCTCTACCTTTAAGCACTGTCTATGACATTCATCTTTGTGATGGAATGAACCCAAATCTATGATCCAAATTTCCCAAGCTTCTCAAAATCTGTATCTGAATGTAGTGGCCTATCTGAATGATATGAATGTCTCTACCTACATTCTGTCTGGAAAATCCCTTTGCGGGTTTCTAAGAGTAGATCTGGGACAAGAGATTCCTTTTAGAAAACTGTTAATTATTTGTTTGAACAGGAGACCAAATCCTGGTGTTCCCACTCAGGCAAATTTCCCACTGGAATCAGAAAAGTGTTTCACCAGAGAAGTAGCACTTAGCCCAAAAGGTCTTATTGGCATTGCTGCAAATGCTTACAGTGTAGCATTATCAGCTGAGGAGCAGGCAGCTTATTTTAAGAACAGACCAGAACTCATCTACATTCCACCAATGCTGGGCAATCCTGACTTATTTCAGGCATGGTATGGTGCCTCGTCTTCAGCAGTCACTAATTTTTCTTTATGCCCACTGTTCATTTAGCACCTGACCCAGAGCTCTCTGAATGCAATGAAACTCTTTCCATTAAGTTCAATCAGCTTTGGATCAGGTCCTTGAGCTATGTATGGCAGGAATATTTCTGTCTTTCCCCTTCAAGTAATTAAGGCTTTCTTTGTAATTGATTTCTTTCAGTCTTATTAATGGAAACAGACAGAGTTCCTGTTTCAGTAGGTTTTGTATTGGAATGGTAGGTTTGCTTTTCCTAGGACTGAGATCAGGCATGATCTTATGGTTGCTATAAGGGACTGAAAAGTGGTTCTGAGCATAGCATCACTGTGGCTTAGTGCTGCAATTTTTCTCTCTTTTCATACTTGTGAATATTCTGTTTTGTACCATGCTGACAACAGCCACAGCCAGTTCTGAAAATCAAAAACCTGAGTCAGAGGTCTTCTGAGCAAATGAATGTGCTCATCTTTATTTAAGGCAATCAATCTGCTACCTCCACGTATAACTAAAGATATAAAACTCTCTGGAGCCTAGTTCCTGCAAGGAGCTGAAAGCCCTCTGCAGCCATTAACATAGCATCTCCCAGCCGGTATTCAGCACCTCAGAGCATCAGACCTTCAGTTCAGTGAGGGGGTCCACACCTCCAGTCTAATTTCTGACTGTAATCAATACATCTGTCCACAGAAAGAGCGGATCAGATATGATCCCTCTTTGCGGCAGGTAGCTGGATATTCCATTATTTGGTGATCAGGGTGGCTTAGCAGCACCCCTGGATTAAGTCCCTGTACTGCTGAGCATATCAGGTGGTAACCAGCAGAAACTCCTGTTTCTAGATTTGTTGCTCCACTCTGACTTTGAACTCAGATTCTGAGTAACAGGAGATCCTTCAGAATCTAGCAGACTCAGAAATGTTGTCCAGCAGCTTTTTCCACCACAGCACTTCATTTGTAATTACTGGTGACATGGAAATGCAAGAAACTGAGAGAGAACTGACAACAAAAGGCTTGCATGTAACCAACTCTGAAACAGCCTACAATATGGGCAGATGCTGTGCTAGTGTCTCAAAGTTACCACAAGTATTAGCGATGGAATAATCACCATCTAGTGGTATATGAAGGCATTTCACTTTCCCTAGTCTCAGTTGTTTCTTTGGTTTATTGAACTACCTTCAAAACAACCCCATTATTATCTGAGCACTCTTGGCACTTTTTTCCAGGTGTGTTCGGCTGAACACAGCGGATTGCAGCATTCCTAAAGAATGCAAACTGTGACAGGGACAACTCGAGTCAGAAGCTGCTTCTTCAATATTTGAAGATTGAACTGGGGAGAAATTAACAAAAATTAGAGTGTTTGAAGTTTGAAGATTTCTACTCTACTGCAGAATTTTTAGCATCAAAGAACTGAGTGCAACATCTATTTCCCCATTTCTGTGCCCCTACCAGAATCTCTAAAAGCCCCGCCATGGCCCTAATTCACGTGTGCCAGCAGGAGATTATTTGTTTTCCCATGTTTTCATCATGCAAGGAACACAGACTGAACACAGGAAATCCAGGTGATGATTGACAAGTAGCCAGATGCATTGCTAAACACAGACAAAGTAGCTAATGAATCCTAGAGTTGAAATGACAGCACAAGTTACATGGCTACCTCAGATAGAGGCTAGTAAGAACTTGTCCTACAGATGGGGCTAAACAGTGGTTTAACAACAACCAAAACCAGCTACTTGGAAAGCAGAGACAGGACTTTACGCTGTCTGAAACAGGGGCAAAAATGTAAGAGCTTCCTAAAAAATATATCTGGGCCATATTTCTCATAACTCCACAAATAACCTGCAGATGCAATACCCAGTGGTACACAGAAATCATGGTTGTGTCTGGACATGTAGCCAGATGGACAACTAACTGGCCATTTACTTGTGCAAAACATCCAGTTTGGGTACAAATGCACAATAACAGTCCATATGCACCCAAAATACTGCGCAATTTTGAAATTGCAGTCCTTGGTATCTGCAAACCCTGCCATAAACCTAGTAAGAACATGCAATACAGACTCCAAACACTTTAAACATGTGTGATCCAACTGCAACATCAACTGCAATTTCATCCCCAAAACATTTTATATTCTGTAAGCAGCAACTACTTATCTATTTCTTGGTTTAATGTACACATCTTTAAGACACCTATGTACTTCTTTGAACACAGTTCAGTTTGGCACCCCCTTTTGTTTGTTATTTTCCCTAGTTAGACCATAAGTATTAAGTGTTGCATGATTTCAAGCAAAAGTGAGCCTACAGCCCAGCACTTGGAAAGCTTGGGCAGTTGACAATAGTACCTGCTCTGGTTTGATGGGTTCAGTTGTTGTGAAAATGTCAGAATAATGTTGCCTCTCGAAGACTCGATCCAACACTTCTAACTGCTGCTGAGTGAAAAGATCTCCTCGCATCTGCTTCCGAAGGAAATCTCTACCCGGGAGGGAATGGCCATTTGGTACTGGAGATTCCTGAATACCTTTCAAAAAGGACAAAATATACAGAAGAATAAAAAGGAATTACAAGCACAGACATAACACTGAAGCATCTTGCTTTGTTCTACTGTGTCTTTTGATTACATGTAGGTATCAGTATGTTAAAAGGACAAAAGAGGCTCTCCAGGGTTAAGAGCAAGTTGTATTGGTGCAGAAGATACTCTGTTGTGTATTTTCTGACAACAGATGTTTAGCACAATGTGTTAAGCACGTTGTGTCACTACTTTTGCATGTGGTCATAAGATGCTGTAAAAACTTTCACCAAAAGGTGTAAATTGACAATTTCTGGCAGAAGGTGCCTTTATCCTGATACCTAGCAACACACGGTATGGGGGTCTGAAGACAAAACAGAACGCACAGTATCTATTTGACACCACGGCCAAACTGACTCTCATCTTTAACTATTTGAAAGGTCATTTTCTATGCTCAGAACGACAAATGTGGGTTGCTCTTGTTGTTACCATATTTATAATTCCTACAGGTTCAGACCTGCAATGAACAGCAGCAGAAGTGCTATGTAATTTGTTGTACTAAGCAAATTGCAATAGGCCTGCATTTTTTCAGTTCCTCAGTCAGACACACACAAAAATAAATGTCTCATTGCTTCCTCCATCAGTACTGTATAGGTGTCACAGACAGACAGCAAGCATAATTTTTCACTGATGACTTTCAGTCTCCTACTTAGGTTTGCAATCTAATCCATTCATAGCAATGGGGTAGGAAGGCCAAGAAGAAACCTAGCTGCACCCAGCACTACCTTTTGCAGGCAGGCAATCCCAGAACCACTAGCACTGACCACTGGCCAACAGAAATCCTGACTACACCCTCATGGGGTCTGGCATGCTTGCCTTGAGGGCTCCTGCCTCACAATCCAGCCTTGGGACAGTGTTTGCTGCTATGCTATCACTTTTTCATTTTCACTGTATCTGATGGCAGTAATAGAAAGTTAGATTTCTCAGGATCAAGGTGGGTTTTCAAGGTCAATCCATTTGGCAGACTGGCTAAATTCCTTAGCCATACTGACAGGCAAAAGATTCAAAACCAATGTGTCAGTCTCCAAAAATCACAAAAAATATTTAACATTTAATAAGCTCTGGGTTGTTCTTATTTGCATTTTTGGTTTCTGAGGCTTTAAAGTGGACTCAGTTGCCTTTTCATGTTTTTCCCTGCCACCATGTGGACTAGAAATGTACTTCTTTTATGAAATGGAACCTGAGGTTCTCCGATATTCATGTGATTCCAGAAGCTGGGACATTAGGGGGAAAACACCAGATATTATGAATCTTGCAATGAAATTGTGAGGGCCATCCACTCTGGGTTACCAAGAAAAGTGAGCAAATTTGAAGCAATGGAACAGGTATTAGTGATGGTTTGGAGCTATATAAAGTGAACACACTCTATAAGGCAAGAGTTTATCTATAGTTAAGATGATTTCCCTCAAGAAAGTCATCAGCAATACTACACATTGGCAATTGTTGCTACAGGTTCTGTATCAATTAAATTTTCTGACGGCAAGAGTCTCTTCAATAAATCCTCTTCTCGTAAGCCCCAGGCCTGCCTCCCCCTTTGCTCCCACCATTGAAGTCCATAAGACTATAATAAAATAAGAATTGCCATATTGGGTGCATCCAGATGAGCATGCACATGCAGGGGTGTGCATTTGCTGTGACACAAAAATAGCAGTGGCACCCTCTTCTTGTAAGCCCATGAACATGGGGTTAGTGCAGGACAAAATGCTCCACTTCAGGAAAATGGCCATTTTCTGGCCCCCAGCACGCTAGAGGAGCTGGGAAACAACTAGAAATGAGGAGATGCTCTAGCCAGAAGCCAGAGCATCTCCCTGGAGGACTGAGCCTCCATGCCCGCTGACGCACGCTCCTGGAGTGTGCGCCATGCCACTTTTTTTTGGAGAGGTTGTTTCTGACACCAGGATTTCCTGGTGCCAAATTTTGGCACAGTGCTACAAATTAGCAGTCTGGTAAATGGTTGCACATGCGATGCATGCAGTTTGCTGTGCCTCAAATAACTCTGTGGTGCCACAAACTGTACGTGCGCACACAGATGGATGCACCCACTGGGCGTGTCCAGATGAGCATGAACATGTGGTATGCAGCACCAGACATACAGGCATTCCCCACACTGCTACTTTGCAGCATGGGTGGATTTTTCCAACCCAGGAGATCCTGGGGTCAAAAAACCCATGTGTAAAAAAAGCAGGGCAGTATACGTGGCAGCAGTGTGCGCCACCCAAAACTGGAATCTGGCCAGTCAAAGCCACACTCCAGCTGCCAGCAAGGCTCACTGCTGCAGGAGGGCCATGGCTGCATCTCCTGGAGGCCCTCAGGATCCCAAATAAGGCTGCTGAGGCCAGCACAGTTGATGGTCCCAGCCTCGCCTACCCCACCTTGGGCAATATGCCATGCTCTAGAGTGTGCATGGTACAGGCATTCCCCAGAGACAAGTAGCAGCAGCACAATGTGTACCACTGCTACTTGTCCCCAAGGAAACACATGTTCCCACTTGTGGGGATATGCCCAGTGAGTCCAAACTTCCTAGTTACCAACCATCATACAGTAATGGATGTCCTGAGCCTGAGGTTCTATCTATGACTGTGGTGTTTCCATACCCCAGCCTGGGTCTATCCTCTGTAAACTTGTTTAATCTCACTTTTAGCCTGATTATACGATTGGCCTCCATGATGTCTTGTGGTGGTGATCACCACAGATTGGTCTTGTCTACTTTTTCCATATAATTTGTGGTTTCATAGGTCTCCATCATATACCCCCTCCCCCGCCATCTTTTTTACATTAGAGTCCAAGAGCCAGATTCTATATCACTTATTGAGCATCTAAGTGGACTCAGGCACCTAAGTGCAATTCTATTCCACCCAGTTTGAGTCATGAAAATCCATTAATGCAACGAATTCTGTAATAGTCTTAAGGGTAGGATGACAGTGTGAGTTACAAAAAAAGCAGGAAGGGGAAGGAGGACCCACACACCTTTTGCATTAATAGTTTTTCAGGGACTTGAGCAGGGTGAAATTGAATCATACTTAGACACCTACATCCACTTAAGTGCCTAGCAGTTAGAATAGAATTTGGCTCCTAGTCTTGTCAGACTCTCCTCCTAGGAGATCTTGGAGTCCTGGGGAAAGATCATTATGAAGTCATGGGAGACAGACCAGGTACCAGAGGACTGGAAAAGAGCCAGTGTACTGCCCTTGCCTTTAAAAAAAGGCAAGGAGGACCCAGGAAATTACATGCTGGTTAGCTTCATCTCAATGCCTGGGAAGTTGCTGGAGCATATCCTAAGGAGGGCTATTTGCAAGCATCTGGAGGAGAAAAGGCTGATCACAAGCATCCAGCATGGATTTATGAAAAACAAATCATGTCAAACAAACTTGATCTCCTTCTTTGACAAAGTAATTGCTTGGGTGGATGAAGGGAATGTGGTAGATATACTGTAGCTGAACTTCAGCAAGGCTTTTGACCAGGTCCTGCATGACCTCCTCATAAACAAATTGGAGAAATGTGGGCTGGATAAAACTCCTACAAGGTGGATAGATAACTGGCTCAACAGCCACAAGCAAAGGGTAACTATTAATGGATCCATATCATAATGGCAAGAGGTTTTGATTGCAGTCCCACAGGGGCCTGGGCCTGGTGCTGTTCAAAGTGTTTATAAACTCAATACAAGTCCCCAGTGCAATCCAGCTGCACAAAAGGCCAATGCAGTTTTGGAATGCATCACTGGAAGTATTAGTACAAGACATGGGAAGTGACAGTGTCTCTCTACTCAGTACTGACTGGGCCTCATCCGGAGTACTGCATGCAGTTCTTGGCTCCACAATTTTAAGAGGATGTGGAGAAATTAGAAAGGGTCAAGAGGTGGCCAAAAAAGATGATCATTTGGAAGGCAAATTATGAGGAGAGGATAAATAAACTAGGCAAGTTCAGGCTGCAGAAAAGATGCTTACGAGTGAACATTATAGCAGTCTTCAAGTACTTGAAGGGCTGCCATAAAGAAGAGGAAAACACCTTTTCTCTCTTGCTGCAGAAAAGAGGATGTGAGCCAATGGCTTGAAGTTGCAACAAAATTCATTTAGATTGGATATCCAGAAAAAAATTCTTCACTGTGAGAAAAGTGAGGCAGTGAAATAGACTACCTAGGGAAGTTTTAGTCTCTCTCTATCACTGGAGGTCTTTAAGAAGAAGTTGGACAGTCACTGGTTGGGAATGATCTAGGCACAGCTATGCCTGTTTTCTACCATGGGTATTTCCCATGCCTTCTGGGCTTTGCTGGTTGCTCCCACACCAACCCCCTGCTTCCTTGTTTCTGCTACATGCGGGTGTTTTTAAGTCTCCCTATAGGCATTGGGTGCTGGCTATAGCTGAGGCTAGGAACTTCAACTGGTGTGTTCTGATTCTTTTGCTAGGAGCAAAGCCAAATGTTCCTGGCTAGAGGGTCTTGCCCCTCTGCTCAGGGTCAGACTGATTGCTGTATTTGGAGTCAGGAAGGAATTTTACCCCATGGTTAAACTAGTACAGAGTGGGAAGGGGGGGCAGCCTTCCTCTGTAACGTGGGGTGTGGCCCTCTGCCCAGGATGTCTTGTGAATATATTGACAACATTTTATAGAAGCAGAACATTGGCTGTTGGGGTTCCCTTGCTTTACCTGTGGCAGGTTAGGGTCGAGTGTTGAGGGTAGTCTTATGTAGAATTTAGATTATAGTTGTTTGGGATGGTTGAGATAGGGATGACCCTGCCTCAGGCAGGGGTTGGTCTAGATGACCTCTGAGGTCCCTTCCAGCTCTACTTCTCTGTGACTCTATGAGAGATGTTCACTCCCCTGATCATCTTTGTTACCTTTCTCTTTACCTTTCTTCTACCTATACTATATTCAGTGTTGTAGTAGGGCAGAGTGAACAGGGCAATTTTTCCAGGCACTGACTTGGTAGCAGAGGGGCAGGTGCAAAAAAGTGGCTGCTGCTGGTAGCTGTGCAATTGCAATCCCAGTCGTGGTGGCATCTGGAATTCATCACTGCCCCGTGCCTTGGGCTGTGTCCCTTTGCTGTTAACTGTATTGTTTTTAAGGTTACCAGAACTGCACTCAGTGTTCGAGAAGTAGGTCCACCATAGATTAGCCTAGTGATGTTTTCTGTTTTGTTTCAGTTTTATTTCTACTGATTCCTAATATTTTATTTGCCATCACACATTGGGACAGTGTCTTTAGAGACCTCTTCACAATGACTCTAAGATCTCTTTCCTGACTGGTAATGGCTAAGCCAAAGCCCACTGCTGTATACAGATATTAATTTTTCTCATGGGTGTTACTCTGCACTTCCAATGCTGAATTTTATCTGTCTCTTTGTTGTCCACTCACTCAGATTTGTGAGATCTTTATCTAACTCTTCCCATCTGCTTTGGAGTTGACTACATAAAATAATTTGGTCTCCTCTGCAGACTTTGTCAATTAACTGTTTACTCCCTTTTCCAGATTATTTATGTATATGCTGAATAGTGCAGATCTTAGCACAGATCCCTGGGATACCTACTATTTACCATTTTCCATCTGGGAAAAAACCTTCTAGTCTTACCCTTTATTTCCTATCTTTTAACCAGTTTTCAGTCCATGAGAAGACCAGTCTTCCATGCCAAACTCCCCAGGGTTTACAGCAGTACAATGTATGTTGAGAAGTGCTACTGATTTTTTGAATACCCAACTTGAGACAATTTAAAAACAGACTCATTTTCAGAACGTGCTGAGCACCCACACTTAGAAAGCTAGACCTCTTTAAGGTGTCTCAAATACCCAAATCTCCAGGCATTTAAAACCATTAGCTATTTCTGTAAACCTGGTCTAGCATTGCAAACTAATGGGGGCTACAGGACACATGATGGATTTTAGGAAGACAAAACAGGAAAGAGAAATCTTTCTACCATTTAGCTAATGTTTTAAGCCATCACCACTTTTTATTTACCTGTTTAAATATAGTCATTGTGATTTCAATCAGGGTAGCTAACTTAGGTTTATGTAACAGTGTTAAGGTCAATTTTATTGCAAAGAGGAAAATCTGAACCTTGTCCTTTGAATAGAATGTCTAAGCATGTGCACAGAAGTGTGAAAAGATACAAAGGTATATAGGGGAGCAGTGTATCTTTAAATCTTTTTTTTCTATTCCAAATCAAATAATATCTAATAGACCTAGTGCTGGGTTTAGTCAACCATAGCTTATAAAATTAAAATTCTGGTTGCTAGCTGCATGGTAGCAAAAGGCCAGGGAGACCCTGTCTCTGGAGCATGGAAATGCTGGCTTTAAATTTCAGGTTAAACCAACGTTATTCGCAATTTGGCAGTGAAGTTAAAGCTTTATACAATTTTGGCCTAAAAGGGGTAAGCAAAGGAGCAAAATGATCTCAAATTAAAAATGACCTGGTAAATGGTCCATTTGTTCCTCATGGTTCCTGCTTTGTTTATATATCCAAAGATCACATGTATAATTAGATCTATTTTTTTTTAAATATGGTGCAGCAGATTCATGTTCTTCTGGCAACAGTTGTACCTCTAAGTATCTGCCCTAAGCATATCCATTGATTTTTTTTGTGCGTGCCTTTGAAGTAGATTAAAATTAATTCCCATGCAGTGATTTATCTTTGGGATGGGTGTTCCTAGATCAAAACCAAGGCCCTTTTCTCCTAAGTTTTGTACCCAGGATGATGTGGTCCCTGGCCAAAAAGACAAAGCTAAGTGATATAAGAAAGGTAGAAAGAAAGAATGCAATCAAATATACTCAATCTTGCAATATACAGGGTGCTTATATATATATAATGGCCAATAGCATCTATTACTGACTGCTCCTTGACCAGATCAGCACTAGGTAGCTGACTCCTTGTAGTCATCACAGTGGAAGTGCCAAGCGGGGTGTGGAAAAGAAGAGGATGCTCATTCGGAGCTCTCTGGGAAGAAAACATGATGAATGAGGGTGGGGGGCACAACGTGGAAGAAGTATGGAGTTGGCTATGACAGAAGCAAAAAAACAAATTCTCTAGGGTGGTAAAGCCAGCAGAAGAGACAGGAGCTCAGGGCAACACAATTAGAGAGGAGACTGGATAAACAGGCAGAAGCAAAATTATAATGGCTTGGAAACTCCAGGCCTGACTGGAGATGATAATGGAAAAGAAACCAATGTCAAGAGGTAAAATGAGCTGGGATGTGATTGGAACAAAGATTATTTCCAGCCTTAGCAAATGCCTTTTAGGAAGTTCAATATATAACTCTTTCTTTACAGATCCCTTGGTTCTCATTTTCAGAAAACTGTCATTTTTTTTCGGCATCCTGTGCCTTTATGCACAATAAAAAGACTAAGAAATGTTCAAAGGTAAATCCTCAGAAACACCCTGGTTCACAAGCAGTTGTTCCAACCCCCAATACTGAGGAGCTGGATAGACTGACACATGGCCAGCAACACATTTAGACTATAAGGTCTCTGAGGCAGAGCATGATTTTTGGTTCTCTGTTTGTACAGTACCTACCTAAAGCCTCTAGCTCAGGGGTTGGCTATTATCTGGGCTGGAGAGCCACTTAAGGAGCTTCAGTGAGCTGTTGTGGCAGGGCCAGGGATGCTGATCCTTCCCAGCATGGTGATGCGGGGAGGAGGGGTGCTGTCCCAGCACGTCAGCAGGGAGGTGGGGGCAATTGGTCCTATCTGGACCTGGACCTGGACCTGGACCAGTCTGCCCTACATCCATCGCCAAGAGCACCAGATGGAGCAGGTAGACAGGAAAGGTCTCCATGGAAACCCAGCCTGGGTCTCCCACAGGCCGGGTGCACTCAGCCGAGCAGAGGGGAAGGACCTGTGGGTGGGTGGGGAATAGTGTCCAGTAGCAGAGCAGGTAGATGGGGCCAGGGCTGGGGCAAAGCCGTGATACACTCCCTGCATCTCCCTGCAATGGGTGCCAGTTCTGCGGGCAGGGACATGCAGGGAACGAATCACATATCTGTCCTACCCCTAGACTCACACTGTCATTGTCCCGTGATCCCGGCCCCAGGACCCACCCACCCATGCATCCTGGTTCCAGACACCACTCCCTGCCCACCCACCCATAGCCCAGCCGCATCCACCAGGCCAAATGTGCCCTGCCCGCAGGAGTCCTAGGCCAGCTCTGTGGAAACACCACCTATCCACCTGCCTGCTCTGTCTGGTATCCCTGGCAGTGAGTGTATGCCAGACTAGAAGTGGCAGCCAGGCAAAGTGAGCCACTGCTGTGGGGGCTGCCAGGAAGCCAAGTCCAGTGGCTGCACTTCCGCCCACCCACCCTGTGCCTGGGGGTGGCAGGACCAGCCACACATGCCATGGCCTAGGCTGCCCCCCACTCCTGGTCCAGGCGGAGCCAAGGGACTCTCTGACAGCCAGATAAAATCCTTTGGTGAGCTGGATCCAACCTGCAGGCTGTATTTTGCCCACCCCTGCTCTAGCTTGACTACAAATCAACTAATGATAATAATGAGACACCTTCCCGACTTCCATTTTGGATCCTTCCACATAAAGGTAATGTTTATTTGCCCTTTTAGAGGCCTTTTCAGGTTGCACTGCACCACTCCAGTTGTATACAAAGACCTTAGGGTGCCTGCAGATGTGCATGGACACTGCTCCAACACACTGTAATTACTGCACATCAGAGCAGACTTGATTAATCAAGTCTGCTGAAGTGTCCTAATTAGCATGCTCCAGCAGCCTCTGCATCTTGTGTATTCAGCATCCCCATGCTTCAAAATGGCAGCAGGGGCACTTCAACTCCCACTGCTATTTTGAAGCACAGGACACCAAATACACAAGATGCTGTACACGCTTTAATTAAAGCAGCTCTCAGAGCCGCTTTAAAGAGCCCCCTCCACCAGAGCACATGTAAAGATGCCCTTAGTTTGGACCAGCATCTGTCCTTTGCAATATTTGAAAAGTGGAGTGCTTTCTGGGCACAACCCGTTTGAGTCTATCTCAAAGATGTAGTACATGGTTCATTGTCAGTAGGTATGTACAGGCAAAAATTACACAGAGACCATTTTGATTACTTGTGGCCAAAGAGCCCCCTGATGTGTTTTACAAGAGAAGTGCTTTTGGCTCCATTGTCCTGGCCACTTTCCAGCCTTGGTAATTACATTTTGTCTACCCTTCAGCCCACCTTCCTTCTGCACGTGCCTATACATTAAGTTTCAAAAGGGAGCAGCATTGTTTTTCACTTCCTCTCTAACTATTATTTACTGTTGCTGCCCAGTTTTTAAAACCCCATGTTTTTCACTACGGAAGTGGTTTCATGACAGTATTTGGCAACATAGTTCCTATAGCACAGTACCTATCTATCTATCTATCTGAAATATAAGGGTCTTTGGGATGCATCTGGCTGAAAGTTACTATATAAATGCAAGACAATTATCATTAACATCATGCATTGTTTAAATACACCAGAACACCTTTGTTAATTAAAATGCCACTGGCATGTTTGAAACAGTTTGGGTCATAAATAGGCTCCAGGGAGTGGTAAAAACATTTTTCATATACTCATTGCATCCACCTCAGAGGGTTATATTTTGTTGATAGTAACAGTGTATGTGTACCCACCTACTCTGAAAAACAATTAGTTCCTAATCCAATGGCATCTTTCCAGATATGCTAATAAAGAAGGCAGGCACAATGCTCTCCTTCATTCAGGAAGGGGCACTCTCCCAAAACAAATTATTAATCCATCCATGTGCCTAGATTTTATGCCCAGGGCTTCCTGGTATAAAAGCTGAGCCAGCACAGGCTGGTAAACAGACACCCCAGGAAGGTCTGTGCCTCCAAGTCATCTGTTCCTGGACCTAGTTCCCTCCCACATTCCCCCTCATTCTCTGGGGTTAGTAAGATTTTCCTGCCCTTGATCAGCAACAAGTTACAACAGTCTACATGTTCTTGGTTGCTTATACGGGTCAGTGCTTAGGGTTCCTTCTCCCTACCCTGCCCAGAATCTGTGTGTGTTTACCTGAGAAATCACATATTCCTAGCCCTAGGGTTTAGGTATCCCACAAAAGTGGGGGCAGTGGGTCTTACCCCCATATGGGAGCATGTAGTCTCACTTACGGGCAAACTCATAGCTTGAAAGTTTTGATTTTGCCCATAGTTGTGAAAGGGATGTTTCGTGTTGATCAAGGAGTCTCACTAGCATCCCTGATAGTTCTCACACTTCCCCTGGCCCATGAATACAGCTGAAGCTGGGACAGTGATGTCTCTCTATATTACCATCCACAGATTAATGAGCAATGATGCCAACTCCTCCTCTGTATTTTTGATTTACCCCCCAAAATTATCTTTAATTTAGCAGGAAAAGTCAACCGCTATTCTGAATAAATCTGAACTAGTTCAGGCAGCTGCAGGCTAATAAAAATCAACACATGGCATGTCTAAATGTGCTATTATTGTGCATGAATAAACGCCAGAGTTTATTGCTTCGGAGTTTATTGCTCCTGGGCACACCATTTGAATGTGTATCCGGGAACAAAAAAAGAAGCAAAAAACAGTTCTTTACTTTAAACTCAGTGCAGCCCTATGCCGAGTGTAGCACATGCCCAAAAGAGGCATTGTGGTAGTTTGACCTAGCTCGCCCAATGTCTGTAGAGCTCACGTGCTTCAGCAGGGCGTTTTGGCACTTTTATCTAATAGCTGATTGAATCCTCTTTAGATAAAAGCACCAAAAAGCCCTGCTGAAGTATCCACTCCAAGATGATGGACATGAGGAAAGTTTTAAGTATTTCAGGTGATAGCCTTCTTCCTGAGGGAGGCCAGGGCCTTCAGGCCCCCACGTACTCGGCACCTCTGCTTGCAATCCTATTCCATGTTCAGCTGGAGAGCAGGGTCAAACTAACATGCTTCCTCTTTCAGCAAAACACTGGGGGGGGGTTTCTTCACTTCTATCAGCAGCCTGTATTTACAATGACTATCCTGCTGCGGAGTAAATTAGTTTACTCCAACGTAATAGGAATGCATATGTAGACACCGAGACATTTACTGAGCAGCTAATTAGTTAACTGCGCAGTAAACATCTCATAGATGCGCACATACAGGCTAGTAAAGGAGTCCTTACAGTAAATAAAAGTCAGTAAATAGCCTAGATAGAGTGAGGAGTATAATAGGACCACCTTCATCTATATATTTTGCTGACAATCTGTAATTTGAGTTGCTTGAATAATACCCATGAATATTAGGTCTTTTTTGTTTGAAAAGAAAATTTTGGAGGAGGACCTGAGTAATGGTGATATTTCTTTAAAGGGTTTACTAAGCTGTGATCTACCTTTAGGAATGCAGTTTATAGTCAAATTCATATCCCTAATAGATTTCACACAGCAATAGAGTATGCATAAGATTGTGAAAAATGCCTAAGACCCAGATTTGTAAAGGAATGTGATGTTTAGCTTCCATTGATTAAAATAGGATCTATATGCCTAAATATCTTTAAACATTTCGGCTTAATTAAATTAGAAGTATTAATGATACTTGTGCTTGTAAGACACTTAGGCAGTTTTTAAAATCCTAAATGAACTCAGAACTATAGCTTTATATTTTCAAAAATACCACCAATAGGCAGACCTAAAATAAAGAAAGATCAACTCTAGGCTGTCTTTGCTCATCTAGAGATGGAAAATAGCAATTTATAATATGTAACAGGATAATAATGATTATAAAACTTCAGAATATTACAGGACAGATTCTTAGCCGGTATAAATCAATACAGTTCCACAATGGAATTAAGCCAATATATATCAGCAAAGGATCTGGTGTAAAGTCTATATTCAACATTTTTTCAGAGCTACTTGTAACAGTGGTGCAACACAATATGTATGTCTTTGTGGAGTCATTCTGTAGATTCAGTAAAAGGTTATGTTTTTATTGCAGCAAAGCAAACTTGCTGGGTTCTTTTTTGAAGTACCTGTACAGCTTTAAAGAGTTAATCAGGAAGGTAAAGAACCAATCACATGAACAGCTTGTATTCATAAAGGACATGGTTTCTGTCTCTAATTTGTACTGTCCAACTTCATTACCTGGTATCATACCTAATTACTTCACCTTACAGGAGGATGCAGGCTAATTAGGAAGGATGTTATCCACTATGTTTAAAACATTATGAGCAAATGAAATATTACTAGGAGCCAAAAAGGTGATTTGTTTCCTTGTATCATGCCTGTAAATTAGTCCAGAAAAGATAAAGACTTTGTTTAATTACCACTTGGAAGGCTTTGTTTAAAATGTAAAGTGCATTTCCAGCCCATCTCCTCAGCACTGTCTGTGCTTTGTGGCAGGCAGTTACTTGGTTTCACTATCAGAGTAGCATTTCAAAATTGCATACACTGTGAGAGATCTTTGCATTTACGTTATTTGAGTTTTCTAAACACCATTATTTATTTTTTCAGGTGGCAATATCACTAAAAAGAAGCTTTATATTTTGAAGTGTATATAGCTGATCATCGCACAAATGTTTTCAAGAGAAATCACTATATTTCTCCCAGATGGGTATGGGCTTTGCCGCAGATCAAAGTGAGAGGGAGGGTGAAAAAAGATAAATCATCAGAGATCCAAAAATACTTTTCATTTGGAGGAGATATCAGGCCATTTCAGTGGCACTGATAGAGTCTCAGCTCTGTCTCCATTACCCACTGAAGGCAGCCGGAGTCAGGAGCTGACTACACTAGATTATATTCCCTATAAGATGGTCACCGATATATATATATATGATCTTCAACCTCTATTGATTGACCAATTTCACAAGCAAAGACTGGTGAAATGAAGCTGAAATGAACATCATGCTTTAACTCATTGAACCTATCAGGCCTGAGTTAATCTCACTGTCCACTGTCTCTGATAGAATTCAATTGATCAATCATGTTTCGGTGATAGTACCATTTCACTGGCTTATTGCTTCTTCATTTCAAAGCTTGACCTGTTAGATATACTTGGACCAGTTCTGCTCTTCTTGGATACACAGAGATCAGCATCTGCCTACTGAAGTGTATTGTCTCATGTCCAAGTTTATAAGAATTTAGAGATTTTTTTTCTAAACAGTCTCACATTAATGTTCCCTTTTATTTCATGTATTTTACTATTATTACACACATAATGACTGTAAAAAATAAATAAATCCTCTGCTCAGTCATGTCAGTGTGTAACAATTAGAATTTTCCACCATCTGATCACCTCTGCTTTTTGCTTTCATGCTTGTAATATTCTGTGTATCATACTGTATATAACTAGAGAAACACAACAGAACTTTATTTATCACATTACTCACACTCATGTACTTCAAAATGCTATCTATACCATGAGCTGAACTCTGTCTTTGTGTATATACACACAACCCCTGTTGACTTGAAGCAAACTACACTATGCAGAATTTTGCCCAGTAAGTGTAGAAGGTGGTGAGTGCTAGCCAGAAGATGGTGGATGGAGATAAAGCAAGAAGAAGTATGATGCCTGATGATTCCTTGTGGGCTGTTGATGTTACTCTTCTCTTTATTTTTCAAAGGTCAGGTAATTACCATCCCACTGGATGCCCAGGGAAGCGATGCAGCCTCACACCCTCATGTTGCCATACACACCATCCAGCCTTGCTTCTCTCTTATTCCTTATTATCGTCCATACTTGTGTCTCACACCTATAACAAGGCAGTCTGAAACTCAGGTTTGTCTACAGAGGGAAGCTAGAGTGCAGTAACCGTAGTTGCTCCAGTTGGTTACTCAGTTACTTTTAGCAAGTAGTAACTGCAAAATACCTTACTCCACTTTCGAAGTGGAGCTGCCTTCTGCAAAGGCACTCTGGGCGTAGCATCCTATTTCACAATGCCTGAATGGCACCTATCCAGCTGCATATCTGTTCTTTTTGGCATTTACATTCACTTTCAATCATTGGTGCCAACTTTTATTTTTGCTTTGGGGGGCAAGGGCTAAGATGATGGACATGTGGAAAGTTTTAGGTGACCGCCTTCTTCCTGAGGGAGGCCTGGGCCTTTGGGCCCCCACGTACTCAGCACCTCTGCTTGCAATCCTATTCCATGCACAGCTTGGACGTACATGTTCAGCAGGCTGTACTTAGCTGAGCAGGTACACAGCATCATACACACATAAGTCTTGAAATTGCAGCTAAGCAAAAAAAATCCTGCTAGAAGGAGAACAATGTTTTGCCCAATTGTGTAGTTAAGGCACTTACCTAGGAAGGAGGGGACCCAAAGTCTAGGCCCCCCTCACCCAGAGGTGGTTTAAACCTGAACCTCCTGCCACCCAGCACAGTGGTCTACCCACAAGGCCACAAGTTAATCTTTACTATCCCACTCTGTACAGCCAAAAAGGGAGAGAGATGTGAGGTCAGGAAGAAAAGAGAAAGCCAGAGGATGTGTGGCTCAGAGAGATGGCCTCTGTTCTTGAGGGATCAATATTGAAACCCTAACCTGGATTCTTGTTGCTAGTGGGGCAGAAACCTTCCCACTACTTTCCATCCATTTTACCCAATGACTGTTAAATGCAAGGTGCAGTGAAGTGCTGGAGAGGAGACTGGATAATGTGTGACCTGTGGCTTGGTGTTTAGAGCAGTGTGTTGGGAAACTGGAGATGCAGATTCCTACCCTCCTACTCTCTTTGGGGAAGGGGCCCTTGACCCTATGTGCTGTATTTCCTGGGCAAGTCCCATAACCAACAGACTATTGGGCAAAACTTGGGGATGTCCCTCCTCCTCCCACATCCAACACCCACTAGTCATGAATTGTTGTCTAACTATGGTTTCAGGACTTATGTTTATGCCAGTACATTCATATGGCACCACACACCTTGCTCAGCCAGTGCAGCCTACTAGGTGAGCTCATTAACTCTGTGGACATCAATCATGCACGTGGAATAGAATCACAAATTAGGCCAGCGTAAGTGCCAAAAATGGCAGCCACATGGCTGACTAAATGCCATTTGGCTGTGCAAAGTGAAAGAGGATCCTGCCCTTTGTGTGTATGGGGAGTTAGTGCAAAATGCACTCTCTCTTCCCTATGGTCAGTGGTGTAACTGGGAGGAGGGGGGCAATAGGAGCAACTACCCCAATCATAGAATGCGGGGGGGGGATGCAAAAAAACAGCTGCTACCATTCGCATTCACATTTGCAGTCACAAACCTGAACTTACTGCTTTCATTTTGCCCTGGGTGCTTCGTGGCTTCCCTACACTGATGCCTATGGGTACAGGTCCTGACAGCAAGGCCATGTGGGATAGACACAACTGGTGTCTTCGGAGAAATTGTGCCCAGCAGTGTGCCATTGACTCCCTGAGTAAATTACTTTGTCCCTATTTCCTTAGGAATTCAGACTGGATTTTCCTTTAAAATCTACGGTAAATGAGACCATAAGAAACGGTCCCTAGTGGATAGGAGCCACAAGACAGAGAGAGATGAATTCCAAGGAGTAGCAGACACAGACAGAATGAGTTACAAAATCCTGCTCTACCGATCTGCAGTAACTACAGAAATCTCCTTCCTTCATCAGAAAAGAGTGGATACCTCCACTTTCAAAAAGCTTTGAAAGGTCATTCTGGACAACATAGTTGGATTATGCAAGTCTCCCCCTGGCAATGCTTTATAAAATGAAACTTCAGCCTTGTAATAGGGGCCACAAGCAGTCCCACCACCGCACAGTACACCATGACAAGAGCAGTCAGGCCATCCACAGCAAGGACTTCCTCCCCGAGGCCAAGAGTCAGGGTCCCACAGCATTCCAGTAGGCAGTCTGCAGTGATGTCAAACAAATTCAGGCACTGAGGGAAGGAAGGAGTTTGGCATGTGGCACGAGCTGGCTGGCACCCATTAGCAGTGAATTTTGCCCTTCAACTGCCCTACTCAGCCCCCAGCCTTAGCATCTTAATGAGATACCTGGGACAGCTCTCCTGTCCCAGGACTATTCTTCTAGTCACTGGCTATGTTGGAGTAATTTTTTTTTTAGGATTTTCCTTACTCCTGTGAAGGCTGGGAAGATTATATATGGCCTTTACCTGCAGCCATGTTGAAATCTTACCATGCTTCTCGTACCTTGAGTTTAAATACAACATCCACCAACCACACTCAAGGGCATTGTGATCAGCAAAAGAACTCTATGAAACTCAGACCTCCTTATCCAAAGATGTTTAGCACAAACCTGATGGTGTAGCCCTTGTGCATCCCAGCAAGCCTCGGGCCAATGATGCTCCTGAGCTGGGGATGCTTGTGAATGCAAGCACTCAGCACCATGAATAAAGGTCTTACAGACAGGCACTGCCTGTGCTCACATTCACAGGTCTGCACTTTAACAGGCAACAGCAAGTGTTCATTACAGAAGTGTTCTTCTGTTTTACAGTGCACTTCAGGCCAGCAGAAATTCCCACTAGTATGGGAGGGATTCCAGTAGACTCCCTCTGTTCCTGCACTGTCTCCTCCTGCCACACAGAGAGATGAGACCTCTGCTGGGATGCTACAGGTGGATCATTTATATGTCCCTTCCTCCCCAGCAAAGTGGGTCATTATAGAACTCAGTCCAATAGCACACAGAGTTCTCTCCATTACCCAACCACACTTAACCTAACCCCTGCCACAAGATCTCAGGCCAATTTTGGTTCCACTGTGTTACGAACCTTCAGAGGTTCTGTGATTTCACTCCCAAACTTTATATTAAAACCCCAAGGAAAGCTGTTACACAAAGCAGCATTGCCAACTCTTGATTTTCACATGGAACAATATTCAGTGTTTCTCAGCTCTCAGTTACAAGATTATATGAGAACCTCAGCTTCCTTGTCCCTGCAAGTTTCCTTTCAAAAGCCTGAAACTATCCACAGAGCGTGTTATATAGCTTCCAAAGCATAAAATAAGAGAACAAGGGCACAAGATTTTTGGAGTTGCATTCCTCATTCCTGAATACTTTGAGTTCGCAACAATGATACTGTTAGGCACTTTTATTGGTTTGTTTTTCTGTTTAAATATACTGTATCACAAAAGCAATTTCTAATTATACATTTCTCCTACTGTTAAGGGATCCAAAACCTAAGGGATACAAGGTAAAATAAAGACTGGAAAAAAGGGAACTCAATTAGCACTAAATGAGGTAAAATGTAATACAATTAGGACTGACTTGGTCAGAGGCAGAACAGGAGGTCAACAAAATATATGAGGCAGCAAGATTTAGTGAGGACCCAATGCAAAGCTCACTGAAATCTCTGGAAAGGTTCCCTTTGACTTCCATGAGCTCTATATCACAAATTAATGCCAGCAGGCTACTAACTATGGTCATTGGTCAATTTGCCCATGGCAACAAGACCCCTGAAGAAGTGTTAGTATTTCTAAAATTTCTATCATATTTAAGAGTGGGGGGTATAACTGCAGTAACTCCTTAAACAAAATAACAATCATGGCTACTTTATTAATAAATGTTATGAGATTTTGATTTTTCCCTGCTCTGTTTTGTAAGATGTATTATATGACATACTATACAGACTCAAACATTATTTTATGTAGTCCAGTTTGAAAGTGCTTTTTAACTGGTTCCTACAATCTCATCTGAAGTATTTTAAAATCATTTATACATAGTTCTACATCATGTCTTAATACACCTTTTAATCATTTCTTTTAAAAAGCAATTTCTATCAATGTTTGGGTTATGTGGAAAAATACCCAGTGAAAGATGAAATTGGAATCTCATTTTAAATCAGACATGCCAAACCAGACTTCCATTATATTCTTAGAGAGGATTTGTATGTTTTAGAAATACTGGTCTGTGAAGGCAAGATGGATAGAGGAAAAGATGGAAGGTCTTGTAGTTGCTGCTATTCTGTACAAATACATTTTGAGTGATGAGCACAACAAAAAGAACAAGCAAGGAACTTCTCAAAAACTGACAACCTGATTTTGTTAATATAATATATTGATATCTTTACAGTTACTTGGACAGAATTCTCCTAAGACTCCTTTACACCAGGCTAGCAGTGTAAAGGGGTCATAGTGAACATGCAAAACATGGCCTACCGTTACACCACTTAAACTATCAAGGAGGAAGAAGAACCTAAATGTGGCAGCTGAGAAAGACAAGCAATGCAAAATATGTATTTGCTCACATATCACACACCCCCAAATAAGACATGCACCTTGTTTTGAAAATGAAGGAAAAAAAAGATTTTTCCAGGCCTCATGGAGCAGAAATAGTGTCTACACTTCAGGTCACTCCCTCTCTCCCTGGAGCTAAAGATTTGACCCTCTCATAGCCACTGCCAAACTGGCAGCAGCTTTTGGCTGTTCAATGGTCAGTGGCTGTGAAATGGCTAAAACAGTAACCCGAACAGTGCACTCTGTCTCTCCCTCCCTGGCTGGCCATTACAGTGTCCCTATGCTTCAATTCCACTGCAGGAAGCAGCTTCCTCATTAACAACACACACCCTAATTTTGGAGGGCTGATTTTGGGGAAAATGTACGTATGGTGTGCAAGTAAATATGGTACCTGAGCAAGCCAAAAGGATTGCTGTAAGCACAAGGAATCAGTCCATATGCTGTTGTTTCTTATATAAGGTATTTGTTCTTCTGACAGTAACTAACCACAATAAACCCAGTAGATGAAATCCTGGCCCCGCTAAAAACAACTGGAGTTTTCCCACTTACTTCAAAGGGGCCATGATTGCACCCCACAAAAAGCTGAAAATTAAACTCAGAGGCTAGGCTGAGTAGCTCTGTAAGAAGAGTTTCTGGACAGCTGAGGTAAATGGAATGGGATTTTTTTTTTCTCTAGTGATTAACATAATGGACAACAACATTGATTTTTCAAATTTTTTTATGAAAATGCAAAATATCAAAAAACATGTTTAAAATACTTGCAAAAATGTTCAATTTCTCAAGCAATTCATTGCTTCTAGATAGGTTCTGGACATTATCATGGTAGGCAACAGAATGGTACACTATTTTGAAGAGTAATTTCCATCATCATCATAATCAATGAAGAAGAGATCGAAACTATTGTGCCTTCAATAATACAAATTTCTGAACTTTCCAGACACTGCATAATCACAAATAATAGTAATAACAACAACATGAATACTAGGGCTGTGCAAAACTTCGCTCACTGATCTGATCCGGCGGAGATTCAGCTCTATTCAGTGGCCAAATCTCCAAATCCAAACTGAATCAGGAAACCCTTTAAGCCCTCTGAATTGAATCAGAGCCCTCCAAATCAATTCGGAGAGATTCAGAAATATTTGGTGATTCGGCCATAGACACAGCTTTAAATGTTTTCATGAATGCTGCAATGGTGGGGCAAATGAAGCATCCCGCAGGAGTGCAGGGGTGTCCCCAGCATGTTCAGCAACAGACCCAGAGGTGGACCATAAGCACTTCCAGTCCACTTATGGATCTGCCAGGGAGTGCACATGGGAGCCCTCCCCCCACCCCCACCCTCAGCTTGGTGACTGGTGCCTCCTGGGTATGGGGGGGAGCACCTGGGGTACCCCGACAGCCAATCACTGAGCCAGGGGAGCATGACTGTGCCCCCCTGCGTGCTCCCCAGTAGACCCGGAAGTGGACTGGAAGTATGTTCGGTTCACTTCCAGGTTTGCCACTGAGCATGTGGGGGGGCTTCCCCGCACTCCTGTGGGATGCTCCATCCACCCCATCATCTCAGCATTCATGAGCCAGGCCTGGTACCTCCAGTATGCAGAAAAATCTTTTAAAGTTGTGTCTATGTCCAAATCACTGATTCTCCAAATCAGCATCGAATCTTCAGATTCGGATTCAGCCAAATTGAATCAGGGACAGTGATCCAAATCAACAAACTGAATCACTGTCCCTGATTCAGGCCAAATTTGAATCCAAGTTGAATAAGGTCTGTTTTGCACACCCCTAATTAATACTACTACTACTAATAGTAACAATGGTGCATTCTCTAGTCAAATGAACCACATGATCAGTTTATGTTTCTGTTCCCCTTAGCAGAGAAATGTGATAACATTCTAAGATACTCACATAAAGGCAAAGCATGGGTAGGGGGTGGGATCCTGGTCCCATTGACATTAAAGAGCTTTCCACCCTTGGACCAAGATTTCAGCCAAAAGTCACAATGCTGTACGTTTGGAGCACTGCTGTCTGAAAAAGCAGGGCCTAACCCTGTCAGAAGTACTCATGTGAAGACCCATCTGCTTCTACAGGGCTCCACTTAGACACAGGGGAATGCCCACGCAATTCACTTTGAAGGACTGGCGTTTACACTCTTTAAGGCTGATAAATTCACAAAGCTATTTGTGGCCCCATTTCTCTTTGCATTTCACGAGCTTCAATAGCTTCCGAGAGTGGAGACACTCCACCCACACCAGTACATATTATATGCATTATGAGTGATCATATAACATTTGAAAGCCCACCCACAAGCCCAGTAGATAACATGGGAGTGAAAAGTACAGAATAGTGGCTGGTATTTGTATGAGAGGGTTGTTTGCAATAGTTTTTAAGAACAGAAAAAAACTTGTCCATCCTGGTTTACAAGGCACTGGAACACATGCAACAGTGTTTAATCCCATGTAGCACTGTCCTTTGCATGTGAGGGAAGGGCTGGAGTTTTTGGACAGCACTGTTACATAATCTGTACAGATAAACATGTGGATCCTGAAGCTGTTTACCTTTTCAACTTTGATCTTCATCTACTTGCTTTTTCTTCTTTGACTCTTTATTAGCTCTATGGATCCAGAGCTCAGTAAATAAATTATATTTTTAAATTTCACATTTCTCTCATGCTTGATTTAATGTTCCGTTGTCATTTACCAACGACTATTGCATCTGTCATTATTATTGGCCACGCATAATACAGAAGTACTTCCAGGGCAAACAACAATGGGGTTCCATGATGTAGAACAATGCACAGACACAGAGCAGCAAAGGCCCCTTACCCAAAGACCTTACACTAAACATATAAAAGAGTGTCTATACGTGCTATTAATGTGCAGCAATAAACTCTGGTGCGTATTTGCACATTCAAACTCCAGTGTTTGAACGTGCATGTGGGACTGCAGCATGTTGAGCCAGGTTGAAGCAGGTATCCCCCATGCCTAAGCGCTCTTATGCCCCAGCCAGCTGGGTCAGCATCTACACATTTGTTGCTGCACACTAAAAAACTCCACCACAGGATATTACTTGTGCTTACAAGTATTAACCTATGGCAGAGTTTATTAGTTTACTGCAGCCTAATATGGCTGCATGTGTAGATGCTGAGATGTTTACTGTGGAACTAATTAGGCAGCTCTGTAGTAAACATTTCGGGTAGACATGCCCAAAAAGATACAGGAATGGGTAGGGGACACAGATATACGTATAGCACATGCAAGTTAGGGAAGCAGTGTAAAGGCAGCAAACATCACTTTAGTTACATGATTTTTTTAGTAGTATTAATATATCTGTACTCAGGATTTCTTTATAATTGCACAGAAGAGACCAAAAGCACTCAGTGCTCTGCCAAAAATGAAATCCTTCATCGTAGATTTGCTGCCTCTTCCTTTTTTTAAACATATCAAAATGTTCTGATATGCTGAACACTGAATAAAAAACTAAGCCAGGCAAGTTTTTATATTTGAAGGGAAAATGGTGTCGCTCTTTACTAATTAATGTAATTAATTAGTGTCACCTAAACATTAATTATTTATCCTGCAGTAAATTTAGCAATCTCCAGTACAATTCCCTTGATATTGTGTTTATTGTCAAGGATGCCCTTATTAGGCAAGTATGAAAGCATTTCACTATACATAATGCCATTATATTAAAAACTGCTTTCACTACTAGCAGAAGAGTTTGATGTTGAGTTGGTGGTTCCTGAGCTATGCGACTGGAGTGATGCTAATGGTCAGTGAGATAAGTGGTGTCTCTTGATCTTCACTGAAGAATCCAGTGGAAATGGACACATCAAACACGGAGTTCCATCAAACACTTATTTACAATGTCTATACTGGTCATTCCTGTACCAAAGCTTTCCTACATCCTTTTCCATTCCAGTGTGTAATTCATCCAGCAAAAAAAGGTTAATAACCTAGTATACTTCAGTGTTGTTTTCTCTTCATGTCACTCAATTGTCTCTGAATAGGTCACTGTTTTCTCTTTTATATTTGTCACTCAGAATTGCTTTTTTAGTAACTACTGCAAGTACCAGGGTGGTGGCCTGACAACAAAAGTCCAATGCTATGTTCATAGCTCTTGGAGCCAAATCAAGTCAATGTTCCTAAATTAAGCACACAGGTGAATGTCTTATTTGCCACGCCAGTTCTTATCCTGGGATAGGCCTCTCATTTTTTTTCATGGAAAATTTAAAAAGGCTCTTTTTTTCCACATCAAATCAAAAGCAAATTTTAGAACCACAAGACTTACCACAAAACAGAATTACAGTTTTCTAAGTAACCCTAGCAATAATAATACACAAATGTTTATATTTTCAATGTACATTACAAAAATTAACTCTATATCTCACAAGCCTCCTATTGCGATGTAAATATCATTATCCATATTAAGGTTCATTTGAGGCAGAGAGAAGTTAAGGGGAAATCCTATTTTTGCTTTTACATGCGTACGTGGCTTTTTGGGGAGTGTAGGCATCTTTTAAATTCTAATTGCACTTGTAAGAGAATAGGACTACATAGGTAGATATATAGCAGCTGGAAGCAAAATGGAAGAGGATGACTCTCCCACCTTTTCATGCAAAAGCCTAGTTATTAGAGCACTCACCCAGGAACTGGGAGACCCAGGCTCTAGGCCTTCCACAACCAGAAGGAGTTTGAGCCTGCATCTCCTGCTCTTAGCAAAATGCTCCGACCACCAAGCCCTAGGCCAGCCATTGCTTAGGGCACTCTCTAGCCCTCCTCTTGAAACTGGCCTACTGAGCATCTGTGGGGGAAGACATGTGAGGCCAGGAGGACAGCAAGCTAATAGGAGGGTGGCTTGGTAAGGTGACTGCTGCCACAAACTAGCAGGGGTCCTGGATCATGGTCCTGGCCCTTGCCCCCACTAGGGGAATCAGCCTGTTCTATAAGTTATTCTGTTATCTTACTGTAAGTGGCCCTAAGCTTTTGTTGGAAACGGCAAAATATAAATCAAATAAATAAATAGTAGGGCTGTGCAAAATTTTGCCGGCAGTTTTGTTTTGACACTGTTTTGATTTCTTTCAAGCTCAAAACAGCAAAACAGAAACGAAACTGAGAACTTCAAAACAGCCTCAAAACGAAAGAAGACAAGTCAAAACGTTTCAAAATTTTCAAAACATTTCGAGTTTCGAAGCTCAAGCTGGGCTTGCCTGCAGCGAAACAGAAACTAAAGTAAGGAGAGGGAGGGGGAAGAGAGAGGAAGTGGGGGGAGGGGTGCTGTCATTATTGACTGTGTAGCTGGCCAGTGACTGTCATCCTTTCCTGAGATCCCTTCCAATCCCAGTGCTCTGGGGGAGGGATGGAAAAACTGCAAAGAAGGCAGGATTGTTTCAACTGTCTTGCTTTCTGCCTTGGTGTCAGCTGAGTGAGGGCGCACCTTAACACACACACAGCATCACCCACCCATGTCCCGAGTTTTGCCCGTCAGCAGCTAGAGGTGCAGGGCCCCAGAACCAAGAACCCCTTCACTGATCTCCTTGACAGCTGGCAGGCTCCATGCCCTGAGTAGGTGCTAGCAGGCCTGCAGTTTTGACCCTACTGTGGCTTAACACATACACGAGACATGAGTTTTTTGCTTTCAAGACCTTGAGGTACAGTTTCCCTAAAACCCCTGCACCTATCTCCTTGAAACTTGGCAGGTGTCATGCCCTCAGACGGGGCTACCATTCCTGTGGGTTTCATCCAAATCAGGCTAGAAATGACAAAGTTATAGGCTGTTTTGAGCTTCCCCATTATAGCCTATGGGTGAAACGTCGAAACAGCGTTGAAACAGAGAAACTGTTTCGACGAAACTATATGGAAATGCAGTTTCAAATCAAAACAAAATTCTCAATGAAACGCTGTTCCATCAAAATGTCAAAACGTAAGTCGAAACGGAACGGTGCCATTTCGCACAGCCCTAATAAATAGGCACATAAGTGACAAACCTACAGAGCATTTTATTAAACTCCAAACCCCAGGGCTGTTGATAAAATAAATGTAGTCTACATTGGCCCCACTATAAGCAGAACATAAGAATCTCAATTTTCCCCTCCACTTTAGCTATAGTGATTTGTAATATTTTCTTAGTATCTTATAAGGAGGCCCAAAACTGATCTGTTTTCCCCAAAGGTCTACCACAAACTCTATATATTGATATGCATCAGTTTTACTGGATCCCATGATAAACATTCTCCCATTCTCCACAATTATTCTCTGACCCTCCTTAAGTCTTCCACTTCCAGTCACAACTCATGGACATTGCTGGTTTTGACCAGCTCTGAAGTGAAATCACTATGCCAATAGTTTGAGGACTTTCTGTCCTTGTGAGGAACCTGCTGAAGCATAATATGGAGGGAAATGGGACTGGACATGTCTACATACTGGGTGTGTCTACACATGAATATTAATGCAATGCACTAAACTGCATCACAGTTCATGCCAGAGTTTATTACTCACAAGCACAGTGTTTACAAATGTGCCAGGGACTACAGCACATTGACCTGGGGTGGCACAGCCCTATCTGGCAAGGAGCCCGGGGGAGTTAGCCAGCCTACCAGCCAGGGGCTGCTCCAACCTGGCTCAGTGTGCTGCAGAGGGGCTGGCTGGGGCACAAGGGTGCTACATTGCAGAGCTAGCCAGAAGGCAGCCGAGCACTATACAGCACCCTGGTTCCCCAGCCAGCCCCTGTCAGCATCTACAGATGCTTAGGATAGTATTTTTATCTGGCAGTACTAACCTATGGCAGAGTTAATCAGTTTACTCTGGCCTAATAACTCCGCATGTGTAGATGGAGACATTTTACTACAAAGCGAATTAGTCTACTCTGCAGTAAACATCTCATGTAGATGCACCCACTGGGCCTCTGATTACACCACTGTGGTCTCTGTATGGCTAGAACCACCAAACACAGAAAATACTAGTATTCCATATTCTTTCAGCCAGTGTTCTGGCAGTAGAATACCTGCTTGCACTCTTAAATCTCCCAAGTGGACAGGTAGGCTACATAGATCCCTCACATAATAGCCTAAATGAAGTTAATCAGAGAATTTCAAATATTTAGAAATCTTGATGAAAAATGGGGGGGGGATAGATGACTACCTAGTATTTTGTAGTTTCTACTTACTCTTTTTACCACTTTCACATTTCCACTGAAATGTAATGTTTTGAAAAAAATGGGATGGGTCACAATTTCTTTCTAATTTTTGGCCAGAAACTAGTACACAGCATCAAAATATTTGCCTTGATGTTTAAAGGTATGAAAGTATTTCATTTGATTCCCTTTTCCTATTCTTTCCCCCAAAGGTAAGCCTTTCTCCACATTAAAACTTACAACTGAAACTGTGTGGAATGTTTTAACTGGAACCCCAAATTACACAGACTTCACCCATTTTTGAGTTTCCAAGTTCAGGCCAGTTTTCTCAAAAGGTTCTCCAAATTTCACAAGCATTGGGAGAAAGTCTCAGTTTAGCTTTAAGAGGCTGATGGGTTCATTTTTTAAATGATTGAAGATCTTTCCTGTTTTCACATCTAAGTTATGCTAAGCATAACTGCAACCTGACAAAAGTTGGTGGTTTAGACCAAGTGTTGCTTTGAAACATTGAATTTGCTTTAACATGAAACTCAAAGCAAGATTCAGGAGATGCAAACCAGAGTGAAGTGAAACCAAAAAAGAAAAAAGAAAAGAAAAAAGACAAAAATTTGCATAAAACTCTGCAAAGGAAAACCACTGAGTTTTGCATTGCTGTGCTTCAGAGCAAAGTCCTTAAAAGAACAAGAGGCAGGAATTAAAGAAAGGAAACTTCTGATTCACTGTTGTAACTTTGCCACCACCACAAAACAGACGCAAATTCGCCAACCCTGGGAAATTCTGATGAGGGTTTGGAGGTGGGGGAAGATTGTACAGCATCTTTCTTGCCATCTTATTGGAAACTCAGAGCATTTAAAGCAAGCGTCTTGCTACACAAATTGTTGGCAATTTTTTCTGAAAGTCCTGCAGCAACCCTAACTACATCTATAGAGAAACTAACAAACTAGAGTCTGCTCTCCCATGATGATGAGATCCTGCAAGCCTGGTTAAAAAAAGAATCATAATAATGAATCTTGGAAGTGCATGTCCGAGAAGGCCATGCTTCATCCCAGCCCTCATCCTTTACTCTGGCTTCATCAGCGCAAGGCTGAATCACTCAGCTTTATTGACACTTCATCTGCCAAGCGCTCCCTGTGCGTGTGGATCATCTGGTACGCTGCCCGGTTTCTGGCTGCTGGACTCCACACTAAAACACCTCCCTTGAGCCTCTAGGAAAGCTGGCATCAGTTGTTACCATAACAAACTCAATTGTTCTCAGCAGTGCTCCAGCAAATAAAGTCATTAATTATGGTCTCTCTCTCGGCCGCTGTTGGCTGGAGCGGCAATCAATGTGAAACCGCTCATTGCCTCCTCTCAGGGAGTGGAGACAGATGCCATAAAAATAAACTGCAGCATGAGCAGAACCCTGCCAGTAAGACAGCAGCAGGCTGTACCCAGTAACGGCCATCACGCTGCTTCAATGTGCCTGGCTACATTTATTTGATCTGCCTCAGCCATGGGGGAAGGTATCCCATTAAGCGATTATTTTTATCTTATAACGTCAATTTACTTATACTGATTGGCTTCCTGCCGCCAAATATCAATTAAATTGCAAATGCCTACAGACACTTATTTTCTCTCTCTTTTTCACCCCTTTCCCTCTCTCTAGCCCCCACCCACTTAAAAAAAAACACCTATGTTCTAACATAATTTAATTTATTTCCCTTTCCATATCTCAAAGGAAAATCTATATCTCCTCCAGGAAGGCCATTTGCCCTCTGTTATTGGGAGCTGAGGTATCACACTATTGAACCATTTGTTTCAACTGACTATCGGCAGCCCATCAGCACTTCTAAGGGTCTCTGCCATCTCCCTGCAATTGTATCTATGATTGCTGTTTATAATTTGTTTTTAATAGATGCTTGTAATGCCCAGACTTCTAGGTTTCTTTTTAACCTGCATGCTGCTTCTTTTCCTGCCCCACTGACACGCATCCGCTCTTTCCCATCCCTGATGAAGTAAGCTTATTAATCAGCTGCTGAACAATATTTTCATTTCACCCTGTGGACAGGAGTGTCATTAACTTGTACCATGATTCCTTTACAGTTGTATTTCAGGAAGAGATGCCACGGTTAAAGCACTGGTGGTTATAGGCTGAATTTGTTTCCATGATAAATAGCTCACCGGATGTCCTCTGAAAAATGAAATGCAAGTGGAAGGAGTGAGTACTCCATGTGTAAACCCTAGGTGGCCTTTGTGAATTGCAAGAAATATAACATAGGCTGTGTTCCTGCAGACTCATAAACACTGGCATATTGCTACACACCAGGATTGAGGCTAAGACTTTTTCACTTTTGCTATCCCCCAAAGTGTTCCTCAACACATTCTTACCTCACTGCTATGACCTGGAGACACCAATGCTGATCATTGGTGACATGCTCCAACATCTCTCTTTCTTGATAAATTTAAACCCCTCATAATTTTCTACTTTGAAGCCTGAACTTCACTGCCGGTCCCTGCATTATAAGAGAAAGAAATTGAAGACAAGACATCCTAATAGGGTTGAAGGGTCATCAGATGAATGCCAAGGAAAGAATGAATAGTCCATGCAGTCAAAGTTCAGCAAAAAAGGTGGGATTTGGAAGATGAACAGAAAGATAAAGCAGGTGCAGAGCATACCAAAATGAACAGATGCTAATCACAGATGAAAAGGTGAGGTCTCTCACTTGCATATTGGACTACTGGCCACTGTGCAGAATATGAAAATATCTGCTCTTCATGCATTGACTGTAATTTTTAACCACGACCCACATGAAAGAAAGTAAGGGTGACTGAATTAGAGCAAGAAGAGAATAGCAGCCAGTCCAAGATACTTGACAAACTCAGAGGCAATCCCTGTAAATACAGCATGAGCTTTTGCATGCATATTATCCTTTATAGCTATCTCATAATTACATGTATTTGAATATATTATACATACAGATAATACATACATTCAAAGAGTGTAAGCATGAATAAGATATAGAATACAGAAACATACCTACGGATTTGAGTATAAATGGACATAAACATGACTGCCATATATTAAAACAAAAGGAAATGTTACCCAGCAAAAGAAAGTCAGATCAAACCAATGTTAATAATGTTCCATGTGTATTTTAATTTGATTATATCGATTTTTTGACATTTTCCTCGTTTAAGATTTTTAGAGGGTTTGTATGCTACCTGAACATAAATTATACATCTGGGGCCAGATGTTTAAAAGCTTGCCATCTTGGACACTTTTTGAGACAGAGACCAGCTCCTCTTCGGGTTTATGTAAAGAGCCTCAGGTGATATGGCTGTGGCACTAATAAACATAGCATCAGATAAGACCTTCATGAGTCGATAAATATTTGGTAACAAAGTTTGGTATATTATTTATGTTAAAAAGTTCTAAGCAAAAATACGGAAGGAAGTTCAGTTGAAGCTTCGGTAGTTTGAAAATTTGATCCTGTTTGGGTGAATGATATAATTTGTGTATGTTCAGAATAATGAGAGAAAATAATACAAATATTCAGTATACCTATAAGCATATACTGAATATCTATCTCTATATGCTATGTAGAAGTGGTCATAAAAATACCTATGATAATAGGAAAGACCTTTGAACCCTTTGGAATGGTCATTATTGACTCATTTCATTCAGTGTCTGATGGAGACAGCATGATTGCCTAAGATGTACATGTAGGTTTCTAAACAGAAGGCTCCAGAATCAATTCTGTGGTAACTGGCTAAATGTGACTGGCTTACAAACTCAGCATGGGAGTCAGAAAGCAAATTCCATCAGAACCATTATTTTTTGAATATCAGAGGTTGGTGAACCCTCATAGCAGTGACCACGGCATAGCTGACGCTGTTAAAAGATGTAGGCTCATTTCTGTCTCCAGGGTGACAAATAGGTGCACAATATACCCTGGGCTGTAGCTGGTGGTGCCAATCAGCAGGGAAGTTCACAGCTTTCACAGGAAGATGTTTATCACCCTCCTGAAGCAAGCAGAGCCGCAGGGCATGGCAGAGCAAAATCAATTTGGCTGGTGATCACAGTTTTATCACTTTCTAGGGAACTCACTTTGGACAATCAGAATTTGCACAGAACAATTTCCCCCTTCCTCTCCACCCTGGTATCCATTCTGATCTGGGCAGGTTAAACCTTCATTTCACATTTACTTGTGCTTCAGAAACCAAATCAGAATCTCCAAACACAAAGGCGATTTTTTTTACCGTGTCTTGTGGCATTTAGAGCTGCAGATTCTGAAAGTACTTGGGGAATTACAAGTACATCTTTTGCCATTCACTCTTTGGAACGAGTGATATGTAGCAGAAGTAAAGGAGTAGAGGAGCAGGAATTTGATGAATGTGATGTTTAGGGTGACTTAAGTTGAGCATCAAGTGGTTGAGCATCAAGAAAAACTGCGTAATTAACATGCAGACCTGGCTGTAAATTGACTTCAGTGAAGCCATGACTGTATGCTCAGCTGACTCAATGCAGAATCCCCTCCTTCAGAATTGTAAATTTTGGACCGGAGGGGAACACTGCTTGTATGTATCAGATAGACATTAACTTTGAACTGGATACAGAAAGGATAATCCAGGGAAATCCAAGTGTGCTAGATGCATGCCTTCCTTTCTCTATCTGCTACAGACTCCCTGGCAATGGTTCTGAGCATTACATCTCTCTGGTAGCTTCTGAGTGTTACGTCTACAGCATGCTGACAGCATGCACCAGCTGGGCTGCCCCTAAGCACTCTCTGCTCACCCAAGCCTACAGGCATAGTCCACACCCAGAAGTATACTAGTCAAGACTGTCTTTCTGCAGCTGCTCTTGTGACCACGGTCTCCAGTATACTGAAAAGTGACCACTCTGAATGACCACAGAGCAGCCTCACAAATGTACTTCTGGGTTTGGAGTAGTTCTGTGGGCCCAGTGGAATTAAAGAGTGTTCAAGGACCTCCCAGTTGTAAGTACTGTCACCATGGTGTAGACAAGCCTAAAATTCCTCATCTGCGCACTGTATATAATAGCACTGGCCTATCTCACAAGGATGCACTAAGGAGAATTACACCACGGGTTGTGAACTAATGGGTGATGGGGGCCATATAGCAATGTAGATAGACAGACAGGCAGAAAAATAACTAAAAAATGGCTACTGGAAAAGTATGGAAAACATTTAATGCGGTTTCAATCCTGTCTAGATATTATGTATTTTCTACTTTTTCCATTTCTTTGCACAGAGTTAATTCAAGTCAGTGACTATCTCAGCCTACCCTATGCCAAAGCTATGGCTTTTAGCAACACAGTCTCATGCCGTGGAACTAGTGCCACACAAAAAAGATCAGTTTCTTGCCAGCACTACCTTGTGTTAATCTCTTTGTTATAGTGTCAGAAAATAAGTCTTTGCAAAAAGAGAGCAAATGAAGCCACCTGAATTCTCAGTCTGAAAGGGATGAAAACAGGAAGAGGTGTCTGAAATAATTCCATATTTTCTTGGAAGCAAATAGAAAGGAACAAAAGGAACAAGGGAGAAATCCTTTACATGGCTACCTTTTACTTGTGGACAGATGAGGAACCAACAGGAAAAGTTCAGGCACTGTCAAGCATGAAATCTTATTGGGACAACAGAAATGAAATTGCTGCATATAATGGGGATATTTACAAAGGACACTATGTGGTAATACTGCACAGCATGAAGCCAGAAGTGCTACATAGAATCCTTCTAGGAACTGTAAATTATGAAACAGAGACCAAGATGTCTTACTTAGACCAGGTATGAATATCATCAAAATAAATTCTCCAAGAATGAAATCTGTTACAAAAACAGGAAAGAAACCTTCCCCTGCAAAACACCCCCACCTCAAATGCTGAAATTACAATGAAATTCTTAGTCATCTAATGTCCAGACTATGTGAAAGAAACTAAAAAGATCACCTCTTTGTAATGGATAGAAACAGTGTAACTTGGAGTGGGGGTGGGGAAGAGAAGGGGGGAGCAACCAGGGCATCAGACCCAGTGCTGATTCAGAGGGAGTGCCAGAATGGCAGTCCTCAGGGAGCTCATGTATGGGAGCTTGCACTGAGGTGGTAGCAACCTGTGCTGCCACCACAGCCCCTGCACCCCAACCATCACCCCTACATCCCATGCTGTCCAGGATACCAAAATTTGAAGGTAAGCTTCTGCTGGACAGCTGCTCAGCAGTTGTTTATTTTTAACTGAGCAGCTGCACAGCACATCAAAGAGCAATGTAGTACCTTGCTGTAAATCAAAGTTTGCTCAGCAATAAGATTCCAAATGAATTAATAAAAAGTTATGGCCCCCAAAGCAGTTCTCTTCAGTGTATCAGTTCCAGCACCCACACTGCAGGCTTACTGTGCACTGCCAAACGTGTGCAAAAATAAAAGCAGTACAGTGTATCAAGGACCTAGTCAAAGGCCTGCTTGGCTAAAGGAGATCCATGTCTAGGCTTACTAGATAATTGTAATCCATATCACAATGTTTTATTCGGATTATCAGGTGAATCTCTCATGGGTAGAAGAAAACAAGTGAGTGTTAACATCTAGCAAACTTCTTTCATAACCATGCTGCTTATGCAGTAAGATTGAAAAGTGTGTGTAAATGCCAAAAATGGTTCTTACACATGATTTGTTAACTGCCATTTTGGTATGTAAAGTGAAATAAGCTTTTGCCCTTACACTGCAAACATGAGGGCTAAGTACAAAGAGTAAAAAAGCCTGAGGCTGAATCGAGTCAATCATCACAGTTAATAGATTGAACTGATAAGCAAGTAAGCAGACATTCACTTTTGATTCCAGAAATGAAGCCACATGCCTGCAGTGGCTCAGGCCAGAACCCAGGGGGTGCCACAGCACACCTCCATGCTGGCTGGAGCAGACAGCTTGGGCCAAGGGTAGCTTGCCCACCCTGCAAGGGAGGCTTCCAGGGGAAGTACAAAGCATCCTGAGATGCTGGGAGACTGTGAGTTAACCTGAATCTGGAGGGGATCCGGAACAGAAGTTCAATAAACCTATTTAATGTACATCAGTTAAGTCTGATACTATATCCATCCAGGTTTATTTTAAACCGGTTTCAGCCATTTTGAAAGCAGTTTATGTGCACTGAATTTCTATTGTTTGAAACAATTTTTTAACTAGTTTCCAATTACTTATACCAGTTTATGTGTAATTTCTGTCCCTAGCCAAGATGGCTGGCAACCCCATCAAGTTGATTCCACCTGCCATGCACATCAAGGTCAAATCTCTGATTGACTGAAACATTTCTATCTAAATTGATTTTGGACAGGAAATTGCTTTTATTCCTCCCCCTCCCCCCCCAACCAAATAATTCTTCTGTGAAAAATGTCTACTTTCCATGGAATTTGAATTTTATTTGAAAAACCAAATCCTTTAAAACTGTACTTTTTTCAGCTCAAGCCACTTTCATTCAGAAGTCAAGATGCTTTAATTTTGCATTTTAATTAAAACAAAACATTTTGATATTCCAGAATCCAAACACTCTGATTTGGCTGAGTTCAACATTAAATCATCTCCTTCTCAGCTGCTCCAGGAGAGTTATCCCAGGTGCCTCAAAATTCCCTGGACAGACTACTTTTCGCATGATGCACCACAGTTCAGTAAGATAGTGTGACAGGTCAGCAAGAGGGAAGACTGTGGTGCCTCAAGGAAAACATAGTCTAACCATAAGGCAAAATGGGGACACAAGATGTCAAGGATAAGTACAGACAGTCCAAAAGCCTGAGGCTGAATTGATTCAGTCTTTCCAGATTAGTCTAAACTGTACAGATTAAACTGGAACAGAAGTGAACAGACATTTGCCTTTCACTCAGGAATTGCAGCCACATGCCTGCAGTCGCTCAGGCCAGAAGCCAGGGGGGACTACAGCAAAGCTCTCTAGCTGTGTGTTCACTTCCTCTTCCTGCTGCCCCCAAGGTCTCTGGGATTTGCAGTCCAGATTTACAGCAGAAGGATTCTGCAGGATTGCTTGTCACTTCCTCTTCCTGCTTCTAGGTGCCTCTGGGATGTATCACAGCCAGCAGTAAATTTGAGCAGGGGAAGGGGTGTTTAACCTCCATCCCTGGCCCTAGACCCCAGCTGGGGTTTGCCTGGTAGTTCCCTCCCCTCCCCCTCTGCAGCTGGGCTGCATCCCCAGCCAGGCTTACCCCTCCTGCTCCCTTGTAAGCCAGCCCTCACTGCTCCAGCTAGGAAGCAAAGGAGCAGGGCCAGCCCTGCTCTCTGAACCAAACAGCCCAGCCCAGTCCAGCCCAGGACTGCAAAATGCTGGGATGCTGGGGACCCTGATTTAACTTAAAATAGGAAGAGGTCTGGGACAGAAGTTCCATAAAGTGCTTTGACTCAAATCAGTTAAGTCTTCATCTTAAATCAGACCAAAAATAGCACAATTCAATTTGACAGACCTAAATATTCCAGTTTGAATATTTCAGCCATCTGAAACAAAATACAGTAAAAGCTCTGTTATCCAGCATCCCCGGGAATGGGGGATGCTGGATAACAAAATATGCCGGTTAATTGAGAGGCCTGAACAGGCATCTTTCCCTGTTCAGGCTGCCGCTTCTCTCGCCACATCCGAGGCATTACTGCCCCTCTTGTGGCATTGCCACCCTCCTACGGGCCCCGCAGGACAGGCATGTGGGTCCCGCACAGCCTGTTATGCCCCGGGCCATAGGGGCTCAGCAGTGCAGGCTGCTTTGCCCCAGGCTGCGGGGCCTTGGAGAAACCAGAAGTGCCACGGTAGGCACTTCTGGTTTCACTTTACCTTACAAGCCAGCATGCCGGTTAATAGAGCACGCCGGCTTGTAAGGTGCTGGTTAACAGAGCTTTGACTGTATTTCTTTTTGATTTTTCTAATTGCAACATGTGTTTTGCAGATTAAACTTTTCTGGTTTTTGATGAAATGACATTTTCCATGGACAATTGTTGAACAATTGTTCCTGTTGCTAACTTAAGTAACACCAACTTACTCAGGCAATACTAATGAAAACCCCTAGGAGTAGCAAAGACAGGTTCCAAGATACTTGATCACATCATCCAAACAGATGACTGCCAAAGGCATTGTTTTAGGAACATGAAGGGTCAAATTCTATTACCAATTTTTGAGCCATCTAGGTGGCATTTTTCATTTTTATCCACAGTCTGCAATTCCATTACCCATGCAGTGTGGCTACATAAGCATACACCCAGCTACTGAACATGTGCAGTAAGCTATGTACTGGCTAAGCAGGCATATAGCTCACTGAGGCCATTGAGACTCACTGACCATAGTTACTGACATCTTTCCAATATCCTGATCTACATCTCAGACATCTCTATTTATGTGCTATGACCTGGTTGGATTAGTGTGTGGTTGATCTTTTCAGATGATATTGTGTATTATTTGTATTTCCTTTTGACAAAAGAAAGTGGGAAATTGAGAAAGACTATAACACTGGCCTTCGCTATATGCTAGGCTAGGGAATAAAGCCTTTTGTAACCCTGACTAATCATATGGTCAGTGACTAGCAAAAAAAAAGTTCTCTTTTACAAGTCCTTTTGTGTTTAATTTCAAATAATTACAAATTATAAATACCATTTAACTTCTCTCAGGAGACATAAACCAAGAAAAAAGCATAACCAAGTGACATTTTTTTTGGTATTTGAAGATAAGATATTGATTACCCTTAAAAGTTTATCTGTTCCTTTTGTTTTTCCCCCACCTGAAATTACTATCTTCTGTGGTGAGTCTACATGTGTAATTATTGTGCACAAATAAACTCTGGAGCTTGAACATGAGACCAGGAGCAAAAAACTCCAAAGCATATTGTTCCACAGTTTATTTTTACACAGCACATGGAGTCCAGTTGGAACAGCTCGGGCTGGCAGGGGACCCAGGAGTCAGCCTGCCAGCCCAGGCTGCTCTGACCAGTCTCCATCTGTTGCAAAGCTAGTCCCGCACTGAAGCACCTTGTCCCCCAGCCAGTCAGCGCAGCATCTACACATTCACTGTTCTGCATGAAAAAAACACTGAAGTAGGGTACTACTTGTATCTTACAAGTACTAGCCTGCTGTGGAGTTTATTAGTTTTGTGTGCCCTAATAGGGGTGTACATATAGACAGTGAGACATTTACTGCACAGTTAATTAGTCAACTGTGCGGTAAATGTCTTGCATAGATGTGCCGTGTGTGACATCATAATTTTCACAAAGACTAGTTATGACCCGACAAAAGGTGACAATCTCAGTTAAAGAATAAATCACTGAGACAAGTGATCCTCTTCACATGGAAGTACTTTCAGTTAAAATAAAAGGAAGGATATAACTAAAGTTGTTATATTTCTAGAACTGCTGCTAAGTGGAGGCTTTTGCAGTGCTGTCCAGGAGTGGCTGCAAAGTTAGTCATTCATAGTGCCAGAACAATTTTTGTCAAAGATGAGCTGAGTATCCAAGAAAAATGTTAAGATGGTTACAGCAATTACACAGTAATACAATCAGTGGAAATCTGGCTAGCATCAAAGAAATATTTGAGTTTTAAATGCACCGCTATGCAATGGCTATGCAACACTAAGTCTGCTTGTAGAAATTAAATGGTATGTCGGCTTTGCTTAGGGGTTAATGTCCTCCTTTCTGAATATTAAGGCTTCCTTTAGAATCTACTGTCTCCTACTTTGTAAACAATTTAACTATCTGGTCTTCATGATTTCACCATATGCACAATACAAACGCTAAAAGAGTGTCCAATTGTAAGCATACAATATACATCCATAGATGGGAAGGCCGGAAGGGACCTCGGAAGATCATTGGATCCAGTCCCCTGCACCAAGCAGGAAAGGTAACTGGTGATCAAGTGACCCCAGCAAGGTGACTATCCAGTCTCCTCTTGAAGATTTCCAGGGTAGGCGATTGCACCATCTCTGGAGGGAGCTTATTCCACAGTCTGGACACCCTGACTGTGAAGAAGTTTTTCCTAATGTTGAGCCTGAATCGATCTTCCAGGAGTTTGTGGCCATTACTCCTGGTTTTCCCTTTGTGTGCCCTGGTGAACAGTTGTTCACTGAGCCCCTGATGTACTCCCCTAGTATTGTGGTAAGTTGCTACGAGGTCTGCTTTCAGCCTTTTTTTCCTCAGGCTGAAGAGTCCCAGATCCCTCAGCCTTTCCCCATATGGCTTGCCTTTTAAGACTGATCACATGGGTGGCTCTTCTTTGGACTCTCTCAAGCTTGTCCACATCCTTGTTAAAGTATGGTGCCTGGAACTGGATGCAATACTCCAGGTGCAGTCTCACCAGTGCTGAATAGAGTGGAAGAATTACCTCCTTGGTTTTGCTGGAGATGCATCAATTGATCCACGCCAAAGTATTATTTGTCCTACTGGCTACACCATTTCACTGCCGGCTCATATTCATACTGTGGTCTATTATTACCCTCAAGTCTCTTTCATTTGTGGTGCTAGTCAGTTTGGTGCCACCAAGCCTATAGGTGTGTTGGGGATTGCTCATCCCAAAGTGGAGCACTTGACATTTCTCAACGTTGAACTTCATCAGGTTCCAATCTGCCCAACTCACTAGCCTGTCTAGGTCCGCCTGTAACTGCAGCCTATCTTCAAGCATCACCACGCTTCCCCATAACTTGTTGTCATCCGTGAACCTGGCCAGTGACCTCTTCACCCCCACATCCAAACTGTTAATAAAGATGTTGAAAAGTACTGAACCAAGCACTGACCCCTGTGGGACACCACTGTCTACTTCTCACCAGGACGACACAGATCTGTTCACTATGACTCTCTGGGTCCTATCCTGCAGCCAGTTTCTCACCCACTTGACTGTCTCAGAGCTAAACCCACAATCCTCCAATTTTCTTGCAAGGACATCATGGAATACTAAATCAAAGGCCTTTTGGAAGTCTAGGTATACCGTGTCTACCTGCTCTCTCATGTCCAGGTGACAAGTTATCTGGTCAGAGGAGGAGATGAGGTTGGTAAGGCAAGACCTGCCCATGACAAAGCCATGCTGGCTGTCATTCAGAATCTTACCTTCTGCAAGCTTATCGCAGATAGACTCCTTGATTAACTTTTCTAGGATCTTCCCTAGGATGGAAGTTAGGCTGATTGGCCTAGAGTTACCCAGGTCTTCACTCCTGCCCTTCATGTGGATGGGCACAACATTGGCCCTCTTCCAATCCTCCAGGACTTCTCCAGAGTGCCACGAGTTTTGGAAGAGTTTTGCCAGGGATTCCACAATGACTTTGGCCATCTCCTTCAGCACTCTCGGATGAAGATCATCCAGTCCTGCTGACTTGTATACGTCCAATTTTGTTAACTGGTCATACACCAGTTCTAGCTTGTCTTATCTGTTCCCTGCAAATGTGGGCCGTTGTGGAATAGTCCTCTTTGGGGCCCGCCCCGAGCGTCCGTTGTTTATAAACCTCTTTATTCTTTCTTACCAGGACGGTGATTTCTCTGTTTAGCCAAGAGGGCTTCCCAGCCCTTCTGTTACCTTCTGTATATTTTATGTTAATTCTACAGGACCCATTAGCAGCCTGGAAAGACTAATTTAAAAATCAGGCAGTGAACACTGAATCTGGCACAAATAGCCCACAGATGCCTTTTGTCTATTTGAAATATTTGTCAAATAACTTTTGAAAATGAATACATTCGTAAAGAATGGGATTGGTTTGCAAATTATTTAACATGCCAATACTTGCAATATTTGGTGAATACTGTTTGACTACCTCTACAGATCAATTTGCCATAGTGCAAAGGAGGCAACTAATGAGATAGATGTCATGGACAAAAAGTTGAACTGCAGGAGTAGAAGAGGCCAAATGCAGGGCACAGTGGTTCTTCAAGCACTGAACCTTTCCTGTTAAATGTATTCAGAGAGTTCTACCTGCCTATGAACTCTTTTGGGTCTTTTGTTTATGACCGGAAAAGCTAAGAGAAGGAGGATTAAAATTTTGTTCTATCAGTCCTCTTTAAAAAGAACAATACTTTCACAAGCGTCTAGACTCATTATTAAGCTTAAAATACTCATGGTAGCTATTAACAGAAGTATCAACAGGCAAGCAGAACTTCTATTATTGATCAAGTTTTCCAGATTATAATTTAGCTATGGAAATGCACTGTTTCTTAGCAAAACAGCCACTAAAAAGGGGAACCCAGGGACCAGGCTTTAATGAACAAAATGGTACAATTCATACTAACTTCAGCAGGGAATTTCATCTCTGATTTCCATTCCTGTTTCTCACCCTGATTAGTGGGTTGTTATGGTCAACTCACTCCGCTTTACAGAGGCTCCATTTGCCCTAGGCAAATTGGGGAGAATGATACTCTCTTTTTTACGCAGCTATTACAAGGTATAACTAATTTACATAGTTTAATAGTTCATTAAGTGCAAAGTTGGTCAATATCACAGAGAAGGAGACAGTATTCAAGATTCCTGGGTCCCCAGATCTGTGTGCGTTCCTGAAAGTAATCACGTCTCTAAACCGATGGCATCATCCTTTTTTCCTCTGAGGATGAGGTTGATGGTGGCTTTTTACCTGTATTGCTATAGCACCTGGACACCCTAGTCATGGACCAGGATCCCTCTGTGCCAGGGTTTTCACCTTGTTTAGTCCAAGTACCCCCAGCAGCCAGACGCCAGAGGAAGCGGAGGGTAGCACGCAGCCAGATGCCAAGTGTGGGGGGTGTCACACGGCTGGACACTGAGTGGGGAGGTGGGATGGCGGGCAGGCGGGTGGGGACAGAGTGCTGCCACCTCCCAGGAGCAGGTCTGGGGAGGGGTGAGGGCACTGGCGACCCTCTGCGGGGTGGGGAAGTTTAGCAGGCTAGTGGGTGACAGCAGATGCCACTGCGTGCAAGCTTCTGCACCCCAGCCCTGCTCCTGGGAGGTGGCGGTGCTGTGTCCCCGCCTGCCCATGCGTACCCGCTAGGACCAGCCCAAGTGTCCCCAGGGGTAAACATACCTCAGGCTGACAGCCCTTGCTCTGTGCTATACAAACACAGACCAGTTTTAAATTAATATGTCATTTCATTTTGCATTATGATTTCAGGGAAGATATGCAAACTCAGAAACTTTCCAATTTTGTGAAATAGTTTTTTGCTGTTCTTACTTCACTCAGCTCTAATTTCGGCTTTTTATACATACATATTTTTCTGCCAAATCATCTCAGCTTCCTAGACAATGGCCATCTTCTCAAAAGGTACCTACAGCCAAGCCTTTGCACCCATACACATGCCCATTAAGTCCAGTGAGGTTTTGGCCAGTGCAAGGATCCACCCTAAGGTCCCAACTGCATGACTGGAATCTGTCTAAACTGAAGCTGGTTACTTTCTAGTGCTTATACATGAATTCTGGTATGGAAATATCCTAACAGTTCCTTTAATGGTTTTAACTATTAAGGAGACAAACGCATTAATGCTCTGCAAGAGGTTCCTTCCTTTGGGAATGTACCTTTCATGGACATGTGGAATCTTTATACTACAAGTTACATTTTCTTGTGCCAGAATTCCTTTTACATGCTAAAACTTTAAGAATGTACTTTCATGTAAAGGAAACCCTTGGATAAGTACAGAAATACAGGAAAGGAAAATACAGAATAAGGGGGAAAAATGCATCTTGTCTGCCCTTAGATTACATTCCTGTCTTATTGGAAATGTGATCATATGCAGCCAGGAATGAATCTACATGCAACCTGCAGCAGGATGCTAGATAAGTTATAAATGAGCAATCACTCCCACCAGAAGCCCTCTGTTGACATGAGGGTGTCAGCAGGATGGCTGTGCTGCACAATGAAAAAAGTCCTGGGCTGTTCCACTCATGCTTGGCAGCAGGTGTCACAATTCACTTCCTTATAGTTGGCCCATTGAAAGCAGATTTCATCCAATTGACCTTCACTGGGAGGTCAACTTACCCATAATTACAGAGCTGAACTTGTTTTGGTGGAATTGCACTGTAACACCTGCAGGTTTATGCCAGTCAGCACAGAAATCAGTCAGGCCCCACTTCCGTGTGCTCTAACTCCACTGCCCAGCCTCCAAGGAGTACTGGGCATCCCTCCCAGAAAGTGCCTCTGTAAGTCTGCAAGCCTGAAATGCTCAAACCAAAACTATCAGAGCAAAAGATTTTGAAGAGTCCAGTTGAAAAGTTATTTCCTCCCTGGTACTCATAAACAGCTGCTGCCTTCTCCCCCAGACGTGATGGGCTTGCTCTTATAAAGCCACTGAAAAAGGCAACTTCCTGAAAAAACATTAAAAAAAATAGACCAAAATTACCCATTCAAGCAAATAATATTGTCTCATTAGAACCACTCTTTTCTTGATGCTTTTCATCCTCCCAAATGTTAATGCTACCATTAAATCTTTATGGCAATTTTGAAATGAAACCCAACATCTTAAAATTATACCTTAGGTGAAGTAGGAAACTGATTTTCAAAGAGATCTGCATAATATAAGATTTTTGTCTCTAAGCAAAATCATAACCATTAAAAAGTTATGAATTGCACATAGGTTTTTTTTTATTTAGATATCATCAGTTTGCTAATCTAGGTATGTATATTTTAGAACTTGTTGAAACTTGAAAAATCCATTCCGTGAGACACTTAGAAATTTCAGAAATTGTTTTCACTCTGAAGTGGAACAAATAAAAGCATTTGAAACTCCTTGTGAAATAGAATTTACAATATTAATTTTAAGTCTTTTATAACATTCTGTTCTGATAAAATATTTTTTTTCATTTTGATGATTATTAGATTAGGATAGGTTACATTAGATATTACAATATATATAGTATAAAATAGATTTCAAAACAAAAATAAATGATCTTCCATTCTGTTGCAGTCAGATTGATTTCTTTCTTCTTTTTGCAAAAGAAAATTTCATCAAAATTGACATTATTCCAATAGAAAGTTTAGATCTCCATGAGACATCATATTCCAGCAGAAACATATTTTATCAGAATCTTTTCAGGTAGCTTTACGTTTAGACTGAATCTATGAATGTGGTATCTCAGCACCTACTGAGCTATTTACACTTAGATTATGCTCCGTTAAGTGTTTGGTATGAATCTAGCTTTTTCCAAAAAGAATGATTAGCTGAAACAGGTACAGGCATTTGCAGAGAGAGAACGTGATGGGGAAAATGCTCTAGTTCAACCTACATGAAGTAACCCCATGTTCAAAGCTGTACCACTTCAAGAAGTTCTCTGTGATAAGAATAGGGATTGAACATTCAGGACAATTTGATTGTTTAATTTAAACAGCCAATGTTAAATCCTGGCAAAGCCCTCACTGATGTCCCCAGAGCCAGTGTGTCCTTCCTACATTGAAACTCATATGAAAATATGCACCTTATTTAGAAGGTAAATAAAGGTAAATACAAGGAAAGAAATGTGCCACTGTGCATGAGTGTGACTTGTGTGATGTGTACATCCAAGAGGGAAGTCATATTCATGCACACTACCATATTTTCAGCACAGCAGGACAAACCTGGCTGTGGGTCAAGTTCACCCCAGATTATTTGCTAGAACAATGATGGCCCACTTGAATCCGTCTTCAGCCTTAGCCAGTATCAACTTTTTTTCTGAAAAACAGCACAAAACTAAAACAGTGACGGATAGGGGCCCATTGCATTAGAGGTCAGGAGGAAGCAAGTACTCAAAGACCTTTCTAGCCAGTAATCTGTCCACCTACTGGGGACAGTCGTTATTGGCACAAAGCATCCACTTGTCACCATGCTACCAAACCAAAGCTCTAGGCAGGCCATGTGGAAGATAAGGTCCCCTCATTGGTCTATACTGACTAAGGCCCTGATCCTGCAAACATCCATGCACATGCTTAATTTTACTACTTGAAATAGCCCCATTGCCTTCAATGAATGCAGAGCTGTGTTCACAGCAGGGGGGTAGAGAGTTGGTTCCCAGAACGAAGGGAATGGTTGCTCATGTTCAGCTATCTTCCAAGCTGCAGGATTGAGCTGCAGTCAAAGTGATTAAAATGCAGGAATTTATTGCTGAAACTGTTATGAAATTCTCAAAAGAACCGTGTTTTCCCTCCATCAGCAATGCCATTTCAGGCAAAAACTGTCATGGAAACATGCCAATTCCAACCAGATTTCATTTAGAAAAATGATCTGTATAGAATGGTTTAATTTTCCATTTTGAACTGATGCTGCATTTTAATTTTTTGCATTCCATATAGCAAAAGCTGCTACATCAGAAAAAAAAGTAAAAACAATAGCCATTGCCATTGGACAAGTAGCAAAACTGAAGAAAATCTGAACTAGCAGCAACATGACAATGAAAGCGAAACTCCAGCTACTATATGCTGTTGTCATTTGAACAGCTCTCTGGCTGCAAGATCTGGACATCCACTAGGGCACTGGAAAAGTGAATTCAGACCTGTGAAATGCAGTGCTTTAGAAGACTTCTAGGCATAGCCTACACTGCACACAGAACAAATGAATCTATGAAAGATCAAATCAGACAAGAAGTCGGCAAATATGAACTCTTACTCAAAATTATAAGAAGAAAGATGTAGTGGTGTGGACATGTAACAAGAAGGACCAGCACCCTTACCAACACCATCCTGCAAGGTGCTGTGAATGGATGAAAAAGAAGAGGAAGACCTAGGACAAGCTGGGCCACCTATATCAAACATTGGACAGGATTAAAACTATCTGGTTGTACAAAGATTGCAAAAGACCAGGAAAAATGGAGGAAAGTTACTGGTACACCAAAGGTACCCCAACAGCTGGTGCAGCCTCAGGACTGACTTGATAAAACAACGTGCATTTTAAATAGAAATACTGGAAATTAAAAAGTATTGTTTTGATACTAGAAAAGCTAACTTCTTGACTGACCCAAAATTACTCTTTTGTTTGTTAGTTAGTTTATTGTGCAGTTTCTTTAAAAATTTCCTCTTCTTGTCTTTTTTTTTTAAATTTTCATTTTATTCCATAATGGGAATTCTTTTTTAAAATTGTAGAACTTCCCCTGGGAAGAGAAATCCAATTCCTGCCTGGCTTTGTTCATTAAACACCCATTTCAAAAGAGAACCAAGGAGAATCATCTCTTCTGAATACCGTGTGAGTAGAGAACGATGGGGCTTTCACAAGTACCTAGGAGAGTCAGAATACTGCAAAGCGAAAGGGAGTCGAGCTCTTTGTGCTTTCTGTAGAGGGATGGGGATATATCAAATGTTTCTCTCACCTCCTCAGTAAAGATATTGCCATGTTATAAACTCTAAGTTGAAAGCCTTATGCTGATACAGGACCTTCCCCTTTGCAGCTAGCAAAGTGCCTGCCTGCTTTGGGGCAGGCAGAACACATTAAATAAATTCACATTTTTAATTTAGTTCCTGTGAAAAACACCGTCTTGCTCCCCACCCTCACCCACTCAGTCCAAAAGAGGAAGATGCTCTCCTTTTCACGTCGTCTCTTTTCGGATAGCTGAAAGGCATTATTAGCATTTAGCTGAACTCCCAGTGTGTGTTTGTGTTGCGTGTGTATGTATGAGACTCCTGTTCTTTTCAATCTGTCTGGGAGAAGGAGGGAAATAGCTTGAATAGGTGCCCCTCAGAGGCCCAGCGGAAGCCAACACTCCCAGAGATCAAAGTCACAGCCCCAGAACAGACAGCAGCAGTGCTGCCTGCCACCCGGTCACTCTTTCAATGACAGTAGCTATTCATCGGCAGATCAGGCCCTGTCACTGTTTGTGTCAAACCACTGCTGCCACCATCACTACCACTCCTTCTGGAGGGGAAGGGAAAAAATTCATTATCCATTAATGAGCTCTTCGCAGCCCCTGATCCCTGAGGCAAACACTGCCCCATTCACAAAAGCTCTCAGCGACTGGCCAAGGGGGACCAGATGCAGCCATTTCACAGCCCTTGTGCTATCTTGCTCTGCATAGACCTTTTTTTTAACAGTTATGAATGAGAAACACAGACAAGAAGGGAGGGAAAGACAGGCAGGCAGACAGGGAGGAGACACACAGACATGCACTCATCTTCTCTAGTAAATGAAAATAACTAGCAAATCAGGTCGAGAAGTTGGCCTACAAAGCCATATATTTATAATGGGGGACCAAAAATTACTAGGAGAGAGAATGATACCCAAATACTTTTTCAGTGATTCAAAGCTGTACATATTGATGGGTAGAAAATGGTATTTAGAGATTTGTTTTTGGAAATTGGCTTGTAGGTAAAGTAGATATGCATTAGAGCAATGGTCCAGGGGAATGGCAAGGGTTAACTGATTTCTAAAAGCCGTTTGTGACAAAGTTTCCTTCCAGGCCGACTATGTCTGAAGGCAGCAGACACACCAGCTGGGAAATTGGAGATGTGCACCACACTGTTCCATAACATGAAATAAGGTGACATTAAGTCACAGTACCCAAGTGCAGAATACCTGGTTTTGGTGAACAGACCAAATTAAAAGGATGTGTGCATGTGATGGGCTTAGTGAAATATAGGAATGTGCTGACAGGATAGAACATAGATAGTATGATGACCACAGGGAGACCAATCAACGATGCCCAAAGATGAAAAGTCATCAGAGGGGAGAAAGAATACAAAAGAAGGAATTTCAGAGCAGCAAAGGGTCCCTGAAAGGGGAACCCAAGGCTACCATGGACAGAGGGCATACCATCAGCCTGTCTCACCCACCCCACTGGGGAGAGCAGGGTGGGCCTTGTCCTTCAACCTCCAGGCTACTGACCACAGCATGCAGAAAAACTGCAGACATACTTACACTACATCCCCTTGGGCTACCATCCTTGCAGTCTCACAAACAAGGTAGAGAGGCCCTGAGTCAATCTGTACACAAGAAACATCAGAAGAACCCCTGGACCTGAGAGTAACTAATGCTGATGATTCAGAAAGAGGGACACTTTCTTCTGAGTCATAATTAACCAAGTTCCCTTGGGTGGGGGTGGGAAAGGAGGGGGCATGGGACACTCACTTGGGTGAGATATAAAAGCAAAATTCTAATTCCTTCTGGTTATTCTGGTCATTCTAAAAGGCATCAGACTTTTTAGAAAAGCAGCAATATCAGTTTTCTCAGCATTCCATGTCTTCCAGGGTACCTAGTGGCCAAGGCCTCACTGAAGATGGCATCCCTTAGCACTAAGCTGTTCAGTAGTGACTTAGCAGGAACAGTGCCATTCACTGCATCACTATCACAGCTCTCACAAAACCTCTGCTTTCATTAGAGATCTTCCATGAAAGCATTGCCTCTGACCATTCGTTTTTGGCTTGTAAAGACTTGAAGAGAACCATGTAACTGGCATATTCTACCCTCTCTGTGAATAGCTGACTGCATGCAAATATTTAATCAGCCTTGCAAAAGTACAAGAAGATTCTGTAAGTAAAAAAACCCAGGGAAGTCTCCTGGCTTTAGCACAGTAATCCTTCCTTAATACACCTCCTGGGACCCTCTCTGACAATGTTTTCATTTCAGTGTTCAAAACAGGTCCCTTTATTTTCAAATTTTTAAAATGTATTAAATCAAAACAATGGAAAAACATTGTTGGAAATGTCTCCTTTGTTGAATGAAAACACATGGTAAGTTCCTTGGGCAGAAGTGTGTGTGTGCAGGGCACTGCCCTCTCCCCCACCATGAAAGCCTGTAGCCCAATGTAGGACTCCCACCTCTTCCCTTTCCCTCCAGTGGAAAGTTGGAGGAGCAGCTTCTCTCTGCCAGCCCATGGAAGGGTTTGGGAGAGACCTTGTTTCCCCTAGCGCCCCCTGGCATAACAAGGAATAACGGGCACAAGTTGTTGGAGAGTAGGTTTAGATTAGACATCCGTAAGAACTACTTCACAGTCAGGGTGGCTAGGATCTGGAACCAACTTCCAAGGGAAGTGGTGCTGGCTCCTACCCTGGAAGTCTTTAAGAGGAGGCTTGATGCCTACCTGGCTGGGATCATTTGAGCCCAGTTTTTTTTTTCTCCTGCCCTGGAAGGGGGTCGGACTTGAAGATCTATAAGGTCCCTTCCAACCCAACTTCTATGATTGTATGATTCTATGGAGAACACACAGCAGTCTGCACCTGCATCCTTCACACATTCAAGTAGAGGTGCCAAGTACATGGGGCCTGAGGGCCCTGGCCCTGCTCGGGAAGAAGGCTCTCACCTGAAATGCATAAAATTTTCCACATGTCCACCATCTTAGCTCCCCCAAACCCCCTTTGGTAAATATAAAAGTTGGTCCTACACATTCAGGCAATCTCCTATGCAACTGATGGCAATGGCCAAATTCTCATCTAAATCTGAGCTGCTCTGGGACCCAACTCAAAACCACCCAGTCCCAGCCTGGGGAATGCAAATGTATGGCAAACACCCTCCTGACACCCTGCATGTCCCTTGTTCATTATCAGCCCTTCTGCTCTACCATTTCACCCTAAAGCAAAAGGGGAAGCAGCAGAGTGAAGGCAAAGTCAAAATGTCCCCAGGTACCATACTGAAAACAGCCCCAATACACCAGAACACTGTTTTTACTTTGGTTGTGACAGAATTAGTTTTGGCTTTATGTAAAACTATGGGGAAATATAAATAAATCAAGTGCATGTGAATGTAAAGTCAGGCACTGCTCCTGTACACATCTGAGGATCCCTGTTGATGTCAGTGGGCACTAAGGGGTTGATCACTCTCCAAAAATCAGGCCAGTTACATTTCAGGCAACTAAGGATCTAGGAACCTTGGGATGTGTAAGCAAACATGTCAAATATATAAGGCCAAAGAAAAAGAAAGAATATTTGTTTGTTATTTCAAAGTATTTGAAGCCAATTTTCTTCCAAAGTGCATGCTTCAAATCGTGCAACTAATATAGGATCTGGTGGGCATTTGTGAGAATCTGACTTTTTGTAGCCTGGATAATTCTGTGGTTTCAAAAACTGTTTTGTTCCAAATTGGAATAAGAACAAAAAATATTGAAATTTCCCACTAAATAAAATTTTCACAAAAAGGATTTTTCAATAAATAATTTTAGATTTATTTTAAATTTTAATTTCTGCTTTTAATTTCTAAAACATTTAAGGTATTTTTTTAAACAAGCAATTGAAACATCTTATTCTGAAGGTAACAAAAAAAGATTATGACCATATTGAAATGATGGTTTTCACTTTTTTCCAAAAATTACAATTTATCTATATTGATATTTATAGATAAAATCAGAGAAAAGTAGGGCTCAAAGGACCTCCAGAGGTGATCTAGTCCAACCCCCTGCTTAAGGTAGGATTATCCCTATCCACAATATCCCATACAAATCTTTGTTAACCTATTACTAAAACTACACAGTCAATCTCTTGGGAGATTTCAGTTTCAATAAAATATTGTTTTCTAACAGAAAATTTGTAACTGGAAAATTTTCATCTAAAGCTCTACCTGGGTACTTATCACTTCTGAGAACCAAGTTTCTAAGCTTGAGGCCCCCTCATTCAAAAAGCTTGACTAAGGATTCTGTGAAACTGGAAAATGAATGGTGCCCACCACACTCCATAAGAGACTTCTATGGATATCACTGTACACTGAATCAAGTCCACAAGGACTAACATGGAGGAAGTCAGATGTAGCTCAAATATAGGAGAACTGGTTAAAAAATGGATGGTGGAGAGCAAATCTTCTGGAAAAAAAACACAATTGTGAAGTAGTTTCCATTTTGTAGGGTTTCAAATAGAAAAGTGTTTCTTTTTGTTTTCCAAAAATGTTGGTTTTTTTTAAAGGATAAAGTTCCAAATACTGATATTTTAGAGTTTAATTTTTGCCCTTTCTCCCAATTTCCCTTGGCCTCCATTTCTCCACTACATTCAACAAAGCAAATGGTGTCTAGGGTTGACTTTTATCCAGCATTTTTATGTTTCAATATGTTATTCTGTAACTTTCTAAAACTTGTTAATATTTGGGAGAATTGGAAAGTGGCAAGTATTAGGCCTCAATTTTCCTTTTGCTTCCCTCTAGCTTTCCCAAACTCGAATAAGTTTTGAAAAGTCATAAGCTGAAGGGGAAAATAGAAAAGGAAAAATAAAAACAGTAGTAGTAGTATAAAATAATAATAATAATAGTAATTCTTATTATTATTCAGGGGCAAAAAGGGAGAGAGGAAGAAAAACAAAAATGTGAAATTTAATAGCGTAAAAATATCAGCCATCGCTTTATGAAAAAAACCTAAATATACCATAATAAAGAAAAACAAGACTATAATGATCTTCCTCTCACAACTAATCCATAACATAACAATCATGTTTTGCTTATTTAATAATAGGTATCTATGTAAAATAATAGAGAACAGTTCCCATTTGAAAAAAATCTTGGGTGAGGGGAGGATGAAGTGTAATGATTGGCAACCATGGAAATACACTGATATATTTAATGTAGGAAATCTGTAAGCAATTATTTCATATAATTTGTGCAAATTCAAGGAAATATGGCTTCATAGTTTCAGAAAGAAGGCTATAGCTACACTTAGCCCTTCAGTTAAAGTGCTGGAGGATCATACCATAATTTTACAAACTGTTTTGTGCAGAAAATGAAACAATGTTCACAAGGGTCCCTTCTGGCTTTAAAAGCTATAAATCTACAATGCAACACTGCAGTGTAAAAGGACACATTAGAAAATTTTCATAGCAGCACCTCAACCAAACTGCAGTGCTGATGAAAAAGGCTTTAAATATTGATTCCACTAGAAAGCAGTGGGATAAAATCCTACAAATGCTTCACAGTTTAACCATGGAGACTTAACTTAGATGTAGCCTGGTTTAAACTCAGTAGCTGTGTTTCCCTTTAGACTTGTGGCAATTTGGCTATTCTGACATTGGCTAGTGGTAGAGGTATCAGTACAGCAGGGCCAGCCTATGCTTAGTGCTCAAAGACCAAGTAGGCCAGGACCCAAGGGGCCAGATTTATGCTCTAGTTGCACTGGTCAGCTCTGGTGACATGGTAGCTGTAAACCCACTTTAAGTGGTCAGTTAAACCAGGTTTATGACTTTGCACCACTGAAGCAGCTTGTGGCAGCAAGAGCATACTGTTGAATCCAGCCAAGTACGGCAAACATCAGGGCTGCTTCTCCACCCTTTAACTGCAGCCTTACCTTACTGAACACTCACTGATTCTATTGAAGTGACACTGATGTAAAAATGGTGTAACAGAGTGGAAAATCAAACCCATTAAAGCAGTTGCAGGCAAAGTAATACCTTGTTCCAGCAGTTTAACTTGTATAGTTTGATGAAATAACATTCCAGCAAGCAGTGAGATTGCATGAAAAGTACTTGTGTATGAAGGCATTGTTGTAATGTAGATTTTAAAAAAGTCCAAGTCAAAACTATGATAAAGGGCTGTGCTTGCCATATAGAAGTAGTTTCTTTTGGGAAACTGATATATTGATTGAACAATCAGCTTATGTTATTTTGAGACATCTAAAAAGAATTCCTGAAAGCAAAGAACAATTTAAATGAGAAAAAAATTTAAATCAGTACCTGCAGATCTTGCAAAACCTTGTTCTCATTAAGGACTTAATCTCATTAATGTCAAAGGAATTACTCCAATGAGTAGACACATGTGAGTAATGGTTTGCTAGACTGGCCTGCAAAATTGTATTAGTAAATTCTAGAAATTGACTGTTTTTCTCTCTCTTTTTTTCTTTCAGTCCCTTCTTGGGCTCATATGTTCCTGGCATATCAGTATGGTTTATTTCTACGAGCATTTTTCTTTTTCTTTTTTTTTTTTTTGGTATATCACTTTTCTTGCGGGTGAGTGTGTATATTATATATATTATATATTTTTCTATATGCAATGCTTGTTACAATATAACGAACATAATTTGAATCACTGTCTAGTAAACTCACGACCTGCTTGACCCCTTGTGTAACCAGCACACTGCTGCTGTCACTGAGTTTTCATCAGGCACGGTAGTCAAGCACACCTATAATATCATATGTTCAAATTTCCCTCAGCAAAAGATTCTTTCTCCCTATAACCTCCTGCATTTTTTCTTACAGTCATTTTATTTTTTGACAGCTTCTCTTATAGTTTATGTGCTCTCGGGCTACAGTCCTCTGTGAATTATTTTCAATATATATCAATACAAGGAAATGCAGAATACCAAGTATCCACCTACAGCGATCCTTCAGGCCTATCTCTGGGCCAGATACTTAGCAGGTGGAAGCAGAGCTATGCTGCCTTATACAGGTGAGAATCTGGCCTCTAGTCTTAAAATCTGGCCTTTGAATGATATAGAATCACTTTACTGGCTGGAACAAGGTGTTTTGTAATTTCAGGTACCCTGGAACGTCCATAGGTTGTATAAACTTGGTAGTGGTACTCTCAGCTTGCATATTTTTCATAACAAAACCCTCTCCCACAGTTAACAGTAATTGTCAGTAATACGATAAGATCTTAATACATTTTTCCTGATTGATTAGAACCTATGGGCTCCTATACCCATGCAGGGAGCCTACTCCGACATACTGGAAATCCAGCACATCAGAGCAGACAGGCTTTAGCATCACGTGTATCAACATCCCCATGCTGAAAAAATGACAGTGGGGTACTCTGAACTAAAGCTCATTGAATGCACTTTAGTTCAAAGCACCCCACCATCATTTTTCAGTGTGGGGATGGTGATACACGTTAACGGTTGGATGCTCTCAATTAGCACAGCTCACTAATCAAAGTACCACCACCTCATGCCTCCTGGAGCTCATGTAAAAATGCTCTATACGTCTCAAAGTGCTGGAAAACCAGAATCATAAGTCTAAAGGGGAAAAACATTGAAACAAGCCATGAGTAATACCTCTACAAGTTTTGTGGTAGCTTCATTGAAACAAGCCATGAGTAATGCCTCTATTTTTGTGGTAGCTACTCTCTAAATAACATGTAGCAAAGAAATCATTATCAGGATCTGGTTGACATTTCTTGGTAAAAGACCTAAAATCTGAATGGTATCAGGACCCCTGAATATAAATCAGATCTGGATTCAAATGACACTTGGGAATCTGGACTCCTCCTCCCTTGCAGGCACTGCCTCTCTCTCTACCTTGTCCCAGCTCATGAGAGCCCAGAAAGAGAAATCCAGTTGTGGCAGCACCTTGCCCTGTTCCTGTCTATCCCCATGGAGGGGGCAGAAGAAGGTTCCCAAACCCCCGACTTCAGAAAAGCTTGTCAGTGGCCAGGGAAACTGAAAGGGGACGTGTTCCATGTTTTTAAAAAGCTTGGAAAACCATGACATGAAATGCTCCAGCAAGGCCCAGAAAATTATGCTGTGGGCATCAGAGTCTCCTTCTCCAGCCCCCCTGAAGGTCCTGGCTTCAGATCCCCAGAGCTCTTTGGGCATTCAGTGCTATGCTCCTGCCTTTGCCCCTAGCACAGCCTCATGCCTCGAGCTCAGCACTCTCCCCAACACTGCAGCTCCCTTTGTCTTCCTGTGCTCCTGCCTCTGGGCCTTTTCCACCCTACCCCACACACCTCAGCAGCCTCCCTTTTTCCAGTCCTCAAGCAACCTTACATTGCTCTCTCCATTCCTGCTCCAGCTAGCTGTTTACCACCAACTTCTCCTTCTCCATCTGCTCCCTTCTCTTGCCTTACCTCATTCCTAAATGAAAATATCAACAAAGATCAGAAAGGGAAGGACAGAAAACTCACCCACTGCCTACATAAATAACATCAGACCTCTCTGATCATCCCCTCCTGGCCTTTCCTGGGCAGCCTGTTGATGATCACCAAGCACTGATCTTTATAATAGATCTGGCCAGGCCTTCCTTCCTTCAGCTACTCTAATCAGATTTTGTTTACCTAATGTAGAGCTCAGTCATGCAACCCTGACTTACAGCCAATGTGAGTAAGACCTGTACAATACAAGATTCTTAATCTTTCAGGGCACTGGGGATGAATCCTTATTAAAGTGTCATGACTCCTTATGGCCTGGTGAGGATCAGATTTTCAGCCAGTGTAACCAATGGAACTCAAGTCACTAGGGCTTTCCTGATTTGCAGGGAAGGATCTGGGGATCTGGCCAGCCTAATTATTCTCACTATCATCATTCTAGTACAGAAATGAGAGGCCCATGCTGCATGTCTGTGCAGAACGCACTGCACATGGGCAGAAAAAGAGTAGTAAGATAAAAAGAATAAAGAGGTAATTTTTCTCCCAGACTACACGAAGCCAAAAGACAGACCTTGATCAATCAGTAAGACCACAAAACATCTATTTGCCAGTCCCTGCCTGAAGAGAGCTATGGACAATATGTTCCTGTATGAAATCAACAGGTCTCTGTGGAGCCATCCCACTGCTCTCTGGGACATAGGACAACAACCCTATTTACCAGGATTACCAATACAGAACTTCTTGGGGTTCACTTTCCATACCCTTGGTTTCCCTTGCCTGGCTGCACCCCAGAAGAGTCATTAGAGCAATGAGTTGTGTCTTTCTGTAACATAACACTACAATAAATGACTATCTACTGGGTGTTGAGAAACGTAAAGAACTCTGACTGCCACTTTCACACTACAGTGCTTTAAGTTAAACACCTAAATCTGAAGATGGCCACCTATTAAAAAACAGCCTGTTTCCCCAAGGTGATGGGCAACAACAGCTACCAATGATGTCCATAGATGCTGTAGCTCCACCACAGCACTGCCAATCTGACTGCTTCTATTTAAGCACCTAAAGATATGCACCACTATTGGAAAACAAAGTCTCTTGCATGTGTTGACTGCGGTGTTGGTAAGAAAGGTGGTGAAGGATGTGAAGCTGCATTTTCCCAGTTTCCTTTTGGTTCTCTTTAGAATCTGTGTGACTGAAAATGCTCACCCTTCAAAACAAAAGTTCATGACCCAGAAACTTATAAACATGATGAGCAGGTATCAAAGGACAGGCATTTTTCAGATGCCCAGTTCAGAATACAACACATTTATATCAACATCACCAGCACCGGAAGATAGTAATAATACAGGACAACGTGTGGTAAGAACAGAAACAAACACACTGTGTGAGTGTGAGCAAAAGTCTCCTGCTAGGTAGGTTTCGTTTCCCAAAACATGTCTACCACTGAGAAACTACTGCACTGGTGAATTAGAAATATGGTCCACACAGCTGGTAGGGAATGGGAATATATAGTTAAATCTGCCAAACCTTTTCTGCAGGAAGAAAAGATAAGAGGATGGATGTATTTGTACCTCCTGCACAGTGCCTTTTCATAATGCCAGGCCATATTCTGTAACTGCTACCCCTCACCACATTGCCCGCTGGTGCTAAATCCTTAGATGCAGGGCTAGCAGTGGACGTAGTTTTTCTGGACCTTCAGAAGGCCTTCGACACTATCTCTCATCCTGTTCTCATTAAAAAAACTGGGGGACTGTGGTGTCCACACCTACACAGTCAAATGAGTCACCAACTGACTGGAAGGCCGCACCCAGAAAGTGGTGGTGGATGGGTCATTTTCGACCTGGAAGGATGTGGGCAGTGGGGTCCCCCAGGGCTCAGTCCTGAGGCCCACACTGTTCAACATCTTCATCAGTGACTTGGACGAGGGGGTACAAAGCACCCTGTTCAAATTTGCTGATGACACTAAGATGTGGGGAGAAGTGGGCACGCTAGAAGGAAGAAATAGGCTACAATTGGACCTAGACAGGTTACAAGGGTGGGTGGATGAGAATAGGA
>NW_017728950.1:16915281-16944862 GCF_001723895.1 Crocodylus porosus | reverse complement strand
TGTTTCCTGCCATGGCAGGGGGTTGGACTTGATGATCTGCTCAGGTCCCTTCCGACCCTACTAACTATGAAACTATGAAACTATAAATGTTTGTTGTTGTCTATCATCTGTCTGTGGACAGGCACATTACCTATGAATATGTTCATTCTCTGAAACTACTCCATGAATATGCTGTGCCAATAGTTTTAAGCGTGTCTACTGCTCCCAAGTCATGCACTGCTAGGATTACCTAGCAGACATCTGGACTTAAGAACATAAGAACAAAAGAAGTACTATGCTGGATCCATTAAGTCCTGTACTGTGTCTCTGACAGCGGCAGGTAGGACACTCCTTTGCAAGTAGGGCTGGTTACATACTGCATGAGAACCTTCTAAGAGTTATGTAGGGTGCTACTCAATATTAGCACTCTTAGGCGTGCAAGCACTTACATGTGAGTCATAAGATAAACCCAGAGATTTCAGGTAGGAATCCATAGTGTCAAAAATATTCTAACCTGCTGTGGTCTTTCTGAGTTCTTTGCAACAAAAGAATTGCTCTTTTATTTTGCCATAGTCAAGAAACAAGTCAAAACTAAGAGCTGGCATTTTCTAAGGAGTGCCTTGGATCTAACACGGGGTGTCATGCATCTAAAAAGGTTAAGGACCACTGCACTAGGGTCACATGGAGAATCTCTCTTGACATCAGCATGGGCTGGATCACATGGATGGCATGTTTCTGGGAATTTGATCAGAATCCCACTAGAGTCTATGGGTAGCAACTGAACTGATTCCTGGACAGATATAATGAACAGGTCTTGCATTTTATTTCCATTTCCCTGACCAGTGCTTTATCCCCAGAGGGTGGCACCTGTGACAAGAGTCCACTGGACTCTTCCAATAGCTATTTGCAAACTCATGCAGCCCTGATGGAGACCACACCTTTGAGCCAGTGAGAAGAGATTTGGTTCTCCCCTGGCTTTCCCTGACAGCTGTCCTCTTGGATGTTATGGCAGAGCTGGGACCAGGAACCTATGGAGCTAAAACGACTGCCTGCTATAGCCTGAACCAAAGCCCCTGAAGCTGGGGACTATAACAATATACCAGTATGCCCTCTGTGGACTACGAAGTGGGGGAAGCATAACACATGTTCACCAGTGACTTGCCTATGGACTTGCTAATATTGTTCTCACCCATCCTTTCCTTCCAGCCTTCTTTGCTGCTGAAACCATCTTAAAGGGACTCAGTAAATTGCAGGCTTGATTCTGCAAAATTTGCTCAGGCCAAGTTCCCTTAGAAAGAAGTTAGCTTGCACCCAGGTAAGGACAACGGAACTACTTTCCTAGGCTCAACACCCAGGACCATTCAACTGTTCCCAAAATCAAATGTGCCTTTGCGCAGGGACGTGTGTATGCTTTGTGTACACTATGCAATGGGAATAAGCTATTTTTGTGCACAGCTGTTTCCACTTGCAGGTTCTTCTGTCAAAACCAAGGACTGTTGTCAGGAGGTGACTCACAGTGATTAAGGGAAAAGGGAAATAGGGGCAGTCTTTCCTGTGCTCCCTAGTACTTCCCCTCTCCCATGACTGAGCTGGGAAAGCAGTGGAAACAGCAGTAAGAGCAGAAGCCTGGCTCAGGGGTTTCTGAGGCTCCCAGCCAACTGCCAGTAGAGGGAGTAGTGGTGCCCCTCCTGAGATGCATTTTCTGCCTCCTCTTTAGGCAAATGTGTCACCCAGATTGCTCTCCACTCCAGCCAGGGGGAGAAAGGAGATGTTACAACCCTTGCCTTCTGCAAAGAAGTACTAGAGAAAAGAGGATCTCTTTGTTTGAAACATGATTTAAAAGCCTTCTGACCCACAAAGAGCTGCATGGTTGGACTGGAAAGAGTCCCAGCTCCCATTTGAATTTCTTGTTCCAAAATTCTTGAATTTCTTATTCAAGTCTAGTCATCTGTAGCCTGCAGAGCACTCAGGAATGTGGCCCTGATGAGTTCCACACACACCACCACTGTACGTACACACCTGCCACACACAGCATAAAGGAACACTGCACAAACACATACTGCACACTACATGCCCACATGCTGCACATACATGCTTTGTTCAGCATACATGAATGCTAGTCAAACACACTCTGTATGCAACATGCAAGCACATCTCCTATATGCATTGTCTAAAGAGCCAATGCCCATATTCATTTGCTTGCATGGTGATAAGCTTACTTAGCAACACAAATTCCTTTCTGAGACATTTCTTCTTTTTCCCTTCTTCTCTTCTTGAAGCTTTGTCCTGCCTCAAAGGACAGTATCATGCTGCACCACTCAACAACACCAAGAAATGTGTTGACAGCATCCAGCACTAGTGAACTCCTCCTCTTAATCTGACATCTTCTAACCACCATTTGCAAGTATCCCAAGGAAACTCTAAATGCAAACTCTAAAATCTAAAGCCCTTAATGCAAAACAATTAATTACTAGTAAAAAATAGATTCTCTTTAGGCCTGAAGAAGGGTGCTTGTGCCCAAAAGCTTACAAAGAACAATTTTTCCAACTATTTAGTTGGTTGGGTAGGGCTGTAGGTTGGTCTAATAAAAGATCTGCTCAAAGAGCCTTGTCTGCCTATGTCCTTAGACCAACGCAGCTACAACCAACAACCCTACTAGTAATACTGACATTTGTAAAGCCTTTCTTTAAGATGGGATATAAGCGAGACTGGGGTCTCACACTGCCTGCCAGCAATCCCGCCTCTTCATCCTTAAACAGAATGAAACTCATCAGAAGGCTATAAAATAAGTTAATTTGCTCCACATGCAACACTCAAGCTATGCACTAAACTCCAGGAAAATCTGAATGTGAATCAACAAGAATTAAACTGGTGAATGTGCAAACAAAACAGCAAGGTTGCTGTCCAGCAGTGTCTGCTACTTTAAACTCAAAAAGCTGATTGCACTTCTCTTTAGTAAGCCACACTCTAGTTATAGTGCAGTCTGTTTCTTATGTCAATCTCCAACACTCTGTCCTTTAACTGTAAGTGAAAGCAACTGGTCCCCTACTAAGGCACATCTGCTCCAAGTCCATATTGCAACAGGGAAAAAAAATGACACCTTCAGCTATATAAACCAATAAAGATTGTCTGATTTGGTTTGCCCCTGTTGCTATCAGGCAAGCAACCTACTGGGTTAAAGACTGGTGACATCTGCTAAAAAATGTCAAGAGTGAGGGGAACAGAAAGGTAATGAATCACACTGAATACCGAATGCAGTGCTAGAGAGAGAGCCCATGCCACTTCACCATCTAATCCACACTGAAGACAAGAGCCGTGGACAATTGTTACCAAGTCAATGTATCTAGTTATCAGTGATCTACAGACATAGAGATCTCTTGCCCTCAATATATACTGAGAGAGACATATGTCAAAAAATACATGAAGAATATGTGAAGCATGTGAAATTGAGCTCTCAAAAGTCAGGAAAAGACCGAGTTAACTATGGTCCCTTGCACATACAAATATGACACAGCCCATATTGAAATAATCACATGCTCTTCTCCCTTAAATAATATAGTATGATATGATACATTTCCCTATGACCTGAAAGACAAAAGTGTAGCAGCTTTGTTCTTCTCTGCATGCATTTTAACTGAGAAACAGTAGCTTCCTCTTGGGGAAGGGGTAGTTAATGGAATTTCCAAGGGAATATGTTAAGACAGAAAAAAAATCCACAATGTTGAAATATTTGATGAGCCATTTACCCAACTGCCTAATACACCTTATAAAACTGCAGGAGTGAACCCATTAGATGTGCAGCATCAGTAATTTGCTGAAGATAGACAGACTGCCCGTCATCCCAAGAGTTCCAAAATCATGTCATACCACACAACATCATAGAGGTAGTTAGCCATGTTAATCTAAAGTAAGGCAGAAAGCAAAAAAAAAAAATCCAACTCCACCACGTGCTACCCACCAAAGACAAAAGAGCCTCGTTTACCTTCATCACGTTTGCGTTTGTTGCTTTCAGCACTGGGGGATGTAATTCCCAGAATTCCACTAATGGAGTAGGAGGAGCCTGCTGAGTCAGTGTTCACTGAAGACACTTGGGTCACAGACCCTGTGGAGGCTGTAATTAAAAGCAAAGCAGTCGGTATGAGGACTAGCCAGAGTGTATGTGAGCCAGGCCCCCGCACTTGCTGTAGGACCACCCTATGATATGATAGGGAGTTTTGCATTTGGGTGCTCTGAGCCTTAATACAATCTGACTATGAAAGTCACCTCCTATATAGCAGGGCATGCACTCACAGATTGGGGGAGATTCTGTATTCCTTATGTATACAAAATCCCACTGCCTTCAGGAGAGGCTTCATGTGGGCAAGGAATGCAATTTGAGGACCCAAAGTAGTGTCTGGGTCAGGATTTGTTCTGTTCACTTTCCTGCTCTCAGCACCACTGGGGTCCTGTTTCCTGGTACCAACTTTTCATTGAAACCACCAGCTGGTAGAACCAATGGTTTGCAGAACACAAGTACTGAGCATTCAAAAACCATTAGTCAAACTAAAAATTGTCAGATGGGCTTAAAAATTCATTTAAAAAATATGGGCCTTTCCTGCTTGCCTCTTAATGCTGCAGCACTGATGATTTTGACCTTTTCTCTAAAAAGATGAAGGATAGAAATGTACTTTCATTTTTTTCAGGAGAAATTTGATTCTCACCTAATGGTTTAATTCCAGCATCTGGGGCTTTAAGTTGTAGTAGTTTATTCATGGCTTTTACTTAAATGATACAGTAGAAATATTATTATTGTTATTGTTATTGTTGTTAGTAATAGTAATAATAATTACATGATTCGTGGTTATTGGTAAAAAACATACAATAAAATTCCACATTCTTCAAATTTAAACAAAAGTAAAATTAAATATAGTATATGATACATAAAAATAAATAAAATGAAAAAATAGTAGAATAACAAGGAATTCAATATGATTTTGGCCCTTATTCTTTGAGCAAGTAACACAAATGTACCTAAAGGTTATAGGACAGGCTCTAAGTTGTTAGAGAGGAGCCAAATTCTTTTTTCTTCATTAGCCCAGCTCTTAAAATTTTCCATGAATGGAGAGATCCATTTCCCTCTTAGTTCTTTAAAGAATGAGTTAGGCCACTGTGCCAGTGCACCTTTGGGTGCTTGCCACCTTAAGGGCTGGAGGCAAGCAGCCAGCAGATGCTTGATTCAGGCAGCCATTTTAGGACCCAGCACACACAGGCTGGGGCAGCAGTCTGCTGCTAGCAGCCGAGGGAGTAACATCAGCCAGCTGAACCATTGCTCCTGGAACAACTTGGAGGTAAAGGCAGGAGGTATGGGGATGGCAGGAAGCTCCTGGTCCTGGGCATGATATGAAACTGCACCCTGCCAGGTAAGGGGAGTCTGGCAGGACTGTCTGTGGCAGGACAGCTGCCAAGAAATACCAGACCAGCTACCCCTCCTTCCCTCCCAGTGAAAGGCAGGTAGGGGCACCTTAACCCTGACCCCCAACATTTGGTGGGTAATTGTGAGAGCAAAGTGGGGCCAGGCATGCCTATAGAGAGGCAGCTGAGCCCAGCAGAGGTATGATACCCCAGAGGCCCCAAGGCAGGTAGTATTAGTATGGAGGCCCACACAGAGAGACACTCAAAGGACTGTGCATGTGTGGGGTGCAGAGTAGGGGTGCTGAGGGCAGTCTAAAGGGCTGCACCAGGGGTGTACTGAGTAGGGCTGTGAGGGGCAATTTGAAAGGCAGTACATGGGCCAGACCCAGGAGTGAGATGAGGATCAATTTGCCCAGTGTGGGGCTAGGGGTAGAGTCAGCCCAGTGTTTGGCACAAGAAAAGGCCACATAGAGTAGAGGAGCTCGAGCAAACTGGAGGTGCTGCATGTGGCGAGCCAGAGTGAGAGTAGCAGAGCTGATGGCTGAGTGGGAATGCTCAACAGAGCAGGACAGTAAAGAGTGGCCCAATGAAGGGTGGAGTGCAAGAGGCCCCTGTGAGAGGGGGGAGGAGTAAGTTTGAGTGTGAAAGAGGCCCAGCAGTGTACTGAGTCTGTCCCGGCCTGAAGCCGGGGAGCAACAATAATCTGGATGTCATCTGAAAGGCATGGGCCACGATGTAGGGAAGGTATGGAGCTGTGAATAGCACCCCCTGACACTGGGGTAGTGAATGGGCAGCCACCCACTTAATATATTATGCTAACATGGCAGCCAAGACAGGGCAGACTGCCCTAGGCAGGTGGGCAGGCTATCACGAGATCTAGCCCCAGGAAGGCCCCCTATCACAACCACAAATAGTGATTTAGATCATCTATCTTATTCTTCCCAAAAGAGCATATCCTACCCGAATATGCGGTCTGACACTACCTCCCCATGATAACTGCAGATCTCATTAGAGTGAATCACAGTCTCATAATGGCCTCTCATTGTTTGTGGTTTTGTATTTCAGATGAATAGTTTCCTAGACAGTGATTCTCAACCTGAGTGCTGTAGCACCTTGGGGTGCATTGAGATCCTTTGAAAAGTGTCCCAAGGTGTGAAAAGATAAGCAAGGTGTGAGGAAATAAATAGATAACTGCAGGCTCGGGTTTGTCTCTGCCTGGCCAATCTCCCATCCCCACTTTCCGGCCTCTCTGCAAGAAGCTAAGCACTGTAATATATAAATTAGTTTTTACCAAATTGGGTGTCACTCAATTCACAAAAGTTATAGAGAGGTGCTTCGAGTCTAATGATGGGTATTTTGAGTCTAGGGTGGGGTACCTAACATCCAAATAGGTTCAGAACCACTTTTCTAGAATAAAGGAGTACTTTATTAATTTCAAAAAGGTGAAGTTTAAGAAACTATCATTGCCTGTATATCTGTCTACATGGTGGCATCTTTAATTCTTAAATTTTATATCCTGTTTTAAATATGGGAGAATATTGGGTTAGGCCATTTGTCTGGAGGAGAGAATAAATATTATTTAACCACCTAAATAAGGGTTTATTTAGAAGAGAAGAGGCTTCTAAAATGCATTTCTTAGGGTGTCCAACATGTATACAAGCACTATGTTTTATTCAGTAATTTATTCAGTAATCATCTGGGGCTTTAAGAAAACGTTTTAAAACAAAACAAAACAGGTAAAGAGACCAAGTGAGATGAGAGTCATGAGAAAATCATGAGAACTGGTGACAGTGGTCAGGCTGACCCCATTGTCCACCATGGCAACCAATACGGTCTCATTGCTTCCTCATACTCTTCCTTCAATTGTCTTTGCCTAACACTTAGATTATCAGCACTTCGGAGCAGGAACTATTTTTTGTTCAGTTTTTGTACAGTGCCTAGCTGGTCCAGGACTAGGGCTCCTGGGCACGACAATAATAATAAAAACAGAAGCCGCACTGAGTTCATCCTGACTGCACACTGCTGCTTTGGAAGCCTGGTTATGACATCATTCAAACAGTTTTTACGTGCAGCTCACAAGGGTGCACACTATGCTTTGTCCAGAGTTTATCTTTTTAAAGTATGCTCATTCTGGGTGATATTAAATATAACACCATGTTGGAAGCCATTACCAGTAATTTAAAAATTAATGCAATATGGAGTTAACCTTAAGTCACAGCCCAAAGCTGCTTTGGAATGGCAGTGTTGGCAACCCGACCATCCTAGTATCTTTGGTATTAAACATCCTGATCCTTCAATGCCTACAGCAAAGGAAGAAGTGTCATTCCCCAACATGATACAGAATGTTAAATATGATGAAAGTACAAGTCTACCTTCCTACCACAGAAAGCTTTTGAGGATGATTACTCAAGACTCGTATGATCAGGGGACAACAGGGCAGGCCCCACGAGGAGAGGCTACGGGACCTGAACCTGTTCAGCCTCCAAAAGAGAAGGCTGAGGGGGGATCTTGTGGCCTGTTATAAACTAGTCAGGGGGGATCAGCAGGCACTGGGGGAGTCACTGTTCCCCCGAGCACTGCCAGGAGTGACCAGGAATAACGGTCACAAGCTGGCAGAGGGTAGGTTTAGGTTAGATATCAGGAGGCGCTACTTCACGGTCAGGGTGGCTAGGGTCTGGAACCAACTTCCAAGAGAAGTGGTGCAGGCTCCTACCCTGGGGGTGTTTAAAAGGAGGTTAGATGCACATCTTGCTGGGGTCGTTTGACCCCAGTATTCTTTCCTGCCATGGCAGGGGGTCGGACTAGATGATCTGCTCAGGTCCCTTCCGACCCTAGAAACTATGAAACTATGAAAGACAAAACTATACTGTCTAGGTGTTTAATTATCAGTTTTCAGCTTTAAGAGGTGAATTGGGTTTGCCCTGAATATGATCTAATGTTTAGCTCTTACATAAGGCACTTCACATCATCAAGTCTAAATAAATTAGCTCATAAAACAACTCCTATGAAGCAGAAAAATAAATATTAGTATACCTCCTCAGGAAACTGAGACATCAGAGTTAAGTGACTTGACCAAGGATACAGAGGGAGTTAGTGACAGAGCCAGGAATTCTGCTTCATGTTCCAATACAAACTCCATCTGTAATCTTGGGTTCATCACTTAATCTGTCTGCCACAGCCTTTTCAGCCATATTTACATACAGCACAGGAATGTGAAGAGAAATAGTCAATGTACTATCTGGATTTTGTAGGCAGAAACAAGTTGCACCCAAGCTGTAGGTCTCCAGTGACTGAAAGACCACTTAGAGGTAGGGTAACAAGGAGACCTGCTACACGCCACAAGCCAGAAGGGGAAGAAGCAAACAGCATAGCCCAGGTAGAGCTGGCACACCCAGAAGCTGTATGGGATGTGAATGAAAGCAGTTTTCCTTGGTTAGAACTGAAACTGCAAGACAACTGCAACACTGGTGCTATCTTGGAGGGGAGGGAAGTATTATTTAGTTATGTAAGTTTAGAGCTGCCAGCCAGGATTGTCATTGTTATTGTTACTGTGCCCATGTGCACTCTAAGGTTCTCTACAAGTGACTACCAGTCACTCCATGGTCAGGGATGATCTGAGCAGACACATATCCTCTGCAACATCAGGCCAAGAGCCCAGAGTAATGTGGCAGTGGATGGGGAAAGGGATGGGCTAACACATTGCCATTCCATAGCAACTAACGCTTGCATCATTATGGCAAGGAGAGTCCAGCATCAGCAGCCCACTTATATGCTACAGCAGTAGCATCAAGATGAGCCATTTGGATTCAGTCATGGGCAGATCAAATTGCAGTTAGGATTTCCCCATGCATAAATAAATACTAAGTCCTCTGAAGGCAGTGGGAGTTGCACCATTGATTTTAATGGCAGAAGAATCTGTCCTTAAACTATCATTCAGACTACTTGCTGAGGATCTCATAGGCATTTCTAGGTAAAAAGGTTCAAGACATTCAGACAGAGGATAATTGGTTTTGGCTTGGTTCATACAGCTGTAAGAATCAGACTGGGCATTTGCTATCTCAAAGCAGTTCCCAAGGATTCAGTTCAGTTTCCCAACCTCCTCAAATGAATATGTATTATCCCCATTTCACAGAGAACGTCACTAACGCATGAACTAATTAATGGCCCAATTCTGTCATCTTCACTCACGCTAAGTAGTACCTTACCTCCCAGTGAATATTTGTGGAAGAAGGGGCCATAAATAGGGGTGTTTCAATAACGACCTAGTAAAATTCCCAAACTCTTCTGGAAAAAGCTAGGGAGAGAATTCACACCTCCTGGACACTGCTCTCATGCCCTCACAACCCAACCATCTTCCCTGGCTTTCAATCGAGGAAACTGCCAAGGAACACCTGTCTACCAAGAAATCCAATACAAATTTCACCTCCTGAAATGAATGGACAGGAGAACCAAACTTCTGGTTCAAGTGGAGAAAACAATGTCCAGCTCTGCCTTCCATAAACTGTGCTTGCAAAAAAAATATTTTGTTTGAGGAATGTTCCACCTCACCATTTGGATAAAATGTGTATAAAGAAAGCACAAGCAGCATACAAGCAGCTGTCTAGGACAGCATTTAGAGAGATATCACACATTCACTGTGTGAACTGAAACCATAGGCTTCATAGACAAAATTAATATGTATGCTGATCGGGTGACTCTCTCCAGATGTGTGTTCTATCAAAACCCAAGCAGGGCAAATAACTCTTAGCTGAATACTGATGGCCTGCATCTGAATTGGGGAGCAGCAGGGAAGAATAAGCAGAGAAAGTTTGGAAAGTTTTGCTACCTCTTCACTCAAGACTGCAGGTCCACAAAGGATTATGGAAGGGATGGTTGATAAAAGAAAAAACACATTCAAAACTACTTACTGACTAATGATGCAGAAAATGTTATGAATAAGTATCCCTTTCTTGATTTATTACTTTAATTATCTGACATTCTATAGACCCCCATTAGTGGGGGTTTTTGGTTTAGATTTCAATTTTCTGTCTCATGGTGAAAGCTATTTATCATAATAATCAGTAAAATTCAAAACCTTTTAGCAGTATTTATAAAATTCATTTACCATGTTCAGCCCTTGGAGAATGACAAAGAAGGCGCATTAGTACGTGTGCTGAAGTGTTTTATGCAGAATTATCTGTCCATAAGAATGATTAAAAGTTCTTTAGAATATTCGTATGCTATTATGTTATTTTCAGTATAGAAAAAGTTTTCCTTACCTATGCTGTGACTAGAGGCTGGTACTTGCTGGTTAGGCGGCTGCTGTACCTTGGTCCGTATGATCCTGCATGCAGTTATAAAGAAACAAATGGCTACTTACTGCTAAGCATGCACACTATAGAAACTGCAGGTAAATAACAGCATTGCGTGTGGACAGGGCATCAGACATGATTCTGTCAATTCGAGATACTTTGCTCAGAAATAAAACATCATTTCCTTGGATTATTACATCAAACCAGAGAAAAAAAAGGGCAGGTGGGCAGGTAAACTTGTGGGTAAATTTTCAGAAGTGCTAAAAGCCCAGATTTGCTAAGGCCTTTAGATGCCTAATTCCCATTGATTCCATGTGAAATCAGTGGAAGTCAGGCAGGTAAGCACTTTTGACAATCCCGCTAACTGTCTACCTGCCACTTTAGCAGCTAAATGCCTTAAAAATTCTGGCCCTGGATCACTTTATAATATTGAGCTTTTCTAAATCATTTGGGCCCACATAGATATTTAGGCATCTCTTATTCAGATAACCTAACTCCCGTTAAAACAGGACTTTATGCACCTAAATAGCTTTGAGGATCTGGACCTCAGGCACTTTTGAAAACTGTACACCAAATGACATGTGGCATTCGACACAAAAATCCTTGGACCAATGCAAATCGTCAACATGCAGTGATGACATTGGCATAAGTGGGGACTACAGACCAGCTTCTGCTCTCTTTTTCCTGAGTGAACAGCAGGAGTAATTCCCTATGTTAACAGAGTTACTCTCAGATTGCACTAAAGCAGAATCTTTTCCGGCCCTGCATGTGATATAGAAAGATGAAGAATTGTAAAAGAAAGTGTGAGTGCTGTCTTACTGGAGGGGATTATCAAGAAAGGCAATGGGAAAGTTGTGTCAAAAACTCCAGTGACAATGTATTGTTAATGGGAGAATACATGGTTTGAAACTTCCCCCAGTGGTGTAAATGCATAGTTTGCCATTATCGTCAATGGAAAGAAGAGTGAGCCCTTAATACTGACTGTTGAGTGGTCTTTACTAAAACAGTATATAGTTCACTGACATGCTTCTCATAGTATGTGAGTATGGTTTATGTCCAGTTCTGACAGAATGCTGGGGTAGTGATTTCCCCTGTGGCTATTTAACAAGCTAGATTTCCAGTGCCTTCCTATACCCCCCACCTTTTTTTTTTTTTGCACATTGAGATGTTCACAAAAAAATGCCAAAACTTTATTCCTGAAAAAACTGTGTAAAGTTATAGTGTGGTTCTGCATTTGTTTGAGGAAAAAGAAGCCTAACAATTATTCCCAGGCAACTGTTTATCTTTCAGTCAACCCCACTTTTATGTCAAATCAACTCTCTGCTAATTTTTTTTCTGTTCCTGCTAGAGTCTTTCTATTACTTACCAAAATTCAGCAGTAAACACAAAAAGGGCCCTTGTTCTTTTATACTGCTTTTCACCTACAGGTCCCCAAGCATTTCACCAAGGCAGTCAGCATCATCAACTACCTTATGGGGTGGGGAAGCACTTTGCCCAAGGTCACTCTCACCAGCCAGTGGCAAAACCAAGGCTAGAATCCACATCTCCGGAGCCCCCACCTGCAGGTTATCCACATAACCATGCTGCTTCCACGCATTTGCCTGCTAGGTGAAAACAGATGGTGTCACCAACTAATTCCTGAGATAGAGCCTGACTTTCTGTCTGTCTCTCCCATCTTGCTCTTGGACTTGGGCTTCTGAACAAAGCTGTGGCTCTGGGTCTTAGAACTAAGAGGCAGGAACTACTGAGTGGTAGCCCAGTTCTACACCAAGAGCTTTGTCACTGATGTGTGTGCCAAGTATGTTTAAGTCCCTGAAATAGGACCCAGACATATAGGACTGAAGCTGGGAAAAACTTTATTTGAGGTGCTCCAGTTGTCAAAATGAGCATTCTAGAGCTTCCTGTACGTAAATATCTTCATTTCAGGAGGAACAGGGCACCCAAGCACTTGAAACAGCAGGGATGTTTGCCGCCTATTTGAATGGAGCTAATAATCATGATTAATTAAGCTGTAATCATATGGACTTGATTCTATTTAGAAGGAGTATGGTATAATTAATATTCATTAATATCATTAATTAATAGTAATGCTGTATTAATATTCAAGGAGACTGTGCTCAAATCTGCCACCCAAAGGCTGCTACCTGTATGGGATGGACTCTCAGTCAGCTCTCCTCAGGGTAGTAGCTGCCACAAAAGCTGGACTGGGCTTGCTCCTCTGTCCCCAGCCTCCTCTGCATGAGGCAGGCAGATGTGGTGTGTCACAACTCTCCTCCACTTGCCCCAAAGACCATCTGGGTAGTCACTGTAGTGTACTGGGTTGTCCAGAGTTACTTCACACCATGCCAGACCCTATGGGGCAGCTTCTGTCAGGGTCCAGTGCCAGCAGTGAATGGGAAACATTTTTAAAGCATCCATAAACTTAACTCCCTCATTAAAAAGTGATTTCAATGTTTGGGAGCCCAAGCATCATTGCCCCCAGTCAGTGGGATTCCAGCTCCTAAAGGCCACATTTGTAAAGTATTTAGTTGCCCACAGATGTAGAAAGGCAGCTAGTTGCTTTTCCAAGGCACCCAGGACCCTTACCACTGGGAAAATCAATAGGCATTAAATATTTAAATACCCCTGAGGAGTTGGACTTAGGTTTCTTTGATATTCTCAAGAGGCACCTTTCTTTGTCTTTAGGTGCCTAAATAACTTAAAAATCTAACGTTGGTGCCAAAGTCACTTGTAAAAATGAGACTAGGCTTTTAAGTCACTTAGACACTTTTGAAATTGTTATATATAGTATAACCTACACATAGTGTGCACATGCATCTGGGTCATATTACATAGGATGGGGAACTGTGTGCTGGGTATTTGTATACTGTGGTACAGCACAGAGATTCCTGAGAATCGTTAAATCAGCAAGGAAGTCACCCCAAACAGGAGTCTAGCTCAGGTACTGGGCACTGTACTGAACACTCATACCCTACTCTGCTCCTGTGTTATAGTCCTTTATCCACTTGGTGAGTTTAATCATTTGCTTTTATAATTTGGCTTTCTAGCAAAATGGGAATCAACCCTTACCAAGGGTTATAGGGGAAAATACAGTCTCAAGAATAATACTTAAAGGTAAAAAAGATGGTGAAACTGGAAATATAGAAAAATTCTTTGTATATGTACCATCCCCTCCTTTCCTGTACCAGACCTCAGGTTGGTAACTTCTGTAAAACATGTCACATGCAATGGAATTCCAGATCTCCAACCTAAAAAGTCCTTTCTTGGGGCACTCAAACCTTCCTCTGACTGAACAGTCTGCTTGTAAAGGGCCTGACTCAGAATCATCCTCAATTCCTCCAGACATACCAGTGACTTCTGAAGGACAACTTCTTATGAGCAAGAATTCAGGATTAGACACTATTGCCCCAATACAGCAGAGTATTTAAGCACTTGATTAACTTTTATTTTATTAAAAAAGTCCAACTGAGTGGATTTCTGAGTAATGATGACCTGCAGGACTAGGGCCAAAAGTACATGGAATAAAATCTAAGTTTGTCCCTATATGGGGGTCTTACATGTGGGCATGAGTCCTGACATGCAAAATGTGGTCATAAGGTGACAGATCTGATTCTTCATATAAAGCAAACTGATTCAAACAGATTACATACATTTCGAAGTAACAAATAACAGAAGAATCTTTTCTAGAGCTGCAAATCAGGAAAAGAATGAGATTTCTAGTAAGAAAAGATGTTACTTTACAATTTTCAGATTTTTTTTAATGGACTGGCTATTTTTCGACAATATTATTATCCAGAGAAATAGTCAGGGATTGAAGAGAGAGCAACAGAAGAGGAACATATAAACTAGACTAAAACATGTGCAGGACATAGTAGGTCCATCTACACGTGCCGCTGACTGCGCAGTTGGTAGTGTGCAGTCCTGGAGGTGCATGTGTTGTTTTTGACCCTACTGCGCAGTAGTAGTGGCCACTGATGCTACATCACTGTATCGACAAGATACATTGTCGTAGCTTGTTGCTACAGGGATGTAGCATCTCACTAATGCACCCAGTTAGATTTAAACTCTTTATAGCAGGGACTGTCTGTCAGACATTTGCTATAGCTTGGCAAAGTGAGGCCCTCAGCATAATAATAAAAGCAATAATAGTAGTGCTAATAATAAAGGTAATATCAGTAGTGCTACCTATTGAAGATAATGGCAAAACTTACATTGATATCACTGGGAATGGAGTTTGACCCTTAGTTTTTCAAGAACAATAAATATTAAGTTTTTCTTTCAACTCCTAGGGCCAGATTCTATTCCACCTATTAAGATACATAAATGGACTAAGTCTGATTCTATTTTACCCTGCCTGAGTCCCTAAAAAACAGTTAATACAAAAGGTCCTCCTCTTTCTCACTGTTTCTGTGACTCAGTCGCAAGGGTAAGATGACAATGAGTCCATTTACATGTGTGTTAAGGTGCTTTTTCTAATGCGCATTAAATTTAGTACCTCCAAAGTGAGGCACTAAAGAAATGTAGATCAGGCTGCCTTAATGTGCAGTAATGAATGCGCATGATTTTTAAGTGACACTTAATGCACAGTAGCCTATTTTACTGCATGCTAGCCTAATTGCAGTTTTTTACATGACACTTTAATGCACAGCAAAATAGGCTACTGCTCATTAAAGCACATGTGTAGACGTGCCCAGTGTGTCACAAAAGTAGGTGCATTAATGGATTTTCAAGACTTGAACTGGGTGGAATCAAATCAAACTTAGGCACTAAGTCCATTTAGATGCCCAATGGGTACAACAGAATCTGACCCCTGTTTCCACTGAGCTTCTCAAACAAATCTCTTCTAGTTTTTTTGCCAAAGACTGTAAATCTGTAAATGCTATTGAATAATGCTGGAATTTTGTTCCAGTTAGGAAACTGTGGAGAGTGTTAAACATTCTGAATGGCCTGCACTGTCTTTGCATTTATCCAGGTGATGCTGTAACATAACATTGAGTTAGGCAAAGTAAGGCTACCAGGTATTTCTAAAAACCATGTAAAGTATTACTGATATTAAAATAGCAATTCCAGTAGCACATGCTGGTGGGGATCACAAAGCACACAGAAAGTAATACTTCACCTATTCACTACATGACCTTCTGTGCAGTTCAGTAAGCTATGTTCAGAGGATTTGGATGAAATTGCAGGAAAAACATCTTGAATTTTAAAACCATACAAAGAAAGGGCTTGTGGCACCACACAGCCTTTGTAGCCGTTTTTTAATGTAAAAGGATTTTACTGTGATACCTCATACTCTAGTCTCTGAAAAGGTCTCTGTACAGAATACTGCTGACAGAAAATGGAGGGATGTTCTGCACCAAGTAGCATACAAGAGAATGTCTAATGGCTTTGCATCAATTATGTTAAATACTTGTTACTGGTTTTTGAGACTTGGAGACATAAAATAACATTTCATTAGGTGTTTACCAAAGCTGTTGTGACATGTTTTTATCTCTGGTATGAACTTGTATCTCATCCATCAAGGGACTGAATGTTGGTTCTTTAAATAACTTGGCTAAGATGGAATTCAGAGGTGAACTAAAAAAATAACATAATGTTGTGCCTCTGACAGGGCCCAATCTTATGCCTTGGAAAATCAATAATAAGACTTTTGTAGCAAAAGATCAGGCCCTAGAGCAGCACCCAGCAAATGAAATTCCTCAAACACTTTACAAAATTAACTCAGGCTCAAAATATCCCTCTGGGTGGGGACTTTTACTATACTTATTTTTCAGGTGGGCAACAGAGGCTTACAAATATTACAAAATCAGGTTCCACCAGCCTGACTCATGAGCCATTTCTATGAATCTGGCCTTGGTGTCACGGAGCCAGGGACAGAGCTAGGACGCAAACCCAGAACAATGCCTCAAGGCCCCTCCTCTATCCACCAGGCCACACTCATTCCCATCATTGCCCCTTACGAATCTGGTTCAAACCTATCTTTAGATCAACAGGAGCCTAAAGCACTGGTAGCCTCCACTTTAACCCCAAGGAATGTTCATTTCATAAAATCCCTGCAAAAGCTAAACCCAACACTTTAAACTTTCTCGGTTCAAACAAGCATGGGACTTGAACAGCAACCGAGCTGAAGTGGAGGAGTGGAGAAGAAAGCTGCCTGGTGAAACCCGCTTGGTGATAGCAACTGCTCACAATGTACCCTGTGCTCACAGCTGTACTCAGCCTCTGGCTTTGCTGGTCACCAAAATCATCCATCCACATACTAGGTGGCTTGAAAAGGACCATAAGAAAACAGTTTCATGTACCAAGAAGGAGATGGCATACAGTTGAACTACGACAGCACCTTTCTGGCGCTGTCCAAATCTCTACCTGTTAATCGAACTGACGCTGGGCACGGTGTCGTTGTCACACACTCGCTCGGCTAGAAGTCTATCCCTGATCTCCCAGGCAAACATGGTGGGATTTTGGCGTTTATACTCTGCGATTTTTTCGACAACTTTGGGTGTGGCGACCTTTGGTTTTGATCCTCCAATCACTCCAGGCTTAATACTCCCGGTTTCATAGTACCTGGCACAGAATCCAAAGCAGAGCATAAGTTATCAAGAACTGGCAAGAAACAAGCTATGAGATTTAGAGAATGCCCAACTGTAGTGTAATAGATCTCCAGTAAATTCTGAGATAAATCTGCATTTTTACTCACACATCCTGGCTGTGTAGCACTTTATCACCTAACAGATTAACTTATAGTAATTGGAATTGGGCCCCAGTATAGAATATATATTTTTCCCATAATAGCAAGGCAATAGAAACAATGCAAGATTAAAGGGCATGCTGGGACCTGAAATTAACTGGAAATATGTGTTATTAATCAGACACAGTGGCAATAATAGAAACAAATCACACTGAAGACTGTTTTTGCAGTGAAATCTTTTGTAGTAAATTACTGTTTCTAGGGAAATTCACCTTCATTAATGTAAATGGCTTGGCATCTTTTTACAGCCAAATGAAGGCCAGGTACGTTACTACCATGAGAAGTATTTGCAGAGCACATTCCAAGTAGATATGCCAGTGTGACATTTTGTGGGAGTCTGTTTTATGGGAGTTATGGTTTCAATTGCCAATTTTTTATGGGAAACAAATATTTTCATGTAAGGCTTTTCTCAGGAGAACAGGACACTGTGGGGGAAGTCACTCTAAATGATACAACCTGATCCCATAACCTTCTTACACATGCACAATCCTTACTCACAGTAGTAGCTGTATTGATGTCAGTGTGTGTGATTACTCATGTAATTAAAAAATTCATCACCAGGAGTGGTAGGCTTGGGCTGTTTAGTGGCTTTTCCACTGGTGTAACTCAAACTGCCTTCAATGGAGAGAAAAGAATCCATTCCAGCTGAAGGTCTGGCTTAACCTTTTTTAAAAATATTTTTTAATAAACAAAAGCTTGAAAATATTGCTAAAAACAGCTGTCCTGTCCATCAAGGGCAGGGAAGAAATTCAGCTAAAGATCTTCCCCAAAACCTCTATGAGTACCAAGCATCAAGGGCGTTGTATGAATTATGGCATAGCCCTGTTTGTTCAGTGGTGCCGTGCACATGGTAAATTTTCTAAGAGATAAACATAAACTCTGCACTAACCACAAAAGGAGCTAGTACTTGCTTCCCCATCAGACCTCCTCTTGCAAAGTTCTACAACCAGCATGCCTGCTGATTTCACCTACATTTGGAACAGAGATCCTGACAGCTGCATTACCTCTCCTAACCTAAATCTGTGTGCTGACCATGATAAACCCTATACTTTATAAGAAACCACCAGCTAACTACATAAACCTGTGCAATGAATGTGTCTTCACGGCACCAATTTGGCCTCCATGCTGCATGCAAGAAACAAAAAAACCCATCCCCACAAACCTCTCTAGGGTATGCTGGACATGGACACCAAAGTCAGGCTTCATCCCCAGGACAGCCACATTCATCACATTTCAACTGTTACAGGATTTTTATCTTACTGCAGTGCTTTGCTCTCCTAAAATCCCTTTCTTGGGAGTGACATGATGATGTTTGTGCCTGTTTTCACAAGATCTTGGAACAAATGGTCTGTTCCACTTCTGTCTATGGACTCACTGGAGAAATACTAGTAATGGAAGGTGATAAGCATCTGCAGTGGGTTAACCCTTTTGCTTACCCTGGGCTAAGCCTAATGAATCTATGAGTAGGAAGTAAAACTTTGCTCCTTTCCTGGACCATGTTCTTGAGTGCATAAGAAACTAATGGCAAGGACACGATTGTACAACAAACCTAACAAAACCATGCTTACGAAAAAATTACAATTCACCCTGACCCTGTAAGCTCTCCTATGTGATCCCTCGTGAATAAATGCTACAGAACCAGGCTCTGATATACTTGGTGCTGTACAGGTAACTGTTCACAGTTTTCATGGGGCAAATCAGAAATCAACTATATTGGTATTTCTTTGTCCACCTATGGCCCCCTTGCTCCCTCCCCATGTTTGTGTGTGTTTGTGTGTGTTTTGATTGCTGGTTGTTGATCTTTCTTTATTGTTCTTTCCAGCTCTGGAAAATCTACGCAGCAGGAAAATATGCCACTGACAGATCACTTTGGTGATGCATTTTGGACTGCAGAGACTACCAGAACCCTGCATTACCAAAGCTGCTGGTGGTGGTTAATGACACTGCCTTCTGGAGGACTTAGGCTTGAAGGTTAAGGCCTCAAATTTAAAAAACGTTTAGATGGTGCTCCACTCCACATTGCAAGGCCCATCTGACTTCAGCATATTTTCAAAAATTACTTAGGCATTTATTTACAAGACTCACAGTCAAATGAGTCCACTGCATATTGCAATGGTGAGCAGTGTATCATGTAACTGCCTTTAAAAGTCTGCCTATGTGCCTGATTTGAAATCAACAGAAATCAACAGCAAGATTCCCATTGATTTTGAAGGGTGCAAGATGAGGACCTAACAGAATCACCATCATAGTAATTTAATCTTCATTTCCCTGTAAAGCCACCATCCAAACTGCAAGCTGGCAGAATTCAACTGTGTGCCCTCCACACCTGAGTGCCACTATGTTTGACCTGGGATGAGGTCCATGGAGACTACAGGTCCCAGAATGCAATGCTCCTTCTTGATCTGAGCATTCTGGCCTCAACTCCATGTTAAAGATGAGTGTGGCTGCAATCTGTTTGATTTTATGCAAATTAGAGATAGTCCTTGAGCTCCCTGAAAACCTGCCGGTGCGGTCCTCATATGGGTGAAGGGCGGGCATCTCTGTTGCAGGGTTTTGTGAGCTATCTGCAAAGATTTGTTTTTGTTCTGCAACAGTCCAGGTTTTTACTCCAAATGCTCATATTCATCTCTTCCAATGGTCTTTATTTTTGCTAAGGTTCTATAAAAAAAGCCCATGGATTCATCAATTTCAATTCCAAAATTCAAAATGAAATGATTTAATGTGTGTTCATTTTTTTCCCACACGCAGCTCCAATTACAGTGACATTTTACCCACTGTAATTATTAGTTATGAAAATAATGAGCTATGAAATTCCAATTTATTGTTGACAACTTAAATAACAAAGCTCCAGAGCTGCACTCTTAGCTCCATAATGCAAATATATCTAATGACAAATCTATTCAAAACTGAAACACTAAAACTGCTGGACATTTCACTAGTAGGTAAATGAGTTGCCTGTTTATTAGCTTTACACTGGTACTAATAGAAAAGATGCCAGAATGCTGAGGTACCACAGTTAGGACTATTTCCATTCACACTAGGTTTAAGGACCTGCACTCAGAGAAGATTCAAAGATCAAACAGAATGAAGTAGCCTTTGATAGGCAGAAAATAAAATACATGAAAAAGCTCGCTCGCTCTCTCTCTTTCTCTCTAAGAAAAAAAGTAGTTAGTGTCTTTCCACATACATACCCATGTAAATTCAGGAATCTCTTCACTGAATTTCTATTGGATCTACATGTATATAAAATTAATGCTTGTGGGAGAAGAAGCAGACCTGCTAGTATTCAGAGATCTTCCATGTACCTTCAGACTGTCTCCTCAGTCTTTCTAGCAGTCCACTGAATAGGACTGTGTAGAAGAATTCAAATATAGATGACCATAAAGAATGGGGTTTCATGAAAAAAGGGAAAGATGGCTGAATTTTTTGAGAAGATGTATAATTTTGCCAATTTTTTTTCTCTCTGAGTACTACGTTTGTCACTATGAGATTGCTACTGCAATTAATTTAGGGTGAGATTGTGCCCTGCCAGATAAATGTTTCCTCTCTCTGTATGACCAATAAAAAAAGCTCAGTTAAAACTGGTGCAGGAAGTGAACGTCAAAATACGGCTAATACCAGTGGGATGACAACAATGAATGTAATTGTTAATTCTTGGTAAACACTTTAAAAACTTTTCTAAGAGATAAAGAAAAGAAAATAGAAGGCAATTAAAAATGAATTTGCCAGCCTGGAAGTTCAAAGTGTATAACATATCTACCACTCTGGAGGATTTAAAATCAATCATAATTACAAAAAAAATTCATACTTGTTTACAAGCTATTAAAAAAGGTATGATGTTTTTCTCAAAATTAAATCAAGTTAATAACAATATTCTAAAGGGACAGAAATTTTTTAATGTATTATATTGCTATGCTGCTTTTGAGCATCTTCCATCTGAATAACTGGTACCTTTCGGAGTATAAGAATTAAGAGAGGGAAAAATTATTTAGTGTAGTCCATGCTCCAATTAGGAATACATTTTATTACAAAAATAAAACAAGCCTTCAAATGAAATTACTGGGACCAAATTCAGAAAGAGAAAATGTAAATGAACATGCCGACTGACAACTGTCCTTGGCCATTTAGGTAGTAATATTATATGCAAGAATAAATATTCCTTAAAAAACAAAAGGAGTAGTTTCATCGAATGAGTCATAACTTCTGGGTTTTTCATTTTACTACAAATGATCCACAAATTTATCTATTTGTTTAATACAGGCAGGTGCAGGATACATACCACATGTGATATCCTCCACTTCACTTCTTTAGAATTACTCCCAAGAAATGTTGAGTGAGCTAAGTACATAAATAACCACTTGTGTTTCCCACAGTAGACATGTAAAATTGCAACCAGCCAGTTCTAAGTAAACTCTTGTCATTCTGAGCCATTTGATAAAAATTCTCCCATCTTCATTTGACTGCTGTCATATTTTATAGACTTTGATTAAGGGACAGTGCTTGATATTTTTCTTTACAGACACAAAATGATTTGTTGTTCTCCCTTTACCTGCCAAGAATTTTGCTGACACAACCATGGCTGACCCGTAGTTGCCTCGAAATGTCACACGGTCTGACACCTTGATGGGCAAGTTCCACGATCCTCTGGCGCACAACATCAGGAAGTGGACGACCATTCACAAAAACACCCCCTAACTGATTCACTCCTCCATGTCCTGAAACACATGGGAAAAAAAAAAACACAAGCGGGGGGGGGGGGGGAAAATTCATCTTTGTGATATTTGGAAGGAACTTTTCGACTGCAACCCTGCTCAGCCACAGAACCCTCTTTCACCAATAAACTCCTTCACCCCTCAAGAACAATTTAAACATTTTCAGACTGATGATTACTGCTTGCTGTTGAAAAAGGAAGGATCAACAAAGCTGAGGCCTGATTCTGTTTGCACAGCATTTTCATGCTGCTGTAATTCCTCAGACTACAAATGGAACCCATCCAAATCTAAGTGACATCCGAATCAGGCCCCCTGGTTTGCGAAATCCTTTCCCAATCACGTTTTAGGCCCAAATCTGCAGTAATCTGAGAATATTCCTACTGAAACCAAGGGAAGACTCTACATGAGCAAGAACTGCCTGGGGAGACTATGCAACTGCATGACAAAGAGGTGACTTTTATTCTGGCTAGAAAAGGGACACTGATGAAAAATAAGGCTGGGACAATTTTCCTTATAAATTTGGTTTTATTTAATAAGAAAAATGCTCTAACCTGAATTTAAATACCTTTTATTTTTTTCCAAATGACTGCTTAATGCCTAATTTAATCAAGAGAAAAAGAAAGGAATAATTTTTGCTGTTATAATTTACAGCAGCCTCTCCAGATATTATGATCCCACAAATGAAATGTGAACGCTTAGCCGAGCCCAATATATTATTCCTTTTCTAGCAGATTTGCACTGTTCACCTTTAGCAAGGTGAACCATATATCTGGTGTGAAATGGGAACCAGTTAGATGAATAGTAGCTAAACTGTGTAGAACCAATGAACATGTAATAATCCCATGTAGTCAGTGAGAAAATATAATTAACCCTCAAGCTGTTAATCATCCAAACTACTTATATTATAGAGTGGTGGAATTGAAAACAAGCAGTAGCAGTAGCCAGCATCCTTGCCAACATGGGAACAAAAATAACAAGGAAAATCTCTCCATGTATAGAGGACTTGAACTAAACAAAATAAATCAGAAGCCTCAGTGGGGGGGGGGGGGGAAACAACCCCCCACAAAACCAAACCAATTATGTAAACCTATTTTTATTTCAATCCAGTGACAGATAGCTGTCAAACTTTGTAAACCCCTTCTAAAACTGTCAGGTCACATAAGGAGCCCACATAAAATATTTGATTGCTAAACCATTTTAAGCGTGGGAAGAGCAGACTCTCACTGAAGTTCCTTTTCAGTTTTCAAAGTGACTCTATTTTTTTTCCCCAGCAGAAGAGTGCTGAGAGGAAGCTTCAAGTTCAAGGTGTTTCTGCTACATAAAACGAAGTTGATTTGGGCCATATCAAGGGGCACTTTTTGCTGCATTTGCCAAATGAAGGCAGCCCAACATTGGCAGATGAATCCTAGCTGGTCTGAAGCTGAAATTCTTTTAAGGCCCCGGGGTGGGAGCGGGGGGACACCCTTGTTGTTTGTAACGCTGGGGAGCATAGACAGGTATCACTGCCTAACGTGGAAATAAAGGAGCCCTGGGGGTCTTTCGCCAAGGACTGAGACCAAGCCACGACTGCAAACACTACAGAGCCCTGGAGCTGCCCTGGAGAAGCAGCTCGGGTGGCGAAGGCAGGGAGGCTGGAAACGTCCTTGCCTCCACCGTGCACGAGTGGGGCTGGGGGGAGCCTGGAAAGCTGCCCACAAAGCCGAGACCCAGCGCGGCCGCAGCTCTCCCGCGGTGCCCGAAAGCCAGGAGGGAAATGAAACAAAGGAGCCCGGAGTGACCCTGGCGCGGCCGAGCCGGAGGGCCACTGCTGCCGGGGCCGGGCTCCTACCTGCGCCCCTGCCCTGCCCTGCCCTGCCCTGCCCTGCCCCGCCGGGCTCGGCTCCTGCGGGCGCTTCCCTGCAGTGACCCCCACCCCCAGGGCACGCGGGGGAGGCTGCATCCGCGGATCCCCCGCAAGGAGCCCGGGAGGCAGCCCCGGCGGCCGCGGGGAGGGAGCCGGGCCGGGCCGGTCGTACCCACTGCTGCCGGGGCTCAAGGGCACCGCCGGGCCCTTGGCGGGGCTCCCGGGCGTGGGGGGGCGCGGGCACGGCCCCAGGAAGCGCCCCGCCGACGGGGCAGGAGGGTTTCGCGGCGCTGCGCGGCTTCTGCCTGGAAGGGAGAAGGGGCGAGAAGGGGGCGCGGAGCTGCCCTCACTTGCTCGGGGTCTGTGCCCGCGAGGGGCGGGTGGCCGCTCTCCATGCAAACACCCGGCTGTGCAAAACTCGGACTGTCTCTACCCACCGCCCCGCGAGCACATGGGGGCTTGGACCCGGTGGTCTGCGGGGTCCCGATGATCTGCCACGACCCGATCGGGGGCTGGACCCGATGATCTGCGAGGTGCCTTCTAGGAAATGCACGGACACAGGCTGCACGGGGCTGGCAAGGCCACGTCCGGCCCTTGTGCCGGGCAGAGGGAGCCAGAGACACTCACTCCGTCCACGCGGCTGGGTAGCGGGGAGGGGGTGCACCATGCCAAGCAAAGCGTCCAAGTTTCCGAGCAAGTTTATAGAGTGCACAACTCTCTAGTGCCTAGAGCTAGGGAAACTTTACCAGGGCTCTGAGGCAGGAAGAAGGTAAGATGCATTTGCAAGATCCCGGCCTGCTTGAGTTGTCTATGTGTGTGTGCGCGCGTGGCAGGTGTTCATACACGCACTGCACACGCTCTGAACAGATATTTTCTTCAATGAGAAGCATATGTAGATGGGATATAAACATATGTGTGCAATACCTGGGTGCACACAAGGCACATATGGCATGAGTATCCTTCTGTCTATGTAATATGGTATTATGTGGAGACGCAAAGCATGCATACATGCCAACGTGCGTGTGTGGGCCATACACGTATGCGTGCATTTGTGGGGGGGGGGAAGCTGCATGTGCATTCGTGTCCACGAATAGGCACGCATATTGCAGAAGCTGTTGGAAGTATTCAGACCAGCAGCCCTGCCCTCCAGATCAGCCGTGAAGGAACGGGTTGCTGATTCACAACACAGCATTCCCTTTTTGTAACAAGGGCTATTAAAGAAAGTTTTATTTTTATTTTTAAAAAGAGAGGGAGACGGTTTATTAGAAATACTACTGTCAAAAATAAAACCAGGGCTGTCCTTTGTAAACAGTAAAAGCAGCAGTTTAAATGGGTCCTAAGGGCTGGCTGAAAATCCTGCGGCGGAAGGCAAAGCCAAGGTTGGCAATAGCGAGGAGCAACCCTCTGCACAGCGTTTTCTACTCGTTCATCCCATTTAGAAAAATACGAGACGTGCAAACAGACAGCCGGGTGCATGGGTCCTAGCTGTCTTTTAACAACTGCATTGGGTTTACTTGGGAAGTCTGCGTCTCCCCTTCCAGGCCTGCCCAGCCCCAGAAAGGCAGACCCTCGGAGGCTCCCCTGCTCAGCTTGCTGCTTAGGTGGATTTCAGCTGCAAAGGTTACCCCGTGTTAAGGGAAGCAGCTGAGTCAGCACATAGTGGAGTTTATTTTTCATCTCCCCCCTCCCCCGCCTCCAAACACACACACACACACACACACACACACACACACACACGATGGGTGCCACTCTCCCCTTTCCTGTTGCAGCGATCGGGTCCTTTCTCAGCCTTCCAAAAATGCAAACGTCCAATAGGAGACAAGGAAGTATATTGGCTTCTGATTATCATTTATGTTTGAAGGCTAATTTCAGCGCCGGGGAGATTAGGAAGCCTCAGCAAACCTGGCTCTTCTGGACGTCCTGGCACGTGCAGATCGGACGAGTTATTTATTAGGGGAAATGCCTTCGCATAAACTCTCTGCACTCCAGTCCTCCACACAGCCCAGTGTTTACAAACCTGCTGGTAAAGCAAAGGGCAATGCAGGAGGAAAAGTTGAGCCTTCGCAACCTTTATCATGAGAAAATAACAGATGGGGTGGGGGAAGGGGGCTTAAAAGCAGGTGGGGAACATGCTCTTAACCTGCGGGGTGTTTTAAGTGTAAGAAGAGCCACCACAAATAATAAAGATCTTCCCTTAGGAAGCTACTCCAGAGAGAGAAAAATCGCTTAAGTGAATTCCTAATCCATTCTGTCTACTGATTAAGTATTTTAACTAACGCACATGCAATTAAAAACCGATCTACTAAATGACTAGCCTCTACACGCGTCCATACCACAAATAGAAATATACGTGGGCATGCTTCCAGATGGTGATGAAGACAGATAGATAGATAGATAGATAGATAGATAGATAGATAGATAGATAGATAGATAGATAGATATTCACACACGTATGCATCTGTTCCCACCTGTAAAGATCTGATTTCCCTGCACAATGCAACTATACTGGGAGGATGCTGGGCACAGAGGCTTCTGGCTGCAGGTCTCCAGTTTTCCCCTCTACCGACAGTGAAGAAATCATTTGTGTTTGTTATTCTCGGGGCAGGAAAAAGCTCGGGCGTTACAAAGACTCAGCCTTCTGCTCAGTATCCAGGAATATGTCGCGGCATAGCCCGCCTGAGGCATTTCCGGGCTCTTTTATATGCCCAGGGAATTCAGCTACTGCTGGGCGCCTTTCTGCTCTCAAGCTGGGGAGCACTGAGCTGCAAACACAGGTTCGTCCGCGCTGTCCTCACACACGGATGCTGCACCGGCTGGCTGCTGAAGGCTAGATCTCCATTTGAGCCAAAACTGTGCCTGGCTGAGGAAGTAAGATTTGCTGCCTGAGCACAAGAGGGAGAAGTTTGATCGCCTTCCTCCAGAAGAATGATAGATAGGTTGCTGCTGCTGGTGCTGCCGCTATTTCAAGGCGCTTCACTAAGTAAAATGTGCTTCGTGGGAGAGACAGAGTGGCTACACATATACAAGGACAATCTAACCCCCGAATCTCTTCCGTGGGAGTCAGTTCCTTTAAGTCTTTTTAGAAGAAGAAAATACTGGCAAAAAGTATGACAATCAGTTTGTTATTTTCTGCCTCCATTTTCCCTTCTAAAATTCCGGCAGAAGATATTGATTTGTCATTATTTAGGTTAATGGAGGAAGCAGCTCGGTCCCTTGGTGGTTTCCTCACATATGAGCTCCAGTCAAATTAGCACAAAGGCAGCTAACTCCAGGAGAAATCTTGGGGTCCGGTTTTTTGGGGGTTTTTTCAAAGCGAACTGAACAGCTCCGTGTGCACATCACTGAAAACGTGGATTTTAAAACAATATTTTGATTTTTTTAATCAAAATATTTTTCCATTTTCTGTTTTCTTTTTTTAAAAAAAATTTTTTAAAGCATTCTAAGCACCTAGGCCAATTTAGCAGAGGAGAGGGGGGGAATAATCTTGGTGATGTTTTGTCCTAATACTATTTTTTATAGGTAAGTGCATCTTATATAGCTTCCAGGGAGTTGGCGGTCTGTCTGTCTATTATCATCTGTTGTGTGTGTTTTTTTCCCTAAAACTATACGATAGATAGATAGATAGATAGATAGATAGATAGATAGATAGATAGATAGATAGATAGATAGATAGATAGATAGAGCGAACCAGCAAGCACTTCCTTTATTTTGAAAACAAATCTGTCTTGGCTAAAAGGCTGTGCTGCATAAGGGAAATGTGATTAGTTCTACCTTATATTTCCTTGAAATCTCTAGATCTAATCCAGCGTTTAACTCACCATGAGAGAAGATGTCATTTCACATAACACTGTGTTAATGGATAAATCTTCCCAAGCCTCTCAAGCACAACAAATCTCAAGCAAACACATTACACACAATCTACTAACTTAAACAGCTAGTTCTAACACTGGCACTCTGCTGCACATTCCTGTGGCTTGAATGTTGCAAAAATTAAATCTTTTGCAGTTCTTTAGAAGAAAATTATGATCTCAGACTCAGTTCATCATTTGTAACTGCTGAGCCTATTTAAGCTAAGTCAATACCGTTAAATATAGCAATAATGCTGCAGAACAAACTTTTCCTTGAGCCTTGAAATATTGTGCCCTCTCCTCCCCTCCCGCCCCCCCACAAAGAGATTTGATTTAGAAATATTTCCACATTAATCTTTTCCTCTAGGGAGGGAATGAGCCACACGAAAATAGATGCTTCTAATATTTCCAACCCTGATTTTTTTCCTATGAAATTTGTCTTAAAATATATATGCACATTAATAACTAAGAAATGATAAAGTCCACTGGGGCGAATCCCAACTTTTCAAACATTTAAAAATTCAAGGAGGGGTAAAGAAGACTTCCCTCCCCCCTCACCATCACCAACAAAAAACCATGTATGGTGGATCGGGCTGTTTTGGGCTACCTTTCAGCATGCAATGCTCAATGTGATGGGGGAAATAATCTAATGGAATGGGAGGAGATCGTCTCTTGAGTTTTCACCTTGAGTTTTACTACAAAAAAAGGAAAAGAAAGCCCGGGGTGTTTGAAAAACGCTCTGACCTGCGCCCTATGGAAGTGGCTGGCTTTTCTAGCAGGAGACCTGACACACGCTATTATTCTGCAATGGCCACTTCGGCCTGGAGCGCGGAGGGCAGATAAAAACAAGCGTCCTAAGAAACGAGGCAGAAGCGGATCTCGGAGATTCAAAGGGAAACAGCGGAATCGCTGCGGCGGCTGCTACTGCTGCTGCTGCCTCTGTTTTCCACCCTCCGCCCTCTTCTGCTTCCTGCCCAGAGCAGGTCAAGTGCTGCCGCGGCTCGGAGGCACCTCCGCTCCCCCAGCCCTCCAGCGCTCGGGACGCTTTGTGCTCTGGACAGGGCAGCGTGGCTGGAGGGCTCGCAAATTTCAGAGAAGTTGAACTAGCAGCCTACTTACTATGCATTGCTGCAAACGGGTCGTGCTTACAGTGTATTTCCATCGGAGCGGTCTGCAGCTGGAGGCAGGAGCTTTCAGATCAGATATGAACTCCCTGACAGCACTTTTGTGCGTGCGCGTGTGCGTGTGCGTGCGCGTGTGCTTAGGGGGAAGCTGCAGGGACCGACTGCCCGGATCGCACGCTCCAGCCCGCCGCCAACAACCAAGAGCAGCAAAACCAGAAAAGGAAAGAAGAGCAATCCCTCGGAAGTTGCAGTGTCCGGTTATTCCTTATGGCCGAGCGCGGCGCGGGGCTGGCCGGAGTCCGGGGGCGCCTCAGCCCCGTCCTGCTGCGGCCGAGCGCGGCGTGGCGTGTCCGCAGGGCTCCGCTCTCCCCCGCAGCGCCGCCTTTCCCCCCGGGAGGAAGCGTCAGAGCGCCACGGAGACGGTCTGGAAGCTCCTGAAGTTGCTGATCTCCAAAGCGGCTGAGGCGGCGGCGGCGGCGGCCGGGGCTGGGGCTGACCCGCACCCCCAAGCCCTGCTCCCCCGCGCGCCGCAATCCAGATGTGCGCGGAGCCGCGGGCGCGGAGGGCAGGTCCCCCGACGTGGAGACCAGTCTTTGTGCGCGCGGGGCCGAGCGGGCTCCGCCTTTGTGCGGGCTCGGCGCTGCC
>NW_017728950.1:16909019-16914901 GCF_001723895.1 Crocodylus porosus | reverse complement strand
GTGCGGGGCTGGGCCGAGCGGGGAGCCGCGTGGGGCAAAGCCGGGCTGCAAGCACAGCCCTCAGCCCCCGCCCCAGCGCCTCTGCCCCTCCGCGCCCTCGGCCACACCTGAGCACCCGGATCCCCTCACGGCCCCGGCCTGCGCCCCACCAGCCCCCCTCCAAGCTTGCAAGTTTCTCGCCTCCAGTAAAAGCCCGTTTTTCTCTGCTGCTCCCTCCCCCCAAGCCTCCCCCGGCGTTTTTCCGCCCGCAGTTAATGAGAGCGACAAAAAACTATGGCGATTGGTTGGGGGGGGGGGGGCTACTTTATAAAAAGTCACAGAAGGATGCTCCCTTTTACCGAGCCAAGCGCAAAATGAGAGCCGTGCGATAGTGATCGTTAAATATACAGAGGCGCCCGCTGCCGCTCCCCGGCTGCAGAAAGGAGCTTGTGACCGACCGCACAAAAGAGGCTTGATACCGTCTATTTGGCTGCTGGTTATTATTCAGTCTTCATGAAATCTATAGTTATTACCGGATATAGTTTCATATGCTTGGCAGAATTAAGTCACTATGTCCTTTGTTACATTTTTCCCCTCTGGTGATAACTTTGTGCATCAAGTGCATCATAAATAATATATTTTATACTGTGCGCATACATAGCGATTTGGCGTGTGTGTGTGTGTGCACGCGCGTGCGTGTGCCCCTGTGTATGCGTGTGCCTCTGTGTGTGCGTGCGCCTGTGCGTGCATGTGTGTACCTGTGTGCCTGTGAGCCTGTGTGTGGGAATATGTATCCGTGGCCCGTGTGGTATGTACCCCCTCTGTGCGTTGGGCATTCACACAAGAGCCAAGGTTTGTACCTCATCTTATCCACGTACATGGAGCCACAGATACATGGAATATACACTGGGAGTCTTTGAACAGAGGTCATTATTCACAAAAGGACATGGATGCTGTACAGGGCCCTGTGACACGCCATGTCTCTGCACACGCCTGTGCGTGGGGTGTACGGATGGATCCCGACATACTGTAGGTAGAGGTAGTCCCGCACACAGTCTCCTGTCGCTAAGTGCCTTTCCCTCCCAGAAGTGCCTGGGTGTCACATCCTGCGCCTTCGGACTAGGAGAGCCACAAAGAGCTTGGCCTATTCATTGCAGCGTTGAAGAGGCGACTGGGGCCGGCGTGGGAGGCCGGGAGTCAATTGGCTGTCCCCAGCAGGACACTCCTCGGGAGGCAGCGTCTCCCAGGGCAGGGACCGGGGGGTACTGCCCGGCCGGAGGGCTCGGGGATGAGAAAGCAGAGTGTGCACGTGAGAAGGGAGTGCATCCCACCCACCCCTCGCGGGACTAGCCACACGCTGCACGTCGCTAGCCACCCTTGCCTGCGCCCAGAGGCCGAGGACAAGCATAAGCGTGTGGGCAGAGGGGGCGGTGGGAAGGGAGCCCTGGGTGCGGGTGCGCTGGAGGGGGACCAGAAGGCCTCGGGCAGAGCCCAGCCCTGCTCACTGCAGCTGGATCTCGCGGGCCCTCGTGCGTGCCCTGCCCGGTGGCAGCGCGGGGACACGGCCGAAGCGGATCTGTTGGATGGCAGCCCCGGGCCAGCCTGGTGCAGGCAAAGATGCCTCTGTGCCAACGTGTGCGCGGGGCGGCCCTGCCCGGTAGCCCCGGGGTGCCCCTGCCAAGGGAGCCATCGCCACGCGCCCCCTGGTCCGGTCCTCGCCGCTTCCCCTGCCCTTCCCGCTGCCACGCCGGCGGCTCCCGCTCGCGGCCGCCGTCCCGTCCAGCTGCAGGCAGGCAGCGCCCCGGGCGCGGGCAGCGGGCAGTGCTCTCTGCGGGGCCCTGGGGAAAGAGGCGCTGTAAGACCCAGGGAGACCCCGCGGCCCGGAATGAGGCCCCGCACTGTCCCAGACCGCGGCCCCTCGGGCTGCGGAGCGAGGTCTTGTTCCCAGCCTCTTGCCAGACTGGCTCCCTGAGCACCTTGGTGCGGGAGCAGGACGGAGGTGGCAGGGGGGATGAAGGGCTTCGGGGGCGGGGGGGTTGGTTGCCAGGCCCCTCAGCCAGGGCAACGCCAGCTCTGGGGCCGGGGCCGCCCCTTGCACGTGCCCTTCCCTCCAGCTCACCCTGCACACGCGCGCTTTGCACACGCGCTCCTGCGCGCGAGCCTTTCCCCACAGAGCCTAGTGGAAAGGCCTGGCTCCTCTTCACCTCCCAGAGCCCCGGGGCTGGGACTGAAGCGCCCCGGGGCAGAGGCACACTCGACACAGACAGGGGCAGTAAATCACTGTAGCTGGAGCACATGCTGCCCTGAGCTGAGGCTCGCTGCATCCGGCAGCATTTGATGCAGAAGCTCACCAAAGCTGCTGGCTGCACACACACCCATGCACACTTTGATTAGCCGCTAAGGTGCAAATCTACCCTGCCTTCTACTCCCCCGCGGGATCCGCCGGGGCCTGGGGGCTAGCGCTGGCCGCTTCTCCTCCGTGCCTGGGGCAGGGCTTTGGCCTCTCTTCTGCTCCGGAGCCCACCTCCCTGCTCTCTCCAGCCTCCCTGGCTCTCTCGCTTTCCCAGGGGCTCCGTCCCGCCCCAGGCCCTCAGAGCTCCCGGCCGAAGGACCCTGCGCGGGTCCCACCTGCCAGCCCCGCTCCCCTGTCGCCAGCCCCCGCTGCAGCCTTGTGACTGTGACAGCAGGGGGAGTGCCTGCCCGGCGACTGCTCCCGTCTGCGCGGGGGGACGCGGCCAAGTTTCGCCTCGGAAGCTCAGCCCTGCTCCCCTGGGCTTCGCCTCTCCCCGGCCGGGCCCCGCACCACCCGGCCAGCACCGCACTGCGGGGCCCCGCGGGGCGCGGCTAGCCTCCGGGCTTGGCCGGAGCTGGTGCTGCAGGGGCTGGAGGGTCGGGGGAGGGTCGGACATATTCTCTACGAAACAGAGCCCAGGCCCCTCGGCTCCGCCGTGCCCCTTAGCAAGGGAGAGTGGTGGGGAGGAGGTGCTGGTGGGGCGGGGCGGTGGCTTGATAATTGCAGCCGCGAGGCGCTGGGGCCCCCCTCCTGGCCCCCCTGGCTCATCAGCCCAACTTGGGCCGCGCGGCACTTTGCAAGTCCCCTCGCACGGCGCCCGACTGACGCGGATCCCGTTGGCGAAACCCAAAGCAGCCCCTGCACACGTGCGTGTTTTCCCTGCCACGCTCCAGAGAAGAGCGGCGGGTCCTGGGGCTGCTTCTTTTCCTGTGCAGGCACAGACACAGACACAGCCGAGCACGGGCTGACTCCAAGGTTGTGGCTGAGCTCGGGTCCTGCCGTGGCAGCGCTTCCCCCTGTTCACTCCCGCACACCCGCCCGCTCCTCGGGAGGGAGGATCCGTGTTCCTCCGAGTGCCAGCCCGGGCCGTGGGTTGTCGCTTCTGGACGCGGGATCCCTCCTCTGGCCTGACCCTTTCTGCTCGGATTGAATTCAGCCAGGGCTGGGAGAGCCCCACGGAGCGGGCGGCACCCCCCTGCCCGCCCAGATCCCCGGGAATCGTTTTCAGTCGGAACTGAACGTGCCCGGTGCGCTCCTTGGAGCAGCTGCAGCCCCCCACCCAGGTCCCGGACATTTGCCAAAGCGAAATCATCCGATCGGGCGAGATCCGCCGGGCTCCTGCGGCCCCGGCGTGGGGAGCCGCTGCCACGCTGCATTGCCCCGAGCTCAGACCAGAAGGGGCGGCACTCCAGTCACCCCAGGCGGGGGCGAGGAGGAATCGCCAGGTGATGATCCAGAGGCTCTTCTGGAGCCAACGTGTGCCAGGCACCCACCCACGTATGCGTGTGTGGGAGTGAGCGTGTGCGTACATCCTATGCGTATACCCCCCCACACACACACACACATACACACGCGCGCGCTTCTTGTTCACAAAGTTAAAAAGCAGGGGGGGGAGGGGGGGAAGGGACTATTTATGCAGGCGGTTCGTGTTTGTCTCCGTGGGAAAACAAACCCAGACAAATTGGAGGCTGCGGACCGGCTCTGGCATCTGGCAGGAGAAGCTCCCGCGGATGAATTTGTTCTAAAACTGTCCAAAATCGTGTAACGACCCGGGCAGTTGTTTGGAGGGAACGAAATCAACGGCGCGGGATCCCTCCGTGATTTTCCCTGAATCGCTACGGCCACAACTGGTCCCGGGCAGAGGGTGCCCGGCGTGCGCGGTCTGCAGCCCCCGTGTGCGCTGGGCTTTCGGGGGAGGGGGAGGCTCGCAGGGCAAGCGCCAGTATTTATTTCTAGCTCGTCTGAATCTATTGCGGGATGACAAAAAAAAGAGAGAGAGAGAGAGAGAGCCGCGGAGGCGTGGGCTGCGTGACCCTGGCTGCGGGCTGGGACACACAACGCGGTGTTTACACGTCCATCAGATTTGGAGCGCAAAGGTTTCCTAAATCCTATGCTAAGCCGCGCCCGGCAGTTAACAAGACGTGATCAGCAAATTATGACAAGAGGAACCCTTGATAGATAATATATTAGAGCGAGGAAGAGAGACAGACAGATATTCAGAGAGTTATACAGAAATAACCTGATTTCCTACTCGGGTCTCCCGCCTCTGCCCTCTGTACTGGCGATGGTGGCGGTGTACTACTTGCAGGAAGACTGTCCCCCTGGTGGTGCCCGTTCCCCCCGCCCCCGGCCCCTGTAGGATCAAATCCTGCGGTTGCCATTCTTGTGATGGACCTCAGGGTCACCCCGCTCCCACCCCCTCCTTTTAACAGATAGAAACAATATCGAATAAAGTAGCGAGGAGTGGTGATGTAAACCCACCCAGGACGGCAAAAGCCGGGTGTGGAAGCGTGGATCCCACGTGTGTTGTACCGGGGGGGTTGACAGTGAGCTCAGAGTTGAAAGTAAACAGTTCTATAGATTATTTCACGGGTCACAGAGGGGGAAAGCACCTCCCTTTAACAGACTGCCTGGATTCAGTGGCCTGAGAGGCACCAAGAGACGAAAGTGTCCATCAAAAGCTATCTCATCCCCGTGCTCGGGTGCCTGGCTCCCCATCTCGTCCGGACGCAGGGAAGGCAGGGCGCTTGCAGGGCTCCCTGGCAGGCTTTGGGGGAGAGCAGTGGAGTGGATCCACGCTCCCGTGGATTTCGCATCGTCTCGGGGTGTTTGCGCCTCCTGCCCCGCCCCGCCTCACCTCGGCCCCCGAGTGCACGGAGTGCCTGCACATGCCCCGGGACTTTCCGTCTCCTCTAGGATTAGCCACATGAATGCCTACCTTCGTGTGGGAAAGCATCGCAGGCAAGCGCACAGCTAGCTCGATCCTGCCAGCCGGGCTCGAGCTCCAGACATGGACAAGGGGCACATGCAGAGGCCGGGGGCGCCTGGGAGGGGAGGGGGCAGGAATGTGGCTGCCCCCGGCGCCCCGGGAGGAGGGCGCGGCGGACCCCGCTCAGTCTGGGGGTGGGGCGCCCCCAAACCTCGTGGCTCAAGTCTCCGAAACAAGGCAGGCGCCGGCTCCTGGGCAAGGCGAGGCCCAGCCGCGCAGCTCCGGCCTTTCTGTGTCAGCAGCCCCAGCTCCTGGAAGCCACTTAACTGCCCCCCCGCCCCAAATGTAAGACCCGGGGGGCAGCACACACATACACACCTTTTTTTTGTTCCCCCTCGCAGGAGAGAGAAGAGGGCGAAGAAGGAAAACATAGAGAAAAGAAAGCAAAAGAAGCGGGCGGGAGGAGGCCGCTCGGGCAGGGAGGCCGGGAGCAATAGGCCATACAAAATGAAGCTGAAAATGACTTCCGCTGCTCCATTTAACCTCTCTGTTTCGAGGTCCTCCGCCGCCTACGTCCTTTACTGAACCCAGCAGCCAGAGTCCCTGTGGCAGGGCAGACGAGGGCAAGTCGAGGCCAGGCCGGCCCCGCTCCCCACCGCCCAGCAGGCCCTGTGCCCCGGC
>NW_017728950.1:16904426-16908802 GCF_001723895.1 Crocodylus porosus | reverse complement strand
ACGCGGGAGCGGCCGGCCGGGACTGGAGCTGCGGGGATGCCACTGGCCGCTGGCAGGCAGCCACGCGTCCCCGCGCCGCAGCCAGGCTCCTTCTTATACGTGCGTGGCTGTCCGCGGGGGGACGGCCTCCACGGCCCCTCCAGACCGCTGGCTGCAGGCCGGCGTCGCCCCCCCAGAGCCCCGTCTAGCTGCGTGCCTGCGCGAGCCCAGCCTGCAGCCCCGCACCAAATGCAAATTGTTTTCATATGCCTGGCAGCCTCCTCCACACCTAATGCCGCCGAAGGCTGTCAAGCTCCCGAGTAAGTGTTGACTCTTGCTTTGAAAATGGTTAATCTAGATAATCCCTTTGAAGATCCAAAAGATACATCACCAGGCAAACACCATATAATCACTTCAGCCCCGCGATACGTACAGGCACACACCTTCGTGCGGCAGGGGACGATGCCTGCTCTGATTAAGTGTCTGGCTAGCCATTTTTGCCAAGCCTTGCAACCTCGTCGTGACCGCACCAGTCCTATTTTCTACCCCCGGGTCTTACATTTGGTGCAAAGCATAACCCTGAGTATCACGCGCAGGCACACACAGCTACCCATCTGCGGGTACAATCTCTGCAAAAACTACGGGTGCACAACGCACCGGCCCCTCTCCACGCAGACCCCGGAATATAAGATTTATTTACAACTATTTAAAAAACAAGGGGCTGAGTCCTACCTGTTCTGCCAGTCCTTGGAGTCGCGTAGTTTTTCTCTAATTCCATTCTGATTTTTCAGGACTTGGGTGAAATGGACAGAGAAAAAAGTTTCCACTTTTTTTTTTTTTTTTTTTTTTGTGAGGGGCTGCTTGCAGGTTGGAATAATTCAACTCTTCCGCTCCCCGTCGAGCTTTTGCAGCTGATCACTGAGCTGAAACTAAACGTTTTAGGTGGAAAAAAAGCCTCCGAAGGAACCGTGAAATGATTAAGGAACTAAAGAGCTTCTCGCCATGTGAGATCATGTCCTGTTCTCTAAAACATCACAAGATGTCCCCAGACGCAGCCAAAAACCAAGAAACTCTGACATCTGTTATAGCAGGAATCAAAGTTTGTTTGCAACCAACTGCCTTAAAGTATTACTTTGGCTGTTTACAGAGCAGTGTGAGGAAGGCGGAGGCAGAGGGACGCCTCTGACTTTACTGAAACAAAAACATTCAAGGGTTTTAATGCAGGTTTGGAGAAATAAAAGTGGATAGCTGATCAACTTCTTATCACAATCAACTTCCAGAGCACTAAAGGGGCAACACATCCTAAGGGCTGGAGGCAGCAGCTCGCCAAATCTCCCCCTCGCCCCCCACCCCATTTTTAACCTACTCGCTAATTAAGTATTATTATCTCTCCGTTCCCTCGAATATTTCCTCTGAACCTGCAATTCCAGAGGCATGGGATGTAGTTTTGCTTGAGTGTAGTAATTGAATGATGCCAAATGGACCAAATCAGAGCCTTGCTAAGGAACGTTTTGTCCCAATTTTGGTTTCTTGCTTTAAAAAGGACCACATTTCAAAAACACGTCAAATGCCCACGAATTAAAACAAGCACCTTAAAATATATCGTTTTATATTTGTTTGGGGGGTGGGGGTTAAAGGAAAAAGAAACTGCTGGACTGTTCGAGGGAAAATAATTATAGGGTGTTCTTTAAAATTATATCACAGGAGCAGTAGTAATAATTAGGCACAGCTTAAGTACAGACAATGGTCAAGAGGCCTCAAGAATAAAGGAGAACTCGGTTTCAAGCAATCATTCACTTATTTTTTTTTTTAAGACTGCACTCTGGGAAATACTGCTTCCATTTCTTTAAAACCCGAAAACGATGGCACTTCAAATACTGTGAATTTGCACGGGTCCAATTTTCCAGCCGAAATAAACATTCCTCTATGTGGTTTTTTTTTTGTTTTTGTTTTTGTTTTTCTGGTATATTTGCATCATGCTTTCCTATATCTGTGTGCACAAGCATGTATTTTGTGTGTAGCTGCAATGCACATACACACAAATGTAGGCCTTGAAATTGTAATCAGGAAAAGAATGTTCATTTTTAACAGAAAATTAAAATTTGAGACTGAAAATTATTTTAAATAAAAGCTTTTTTACTTGACTCTCCTTCACTGTTATAGTAAATCTGATTAATTTTGAAATATTCATGCCTGTCTAAAATCTACTTGTTCCACAAGCCAGCTAAGCCACGCACACTTTGCTATCTGCCACTGCAGCTCAACTTGGTATCAAAATAGTTTCTTAATCTAGACCCCTTATTTTTTTTCCCTGAGTGCAGAATAGGTGGATGCTTCAGTGGATACAGTTTTAGAAAAGCGAAAGCCCCTCTCTGGCATATTTAGTGTGTGGAAAAATAGTGAGAAAGACCGATAGCGATTTAATAGTAAACGATACATTTATGCAAAATGTTCTCGCACCGTGTAAAGGGAGGTGAAGGTATTTTCTAGTGGACTAAACTCCTACCTGCCTCTATTATGGTTAAAAAGGCAGAAAGTGAATCTTTAAGCTCGAGATTTAACTACATTTAAAGGAGGGGCGGGGGGATAGCGCTGCCACTCCATCCTATCTTCAAAGGAGCTCAGGAAGGGAAAAGTTCCTGTGAAGCAGCCATATGAAACCAAAAGAACCAAAAGGACCGAGACGATATTTCTTCTTCGGAAAACACTGCCATTTCTCAATTCTCGCTGCCTGGGTCCCTTTGTTTGTTATTGTGACTGGCTCCAGATGAAACTGTTTGAAAACACGTTGAAAATCCCCTGTCCCTCTGTGCTGGGGGCTGCGCTCTGCAGACAACCACGTTGTGGAATCGGACGCCCTTCACCCACAGGGAAAGCCTCCGGCTTGAAATCTTTTGAAAGGCAAAGGGAAGAAAGAGGCGACCTCCTTCTGGCGCAAATCGACGCTCCGCAATTCAGGGTGTATTAGGATTTACAAAAACATGTAATGCCGAAACGGGCATTTTCTCCTCTTGCCCCAACAACGTTGCTAAATGCTTTAAAATCTGTCTCTCAGGCATGTGCACATTACATAACGCAGGCAAGTGTGGGGGAAAGTGCGTGTGTGCCTAGCCACACACATTTCTGTTTGCAAAGGCGTGCACCTGCTTTCTAAACGAGAACAGGAAAAAAATACAACCCCCCCAACGTTTGATAAAGAAAAATACCCCACGCCCCTGGAAATCAAAGCATATGTACACACACGCTCTCTCACACACACAAATGTGTGTGTGTGTGTGTATACACACACATATATATACACATATATAATACATATATATATTTGTATATGTATATATGTGTGTGTGTATATTTATGTATTTATATGTGTATGTGTGTCTATGTGCGTGTGTCTATGTATACATATATTTGTATATGTATATGTATGTAGGTATATATATTTGTGTATATATATATGCGTGTGTGTATATATTTTTGTATATGTGTGTGTGTCTATGTACACACACATATATATATTTGTGTATGTATATATATGTGTGTGTGTCTACGTATATATGTATATCTATATAGAGATATAGATATATGGATCTTTGTATTGGGGAGATCTGAGAAATCAGTGCATATGTACATATAGAAATACAGATAGATATACATCTATAAATATATATACATACATATATCTAGATAGACAGATAGATAGATATGTACTGATTTCCCAGATCTTCCCCCCTCAAATACAAAGATCCGGGACTGCTGCTGGAGCCTGGATTCAGGCAATCCCCCCCCGCTGGATTCTAAGCACGGTTTCAATCAGCTCTTCCCGGGGCAATTCCAGACGTCACCTTGGGCTTTTAAACACCTTCCTGCCCGCCCCGGGCGGCGCGAGTGTTTCTGGCTGCGGGTCGGTTTCTCGGGGCACGGGAGGCGGAGGCAGGCGGAGGGGAGCGCCCTGCGCCCGGGCGGCTGCTGCCTCAGCTTTTAGTTCCCCTTTCCCCAACGCTCTCGGCTCTCATTTGTTTATATAAAAATAAAGCTCCGCACAGACGCGCTTCCTAGCCCAAAATAAAAGCCCGCGCGGCTGCACGAGGGGCTTGGCGCCAGCCGGCCCAGCGGCTTCCCCTGCCCGCCCGGCGCAGGGGCGAAGACTTGAGCTCCGCTCCCAGGCGGGGCCGAGGGCGCCGGCCAGCCGCGGGGAGCGGGGGCACCCCAGTCCCCGTCCCGCGTGTGTGTGGACTTGCCCGGGGCCGCGTGTCTGGAGGCTGCGCCGCGTGCGGCCGGGCCGGGCTTGCACGTGTGTCTGTGCGGGCGCGGGACGGGCCCGGCCGCACGGGCGCCCCCGCGAGCAGAGGGCTTTGGTGGCCTCTCCTCGCGGCCCCGCACGTGCCGCCCCGCGCTGG
>NW_017728950.1:16864680-16903981 GCF_001723895.1 Crocodylus porosus | reverse complement strand
CTGCGCCCGAGCCAGTCCGGCCGGGCCGGCGGGCGGCCTCCAGCCCTGCCCCAGCTGCTCCCCGCGGCCGGGGAGTCACACATGAATCCAGGTGAAAGGCGGGCCGCCGGCCCTGGAGGCGGAGGGAGGCTCCTTCAGGGGGCCAGGGGAGACCTCTGTGTAGGTTGCTCCCCCGAGGGGATGCACCTTGCAGCACTGGGGCAGAGCCGCTCCCCACTTGTTGGTACCGCCTGACCCCAGGGACTGGCGTGGGCGACCTGGCAAGTAGCTGGCCCCAGCCTGGGGAACCTCTCCGGGCACCCGGGAGGCACAGGGGCTGCCTGTCCACCTCCTTCAACTCTAGGCAGCCGCAGGCTAGGAGGAAATAAGGCCGTGCACCTTTGGCAGCAGTCTGGCTCAGCAAAGCGAGGGGTCTTGACACCCCCAGTAGACAGAGTCGGCCTAGAGCAGCGGGTCTGCCCTGGGATTAGTGCCCCTGCTCTGGGTCCCATGTGCAGCATGCAGGGCTCCAGCCTGGGCCACAGCTTGGGGGGTGGGGGGGTATTCTGCCTCCACCTCCTGCCCACAGGCCCTGCCCTCATACCCTCCAAACAGCAAGGTTGTGCCAAGGGCAGACTGGGAATTTCCTGAAGGTGGGTGTGGTACATTGCCCTTTGGACTATAGGGAAATGGGAGCAAGGGACAGCGGGAGCTCCCAGGCCAGCAGGGCACACCAAGGAGCCAAGCAGGGAACAGAAGCAGCAATTGGGGAATCCACCCCCTGCTGCAGCTACTACTGTCCCTGGCTGATCAGGGAGGGGGAGCCCCAGAGCTGCTCCTGCCCAGGGCTTCAGGGAGCAGCAGTGTAGAAGTTAGGCTCTGCGGGGACAGTTGCAAGGGCAGCCCACAGGCTTCTCCTTCAACCACTGCTCACTAGGTATTCATCCCCCAGCGGCCAAGAGCAGACACTGGAAGAAGGACCCTGCATGCACTCCTATTGCTTTCTCCCAGCAAGCTTGCTCCCTGCAGAGTCCATTTCACAAGCAGCCTAGGGCTAGAGCTAAGTAGGAGCAACTCTGTCTCTGCATCCAGGTCAGCCAAGGGCAATGGCACTGGCAGTGGCAGCAGAATTAATCCCCACTGCTGCACACACCCTGTCCCCAATCCTCCCCTTCCTTGATTGGAGGGAGGCAATAATACCCTCTCATCATCTACCTCCAGGGTGACCCTTGCAGTGCCTAGACTTACTCCCAAAGTCTCATGGACTTCACTGCATGAGCAGTAAAAGCAAATTATTCCAGACTTATCTAATTAGATTTTCTTTTATATATTTTACTAAGATTATGCAACACATTAATTCCTTTATTTGTGCGTGCGCTTTTTTATTACAGCTTTTCCTTTATTTTCATTCATTCAAAAGGAGTTTTAAAATTAATATGTAGCTTTTGAAAAATGCTGTGTATCCTGAGGGATCAGCCCCCAGGGAGGTGCCTGTCACATGAGTGTGAGAAATGTTTCCATAGAATGAGTGCTCTTTTAAAGCAGTTTTTATAGAAAAAAAAACCCTTCCCCCACTCCAAAAAACTGAGACATTTATAAATATATATGTTTTCTATAAGCAAGAGTAATTGGGGATAAAATTCATAGAATCATAGCAAGTTAGGATAAATCAAAGACATTAACAATATTGTACAAACTGTTCAAAAGTACAAGTTTTATACTGAAATAAGGAAGAACTTCAATTTTTATTAATGTGCTTTTTTTTTCAAAATGCACATTCATTTTAAAACTCTTTTTGAATGAATGAAATTAAATAATTTGTATATAAAAAAAATCCAAGAAAATATGCATGGAATTCTTTGCCCTTTGAAATCACTTAAATCCTCTACAAATTAAAATGAGCCTGGAATCAAAACACTTTTTAAAATTTAGGGAGTAGGGACAAAAGTCATTCTTAGTTGGCAACATCTTGGTTTCATAAACTCCAGCCCTAGCACTGAGTCATGTCACAAACAGTTTTGTCTGGGTTTCTGTAAATAACACAAGGTGGGTGAAAAAGGAATGAAGAAGAAAATTGTGCTGCTGCAGAAACCTGATGCTGTTTACAGACTCTCTTGAGGGCACTTTCTGTGGCCTTCCTAAGGGCAAGTGCTTAGCTGGGTCTCACACCAGGACTAACCTTTTGTCTTTTGACCTTTGATGCATGAAATTAGGTGGCTAAAGAAAATGTGAAGAAAAGGATAAAAACACATGGAAAAACTGACATACTTTACAATGCTCATTATATATCAGATCACAGCCAAATACTGGGAACATCTAGAATTATTTGCTCATGATAAAAACCTTTCCCCCTCGCCCCCACCCCTCAGCTACATGCCTATTTTCATATATATTTTGGGGAGGAATTAACCTCCCTTTTTACTAATGGGACAGGCAGAGACATTGCACCGGCAACATCTCAACATCACTCTCAGTGCCCTTGTGTTTTACTGATTTTTCCGAGAAACACAAAAAATACCAGATCTGTGGGACCGTCAGATATAAAAATCCCCCCCAGTAGAGTTAGTTACTGAAGGCATAAAGAGCAGAGCTACTCCTGTCTCATATGTTTTTCTGGAATAACAGTGTTTATTTCTCCTTCCCTTTCTCCTTTCATTTTAATTTCAGAATATGGAAGATCTGGTGGCGATTGTAACCCAATATGTTCTTAGAGATAAAGTTAAGACCAGAGATGGTTATGCTAATTAAACTAAAGTCATTTAAAAGGTATTAGCTGGGCCCTCCAAAAGTTGAGAGCTATTTGATAGTATTCTGTAATATTTTTAATGATCTTTACAGAATAGCCCTTAAGGGTCCTTCAGAAAAGGAGGTTTAAAGATATTAGCATGTAATGGGTGTGTCCAACCATCAATAGCACATGCTCAGTGGACCTTGGTGAGGGGCCAGAGCCATCACCTCCCATGTTTTAATACAGATTTAATATTCAGAAAGGAAAGTAAACTGGCAGTGCACACAACTCACCAACTTTTCATTTTCAGTTTCTGACAGGCAGCATAGCATGACAGCTCTCAACATTGAGCACATTCAACATAATAAATGGCGAAAACAAACAGTGCCTCTTTGATGAACTGGGGAGCATTTGTTTTACCAGTTTCAGGGGTTTGTTATATTGGCTTCCCTTTCCTGCCACTGACAACTGGCTATGAAATGTTCACTTTAAGTGAAATGTGGCAAGCATCCACAGACTTGTATAATGAACACAGTCAAAACAGGGCACAAGATTTATCATCCATGCTATTTCAAGGAATGACAAATTTTGTCAGTGATTGAGGCCAACAGAACCAAGTGCAGTCTTAGAATGGCAACCCTTGGTGTCATTGTTTCTCTTTCAACTCCACTTTTTCTTTCTTTAGGAGGTTAGGGAGTAGGAATTGTTTTATTTATTTTCATGAAGCATTTTAGTCAGGCTTTATGAAATGTTGAGCCCAATCCTACTGAACTCAAAAGCAAAAGCTTTTCATCAGAACTGGGACCCAGTTAAACTATCCAGACCTTCCCTTCGACCATAACTTGAAAACATTATTTACTTTTTAATTAAAAAATATCAAGTTGCATGTTAAAGTAATTTCTGGCTGGTGACATGCTGCTGGGCACAGGAAAAAACAAGCAGGCATCTGAGGGAGTGCAAGGCAGCTGGTGGCATGTACCCCTTCCTGCAGAGAGAAAGCGCATCTATTATTTTGAGACTGACACTGTGGAGGGGTCAACTAGATCCCAATCCCAAGGGATCTCAGTATAATTCCCAGGCATCTTATATGCACACACATGTAAGTGGCTGCTTGTGCCAAGAAACAGTCCCTGAAATGATCCTCTCCATGCAAATTGGATGGAATAAAATGATCAAAGGAGTCATGTGTAGGGCTGTTTTCTGGTGAATGATGGGGACTTTCGGGCAACTTCTTCAGAAGTATATGCATACATCTGCCTGGAGTTGGGGGAGAGGAGAGTATATACAACACTCCTCAGGTTACCTAGGATTTGGTTCTTTGATTTCAATGACATGGTGTATATATGTGGTCAGTGGTGCTCATCAGTATGAGAAATTTCAAACTGTTAGAACAAAACTGATGCAGCCTCTTCATTTGTTTGCTAAAACAACAGTAGTACTGGCCCAATATGCCAAGAGCTGCACAGACAATCCACAGGGCTTGTTATCAAAATGGGCAAAACAGACAAAAGAAGGGTTATTATTCCTATTGTACCTATAGGGATCTGAGTCACAGTGAGATGAAATGACTTGTGCAAGTCCACACAGAGAACCTCTGGTAGAATTTGGAGTTAAACGCATGTTTCCAAGACCCACCAAAACCTTCTTCCTTTCCAAAGCCTATCATTTAACAGCACAAGTTGTGCAACAGCCATGCATACTGACAAAGTAAGTATTGTAACTCCACTTAGTAGGAGGGGAGAAAGAATGTTTTGAGATGCTAATATTGTTTCTGCAATTTTGCTTCAAAAGATACCTTTTGGTTTGGTTTGGTTTGGTCTGGTTTGCTTTAACCACCTGCTTCTCTGTTCTGAGTGCATTTTTTTCTTGAGACATTTTGAAATGAGTAAAATGTCCTTGTCAGGAATTGTGCTGAAAGGTAAGGAAAACCACAAATGAGATTTTTCTGATGAGAATTTTTACAGGAAAGAGATCAAATGCACGTAAACAATACTTGTTTCTTCAGTCTCTAAGGTCAATGTTGCAGCAAGAAGAAGCTGAGAAGGAAAAATTTAAAAGGAAAAATGTAACCCAAATACATCCTGTATTATAACTTTTGTGCTTGCTACTGTTAAAATACTAAAAAAGGTCAAATTGATTCCTTTGCTTTGAGAATTGCTAGGATAAAAAGTAAAGTGGAAGATATGAATTTAAATCAATGAATAGTCTGCAGCAGATAGTTGCCGGCAAAGTGGAAAATACCATTGCCGTAAATAGTGCTTTGATTAAGGTGACCTCTTCCACTGATACAGAAGTGGAAACTCCAGAAAATGCATCTGTGAAGAAGGAATATAAGAAACCTAAGGTTTCCTTAAGGTACAAAGGAGGGATATTTAGAATATTATTTGTTTTTTTCCCCAGAAGATATTGCAGGTAGGGTTGGCAAGTCAGACAGATCAATATTGTCAAATGACTGGTCAGTTGTCTACATATTTTTTGACCAGTCAAAAATTATAGCAGTTATACAAAAAACCCCACAGTTTTGTAGTGTTCTTGACAGAAATATGATTTTTTTATTGCTCTTTGATATATTTCTTAATGGAAAATGTGTGCATATTTGGACCTATTGGCAATTTTTTATATTTTTGACCAATTACAATTTTTTGACCAATATTTGACTGGTCAATTGACCAAACTTTATTTGACTGGTCAAACACCTAACCCTAATTCCAGGTCAGGCGTATGATTTTTCTCTCAATTGAAAAAGTCTTACAGGTCCCAACCTCTTAATGCATATCCACCCTTTGAACCTGTTTCTACCTAGGACCTCTGTATTTTATGCCTTTTGGATACAAGTGATCATAATAGGTATTTTTCCCCTTGTTAACCTCCTGATTGCTAGGCAGATTCATTCTTTCACTGATACACTGCCACTTGAGTAAATATATACTGATGGAAATTTTCCTTATAGAGCAATTTTTGATTTTAGCCTTCTTGGCTGCCGAGAAGTCAAGTTTTTTCTCTATATACATCCTCTAGGTACAGCACAGCGCAGCACATATTTTAAATAGATGCTTAATCAGCACCAGTGCTAAATGTTCTGTAGATGAGTGAAAGGTCTTCTTTCCACAGCCCGATTAAAGAATCATTCCTATCTGTACAAGAAGAGTTGGATTAGATGGATCTAGTTATTTTATTTATGTCTCTAATGTACATTTTAAAGTCATACTCAACATACCAATCTAAGGGTAGGGATGCAGTTCATTCAAACAGAAATCAGTGAACTTATATCAATGGAAAAATGTATATACTTGATCCCAACAGTAAGTTATTCAGACCAGTGAGTATTTTTCATTCAGGTAAAAAATCTGAACCAACAGGTAAACTTGGACAGTCTTTAGAACTAAGTTTTTGTCATAAGCCTGGTAAAGGAAGTACATTCCAGGATCTTGGGTCTTTCACCCAAGGGGGCAGAGCTTCCAATGTTGTCAGCAGGGGATATGACTATTTCCACCAGCTGAATACCTGCCGCCAAATGCCCTGCCACAAGCCCCCTGGCATTCAACTGAGAATGTCATGCAGATCATATAAGTTGTTCAATTATTCATCACACAATGCATAAAGAGAGGGTGGTTGCCTCGCCAGGGAAGATCAGTGTCAGCATCTCAAATTGCATCAGAAGTCCTGAAGAATCTAGGGAACACAATCCTGAGAGCAGTAATAAAATATATTTACTTGTTATCAACCACTCCAGCAAGCATGATGACAACTAAACTCTGCACCAGCTGTTGTTTCTAGGTGCTATTCAGCAGGAAAGCCCACTGACAGTCTCATCAAGAGCTAGCAAAGGTACACATCAGTTCGTCCAGTTCCACTAAAGGGGTGCATTTATAACCACTACTGATGAAAATGTCACTTCAGGCTACTGGAACAGTCAGGTGGCATTCAAGAACCTAGAGGAGTCTTAGATTGTGGATCTCATTGAGAGAGAGACCTTCAGGCCCCCTCCAGGTACCATTCTTTTACATTGTATATTTTCAAAGCCAGGCTCCTCCACTCCTCCACACAATGGGGAACTGGTGTTCCTTACCATTACCCAAAACACTACTTTATGTCTGGGCATGTAATTCATCCCACAGAAATATACAAGGTCAATACCTGTTTAAAACACACACAGAAGCGTTTGCATTTTTTGAGACTTTAATTGTGAGGTTTTAAAAGAACCTTCAACAGAAGCTATGTGAGAGTGATCTGCCACAAACAGCGTGACTAAGAGCTCATGGGAACTAGAGGTGGGGATAGGCTTGCAAAGGAGAACATCTACAAGAGATAGAACTGCTCTGACTTTTCTGTGTTGTATTTTTATGTCACTCCATCAAAACCATCTGAGCTGGCATCATGGACTTCAAAGGAGACCTTGACACCTGACCAGTTTTGGTTTGCACAACCAATCAGCCTAGAGCCAGCTACCAGGAGTTGTCACCATTGGAGGTGATGGATGCTACTAATCTACATACCCAGCCATGATGTGGGTGACAATAAAATATCTTTAAATATTTATTTTTGATGATACGGTATATTAGTTGGGATAGTCACTTCCAATATTGGTAGAAGAAAGTTTAGATCGTGGGTTAGAAGTAAGCAGAACTGATAACAGTTTGCTAAACAGTGCATGCAAAACTAATTCTTATTGATTAACGTACACACAATTATAGATCCATGTGTGTTTTCAGTGCTCTGCTCTCTTCAAAGCGTGGTTCTCACCAGATCTTTACTGGGTTCCCTTCTGACTTTTTGGGTGGTTTCCTTTTACTTCATTCTGTAATTTTGCAGGGAGGAGGGGTGGGGTGCAGAGCAGAATTATAAAGAGTCCTGCTCTTTATCATCAAACTGTGAATTGTAGTTAACTGAAGATTTTAAGAACAATACAGGGAAACAATACTTACAGAAATCTATTTCATTAATTCCAGATACCGCTTAGCTCCAATTATACAGCTGTATGAAAATTACTAACTGTGAAATATAAAAAGGTTGTTCTGTAATTGAAACCTTTTTTGTTTTTAGTTAAATTTTGAAATCAATAAGAAGAAAATTAAAAAAGAGCAATTTGATAACACTTACCCTGTTTGCTCAATATATGGCCATAATCACTGTGAAAAGCCATTTACTTTTGTGACATGTTCTCCTGTGAGGAAAGCTGAAGAATTTCCCTGCTTGCTTTTTAATAAACTGCTATGAGACCTGTCTTGTTAAATACAAGAACAAGCAGGCAGGCAAAACATCCCAGCGAGAGCGTGTGAGTCCATCACTCAGGGACAAACTATTCCAGGTGACACCCTTTGCTGCAAAGGGAGCTGTTAGGTCTTGTGAGCGGGGGCACTCTCTACTGCATCGTCCTACTAAAAGGTTCCCTTTATCATCTCCAAGGAAAAAGTGGACTCTGGTGGCTTGCTGCCATCTTCCCAGTGAGCTGTTCTTAGGGGCAGTCTGGGGATAGTTTGGTCCTGACACAATAAGAACAGGCTTAATGTTGTTTAACTTACAATGGCTGACAGTTGCACAGGGTCATTCTGCTGCTTGAGGATCATGGAAGGATATTCCAACCATGACCTGGCATGTCCATAAAATGCCTCCTAAAATCAGGAGGACTGGGAGAGAGTGGTATCATTTAGGGAGTCCTCCACAGTTTTTCTCTTAGCAACTCAAAATAGCTGGAAAGGTAGAAGCCAATGAGACTGGCACACTGAGGGATAACTGAATGCTAATCAGCAAATACTTGGGGGGCAGGAGCCTTGGTGGTTTGTTCAGTCTGTAAGGTGCCACCCATACTTTTGGGCAGGGTGCCAACAATTGAGACATAACACATCACAACCAGAGCAATCCTCCCTCTCGTTCAAAAGCAGTGGCCATGGGCAAAGGAAATCTGTCCTCCTGTTAGAGAGAATACAATGGCTGGGGACAGACAGACAAATAGTTGTGTACTCTCATGGGCTGTGCAGACCATTGCACAGCTGTGATAGGACTGATCACCACTGCAGAGAGCAGCTGCATAGGGTGCTGGTCTCAGCAGGGTTTGGGGGCATTGACAGTGGCAGGCAGGTCTCCCTAGTGGCTCCTGCTTCCTGCCTAACCACCCCACACACACACACACACACACACACACACACACAGATGTCCCCTGCTGGCCAGGAGGCAGGTGCTGGAAGGGGGGACTCACTTGCCACTGTCACTGTCCCCTGTTGAGCTCAGCACCTCACACAGCTGCTCCCTGAAGCCTGCAGCTGGAACAGGATAAAAGCAGCTCTAGGGCTCACTCTATCCCCAGGACAACAGCAATACTGCTATACCTGGGGACAACAGCAGTGGAGACCAGGTCTCCCCATTCCTGGACACATTCCCTGCCTGACCTCTGGTGTTCCCCACTGACCAGGGGCTCCAGCTGCAGAAAGAGGCTGCACAGGGTGCCAGGCTTAGGTGGGGATAGTGGCAGCAGCAAGCAGCCCCACTTTCTGTATCCGCTCCCTGTCCCTCTCCTCCCCACAAGGTTTTCACTACTGGCCTGGGGTCTCTAGCTGTGGGAAGTGGCTGGGTGAGCTACTGAGTTAAGCAGGGGACAGCAATGGTGGACAGCTTCACTTTCTGCACCTGCTCTCTTGCCGGCACCTGACACCTTGGAGGTGAGAGCATTCAGTGTTCACACAATGGAAGGGTGAGTCGGGGGTACAGCTCCACCATGCCTTATTGCATCCACCAAGTGAGTGTGTGTGTGTGGGTGGGTGTGATTTTGATCTTAGTACTTCATTCGAGAAGCACTTTTAATTAGACTGAATTTTCAGTTGGATACACAGGACTACTTTTTTAAGCTTAGCTGTACGATGTTTTGCTTCCAAGGATAACCACTTTCCAGACAATGCTGCTCAGTGCAGAATGGGACATGGATTCAGCTCTAGGTATCTTGGAAAACCACCTCCTGAAAGATATGTTGATTCTTTGCAGGAATAGCAGTCTCTTGTAGCACTCTGCTTGTTCTATTTTTAAGGTCACAAGGGACTATTATGATCATGTACCCTGAGTTCCAGCAAAATGCAGGCCAAAGAAAGACATACAGCAAGTCCTCCATGAAGTGCTATTTTTCCTAGATCTTTCAGACAATAAATTTCTCTATAAACGTAGGCTATCACCAGGGACCTGAGCCCTGGACCTTTGATTTCATAAAGATGTCTATGCCCTGGACCAAACTGTTCCTGTTCCCACCTGTGAATGAATAAAACTGGTTTTTTGCTGCACATCACAATCTGATGCAACATACCACATAGAATCGCTTCTCTGTAGTATCATTTGGGTACGAGCATTCACTTTGTGCTCTTGTTTCTCACTCTCTTGCCTTGAGAGGAAAATCAAAAGCATTCCCTATGACACTGAAACAAACCTGATGTCTATTAATGCAAGAAAACTGTGTTCTTCAGGGAGTCGCATTCAGTTCTTGGTGGAGCTCTGGGGCCCGCAATGAATGACAGTGGGGGATCTTTGCTGCACTCCACAAAGAAAGGCGAGGCTTCCATCTAAACAAAGAAGGCTTGTTCCTATAAGGTGCTATCACTGACTTCAGTAGGTGCTAAATCTAATGAAAGGACCCCAGATTCATTTACTTAGTTTGTTATTAATCTCTTGATTTTTAATGTACACTCTTGACTTTGGAGGGCCTAAGACACTGATACTGAATGCTTGGAGGTGGCAATACTGCTTTATATGAATAACTCTTTCAGGAACAATTCCATTGCAACTGATGGGATGACTTGCATACATTGAGACTGTGTAAGAGGCTCAGGCAGGGTCTCCAATAGAGTCATTCTCCTTGCAAATACTGAAAATATCCCATTCTATACTGACAAAGTAGTAAATAAAAAAAACATATTTAAAACATAATAAATCATTTTTTAGTCATTTAAGGTTATCGCCATAATGTTTAAGTGCCCTGGTCATGGACCAGGACCTCAGTTGTCCAGCACTGCCCAGCCATGCATGGATGCTGTGTGCCCTGAGTTTACTACTATTATTTTAACAACAGTAACATTTAGATTCTTTTCTTAATCAAAACATACACATCTCCAGGAAGGCAGTTTGTAGCTAATATATGAGGTTTCAGCATTCTAGGTTTTTCTTTTGTTTAAATGAGCCTGCTACCTGGCATTGGCTGGTTGCATTAGCATAATATATCCATCATCATGCTCAGGAAAAAAATAACACAGCAGCAGCAGCAGCAACAATTTCATTTCCCCAGCCAGAATACCGGCATTTTAAAATATAAAGGACTAATGCACAAAATACAGCTTTTAATCCAACCTTCAGAACATGACTTTGACATGTTTAAAAAGACATAGAAAAAGGGCTTTTCTATTTGTTGTGTTTGTTATCTGAATATTGCAAGTGATCTTAAAACATAGCCATACATGTATATCAGATATCATTTGAAGTAATGAGTGTATTTTTCTAATCTTTCCAACGCCAACCTAACAACCCATTTCCAATATCATGCATAATAATTAATTTGTTTTCCATATAGTAATAAGATTAACAACTTTGCATTTACACAGGGTACTGAGTCATGTTCAAATAAAATAAGTTCTAATGAGAAAAATTGGATGTGGCAGCAAATCAATGTTCCACTAAGCAATCCAGGTTTATGTGTGTTTGTCTATCTTTTCTGCATGTATTTTTGTCAAGATTCCACTGTAAACAAGATAATTTCTTTCATGTTGGGTTAGCCTGGGTAAATATGTTTAATGAACAACAAATGCATTGTAAACATTTAAATAAATCTAAGTGCCTTACAGAACAGCTGTGAATCTATACGATGCTTTAAAAGATACAGTATAGTAAATATGAGGACTGCATTTAATCAGTGAGCTATGCAGTGTAAGGCTATATGGGATACTTGTGTTAGAATGATTCTAACAAAGCTTACTTTAAATTTAAAAGGACCATACACAATATGTTTACTTTGCAAACGCCTTTTTCGGGCTATCAGTACTTCTAGAATCCTCTGGATTTCTCAAGAAAGAATCAAAATATTGGAATGGACTTATGAATTATATTAACTAGAAAGCTGAAGGTTGGGAGAATTTCTGGTTCTTTCTAACAAGCAATAGATATTCACAGATTAGTCAGAGTGACAGTGCACTAGAATATGGATTGTAATACATCTGAGTACTCTCATTGGGTAAACCGACAAGATTTACCCTAACACAGTCTTTTTTCCCCCAGGACATTCATTTCAGAATTAAGGATGGAAATACTTTGTGCTTCTGAAACAGCTGAGTAATGTGTTTGCTAGATTTGACATACAGAGCATGGGCTGGAGCCTGCAGACTTACACATGAGCCATTTCACTCAGATGAGTTAGTCACATGCATGAGTTTTCAGGATCCCCAGCTGTGTATTCCTGCCGTCTTCTCATTGACACACCCACTTCTATCAGCCCTTTATGTACAACAGATGACCCTGCATATAGGTTCTTGATGTCAGAGAAAAAACAGATTTTCACGGTTTTATTGTCTATGAAGCAGCGCATTGCCTGTCCTGACACTGAATCAGAGATGAATGAAATCTTGTTCGGCACAGGTGAGGTGCATCTACCCACAAAGGGCATGTCTATACCACCTCCCTGCTGTGCCCAGGATGGCTACTAAGAATCAAATCTTTCCCACTCCCTTATCCCGCCCCCCACCATATCTAAGACCAGCAATTAGGTAAACTCAGTGATGAGGTATTCACAGGCTTTTCATAGACAGTGAACCTGAGCGCAGCACAAGAGCATATGCCCAGGGTGCCTGTAGGCCTTGCTAGGTCTTGTGTTAGGGATCTCTGTAGGATACAGGCAATGTGGAAGGCCCTTGTACAGATGCCTTGAGACAAATTTTACCTACTGATAATAAACCAACTGATGTGGGGTCCCCTCTCCCGCAAGCAAGAACTACCCAAACAGGGCAGAGAAAACTCCACACAAAAATTCTTGCTCCTTCTTCTATTATGGCAGAAGGTAGGATCTGTCCCTACCAACAAAGCCAGAGGTTTGGCATATTTATTCCATGAGTCTCACAAGCTCTGCACATATCCCAAGGGCATGCTAGCAGCAGTGAACCTCCATGCCTTCTTGTAAGCATCCAGCCTCACCAGCAGCTCTCCTGGCCGGGAGAGAAGAGCTCTGACAAGAGATCCCTCTCCCAGTACTGCCCAGGATAGGTCTGGAATGAAGTCTGACCTGCAATGGGAGGCCTCCCAACCTGTGGCCTGACTGACTGTCCCTGGGTTGTGCTATGTCTGAAGTAGGAAACTGCTCAGCATTCTGCTCTGGAGATGAATGAGAAGCTGGAGGAACCCAGACTGGCCTTTTGACTTGCCTACCCCAACTCCACAGAGTTGGAGATGTTAAAAGGCAAGGAGAAAAAGACAGTACTGTTACAGAAGTGGAACCTTAATTTCATAAGCATTGACTCTCATGCTAGAGCAGATGTGGAGCCTTCAATACTGGCTTTTAAGGAAGTAAACGGGCAGAAGTTATCTTAAATGGTGCGCTGGGGCCTGACTGTAGTCCTTACATGGCAAAACTCTCAATGAAGTAAATATCCTGATTGAGTTAAAAAAAACCCTAAAATCTGTAGGCATTTTGACTGGGAAAGGACTGAGGAAACTGGTGTCATTATAACATACTTGTTCCACTAAAAACAGAAATGAGAACAGAGCAGTTAAAAAGGCAGTAGGATTTCAAAAACCCCGATATGGCCAAGTTAGAAGCTGAGAAAAGCCTTGTACTTAACCCAAAGCAAAACATAAGTGACTGTTCCTTCAGTGTACAAAATACAAGGTACTGTAAAACAGACATATCCAACATACAGTAGATTTAATCCCTCACTATTTGTTGGCTGGATTTGGCAGAAAGCCACAATTTCCTAACCTTTTGGATCCAGTGACCCACAAAACATAACAATTTGATGACCCACTGTTGTGACAAAGCATGCTGGAACTCATCCTGTATTATGAACATATACAAAACAGTCATTGCTTCTGACAATGGCGGTCATTTCTCCAAATTCCAGCTCGAGGAGATATAAAGATGCTAATGGAAAAAAGATGGCTTTTGTCTTATTAGCAAGAGATGGGTACTCAAGCCTGACAGGACTCCAAAATTCAAAGGACAAGTCAGTGAATTGATTGTCAAGGAAAAAAAATACTACATGAACAACATTGTAGGCTTTAACACAGTGAGACAGCCAGCATGAAGGAGGCTCTGCTTCCTTTCATTCCAGCTGACTGTGGGCCAGGGACCAGATCCTCAGTAAGTATAACTCGATACAGCTCCTTCAACTACAGTACCAGTTGGCCAAGAGAAAAGAACAAAAATGAGGCCAACCCCAGAGAGAAGCTAAGGCCCTATTTAAACCATAAACCTACCATACTTTGCAGCAGGCCCTCAAGCACCCCCACTGCCTCCTGATCCAACAGAAATATGGCAATATTTGTGTAGTACTGCTGATGGGCTGCAAAGCATGGGGGTAGGCCAGTGGGCACTCTCACCCAGTAGTGCTAGTTAACCCAGACACAGCACGCTATACAGGCAACTATACTGTCCCCAGATCAGAAGACAGTCCTTGCAGAGCAGTGCAGTATGCTTGAAGGCACTACAGTCAGGCACAGTAAGTTTGAGGTCCAGGTACTACTGAAAATATTGGGTCAAATTCATCCTTCAGGCAATGCCATTAACTTCAGAGGTCCAGCACATACTAATTAAGCAGTGCCAAATAATTATATGTGCAATGGCACATACTGCTTGATGCACTAGGTGCTGTACATACAAAGAGAGCTACCCAGAAAAACTTACAGTCAAAATAGACAAGAGGAGAAGTGACTTGCCCAAGGTTCAATAGTGTATGGCTTTTATGCACCAAACTCCAGCTGAAGAAGTTATACTGGAAAGTAAAGATGTCAGTCCAAGCGTCCAGGGGGGTTGCAGTGCATGGACCGACTTGATTGGGGTCTGGATGCTGTGACAAGTTGTTTGCCTTCCGTTCAATCATGGAGGCTCTTGAAATGACGGACCTCAGAGAAAGTCCCTGAAGAGGGAACTTTAAGTCAGTGGCTGTCACAGTTCATCCTGAGATTGCTGACAGAAAGACCGTGAGCCAAATTTGCCCCTGTGGCTGATGCAAGAACTAAAGGGAGGTAGTTTACCTACTCAGGAGTTGTCAGGAACTGACTGGGCCTGATATCTACCTCTTCCCCAGTGGCTATGGAGCTTGAGTGACTGAGAGCTGCAAGCATGCGGCATGTGAGACAGACCTTATGCTGGCCTCTCCAGCCCTGGACTGATTTCCTCTGTGCCTGACACTAGGATCAGTCCACAGTGCCCCCAGGAGCAGCCAGCTCTGCATCCTCAGTGTTGGGGCAATTCAAGAGAAGGGAGGGTTTTAACTTGACCTTTCGCCTGCTCATAACTAATTTAGGCCAGCAAAGCAAAACTGGGAGGGTAGCTTGTTTTCCCCAAGCACCCGTTGTGGGAGGTCCCAAATGCGGTCTGTCGGGGCCAAGAGAAGCCATGTGTCAGTCTGTTACACTGCTTCTCACAGATCAGTGAAAACGGCATTTTCTATTAATAGCTTGTATAATTTCCTGTATACCCATGTGTTTCCTGCATTGTTTATAGACAGCTCAAATATCACCATTTATAATGAATTTGGCTTAACACTTTCCATTATAATACCTTATTTTCAGTTGTTTATAACTTTGCCAAACATTGGTCTGGCATTTTTCACATGCCATGTCTGAAATTTTTTTAGAGAATTTCAGCAAAAATAGCTGAGCGCATTCTTAGGATAAGGCTAGGATAAAAAATGCTCTTTGGCCCCCACTAAAAGATTCCTATGACTGTCATGTTGAGAAGGGCTAGGATGCAAAGTGAGAGCTAGACATTTGGCAGAGAGATCACTCTGGTATTTGAATGATACCTTTTGCTGTTCTTAGGGAAAACTATTCACAATTTGACCAAGTCATGAGCCTCCCCACTTGCATGTGCTCCATAAAGACTCACTGACTTTGGCTTCCAAATTTCCCAAACACTCTGTTTGCACTGAGCATGTTCCATCCCCTTTGCAGCTCCTACATGTGGCCAGTCTGTATATGTGCTGTTCCTGGATAGTTACTGAAAAAGCTCCTTTCCATGGCTATAGGAGCTGGGCAAGACTTTCCCTGACGCAGTTCATCCTAACAGTCAGAAGTTTCCCTCCCAGGGACTTGTGAGAGGAAGAACTAGAAAGCTAAACTGTCACATTACCTAATTTAGTGTGCTTACCTTTGCAACCCTAATGTTATTTTGATGGAGTTTCTTTGTACATAATTGGGAGCAGCTGCTTATATATAAGGCAGCTGGCTAGTTTCCGCAACCCAGGAAGGACTGACTTGCTGATGCGTCCATGACTTTTGGGACAGAGAGTCTTTTTTTATTTCCCTAACCTTCAAAGAAAACATTTCCTTTGCCCAGCCTGGGCTGTCTCCCAGAGGCTCTCCCCCTTCAATACTCTCACCTCAAAATCTACAGCCCCCTCATGAAGTCCCGCTTTACCTTAGTTAAGCCATTTGTAAATTTTATAATCACTGGCTTCCTTCCCAGCTGCCTCTGATCATTAATTACGGCTGGTAGTTCTTAGCCTGCTGAACCTTAGAAGTGCAGGCCACCTTGTTACAATAATAATATACTATATACAGCGTTGCTGTTTGAACATTTCAATTAACCAGTAGATAGGAACATGAGAAAATAGTAATAAATCTATCATCTCTTTCTTCACACCATTGATTATTTTGAATTATGAAGAATGTTACAGAGAGAAAGATGGGCCTAAGAGTGACCAAACCATAATAGAATGGTGCACTTCAACAGGTGGCCTGAGAAAGACCAGGGTTACTACGCAGCCCAGGACAATGCATGCCTAGTGTAGGACTGAGCCTGCATTTACTGTACACTAAAAGCACATATTAATTCAGTTAGGTGAGCGAAGAACTCAAACTTGTAGGTTTCCCAATGATGCATGGTATGAGGAAAGGCCCTCCCTTTACCATTTGATCTTGCAGTGGCCCAGAGGGTATGTCCTACAGTGGTTAACAAGGGTGTCACATGCAGAACCTGAGGAGTTAGGCCCTGTGTTCTACAACAGTGATTTTCAAGCTTTCCATGAGAGCAGGCCTCACAGAAAATGGGTTTGTGCCATGTCTTTCCATATGTTAGAAGCTGTAGGATTCACAAATATGAACTGCAAGGATGCTACAGAATGTACATCATTGTCTGCTGTTCTAGCAGATTGTGAATAGAGACTGAGGGATCACTTTGCAGGAAGTGAGAGAATGGTCTTGTGGGTAAAGCAGTTAGCTACTACCTAGCAGAGGTGCAATTTGTTTTTGCAGCCTGTTCAAATTATTTTATCTGTCTTCCCCTCTACACCTCCCCCCCCCACTGTAATGGCATAGGGGCCTCGGGTGGCATGGATGTGAATGAACGCTGTTGCCTGCCTAGAGGTTACAAGTTTGAAGTTATAGCAGAAGTGTTCACTGCACAGCCCTGTGATTTCTGTAATTCTATGAATTCTGCTAAATACCTTGTCACAAGGACACAAAAAATGAAAGGAAGTAATGGTGTACTCTGTATTGTCTAGGTGCCTAATGTGAAACTTCTGCTTGAGAGCACAGAGGCAGAAAGGGATCTTGGTGTCATTATTGACTCCAAGATGAACATGGGCTGACAATGCCAGGTCACGGTTGGCAGGGCTAACCGGACCTTGTTGTGCATCCACAGGTGCATCTCAAGTACAGCCAGGGAGGTGATCCTCCCCCTCTATGCAGCACTGGTCAGGCCACAGCTGGAGTACTGCATCCAGTTCTGTGCGCCCCACTTCAGGAGGGATGTGGACAACATTGAAAGGGTCCAGAGGAGGGCCACCCGCATGATCCAGGGACAACAGGGCAGACCCTACATTGAAAGACTGCTGGACCTAAACCTGTTCAGCCTTCACAAGAGAAGGCTGAGGGGGGACCTGGTGACTGTCTATAAACTCACTAGGGGGTACCAGAAGGGTTTGGGAGAGACCTTGTTTCCCCTAGCACCCCCTGGCATAACAAGGAATAACGGGCACAAGTTGTTGGAGAGTAGGTTTAGATTAGACATCCGTAAGAACTACTTCACAGTCAGGGTGGCTAGGATCTGGAACCAACTTCCAAGGGAAGTGGTGCTGGCTCCTACCCTGGGGGTCTTTAAGAGGAGGCTTAATGCCTACCTGGCTGGAGTCATTTGAGCCCAATTTTTTTTCCTTCCCAGGCAGGGGGTCAGACTTGAAGATCTACAAGGTCCCTTCCCACCCGACTTCTATGACTCTTTGATTCTGTGAAACACCTGGTGTCTGACTGGATGCTTCTGCCAGCCACTGAAATCAATTACTACTTAGCAAGTTTAAAATAAAAGAAAGGAAATATTCAAAATGCAAAAGAGAAGTTAGGGAAATACAAGATACATTTTTTTTCACTGGGGCCTTGTCTTGGAAAACCAAAGCATCAAACAGCCAGCCTAGCCTGAACAACCCAAACCCAAGCTACACTGGTACTAGAGCGGTCCTGAAGTCCCTTGGGTACGTCTACACTGCAGCCCAAGAAGGGGCAGCAGCATGTGCAGACATACTGAGTTGGTAGTAGAGCTGTGGCAGCATGGAGCTCAGTATTGTTATTGATGCCAAAGATAGGCAGTCAATAGATAGCCCCACCCTGACTATGGATCACAGTTATATGTCTGACTGCAGTTTAGCCCCCATATTGTAGTCTATATGAATGGGTGCAAGGTTAGGAGTCAGGAGGACTTCCCTATCTGTAAACAGGCCTAATAATTCTGGTGTGAAGAATAACACTTATTAACAGTTGCTTCTGCAAAATCATAATATATTCTCCCAAAAGTATTTCCTGTTAAAGCTTTTAAACTTCTTGCCTTTAAAGTTCACTGGAAGGCTTCTTATAAAAGCATTAAAAGTAAATAGGAATGCCCATTTACTTCCTCTTTACCAGTCTTTATTCTACATGCCTCCTATTTACCTTCTCGCAGAACTAGACTGAGCTAACCTACTTCTTATTCTGTGCCTCAGATCATTCTCCTTGCCCACAGCTTAGCCACCTTTACTTCTGCCACATCTTTTTTGACATGAAGTGACAAGAACCAAATGCCATATTCAAAGTGATGGTGTCACCCATCCCCATAGCAGATTTGGTGTCAGAGCACCCCCACATGGCCCAATGGAGCATTGCTCCTCTTTCTTCAGCCTTTCCATTGCTGGGATGGATGCTGGGATGTTTAGCCTACTGGTGTTCAACCTCCAGCTCACCAAGCCATATCATCTGGCCCATCGGGCTCCCCACAGATCTGGAAACTTGGTGGTGGGGAAGAAATGACAGTGTTAATTGCCACTCTCCTGCTACCAAATTTCTGGACATATGGGGAACCTGAAGCTTGGATAATACAACCCGTTATGATGCCAGTGAGCAGTAAGATCCAGGTGCATACAGGGCCAAACTACATGTGGTGTCTGGCCAGGACACAACTGGATCTGGCACACTGGGTCAGGCCAGCAGGCAGTTGCATTCAATATGTAGAGCCAGGTCAGCATGCTGGATCACACCCACACACAAACCCCATTTGCCAGCCTGATGCAGGCTCTGGATCACAGGCCGACCCCATACCACTCTTCAGGCCCTCAGGGCTGAAAGATTGTGCACCACTGTTTTAGCCCTTCAGCTAAGACTTTCTATAGTTCTATCCCTTGCATGGTACCAAAGCGTCAAAGCAAGAGAAAATGAGGAACTCAAAACAAGAACTTGTAAGCAGTTGTTGTGCCATGCAGAGGTGCTTTGCCCCTTTAGGAGTCCTTCAGGCCATCCAAACAATAGCCTATAAGCAGGCGTGGGAATCTGCAGCCTCACTGTCTGACTTTGCTCCTTTGGGAGCCCCTCAGCCAGTCCTCACAACACAAAAAAATACTCCTTAGTCCAAATAAACAGCTAAAGCAATCCTTCAGCATTTCTCCAGGTGGCAGGAGAAGGCCCTTCAGCTCTGGCACTTCTTAGAAGCAAGGTCTCCTGGGTTTCAGTCTACTTCCTTGTCCACAAACTGTTTTTTCCCCTAGCTCAAGCTGCTTGCTTTTTCTCCTTTTGGTCTGTTAATTGCCAGCTAACCACCCAGCAGTGGGACTCCTAACTGAGGACTGTCTGTCTGTCTCCTTTGAGGGCCAGACTGCCCTGTTACAGTCTGGTAAGATTTTGACAGGTGGAGATCTTTCAGCCCAGGGCCTGTTCTCAAATATTTCTTGGTTGATCTCCACAGGGAGGATCGCCCAGCCAGAAACCTGACTCAGACACCAGATTTCTCCACAGGAGAAAAGCCTGAACTCTGTTTCCCTTCCACATCCCACCCAACTGAGATGAGACCTCTTCTATTGCTTCCTCTCTCAACAGCTATTTCTTACTGCAGGAATAGCAGTGTGGATATAGTTGAGTCCTGGGGCCCTGGTTAACCCATTCTGACCAGTATGGGTCCTGTATTCCCTCACCATGGCAGTATAACACTCTGAGCATTACTGCATGCCCCTTTTTTAATGAAGCCTATTCTTCTGTTTCTTTTGGTAGTTTGCATTGGGATTCAGGGCTGGGGACAGTAAAGCTGTTGACTGGGCATTTCGCCATCACAGTTCTTCTCCCTTTGGATGTGACCATGTGATCTGGTAGGAAGTTAGTAGTGTGTCTACAGCACAAGTGAGTGCTGTGCTCTATTCAGGAGGCAAACCAAACTTTTGGTTGGCCTCAGCTGGAAGCTGTACATCAGCATATCCCAATTTTTTTATACCTGGAGCACACTTCTCTTCTAAATTAAAAGTGACTCCACCCTCACACCCAAAAAGGTGTATAATTTTTTTTAAATTATGTAACAGATTCCATTCCCCTGACAAAAGAAATCATACCAGTCTGAGATGTACTGTTAAAATGACACCAGATATTAAGGGTGCACCGATAGAGATATTGTGCTGGAAGGGGATGGGGGAGGGGACAGAGGCACTGCCCAGCTGGGGTGGGGCAGAGGGCAGAGCCATGACTCATGGTGGGAGGCAGCTCCCATTGGTGCTTGCACCCCAGGAGGGCTGGAGGGGGAGGTGCCCTCCAGATCTGCACAGGATGGGGTGAGGAAGGTGGCCTGAAGCCAGGGCTGCACAGGGGTCTTCTCAGCAGGGGTGGGGCTCAGAGTAGGCTGCATCCACCCCAAATTTCGCCACTGCACTTGGCCTCCACCCACACACTGGGAAAAGCCAGGGCATGGGGCAGCGGCACTGGGAGCAGAGCTATGGTGAAATTTGGGGTGGCTGCAGCCCCTTCCCAGAGTCGCCGGTGCCCGCTCTAAGTCCCAGCTCCACCCCGTGCAGCCCTTGTTCCAGCCAGTAGCTGCATCCTGTGCCCTGCTATTTCCACACTTCCCTGCTCCTGACCCCTGGTCTGTACCTCAGGGGCCAAGGGCAGCCCCCACTGCTGACACTGGCCATGCAGGATTTCAACCATGTCCAAGACAACACTTGTTGGCCCTGGGAGCATAGGAGTAGAGGGGACAACCCAGGCTTCAAGGCACAGCTCCACCTGTGCATTTTCCCACCTGCTTGCAGCAGAGTGCACTGCTTGAAGCATGGGCAGGGCTGGCACAGAGGCTGCCTGGGACAAAAAGGGCAAAGGCAGGCAGCAACTGTGGTGGCAGTCCCTAGAGAAGTAGTCATGGGCACCACTGGAGTAGCAGAGGCAGATGTAGGGTGCTAAGCACACATTTACCTCCTCACACAGGGGTCTCATGGCACACTTCTTGTGGAACACCCTTTGGGAATCACTGCTGTAGGTAGTACAGATAAAGGTAGTCTAAGCTAGAAGAGACAGATGTAGCTCATAGAATCATAGAAAATTAGGTTTGGAAGGGACCTCAGGTAGTCATCTAGTCCAACCCCCTGTTCAAAGCAGGACCATCCCCAACTAGATCATCCCAGCCAAAGCTTTGTCAAGCTGAGTATAAAAAATCTCTAAGGGTCAAGATTCCACAACTTCCCTGGGTAACCTGTTCCAGTGCTTTACTGCCCTCCTAGTGAGAAAATTCTACCTAATATCTAACCTAAACTTCCCTTGCTGCAACTTGAGATTGTTGCTCTATGTTCTGTCATCTGTCAACACTGAGAGCAGTCCAACTCCATCCTCTTTAGAACCACCCTTCAGGTAGTTGAAGGCTGCTATTAAGTCCTTCCTCTGTCTTCTTTTCTCACACTAAATAAGCCCAGTTTTCTCAGCCTCTCCTCATAAGTCATGTGCCCCAGTTACCTGATTATTATCCCAGATAAATACATTTGCCTAGGATCAGTTTCTGGCTCTGCATTATTAAACATTCTTATCAGTGACTTGGAAGAAAACACAAATGTCATTATTGATAGGTTTACAAAGGACACAAAGAGTGGTACAGAAGGAATGCCTCCATTTTCCTGAGCAGGGACCGGATCAACCCCCACCACTGGGCCCCTCTCAGGCCCCGGGGGGGACACACCTGGGCCAAGGGTCAGTGAGGATCTAGTCAGGGAACTTCTGGAGGGACTGGACGTATTTAAATCAGCTGGTCTGGATGATCTCCACCCCAGAGCGCTGAGGGAATTAGCTGAGGTCATTGCAGGACCCCTGGCACAGCTTTACGAGCACTCGTGGTGCTCTGGTGTGGTGCCAGCGGAGTGGAAGAGGGCCAATGTGGTTCCCACCTTCAAAAAAGGGAGGAAGGAGGACCCAGGAAACTATAGGCCAGTTAGTCTTACCTCGATCCTGGATAAGCTTTTTGAGAGAATTATCCTGGTGCATGTCCACAAGGGGCCAGCGGGGGAGGTTATGCTTAGGGGCAACCAAAACGGGCTCCCCCAAGCACTACCAGGTGTGACTAGGAATAATGGTCACAAGCTGGCAGAGGGTAGATTTAGGCTAGACATCAGGAGGTGCTACTTCATGGTCAGGGCGGCTAGGATCTGGAACCAACTTCCAAGCGAAGTGGTGCTGGCTCCTACCCTGGGGGTCTTTAAGACAAGGCTTGACAATCACCTTGCTGGGGTCGTTTGACCCCGGTACTCTTTCCTGCCCATGGTAGGGGGTCGGACTTGATGATCTGCTCAGGTCCCTTCCGACCCTACTAACTATGAAACTATGAAGGGGACTGATCACTAAAACATAAGTGTTTGGATCTCATGACAATTTGGCCACAAGCAAACAATATGTGCTGTGATACGGCCAAATGAAGATAGGCATTTGAGAATGAGGAATGCTGGACAGACTGATCGGGTAGCAAAACTCTGTTTGGGAAGCAGAATGTCTGAAACAGATATGGGACATAGTTAGCTGAACATAAGCTTCCTGTGTAGCACTGTAGCTGGAAGGTCAAATGCAATCCTTAATGGAGCTGGGTTCAAGGACAGTAAGAGTAGCAGGTCCTTGAGCAGGGATGAATCTTTCTTTGCCATCCTTTTCTCCCTGCTTTCAGATGCTTAGCAACTCTCTGCCCCTGGGAAGTTTTTTGTAGGGCACCAAACCTGGTAGAGCCTTTTAACTGGTCCCCCAGAAATGGGGGTGTGTCGATTAATATTGCAATGGTGAATGAACAGCTATTTTCTTTGCTGTAGACAATAGCCATGGCCTTATTAAACTCCTTTATTCAGGTCCCTTTTCCTTCCAGAACTGTTTGTAATGTGACATGGTAGAGTGTTAGTGAATACTTACTAAGTGGTTCAATTTCATAATTGCTTAACATTTCACATCAAGAACATTGGAGAAAGCAATGATAGCACAGATTAAAACACTCCCTTAGTACACAACCAGAGTACTGCATCACAACACTTGCCAATGAAAGTGTGTATTAGCCTTACAGTCACAAACACTTTTAAGCCACCTTTCTACTGATACCCTATTTTAAAAAAAGGTCAAATCCTCAGTGATACCAGTTTATACCAGCTGAGAACCTAACCCAATATCATAGTTTAAACAGTGATCATGAAAAATGCTTAAAAACAATCTAGTTTACCATGTTTTTACATTTGCAAAATGAGAAGAAACAAATTTGCAGTAAAATTGTTGTGCAAGTTTCTTCAAGCATAGGTGACCTGACAATGCAGACACATCCCTTTGAGATGTTAGACTTTAATGAAGTAGTATAAATCCCATAGAAGAGAGGGGAATGTAAATTAGATTTATCCTAAGCAGGATTAAGTTTATACCTGCATTTATGAAGACAAATATTTCCTTCAGTAAATATAAATTGCCCATTAGTTTCAGGAATGCCCTTCTGCACTCACTGCACATGCACTTCCACTTACGCATGCTGCCAGACACATTCCTGATGATAAGGCATGGACATAAGTGGAATTTTTAATTTATTATATGGTCACAATACTTATGCTTTTACACAACGTTTTACATGGAGGGCCTAATATGCAGTCCTTATTCAGGCAAAACAGCCATTCAATTCCTCAACATCAGTTTTTTAAACTAATAAAGGAGACATGGAGAGTGCAAGAGGAAAACGTGGTTTTGAAGCATCTCAGTGTAATTCATGCTCTAGTATGGCTCTCTGCCCCCCACTGCTGGCTGGACCATGCAATCAGCCTTTGAGCTATAGAAGGAGGAGTCTATTGCTAAGACAGTAGCATTGCATGCACTTATATCCAGAGACTCCATGGTTACTGATTGACAACACCACATCCCAGTAATGGTGTCAACAAGGTAGGTAGGGGTGGTCTTCGTATCATGTTTTCATCCATTTTCCCCAGGTTTCTTAAATTCTTAAACAAAAGCTCTGCTCAGCCCAGTTAGAGTCACTATCAACTGTTCCCAAAACAAAGGCTGCAGCATGTAGCAGAGGTGTAACAAGCAGTTTCTGTGCCTTGGACCACAGTGGCAGCAGCAGTGACTATTCTTGCACTCCCTCAACATCAGTGCCTGGAGCTGCTGCCCCAGCCATTCACGCCTAGTACATGACTGGTGGGTGGTGTATGTGGCTGGCAGGCACTAGCACACATTGTGTTCCTGGGCTTCTGTCCAAGGGCCACAGAAGCCAATAGGAGCCTTTAAATGCACTTCAGTGGACGTTGGATCCAGCTAATGTAGGGAACAGGGCACTCTGAAGTGGTGTTTACACAGGAGCAGTATTCCAGTATTGAGTCATTTGGTTTCAAAGATGGATACTTAAGACCTTTAAAAATGACCGTCTGCAAGACAGGGGTGTCAAACTTATGGTCTGCGGGCTGGATCAAACGTACAAATGCATGGTGTCTGGCCCACAAGGCCAGACAGGAAGGGGCAGGGTCTGCCACCTTAATCCAGGGCACAGAGCCTGATTGGGCACGTTTGTTGGTAGTGAGGGTTGAGTGATAGCCTTTAAACGCTCATGTTTCCAGATTGTGGCTTTACCCCAGTGAGGAGGGATGTCTACATGTAAGGTCTGCAGATCCAATAGCCTTGTTGCCAGGTGGAACAAACCACTTCAATAGGAATTTCCATTTTTGGAATCTTCTATGAAGACCTAAGATGTGCTCAGAAGATGTTCTTTGTTTTATTGATTTTTGTTGTTGTTTTTTTCCCTTAAACAAGCTATTTTAATTAATCTCAGAGAAGTTGTATATCCAGCTGCCAGGACATTAAGCATTAAAGCCAGGAGACCTCAAACATCAAAGAGAAGGTTCACCCAAAATTGGATGTCTATGTGGGACATAGGACTGTTCAGTCATTACACTCCTAAAATGGGTTTACCCTGGAAAATTCCTCCCCATAATCTACTGTTTTAAAACTAAGTCTCAAAACTGCCTGGAAGTAGAATGTAGATCTGACCTGAACCATTTTTACCAACCTGATTTCAAAGCCACTGTCAGGATAAAATTCCTAAGCCCCCTGCCCCTTCCCCTCCCCCCCCCCAATGGAAGCCCTCTGCCTCATCATAACTTACTGTTTTTAATTCATTTTAATAATTAAATTAACATAAATTATTTAAAATGTATAGCCTATAAATTGTCTTCTGGATATTTGTGATAAAGATGGGACCAGTCAATTCTGATATATGGGCCTGTTGTCACAGGTCATCATCACCAACTGGAATCTTAGTTAAGTAAATCAGGACCCTGTAATCCTTAATAATGTCTATAGTGCCACCAAAGAAATTGGACTACTTGCCTGAGTAAGGCTTACCCTCTTAAACATGAATGCAGGTCCTTCTTAATGGCAAACTGAACAATAACATACAAGAATGCGGGTAGAAACCAGAGACATATAAAAGCCAGCATGTTCTCCTATCCTAGCTGTTCACGTGTAATAAGCAATATTACTCCCAGACATTAATGTATTTACTATAACGCACCTCTCTGGGAGGGGTATTGAAGGCAAAGGAGGAACTTGGTGGACTAGTTTATTTGCCTCCAGACTGGTTACTTTGCTTATTTTATAGGCTTTTTTGTCTCATAATCAAATGAACACAAATTGGAGTGCTAGGCAGACCCATTTCCATACCCTTCCTTCTTTTCTTTGTGTACATCATTTTTAGATATACTAATCCTCCCACAAGGCGAGGCCATTATTTCACGGTAATTAACATAGAATAACAAACTTGTAAACTGTGAGCAGATTTGATTTGGAACATGTTGATAAATTTGGCACCAGAAAATGGGTCACTGATTATATTTCCTCTCTGCATCTGGTACTTGTTGTTCACTTTTTGCTACAATGCCAGGAACACAGGTGCTAAAATTGAGCACTATAGCTATGGATTTATGTGTCTATCTAGCATTCAGCACACAATACCTTAAAGTTAGCTTTCACCTTTTGATAGAGCTATTAAGTTGAATTATTACTTTTTAAGGTTTGTCTCTCTCCTCTATACCCCCAAGAAAGAAAAGAAATCACCCAAACAGATTTGTGCGTATGAAGAGAATGAAACAAAGAATTTAATCATAACACTAGTGAATGGTTTTCAGACTGACATCTGTACATTAAGAATATGTAAAAATACCAATTTCATGCTCTGACAACTTATTCTGCATTGGTGGTGGGATAATACCATGGGAATGCCAAATGTCAAAGTATTACATAATGTCGTCTGAGGAGCCATCACTGGGAATTCCTTCAGGGAAATTTTCCACAAAAAAAGAGACAAAAATGAGGAGCTGCCAAAAGAAAATAAAAATTGTGAGGTCAAAGTTAAAAAATATTGATAGTGCAGTCTAAAATCTATGTACCTGAATTATTTTCCAGTATTAAATTCTTGTCCTTTTATTTCTATCCAGGGATGGGACTCTCACACACTCTTTTGAGAAGCTACAGATAAATTCAGATGTGACAAAATGGGTTTCCTCCTGTCTGCCCCCCCCGCCCCCCAACTCCCGGGCATGCACTTTTAAATACATTTTTAGCAGTCCTGGAAAGTACCAACATGAGACCTGGAGCCCACCTTTTCTTATTATGAACAGCATAGGGAAGCAGGGCAGAAGGAACATTTTTCTTTCTGGTGGAGCTACTTTTTTGTAGAGAAGAATAGTTTGGTCTGCATATCCATTTAGCCAGACTCCCATCTGCTGACAATTGTGAAAAGGATGCAGGCTCCCAGTTAGGACAAATGTCACATTTGGAATTTATACACCATGCCTGCAATCTCAACTCTGTTGTGCATGCCCCACCAACAAGCCCATTTCACCTGCTTTGGTCACACTCCCATATGGGTCACTAGCGATATTCATCTTTCAGCCCCTTCTCTATTGCTTTGTGTTGCAAGGCATGTAAGTTCTGCCCTTTTAGGTTTTTCTAAGTTTACCCATGACCGTAGAATCTGAGTACCATCTACCAAAACCAAGAAGGAAACTGAAACACTGCATCAGAGATATTGTTCTGTCTGCTTTTATTAATGACTCTTTTCTTGAAGCTTATGGATTGAATTTTTATATTCAGTTTCTAAGGAATTTTGCAATAAGTTGACTGCACTTACAGCATTTCATTGATTGGACAGGTACTAGGGTGGCACTGGCACTAAGGTACATGGTTGATAGTTTAGAGGTTGCAAGCTTGATGCTGTGGCAAAATCACTCATGATGTGGCCCTATCAGATACTAACAAGTCTGTGAATTCTGCTAATGTTAAATTTACAAGGAGATGGGAAAAAGAGTTGATTAAGCTGTTCAAAATCTTATTTGGTGGGCAAGATCTTGACTTCCTTGGGAAAAAGGAAGATGTTTGGCAGAAACAGTCAAATGCTAAAATATTTATGGTTGACAACAACAACAACAACAACCACCATTATATTTCATATCCTTTTCCTTTAGACTAATATGGCTACAACCTGAAACATCATATTAGGGGTTATGTTTTTTTCATTGCAAAGTCAGCAATTTTCTTGGAAAGGAGGCATTCTGTGTGAAAAGTTTCATTTAATTCAAAATCCTCAGTTTTCTAATTGAAAAAAAAAAAAGTTTTGACTTCTGGTTGCCTATGCAGAGAACAGGATGTATTTATGCAGGCTCCTCTTTGTGAGGATAGGGAGCGATAAAAACCAAGCGAAGACTAGTATGAGAGCAGTATGCCCTTTGTTCATGTCAGTGCACTCCCCACATCAGCCCTAGCCCTACTTCAGCTCCAGGCCTAGCGCTTGCTGCTTCAACACTTATTCTCGCTGACATCCTGTCACACTTTTAGCTTCTTTCATTCCTTGGCATCTCAGAACAGCAGAGACTTTCTATGCCTGAAGAAGGGTGACTGCACCCAAAAGCTTGCAAAGAACTTTCTTCCAACTACTCACTTGGTCTAATAAAAGATATCACATCTCCTCAAAGAAACATGTCTGCTGCTTCAACACTCACATCAGACCCAACTCCATTTTTCATCCCTTTAGTTCCTTTCCACAGCCCATCAGTTTCTCTTTTCTCCCTTGCTGTCTTCTTTCCTCTCATTCTTTTTGCCCCTTCTGCATATTATCCTGTCCCCAAGCTCTTTTCCCTGCATTCCCCAGCTGCTGCAGCTGCTGCTGCTGCTGCCCTCACCTCCCTCTCATTCCCTCCTTGCCTCTCTACTCATTTTCTTTAACTGCTACCTCCTCCTACACCTAGCCCTTCCTCTCCCCTTTAAAGCCCCTTGTGCTCCCCCCAGTCCACTGAGCTCCTCCACCTGGGAAGGCCCCACTCCTCCCTTCCCCCACCACCTGCTGTTCTGCTCCTCAGCTGAGTGGAGCGCAGAAACTGTAATTAACAGGCTATGAAGCACTGTAGAGCTAAGTGCTAAGGAGCTCAATAATTACACTCCCTCCCTCTCCCGCTGCTTCCTCTGAAGCTGCAGAGTGCAGCAGTGGGAAGAGGAGGAGCAGATCAGGTGGGGGGTGGGAATTTAATTAACTTCTGAAGTGCTACTGCCCCTGCTCCACTCAGCTGAGGATGAGGGGAGATTGGAGCTAGGCTGTAGGGATGGGCAGGAGCCCAGCATGTTGAATCAATCCAGCATAACTCTGCTAAGTGTGACCCTTCACCAATAAGCTACCATAAGATTTGCATTCCTGCATCAGAGAAGTGAACCAGAGGCCAGATGAAAGTCTTCCCACTGTCTTCAGAGGGCCTTGGATCAGGCCCCAGTATCATGCCAATGCACACCATCCAGTGACTTCCATGCCACTAAAGTCTGGCTTATTAATTTTTCCTTTAATTGAAATGCAACATTTTTAAAACATCATTTTATAGTGATTTATGCAAGGCATCCTTCCACCATGCAAACCAGATACAAGGAAAGTGATGAGAAAGTAATGGCAAAGTTTATAAATACCTTTCCCTAATCTTTTGAATTTATAATGAGGTAGGAGGTTGTTTTTGTTTTCCTCTTTCACTGTTTCTCTTCAGTAGCCCTATAATGGCCTTATAAACTATTCAGTTTTCTGCAGGTCTACGTTCCTGGAGGCCTCTATGAGAGGTCTAATTCTGTGAGGTGCTGAACATTATGGGCACCTATACACATAACAGATCTCTGCTTAGATGTGTGCTAATTAGTTGACTCTCCTACTACTTAGCACTCTCCAGCTGCCTCTGTATGAACGACGCGTGCCCCTAGAGGCTGGGGGACATGGTGACCGCCTGCAAGTGGCAGCGGCGATGTTGGCTGTGGGGGCACGGTGGCAGCGAGGTAGGATCTCCCGCAGGCAGCTGTGGTGATGTCAGTGGTGGGGCCAGGCCAAGTGGGGAACTCCTGCAGGCAGTGGCAGTGGCAGTGGCAGTGGCAGGGGGCTGGCAAGCACCGAGCAGCGGTCAGTGACCACCCGCAGACACCGCCAGCAGCGGTGGCCAGCAGAGATCAGGGGCCTCCTGCAGGTGCCGCCAGCAGTGTCAGCGGTGCTATTCACAGGAGCTACACTGCCAATCTCAGGGGGTGCATGTGCAACCATGTGCACACCCTACAGGTTGCCATTGAGCCTCTGCATCATGTGCTGTGGCAGGGCACCTTTGGTGCCTGCCACTTTAAGCGCCAGAATAGGCAGCAGAGCAGCCTGTAGGTGACCACATTCTCTATCAGGAGTCACATGGCCAGCAGGAGGCTGCCTGATTGGAAAGAGGGTCCAGCTGCTAGAGATAAGAGCAGGACCTGAGTAGTAGGGTCAGCAATTACTGCAAGCAGCTGGAGGGGGAACATCACCCAGCTGGAGCTGCTGTTCATGTAACAACCTGGAGGGAAGGGCATGAACTATGGGGATGGAGGAGGTTCCTGGTCCTGGGGAATGACCTGAAACTCCACCCTACTGGGGTTGGATGGTGTGGTGAAGCTGCTTGTAGCAAGGCAGCTTCCAGGAAATGTCACACTTGTTCCTCCCTAGTAAAAGGCAAGTATAGGGCACTGGAAAGCCTGAGACCCCATTGCCCTGCAGGTGACCCCATGGAAGGGAAAGGCTAGAGGAGCACACCCTCAGGGGCCCAGGGCCACTGAGTGGGGCCTGAGGTGGGACCCAGGTCCATTGTGTGGGGCCTGGAGACAGGTCCAGATATGTCTGCAGACACCTGAGAACCAAGTGGGCCATAGGCCAAGGGTGGGATCCAGGCATGACTGCAAACGCCTGAAGTCATGGAGTGTAAGGCCCCATAGCCCCAGTGAGGGGGCAGGGTAGTGTCCAGTGGCCATGTAGAGTAGGGCCTCATGGGCCGATTGGAGTGGTGGTAGCTGTGTAGAGTAGGGCCATAGGGGGCCTGAAGGACTGCACATAGACTGTCCAGATTAGCTGGAGTAGAGGCCCTAGTGAGAGGGCAGAAGGCCCAGGCACATCTGAAGATGCCTGAGGCAGGGTTTGTACTTTGGATGCCATCTGTGAGGCATGGGACACAGTATAAGGGCAGGTTCAGAGCCATGTATAACACTCTAGGCATCAGGGCATAAAACGGGCAGCCTCCCACATTATTACATCTTCTTTTAAACATCAAGCCGTGGCAGAAGACAAGGCAGACTGCCCCAGACAGGTGGGCAGGCTGACCTTGTGACCGGGCTCATGACTTCCCTGTCACTCGTGTATTCAGCATCCCCACATTTCAAAATGGTGGCAGGGGTGCTTTAACTAAAGTTTGTCGAACAAGCTTTAGATAAAGCACCCCTGTTGCTGTTTTGAAGTGCAAGACACTGAACACACATGATGCTGTGGGTGTTTTAATTAGAGTGGCTCTCAGAGCATCTCTAATTAAAGTGCCCCTGCTCCCACCCCAGAACACATGTATAGATGCCCTATTATAGCTTTATCCCTCACAACACTTCAAACTGGCTTCCTTTTAAGGAACTTGAGTTGTCTCATTGGCTTCAGTGGAACCATTCACATGCCTAAGTGTTTTGTGGAATCAGATTAGAGTGTTTAGCACTGGGCGCTATGGAGACCAAGAAGCAGAAATGTACAGCAGGACGTTATCTACTAAAAATGTGGGATCCCCAAGACTGCTGATACTGAAATTATGTAGCAACATTGCCATCACTTGACGTCATCTGATGAAGGAGGCTGTAGCCTATGAAAGTTTATGCTTCTCTGCATGAGTTATTCTATTAGATGCCATTCTGCCCTGCCTCCTGCCTAACTTCAGACTAACAAGGACTTAATTATCTCTCTCTACATAATATGTAACCCTCAAAATCCTGCATTAAAATAATATTTTAAGGTTGTAAAGTCAAGTGCTCAAACCTTAGGAAATGTGAAAATTCAAGTTGCCTGCGCAACCTTAATTTAAGCTCTCATGCACATGCATCATGATCCAGTTTTAACTGCAAGATAACAGATTCATTTTCTGAAGGTCCCCAGAAAAGGTCAACATAACTTTTAACATGGTCAAAACAATGTATTTTTCTTTAGCTCTGCTCCCAGGTTTCAGGCTGAAACTTTCTGAGATTTTTCCAGAAAAAAGATTAGCATGAGGTAGCCACCCAGCGTAGAACATTTTGTCCCAAGCTGCTACAAGGTAGAAGCAATGAAAAATAGGATCTTAATAGGAAAAGTGTCAGGCCACCTTAATAAGTGGTGACACCAGGAACACCAACTCCACCTGTAATAGAAAGGAGGGTTATGTCTGACTGTTAAGGACTATTAAGTTACCAAACAACTTGGATTTTCCCACCTAGTTGTAGACCCCATCACCCAGTTCCCCACAGCTGTCTGAAATGCTGTTTTTGAAAAAAAGCTGACATCCATCTTGCCATGGATCCTTTTTGACAGTTTTGTCCAGTACTATGAAGCCATCCTTCAGGCACAGTTCCTGGGGCAGCTACTGGCAGTATTGAAATGCCAGGCAGCTGTGGAACCCAGAGCTGGTCCAGAGGTCCAGAGTGGTAAGAGCTGAAGGAAAGACCGGCTCAGTTGCAATGAGCCGAACTTGGGAGTTCTACAAAACCAGTATATCAATGGGGGTTCTATGTATCATCGGGCACCATCTACTGGCACTTTATCATTTACATATGCACCCCTCTCGTTTTCGTTTTTTTTTTTCAGAGCCCTCTGTAACACAGGGCTTCCCTGTAGAGTCCCGCTCCCCACTATGTTCCCTACAATCTGCCAGGTTCTGAGTAAAACTGGTTTCTTCTTTGAGGGGGTGGGAAGAGCAGGAGGGAGAAGCAAAATTGTCCTTCCTCCCACCAACACACCCAGAGACAATAAATGCACACAACCCCTAGCTCCACCTACATGACTGCTCCTGGAGATTTCTGGGTCTTGAATTGCTAAAATTCAGTCTACAGTTTAGAAAACTTAGACAGTGACTGAATATTTTTGATGCTTAGCAAACTCGCAATTGTGTGTGTGTGTGTGTGTGTGTGTGTGGCGGGGGGGGGGTTATAAATCCTGGAATGTGCCTCCCTCTGGCCTATTGGTATGGTATCCTGAGTACTTTAACCATCTCCCAGATTCCTAAGTAGGGACAGAAAGGGTAAGGAAGGGCTAGCAATTAAAAGCAGTAGTTTAAGATATTGTGAACCCACAATTTGGCATCCTGCCTTGTTAAAGACTTCTTTGGTCACCCTAGGTAAGATTCACAAAGATATAGGCAGGCTCCTGGTTCACAAGAGCAATAACATCTAGACTCCTGGCTCCCATTCTGGACTCTATAGTGCTGAATCAAATACCTAAGCTTCCCATACAATGTTCGGGAAGAATGAGGTGCCTACATATGGGATTTGCAGTAGCCGGGACACAAACTGGGGTGCTGCCTAAGATAGCTAATAGGTGATTCTGAAGACTGGGGTGTATCTGAAATCATCATTCTCTGGGGTGTAGGTGTCTAGGTCTTGATGCACAAAAGCAACTCTATCTATTTACAATGCATAGTTCTGAATCAATTTTTGGAATTAGCTACTCAAGTAATTTCTTTCAAAAAAACAGATCAGGGATCACACTTTTATAATGACTTCGTGGCTAGACCACCCACCCAAAATTGGATCTTATGCCCTCTTCAACCTCTGGGGGTCAAAGCTACATTGCTTGAAAGTACCCTAACCACTATGCTTTAGGCTCTTCTTGAATGTTTTAGGTTGACTTTTGAATGTTTTAGGTTGGTCATAGTGCAGGTACCCCTCCTCAGGAGCAAAATCCAAGGACAGATCTCTGGCTCAGTACTGATAAGAAGTGGAGATGTGACAAGAGTGCCACACTGGACTTACTCCCTGCCTTGAAGCTTACTAGAATTCTATCTTTGGCAGCTGTCATCAGGAATGTATGTGCTACAGCTAAAAAGTCTTCTCTTCTTCTCTCACTTGTCCTGTCTGAACAGGGTCACTGTTGAGGATCCTTGCTCTCGACTGGCTTTGGTCATACATATCATCTTTTTCAAACTCCTTTCATGTCTCTCTCCACTATCTCTCTCCACCTCCTCTTTGGTCTTCCCCTTCCCCTTCTCCCTAGTAGTGCTATTCTGGTAACTTCTTTTCCCACATATTCTTCCGGACTTCTTTGAACAGGCCCATATCATTCCATGCCAGTTTTCTCTCTTGTACTTTCTTAGATGTTTGTACTACCTTCACTGATCCTCTGGTGTAAGTATTCCTCACTTTATCTATCTTCATTGCTCCACACATCCATTGGAGCATTCTTCTCTCTTTCACATTCAGTCTCCTTTCTTGAGTCTTCTTCAGGGGCCATGTCTCTGCTCCATACAATAGCACTAGATGCACATGTCTTGTAGACTTTACCCTTCAGTTTCACTGATACTGTCCTATTGCATAATATTCCTGTCTTCAATTTCCAGTTCATCCACCCTGCTGTTATTCAATGGTTCAACTTTTCATCTAACTCTGTATTCAGCTGAATGGTTGACCCCCAGATACTTGAACTTGTCAACTTTTCAAACTTGTTTTTTATTGATTATCACATTTTCAACATCAAGTACTTCAGAGAAATCATAGTGCATATATTCTGTTTTGAATCGACTAATCTTTATTCCTCTTTTCTCTAGTACTTCTCTCCATCCAATCTAGCTTGCACTTCCTCTAAACTCTCAGTGTAAGTGACCACATCATCTGCAAGCATCATATTCCAGGGTGGTCTCCTTATTTGTTCAGTAAACACATCCATCATGACCACGAACAGGAACAGGCTCAAAGCTGACCCTTGATGAATGCCCATCTTCACTTCAAAACTCTTTGTCTCTCCTGAGCTGCTCCTCACTTCCATTGTACACTTCTAATATGTTCTGACACATTTCTCCGGCACCTCCTTAACTCTCAGATACTCCCATACTTCCTCCCTGGGTACACAATTGTAGGCTTTCTCCAGATTAATAAAAAATAAATGGATATCTTTACAACCTTCCCTGTACTTTTCCTACCATCTCTCTTACTGCAAAAACTGGATCCATGGTTCTTTTCCCTGGCATGAATCCATAATGGTCTTCTCCAATAACCACTTCAGTTCTTAACCAATTTTCCACCACACTTTCCCATGCTTCTGAAGTATGAGAAATCAATTTGACTCCCCAGTAGTCGTCACAATCCTGGATATCACCTTTCTATGTGAATATTGGCATGAACACACTCCCTCTCCATTCATCTGGCATCTTCTCCATTGCAAATATTGCTTTAAACAGCTTCTGCAATATATCAATTCCTTCTTCCGCCAAGACTTTTTCCAACCTTCCTCTGGTATATCATCAGCTCCTGTTTCTTTCCCATTCTTCATTTTATTCAATGTTCTTTTCACCTCCATTCTGCTGATGTCAGTCACCATGCCTTGTTTTTCTGTGGCATTTGCTTCAGAACTTCTTGGGTTCTCTTTGTTCATCAGATCTTCAAAATAGCTCTTCCACCTGCCCTTAATTTCTTCTTCACTTGTCAACAGTCTCCTAGATTCATCTTTGACCATTCTCACATGTGTCGTATCCCCTGTCAATCTCTCTCTTTCTTTTGTTCCTCTTTTGTTTCTAGTCTTTGGTACAAATCATCCATTGCAACATTATTGGCCTTAGCAGTGGTCCTCTTTGAAGCATACAAAGTGGAGAGGAAGAAGGCAAAGTCTAGAGAGTCCCCTGTATTTTTCCATTTCTTACATTTCTCCTTCTCCCTTACCGCTGCCTGGCCCTCATTCCACCATCATGTTTCCTTCCTGACAGGCATCTTTCCAGATAACACTGCACAGATTTCTGGCCTCTGCCCAGGCAGCCAGGGCACCCATGCCCCAGGACACTGCCAGGAGCCACACATCCTCACCATCAGCAGGAATAGACTCAGGCTGCCAAGCACATCTGCCCCACCCACCCAGTAAACCTCACACTGCTGTGAGGGCCGTCTTCACCTCTGCCCCCTCTCCCTGTCACACTCCCCTGGGCTCCAGGTTCTCCCCCCCACAGCATACAGGGAGGTGGGAGATAGTGTAAAACTTTATTGAGCAACATGTTCCCCCTTAGCTAGGCAGGCACAGGCCTCTTGTATACAAACGAACATGTCAATGATGGCAGTGATGTCATCCTCCATTGCAGGGGGCAGGGATGTACAGCACAGCTACAGGTAGCCCCCCAGGCAGTGGCAGAGGTTGTGGGGCACATGATCAAAGCTCAGGGTCCCATGCCAGGTTGTCAGGTGTGCCTGGGACACCAAAGTGAACAGCAGCAGCAGGGCATAGTGGGTTGGGCACCTCTTGGTTTGTGCAAACCACTTCTCATGGCACACCTGGTATACTCTCAGCAGGGACACGCTCAGAGTGCAGGGCTGGCATGTCGGGGCAGGGGGGAGGGGCTGGCCCCCAGTGGGGGATCTCTCTGGAAAGGCCCCCTGGGGGGAGGGGGGAGCCACCACCAGCCCCGCATCCCAGTCAACCAGAAGCCCCTAAGCCCAGGCACTGGGGGCTTGGCAGCAGTGCAGAATACAGGCTAGCCTACAGGAGGAGAAATCGAGAAAGTAGGTCTGGAGCCATGGCAGCAGGTTCTGCCAGAAGCCATGCCTTTCCTGACCTCAGAAAGGGGTGGGGAAGGCAGGCTGCCTGTGGCCAGCACCCAGCAGCCCTGCCTGTCCTTCTGGAGTGAGCAGGGACAGGGGGCTCAGCCAGCAGCTGCCTGGGCCAGGGCCTGCCCAGCTAACTTGCCATGGTCCATGGGCACCCATGCATGCACAAACCCCAATCTGAGGCCAAGCAGCATACAGTCCCCTGGTACTGAGTTTGTGAGAGTTTGCAACATTTCTGAGATAACAAACAGCCTTTTTCTCTTGGCTCTGTAGGTCTTGCAGCTGCACATGGAGACGTACCAGCTGGCAGCCAGGATGCACTTCCAGGGTCACTCTCATCCACAGCCCTTCGTATGCAGCAGGGGACCCAGGACTGGACCTGACTGCAGGACCACCTGGTCACAGTGGCCAAGGAATGGCTGGTGGACTTGTGGGTCTCACACACAGAGGACATCACGTATGAGCAGAGGAGGGACACACACAAGGAGAAGAGGCTCGTGCATGAGAAGAAGAGGGTCCAACAAAGATACCAGGCAGATCAGGAGTTCCAGGACAGGCTCCTGGCCCTTTTGAGGAGAGGAACTGGAGATCCAGAAGCAGCAGGCTGCCATGGTGGCCAGGGCAGTGGAGGCCACAGTGTGCGCACCTGCAGAGGTGCGGCCAGAGGCTAGGGTGCTGAGTGTGTCCCCCCAGGCTCTACCCCCTAGCCGCTGCCACCACGCTGCTCCCCACCCCAGAAGGGCTCACACAGCACTGTACAGGGTTGCATGGGGAAGAAGGTGCTTTATTGGTGGTGGGTAGGATGGATGATGAAGGGGCTCTGTGGGGAGGGAGGAAAGGGGGTAATGGGGTCTGGTGTTGGGGAGGGATAGACGAGGAGGTCTGTTTTTGTGGAAGGGAATAATGTGCTTTTCTGAGAACTGTCTGCAGTGAGACTAAAGGCCAGCCCCACCGCACAGAGGGGAGTGCAGGAGGAGATTGCCATCCAGTGCCTCTTGCACCTGGTGCCCTCGCCCCTGCTGCCGGGTGAGTGGCTTGCCCAAGGCCTTCGGGTGTGGGGGCTGTCGCTGTTGTTGCCACCCCAGCTGGCATTCCCAGTGCCAGGTGTCCTCTGTCTGCTGCACCTTCCCTGCCCAGGTCTCATGAAATGGCTCTTCCTGGGCCTTGCAGATGTTATGCAGCACACAGGCTGTGACAATGACCCAGGAGATAATTGGCCTTGGCGATCTCAAAGTGGGGCAGTGAGGATGTACCAGTGTCCCTCCAAGCAGGAAAAGGTGCACTCCACCAGTGCACAGATCCAGCCAAGGCACCTGTTGAAGTGCCTTGCTTGAGCAGGGAAATGGCCAGCCAGGTAGTGCGGAAGGGCCACCACATGATGGTAGCCTGCTGCTCCAGATGTGGACGGAGCTGGTTGAGGAGCTCCTAAAAGGTGGCCTTGGTCATGCAAGCCACTGCTTGACTCCAGCCATTGCTTGTCATCCCAGGTATGCTGAACAACATGCAGTTACCAGTCCTGGCTATCTGGGCGGGCCCATAGGTGGTGGGGTTGGAGGCCTAGGAGTGAGTTGATGGCACTGGTAATGGCATCCAGTTGTGCCTCATTGGTGTCCCTGCTGGGGTTCGAGCAGCAGCATGGGGTCTGGTCAGCTGCAGCGCAGTGGCAGGAACCCTGAGATGGTGAGGTGAGCCTGCTCCGGGCCAGAAAGGCAGGTGGCCAGGGAGCAAGGAGCAGGGTTGACTTTTAAAGATGGTCCCCAGCCGCAGAGCAGCTCAACAGCATTCATTCCCAGACTCCTGCCACTGTGGAGCTAGTAAGAGCCAATACCATAGAAAACAATAAGTTCTTGTTCCAAACATGTCCACACCCAAAAAGCCTGTACTATTACAGTAGTGACACTTCTACAGTGTCTGAAGAAGGATGGGCTGATGCTGCAGAGCTGTGGGCTCTCCCTTTTTGTGGCCTCAGATAAATCCAGTGGGTCAGAATGGAGTCTGTTCATAGAAGTGAAGAGATCATCTTCCTTGGAGAAACCAATTCTCTAATTTTCCCTCCCAGTGCAAAACCATGTCCTCTGCTGCCCCTAATGTCCAGAGAATCACTGAAGTATCATTGTGCACCTCACTCTTTCATTACAGACTAATCAGGGTAATATATCCATTACAGAATCTCACTGAAAAATAGTGGCAAGGAGCATGCATCTTACAAGTTGCTCTATTTTTAAATTTTACTTCAAAGTACTAACTAGGTGAGATCATAGGGTTGCAGGAAAGGAAGGCTGTGAGGAACCTGACAGGAGCATCTAATTCAGCCCCCCACTCAAGGCAGGAGCATCTCTGGTGAAATCATCCCAGCCAAGTGTCTGCTTAAACTTAAAGGGGAAGATGAGGGCAGAGGAAACATCAGGAGCCAGGTGTCCAAGGACAGTGGTCGCTCCTTAAGGAGACGATCCTCCAAGCCCAAAGGAAGGTAATCCCAACAAGGATCAAAGGGAGCGGGAGAGCACACAAGCCTCCGTGGCTCACCAAAAGCATCCGGGAATGTCTCCTTGCTAAAAAGGAGGCTTACACCCAATGGAAAGAAGGGGTCATCAC
>NW_017728950.1:16778505-16864580 GCF_001723895.1 Crocodylus porosus | reverse complement strand
GGTCTGGAACCAACTTTCAAGAGAAGTGGTGCTGGCTTCTACCCTAGGGGTGTTTAAGAGGAGGTTAGATGAACATCTTGCTGGGGTCGTTTAAGCCCAGTACTCTTTCCTGCCATGGCAGGGGGTCGGACTAGATGATCTGCTCAGGTCCCTTCCAACCCTAGAAACTATAAACTATAAACTGCTCCTGAAAACTTCCAAGGATGTAGATTCCACACATTTCTCTAGGTGGCCTGTTCCAATGCTTGGTCACCTTAATAACCAGAAAACTATCCTCTTTATATTTATCCCTCTATATTTGTGCATGCAATTATTTCATCCCAAGTCAGGACTTTGCACTTGTTCTTGCTGAATCTGATCCGAGTGATTGCAGATAATTTTTTCCGGACTATCTGGATCCTAGCTCTGCCCTCCAAAGTGTCTGCAAATCCAGTCTGCAAATTTCGTGCTATCTACAAACTTGTAAGCAAGTACTCAATCCTATCATCCCAAACTTTAATGAAGATGGTAAACAACACTGGACTCAGGACAGACCCCTGGGGAACCCTACTTGATACCTCCTCCCAATTAGACATTGAGCTGTTGAAGACTACTTGGTGAATACAATGATCCAACTGGCTGTTTATGTACCTGGCACTGTTTGTCTTTCCTCAGCTTGTTAATGAGAATGCTATGGAAGACATTGTCAGCATCCTTGCTAAAATCAGGGCATATGACATCCACTGCCCTCCCCCATCCACAGAGCCTGTTATCTTACTGTGAAAAAATCAGGTTGATCAGGCATAACTTGTTCCTGATGAATCCACGCTGGCTGCTCTTAATTGCCTTGTTCTTCTCTAGGTGCTTCCCAACAGGTCAATTGAGGACTTGCTCCATGATCTTTCCAGGTACTGATGTCAGGCTGATTGGTCTATAGTTACCCAGATCCTCCTTCTTCCCTTTCTTAAAGATGCTGGGCACTCTATTTGCCCTTTTCCAGTCATCCAGAACTTCACCCAATCTCCACAAATTCCCAAAAAGGATAGCCAATGGCTCATTACCTCAGCCAATGCCTTCAGTACCCTAGGGCGCATCCCATCCAGCCCCGCCAACTTGAAAGCGTGGAGCTTCTCTAAGTCACTGGTAACCTGTTCTTCTACTACTCTAGGCTGTTTATTCCCTTCCCTATATTTACTGAAAATTGCACTTGCCTTCTGGTATCTGCCCCTATTTGTAAAGACTGAAGTAAAAAAAGGTGTTAAGATACTTCAGCCTTCTCTGCATTGTCTGTGACTAGATGCCTCCCACATTCCACAAGGGACCTGTGGGCTCTCTGGTCTTCCCCTTACTTTTAATATACTTGTAGAATCCTTTTTTATTGCCTTTTTGGCCCTTGCCAGCTGCACTCCACATCGGGTGCGATGGGGCAGTGTCTTCAGAGATGCCTTAAAGAAAATGGCAGCTTAGGAAGGAAGAAAAAAAAAAAGTGCCTCAAGCATGAGCAGATCTAGAATTTTGAAAAGGGGGATGTAGAACCTGAGATATACATCATCACCTAGAAAACAACACCCATTTTTTTCTCAGTTAAAATTAAACTAGAAGATTTACTCATATGCTGAGGGCCTAGGGCTGTAATATTCAAATTAAGATTGAAGTGAAAAGAAATATTGCATCGTTGGAATGAGTTAAAAACAGTCTGCTGGGCTGTGAAATAGAAGCTCCATTACCAGGAGCAGGAACAGACACAGGATGGCAGAACAAAGGGATGGCTTGATTGGTGGAACATCAAGACCATTAAAAAAGAGAGGGCTGTTGGCGGGGTGGGTAGAAGGGATCAAGGACATGACAATGAGCCATGAACTCAGGTGGCTCCCCCAGCGCTGCCTGACTTGAAGTGCTGCAGCCACAGCAGCTGCTTAGTTTGAAACTCTGGCTGGAGCCAGAACTACAGGGGGCACAAGGTCACCCTCAGGGTACTCCCCCTGGCCTCAAGGCAGTGCCTTCTGGGAGCGCAATCAAGCACGCCCTGCTAAGGCAGCTGCTGGCACCAACCAGACACAAGCTAAGAGCCTGCAGCCGCAAGGCGGGCTGGTTTCCACCAGCGCCCCTCAAGTGTCGTGGCCTTGGCATGAGTGTTGCCAGGACTTAAATATGAAATTATTGGAAGCCCAAAATTATCAAATTTGCTGAAAAACGATTGCATGCTGAAATAATGTGCAAATAAATATGCAAAGAAGTCTGTAAAGAACTCTTCTTATTTACCTTATATTGCTGTCTATAAGTCGCCAGTGAGTGAGTGAATGAGAACTGGGGCATCAAAGTTGAAGCACACAAACCCCCTCCCCCAAAAAAACAACAACCCCCAAACAAACAAGAAAAAACACTTCTTTATTTCAAGGTAAGCCCTCATAAGAAAGGGCTGACAGCCAACCCAAACCTCAGTGAAGGCTCCCTGAGAGTGACTTGGGTTTTGCATCTGCCGCATCAACTACCGTACCCTTCGAACGCTTTTTCTATTCCTGTCTGTACATCCTACAAGGGTCGAAGTTATCGCACAAATACGGTAACCGCCCCGCACCTGACAACACCGCGCCCCAGCACGCCCCGCCCCCGCGAGGCTATATTAGGCCCGCAGCAGGCGCAAGGACGTGCACGTCGCCCCTCTGCATGCCGGGAGCTGTAGTTCTGCGCCCCCCCTTACCGCTGCGCGGGCCGGAAGCGCGGGCCGGGTGGGGCGGGGAGGCCAGCGCGTGTTCCGGCCGCGGGGCTTCCTGGTTGGCGCTTCCTGGTGGCACCGGCAGTGAGTACTGGCGGGCGGGCGCGGGGCGCCGCTGGGGTGCGAGAAGGTCCCGGCCGGGCGCGGAGCCGGGCTCCTGCCTGCAGCCCGCGGGCGGCGGGGACGCAGCTGCCCGCCCAGCCAAGCAGCCTTTCCACAGCCCTAAGTGTCTGTCAGACTGCGATGGCCGGGCTGGAGCCCCTCGGGGGTGGCACAGGGGCAGCTGGTGATTTTTTTATTTTTAAACAGTGTGCTTGGTTGTTTTAAGTGCCATGGCTTTAAAAGACCCGGTTTCTGTTTGTTCAAGTAGCCTTGGAGGTGCTGGGAATGGTTTTCCACCTTCAGAATAAACTGTGAATGTGCCAGGAGACAGTAATGTTGCGGAATGAGTGCTCGGCCTTTCCAAAGCCACCTTGTTGTTAGCACAGAAGCAGCCGTGGCGGCAAGTTAGGTTACCCCTGTGGTCAGCCGAGTGGTGTCCTCTGCCTACATGGTACTGGAGGGAAAGGCACTTATCATGCCTTATCTACACAAGCCACTGATGGGATTAATTTATTCCAAACAGCTATTTTGGAATGGCACCCTGTCCGGACGCTGTTATTGTAGAAGAGACATTCCCCAACATCCAAAGTGTTTTAAGTTCATGCTTGCCCTCCCCTACTCCAACATAGTCTGTCTGTGTTGACAGCCCCTCAGTACACCCTGTGTCACTTTCACAAAGGAAGGGTGTTAGTTCTGGTGTGGGATGGCTACAAATTACTTCCATTTAAATAACATATCAGTGTTTTAATTTAAAAATATTTGGTTGATGATTTGTTTGAATTTATAGATGTCTGTCTCAGGTACTAAATTTTGTTATTTTAAATCCCAAAATCGCCTATTCAGTTCAGCAGCTTGAATCAATATTATGACAGCTGCAGGTATGCAGTACCTAACAGGAGTAATTGATGGTATGTGAACTGTATAGTTACCTTAGCCTATTAATTAGGTACATATTAAAATGGAACAAAGACTTTATTAGCCTGGCCTAGAAGGGCTGTTATCCAAATTTTAGTAATTTAATCTGAAATGGAAATCATACAGAATTTGTGCAGTTTCCTTAAGCTACTGTTTTGTTTTGTTTTTACAGTAGCTTTTCTGCTGTTCATGCCTAGAAAACAGCAGATGGCTATCCCCTTCTCTTGTCCATACGCCATAAAAATGCACAGCATAAGTTTGTTTTTTTTCTGTCCTCTTAAATGCAGCCTATAACATTACCAAAGAGAGTAAGTAAAAGCAGGAGGGAAAGGGAAAAATAAAGGAAAAACCTGAGAAGTCTACAAAAGTCCTATCCTCTCAGGGCCTTCTGACTGCTGTAGAGGTGTGCTGCTCTTCTGCCTCCTCAGTCTTCTGTCGGGGCACAAGACTTTCCTTTCTCAAACCTTGTTTTTCACTAAGCCTAATGAGAACAGTAGAGAATAAGTGTCTCTGATCATTCTAAGCACCAGCAGCTGAATAAAATTGACATGTCAGTTTTATTGCTGACAGGCTGATTTTATGTAGTGTGGGACACTATAACTCAAAACGTCTGTCAGTTCTGTAGGTTATTGCTTTGTGAAGCTTTGAGCTATAGCTGACTGCAGAGTTGGGAGGGGACCCTACTTTTATCTGCCACACTTAAAAGACTCTTTCCAACTTCAAAGTATAGCAAGCTCTTTATGGGAAAAAAGCTAAACTTACCTGAGAGGTGCTAGATAAATAAGAGGAAACAGGAAGGTTGGGAACATGGTCTGTAACCACCAGGATGAAATTAAACAAGGACAAATGCAAAGTTCTGCACTTGAGATGAAATAATTGCATGCACAGATACAGACTGGGAATGACTGGCTAGGCTTCTCTGCAGAGCTGAAGGACCTTGGAGGTTACAGTAGACCATAACCTGAATATGAACTTACAGTGTGCTCTTGTTGCAAAAGAAGCCAATAGTATAGCGGATTGTATTAACAGGAGTGTCACTTGTGAATCAGAGGAGGTGATTCTTATACTTTATTTGGCAATAGTGAGGCCTGACCTGGAGTACTGTCTCCAGTGTTATGTCCTGGTCTTCAAGAAGAATGTGAACGGATTATAGAGTCCAACAGAGAGCAACAAAAAGTATTATAACCTTGGGAAGAAATATTTATAAAGAAAGGCTGGAAGTACTAAGGTTACTTAACCTGGAGAAGAGAAGATTGAAGGGGTATTTAGTAACAGTCTGAATACCTGAAGGCTGAAATGGCGATGAGCTTTTCTTTGTGGCTGTAGGGGACTGGACAAGAAGCACAACAGCCTCAAGCTTCAGCAGGGGAAATTTAGGTTGGCAGCTAGAAGGAACTTTCTGGTTATTAGGGTGGTCAAGAATTGGAATGAGTCACCTAGAGAAGGTGTGGAGTCCCCATCCCTAGAAGTTGTCAAGAGTAGGTTGGATATACACTTTACTGGGATGGTTTACTCAGGGATGTTCTTGCCTTGTTCATGTGGCTGACCTGGATGAGGTCTCTTCCAGCCATATTTTTCTGTGCTCCTATAAGGCACCATAGAGAATAGGTTTATAAGTCATGTGGTTTTGTTATATTGGAAACATGGCCTGAAATAAATCAGATGAAATTGAATGAGGACAAGAACAAAGTACCTAATTTCAGAGGGAACAATCGAATGCACAAATACAAGGTGGGGAACAACTGCCCAGGTTGCAGTACTGCAAAAAAGGACCTAGACATTACAGTGGTACACAAACTGAGTGTGATTCACATTGGACAATATAGTACTGTTTCCAAAAAGCATATAGTGTACTGGTATGTATAAACAGGCGTGTCAGTCCTGGAAAGCAATTTCCCCCCCTTATTCACTACTGGGGAGACCTCATCTGGGGTACTGTGTCCAGCTGGGGCACTAGGTTTCAAGAAAGATGTAGGTAGATTAGAAAAAGTTCAGAAGAGAGCGACAAAGCTAGTAAGAAACCTACAAAAATGAAAGACGTGAAAGACTAAACAGTCCCAGTTGTTCCAATCTGGAGGAAAAAAACCTAAAAGGGTATTTGATAATGGTCTGTAAATACGAAAAGGATTATTATAAATCGGATGGTGATCAACTATTCTCAGGTTCTGTGGAGAACAGGACAAGAAATAATGGAAGAGGGGAGATTTAGGTTGGATGTTATGAAGAATTCTGAGGCTAAGCATTAGAACAAATGCCAAGAGAATGTGGAATTTTGTTATTGGTAGTTTAAAGTGTTTTATGTTCGGCAGTTGTCAGGTGTCTTTTAAACAGTGGTGATTCTGCCTTGAGCAGGAGGTTGGACTAAATGGCCTTCTGACATCCCTTCCAGCCCTGTTTTTCTATGATTATTGTACTATTGATAATTTCTCATCTCTCTCGTTGCCTGACATGCATGCAGAAGAAAAAAAGGAGATAAGATTTGCCCTACAATACTCTGTATTCTGGAACTCAAGACAAAGGAACAAATATCTATTCAAACCTTCTGGGTGGCTGAGAGAACAGAATGAAAGAGCATATGTAGGGTTGGCATCTACTGCCTGCCCAGAGCCATTTTGTCCAACCTGTGAAGCTGGGGGGAGGGGCGGGGGATTCTGCTGGGGACTTCACCTGCATGATGGCCAGGTGTTGGGATGGAGCGGCGGTGTCAGCATTGTTGCAGCCACTGCTTCCTCCCACAATGTAGGCCAGGCTAGAAGTGGCCCATGTTCAGAGCTAAGCTCTGTTAAAGCTGCCTCCAAAATATTGCTGACCCATGGCATAATGTGAATTACTCATCCTTGTTATTGTACGAATCACAAGGTGCTGTGGGCTCACCTCCAAGTGTCAAAGACTGCCATGAGATCTAACAGTCTCAGTTTGAGCTCATGTTTTTGGCTGTGATCCACTTCTCTATAGTACTCACTGCATCGAGCCTAGTTATCAAGAGATGGTTGTATGGTTTTACCAAATTATCAACGCGCTGATTCTGGAAGTCAGTGGTTCTCAACCTTTTTAGACTATGACACCCCTTATCAGACTCAAGGCACCCTTGAAAAATGCCAGCTCTACTTTCCCTTGCTTTTTGAGTATGGAAATAAAATAGAGCAATTTTTCTGTTACAGAAGTCAGAAAGCCTACAACAGGTCATAATGTTTTTAACATTATGGGTTCCTATTTGAAATCTCTAGGTTTATCTTGTGAATTATGTTGGTACTCTGAACAGTACTCATGTTGGATTGCACCCCCTGTACCTGCACCCCAGAGCGCCTTGGCACCCTGGTTAAGGATCACTGCTGTTGGTAAATAGGACTTTCTATTAGGGTGTTCTCAAGAGGTCTACAAATAATTTTGTCTTTGTCATGGGGGACATAAGTTGTTGCGCTAGCACGTTAAAGTGTCATTTATCTGAATGTTGAAAAATGTCAAATGGATGCAGGCTCTAGCACCAGGCTAGAAAACAGCTCGGTTAGGTGTGAAGAGCTAACAGGGCTGTAAAATGGTTTGTTCTGACACTGACCTCCTCTTTGGACTGGGTTTTTGAAGTGACCTCAGTATCTGAGTGGGTGATGCTGAATAATAGTAATAGAACTCAACTGAAGTAGGTAAAGCATTGTGAGTGTACATTTAGAGTACAGAAGGTGTAGACACCCTTGTTCAATGGACATAAGTATTGTGTTTTACATTTAAGACCTGGTTTACAATTTTTGTTAGTGTTACATTTATTTTTTGCAAAAACTTGTGCATATATTGGGTACTTCCTTTTTCAAATTAATTCTGACTTGGCACCATAGACTAAAAGCTTCTGAAACAAGGACTCTCTTGTCCTTATGCATGTATACAGTATCCTAGCATAATGAGATCTTGGGTCTCTTGTGCTACCATAAAATAAAAACTAAATACAAGATCCTAGATATGAATTTCTGGTATCTGTATTTAGCCAAGACCTTAGCCACTTTCTATCAGTGTAGAGAAAGTGCTAAGAACTTGAACAAAAACTTGGGTACTATTTTATGCCATTGTTCTGGGGTTTTAATTCCTTGGGTTCTTATGATATTTTAGAAGGCCATATTCTATGAATTGTAAAATCCTGTTTGCTCTGCTTACCATGTAACATTGATCTCTCTCTTGACACACAAATGAATAATTTTTTTTCCTCCAAATTAGGGGCAGTAACTCTGCAGGAACAATTTAATTTTCCAGGTCATATTTTTAGTGAAACATGTAGAACATATTAAAAATGCTCCATTTTTAAATTTTGTCATGTTTTCTTTAGTGTTTTTTTTTCCTGGACTCCTATTGCTAAAATCACAAACTCTACTTCTGCCCCCCCCCAAGAAAACCCAGAAACCATCTATAGAGGTTAGGGTTTGGGGTGCACAGGATGCTGAGCCAGGGAGTTGTGGGGAAGAAAAACATCCCCTGGGGTTGCAGATTTGTAGGTAGTTTAGGATATGGGAGGAGCTAGCACCTCTGTGTGGTGACTTGGCCATACAAAGGCTTCCTTTGGCTTTGCTCCTAATCTACTTAGGCAGCAGTGCCAGAAGTGCATGTGATGTGCCAGTGCTTTGGTGCAGAAGATGTGCTAGTGAACCAGATGAGCTGGTTACCTGTGCCAAGACATTTACTTTTCTAGGACTGCATGCAGCACTGAGCTTCTGTCATATTTTGCAAGTGCTGATGCCTTAATCCAGAGGTTCTTGGCACTTCCATGCTGCCTATGTGGTTTTAGTACCCCCAGGCACCTCCAACTAAGTTCTTTCCCACATCACTGCCTGGCTGTGGTTCTTCTAGTGACCCCCACTTTAGGTGCACTGTGCAGCAGAACCATAGGGATCCAAGATGGGAGAAGGGCCATCTAGTGAGGTAATGGTATAAAATCAAGACTGTAGGTGGTATGAGGAAGTGTGGATTTGTGGGAAGAAAGTGAGGAAATGCCAGGCTTAAGATGGAGGAATTGCTAGGGGGAGAAGAGAGAAGCATTTCTAACCTTTCAGTATTTAGCAGCTCCAGCACTTTATCATCAGAGCTTTTGTGTGTAATTTCCCTTTTTTTCCCTCCAAAAAACAATATCAGTGTAGTTGGAAAGTAGGGGCTTTTCAATTCACAGTACAGAGCTGAAGAGGTAAACATTAGGAGCCTGTTGTTTCCTATATGAACTAGCCACTGTTGGGGATTATATTGCCCATACTCTGTTAGTGGGTCTCACAGTTGTTTGCTGGTGAATCGAACCATGGTTTCCACTGTGGGCACTGGAGGAGGTGTTGGCTAGTGGTAAATATCTGTTATGTTTGTTCAGAGAGGCAGGTGTGCTCACTGGTTCTATTCCTAGCTCTGCCAAAAGTGGCCTTGGGTAGCTTCTTACTTATCACGTTTGTGAAAAGGGGTGAATGATACTTGTCTGTCTTTTCAGGAACAGCTGTGAGGCATTGCTAATGTTGAGTAATAGTGACTGTGCAATACACAAAATTAATACCAGCCAGTGGAAGAACTGAGTATAAAACTCAGTATTTTCTTGGCTCCCAACTCAGTGTAGGAAAATTATGGGTAAAGTGACCAGCGGCCCCATGTTTTTCTAGGACAGTTCTGAATTTTGGAACTTTGTCCTGATGTTCAAAGAATTCCCAGCTAAGCAACTGTTCTACTCCCAAATATTTCTGCAGTATTGGGCATCTTCTTCCTGCGTCTGTTGAGATGTAGAATGAATTAATGTGCTCACAGCACTGCATAAAGGTGACTGATTACATTAACCAGAACTGGAGGTGGTGTCGACTGCTTCTGGGTCCAGAGTTCAGCAGGGTGCCTGGAACTGTGAGCTGGATTTTTCCTGCCCAAAGTTGATTACTTATAAGGAGCTGGGGATGTTTTAAATCTTGTCAAGAGTCAAAATGGATGAGGTTAAAATGAAAAAAGAGGTGCAGTCTAAACAGTAAAGTTTGCTATTGTGACTCTTCAAATTAATGTTTTTCCTACTGTAAAATCTGTTTGGGATTACAATTTTTTTTTCTGTGATAATAGCTTTCTGTCTATATGTGAAACCTCATTAACTTTCATGGGGAAAAGGTGTTGCATTTTCAGGAAGTTTCTGGACTCATTTTCTTGGTCTTAGTAATGAGATGTTTTATTTTTTTGTAGATACTGGTCAACTTTCTTTCCAAAATGTTTGATGGGTATGAAGACCTAGATGCGTATGAAGAAGGGTATGAAGATGACCTTTATCGTGAAGAGTCATCTAGCGAACTGAGTGTGGACAGCGAAGTAGAATTTCATCTCTATAGCCAGGTCCACTATGCTCAGAATCTTGGGGAAATCAATGGACAGGAAGAGAATGAGCAAGTGGGCTCTGTCAAGAAAGAAGGTCAAAGTTCACTTTTGACCAATAAACTGGCTTGGGAAAAGAATATTATTGAACTGTCAGACAGTGATTTCATTCAGATTTCAGATGGTCCTGAGGTCATTATCTTGTCTGACACAGCCGATGAAGACAGCATTTACAAAAGTAAAGTGAAGAAGACAGCAACATCATTATTACCAAATAAAAGATCTAATTGTCCAGGAAACTCCACAAGGAACCGTGCCAGAGCTTCTAAACATAATTCTATGGCTTCTAACAGATTGGTGGCAGAAACTTCATGCAAAGAGAAAATGGCGCATGTGAAATCTAATTCAATTTCTGTTGGGGCTTCCATGATCCAAGAAATTCTGGTAATAGAAGATAGCTCAAATGGGGAGGCAGAGGAAGAGAAGGAAAGCACAGTTTCTGAAAGTGATAACTTAGAGAGTTGGATGCTTTTGGAATATGATAAAGATGACAAAGATGAAGATATCATTTTGAACATTGAAGACTGTGGAACTTCTGTCAGCGAAGGTCAGTACTTATCTGTAGATAACACTGAATAAAGGAAAGGAGCTGATGGAGAGAACTGGCTAGCATGACATTGATATCAGTAGCATAAATGAAAATAAAGAGAAACTAGTAGATAAAATTCAAGGTGGCAAAAACCAAAGGAGGACATTATTAAGTGAACAACAGCCACAAAATATGATTTAGTACCTTTTTGGTCACAAATTAGCCCTGCACCATCCCCAAATGCTACTCAGATCCCCTTCCCCTGCCTGCTCTGCTGCTCTGCTTTCTACTTCGTTTCCTGTGCTCTGATTTGTTGCTCTATTTTCTGCTCTGCCCCTGTCTGTCATGTGCCCCACACATAGGCTACCTGTACCACCTATGGCAAGTGTGCTGCAGGTTGGCTTCCCTTATCTAGCATATAATTATAATACAGTTGTTTGAATGTTGCTAGACATGCATGAAGCTTTGCAAGTGTCAAAGTATGTTTACTCCAAGAGTTTGAAAAGAAAAAGAAGGGGGGATTCAGAAATAATTGAATTGTTAAAGTAATACTAAGAAATGCATAAAAAGGAAAAGATGCAAACAGCATTTGGAAGATGAGAAAAGAAACAACACAGGGCTCTAATAGTTAAATGTTGTGTACAAGGAAAATGAAGTGGGTATTGAAAAACAGCATTTACATGTAGAATTTGAGAAATAAGGAAACTTGGAATCAAAGCCAAGAAAAATACAACAGGAGGAGAGAATAACTTTCACAGTCAGTGGGTTCATGTATATGTGCTGTTAGTGTGAAGAAATAAACTTTGGTGTAGTTCATGCTGGAGTCAGCTGCTCCCGGACACTGTCTACACATGTGCCTGGGACCACAGCACTTTGAGCCGGGGCGGAGCAGCCCCAGGCTTGCAAGGAACGTGGAGGGTCAGTCCCGGGCTTCAGGTGGCAGTGTCATGTGGCAGAGGGACTGGCTGGGGCATGGGGTTGCTACAGTATGGTGCTAGGTGGCTGACAGCCCCTGCAGTTTAACACCTTTGTGCCTTAGCTAGCCCCTGTCACTGTCTTCATGTGCATTCTGGTGGAGTAAATTACTCTGCCATAGGATAGTTCTGTCCCTGACAGTATTATCCTACAACAGAGTTAGTTAATTTACTGTGCCCTAATACCAGCGCATACATAGACTGTGACACATTACTGCAGAGCTAATTAGTCAACCCTGCAGTAAAGTGCATGTGTTGATGCAGCCAGTGTAAACAACTTGGGTATACTAAGACTCCAGGTTTTCTAAAACTTTATATTAGTGATATACAAGATGTGTGTTAAATAGTGAACAGTTAATGCACATCTTGTATATCACTAATATAAAGGTTATTACATGTAGCTTTTTGGTATTCTTTCAAAAGAAGTTTTCAGATTATTACTCAGGAAAGTCATTGGAGGTGTCCTGGGTAAAAGAATTGACTTGTTTGTTATGAGCAGGTCATTAAAAAAAAAAAAGTCTTGTGAAGTTTATGAATTTAGAATATTGACCACGCATCGTGATGATGGTTGTTTTATTACTAGGACAATGCATTCTGGCACCAATGTCTGAAAAAGTGTACTTCACAATCCTCTTCCCTTTTCCTTTGCATTCTAGTCGCTTATTACAGTGAGACTTTTTCCAGGAGCAGCGTCCTCTGTCAGTCACTGAGAGTAATCATTGCCTTCAGAGATGCTGATTCAACACAGTAAGGCCAGCTGGAGCAGTTTGTCTTCACTAGCCTTTTGAATCAAAAATACATGTAACATCATCTCTAGTGTTCTAGTTTTCTGTTTGATACCCACAGATTTGTGTGTGCGAAGGGGCGTTCTTGATAATATATGGACTCATTGATTGTTCCCTTAGGATTAGTGGTCAAGTGATTAGCACTACTGTCCAATATATTTGTAATGATTTGTAGAGGAAGGAAGAAACTAGGAAAGTTCCTTCTTTTCCCTTTTTTAAACGATCTGCTCCCTGTCTCTGGTAACTTCTGATACAAAATTGTGTTTTTCTTATATATACGTTCTGTAGTTACTGTTCTCATTTGATAAAAAGATTATAACTCACACTACCTCAGTGTTTTGATTTAAGAGCTTAATGTAGTTGCCCATGCTTGAGAGATTTCACCAAAAAATGCTATTCATGCTGTTTCAATTCAGTGGTAAAAGAATGGTACAGAACATGGTTGTCACAGCCGATCTGCAGATCACACTGTTTTTTGCACGTCATATTTATTATAGGGTGGAAGTAGTTTATATTTTTAAAAGTTCAGTAGGTAACTGTTCAAAACCAGTTCTGCATTTTATTTGATTGATCATTTTCCTTTCTTGAGAACCACAGCCTGTATGCTGTGCCATTATAAAGTATACATTTCTTCAACAGAATGTTCTGTGCCTCTTGGGTAACAAATATACCAGGCCATGCATGCAATACAGTTTGTGCACAGTAAAATAAGAAATTGCTAATGTTAGCTTGTATTTCTTTTCTTGTTTTCTCAAAAGTTCAATTAATAAGTCAGTAATAATAATGCAATTAATATTTCAGTATTGTACAGGTAAGTAATCAGTATTTTTTCAGCACATTTTATATAGCTTCTTGGGCTTTCAAATAGTAATTGCCCATGATGGTTTTAAAAATTAACCCACCACAGGAAAAAGGAAAATATGTAAATTATACCAAAACTTTTTCAAATTACATGAAAAAGTATGTGCATTTTTGGAACTATTTCACAATACATTTAACAGAACATTTTTTATTAAATGTGGTACCAAAGTACAAATTAATGTAGGCACGGTTTTCCGCATTTTATGTGTATTTACTTAGCAGAAAACCTCCTGCCACTCACAGGTTACTTGGTCAAAAATGCAAGTTAATTTTAACTTATGTGGGTACCAGAAAATAATTGTGTACTCTGGACCTAAACATCTCACCCGAGTGCAAAGTTCTGATTGGTCAAACATAACATGCTGCTTAGCAGAGATGAAGGTTAAACCAGCGTGTTTGTATTTTTTCTGATATTTAATTGACTGTACTCAGGCAAGCTCAGGGTGGAAAAGTTTGCTTCATGAGCTATTTTGTTTGTAAGACACAGTGGTGATATAAGTAAAGTTTCAGGTCTAAAAATTATTTGAGTCTCTTGGGGAATATAAAAGTAACAACCCAAATAGCAATAACTTGTTTATACATGGGTCATAATAGTTTTTCCTCAGATGTTTTACAGAACAAAAGCCACAAATCTTTAATATCTAATGTATCCATCACTTATTTATTAAGCTCCACAGTATCATTTTTATGGTAGTGTGGAATCCATATACTAGATAGGCAACCGTTTGCTGAAGCTTGATTTTTGTGAAGGTGAAGCCCCAAAGAAGGTCAGGGAAAAGCAAAATATTTGGTTACTTTTAATTGTAATTTTATTGACCAGCTATTCATTTAAAGGTGTTATTCCCTTAATTCACAAAGAAATTGTTTTGAGACGTATTTATTTACACTTTTAGGATTTTTATAGAACAATATTAAATATCACTTCTGTTGGTTTTCTGGGCCTCCTACTGTATAACTTACTCCTTTTTAAGGTTTTTAATGTGCGTTTGTGTGAGTATAAAATGTAGCGACTAGAATCAAAGTGCTTATAAGTGTATACATTGGCTAGACATCCCTGCACTAGCAGTCCATTTATTTATAAAGGGCGCCTGTACATGTGCAGGACGCCTGCTCCAGTGTGTTCTAAGTATATTAATCAAGTCCACCGGAGTGTTCTATTTAGAACACTTCAGCAGCCTCATTGTCATGTGTGTTCAGTGTCCCTGCAATTCAAACTGGTGGCAGGGGTGCTTTAACTGCTGCCCCCCCCTTCTCCCCCTCCTGTGTATAGCTAGATGCCCATAGAACCTAGTTAAGATTCACATTAAAAGAGGAACTGATACATACACAATATATATACGACTGTCAGAGTGGCCTGTTGCGTCAGTCATTTGTTGGGCCCGTCTCTGTGCTTGAGGCACTGAGATGAAAATACTGAGATTCCACTGGAATCAAAAATAATTTCTTACAGAAAGTAACGAGGCACACCTTTTTCACAGGAAGGTTGTTGTCTTAATTTTTCATCAAATTTTAAATACAGAGCCATATTTTTTAAATATCCTTCATGAAAAAGAGGGTTCTTGCTTGGCTCCGCTAACATACGCAGAGAAACCCTTCTGTGTACAACCATCTGGTTTCTGCAAAGGTCTTTCCACTTCCTATTGTGACAAAAAAGATGCATTCCTTTTATAATAGGGGAAGAAAGAAGTTTGATAGTCTATAAATTAAGGTTCTTTTACTCTTTCTATTTTGAATTAAAATTGTTAATCTTTGGCTGTGCAAATTCCTATGTACAACTTGACTCGTGTGCTCAGAAGAAAGCGCCTGTTTTTTCTCCTTCACAAAAGAGTATCGGTATCTTTTGGCATTTTTGGATTTAATTCAGTTCTCAGGTGCATCCACACATGCAATTGGTACACATAATAAATAAACTCTGGAGCTTATTGCTCTGGAGTTTTTTGCTTCTGGACATACCATTTGAATGTGCTCCTGGGAGCCATTAACTCCGGAGCAATCAGCTCCAGAGTTTAATGATGTGCAGCATGTAGAGCCTGGTTGCAGCAGTCCCAGCTGGCAGGGGGCCCTGGGACCAGCCTGCCAGCCTGGTGCTGCTTCCCCTGGCTCCATGTGCTGTGGAGGGGCTGGCTGAGGCATGAGGGAGCTTCAGTGCAGCACTAGCCAGCTGGCAGCCCCTTCCCTGAAGCACCCTTGTGCTTCAGCCAGCCAGGTCAGCATCTATACATGTGCTGGTGCACACAAGAAACTCTGCAGCAGGGTAGTACTTGTATTTACAAACACTTCCCTGCTGTGGAGTTTATTAGTTTCCTGTGCCCTAATAGGGGCGCACGTATAGATGCCGAGACATTTTTATGGAGCTAATTAGTCAGCTCCTCAGTAAATGTCTCAGATGCGTTCCTCCAGTATTTTTCTTTTGTAAGTCAATGTTTTGGCTGACATCATGTTCCAACATGGGCCATTCATGTTACTTTTGTAGATATCTGGGGACATGCTTCTTTTTTTGACCACATGAGAACAGGTACTGGCTTCCTTACTTCTCTTGAAATCTTTCGGGAACTCTTCAAATAGCTGATGTTTCTCAGTAGTTTGACCCTTCTCATCCTGATTTAATTTTTGCACACTGCTTTTGAACAAGGCTGTAAAAATGATCTGAAGTAAGATACAACTAACAGGAAAGTGACCAATGGTCTCCTGTGGTCTGTGGGCATGTCTCCACCACCTCACTGCCACACCAGGGAGTGCTACAGTGGGGCACACTGTAGTTCACCATGTGGGAGCATTTTGGCTTTGTGTGGCTGGAAACATGACAAGAAGAAGAGCTTCTTGGCATGTGCCCAGTGCTGCGCTACATTGCTTCCATTTTAGGAAGATGCGTGCATGGACAGGAAAGATGCATGCCTCCCTGGCATGGTACTGAAATAGCATGGACATACTCTGTGTATGCTATCTATGTATGCTGGTCATCTTTTAAGTTTTCCTATGTGATATTCTTGAAAATACACTCAATGCTGATGCATTTTTTTGCTTTGCAAACGGATTTTTAAATCCATTTTGAAATGTTAAAATGGATAATCTTTTAGATTTGGACTTTTACTTATTTTTTCCAGGATTTGTAAGTGCTTAAAGGATGGGACAAGTATAAGCATGAAGTTTCATGGGCTGTAGACCTTTGAGGAGGAACTCTCACCTTTCTTCCTCCACTGTAATAAGGATTTGTATGATAAAAGATCTCACCTCCTGCAGTTACAGGTCTTTCATCTCTTCACCCTTTAAGCATCATTTTTTTAAATATAGTTCTCTTCAAATCTGTAGCATCGCTTTTAATTCCCATAGTTTTTTCCTGCAGTTGGAAAGAGAGTTTTCCAAGTTGCAGCACAGAGCATCAACCCCCAAGGTGTACAGGAAGTGGCTTCTTTCCCTCTTTGCTCTTTTGCACTCCATCAGAGACGAGGCATGTTGATTTCATAACATTTGTTGTCATTATCAGTTTGTAGAAGGTAGTTCATAAGATTGCTTTTGAACCCAAAGCTGCCATGAGGCAAAACACTGTTTTCCACTCAGCTACTGGTTTTCATTAACAGTTTTTAGAGATATTACTTCTCACTACAAGAAATTGCTATTAAAAGTAACAAATACTGGACATCATTTGTGGTAGTAAACAGCGTTAAATTTCAGATGCCTTTTGTGGTCATTGCTCAGCAGACTGCCGACCTCATTAGAAAAATTTCAGGATGTTGACAAAAGGTGAGATAGTTTGGCTAATTTATATGTTCCCTGTGTGAAGCAGATACTATTTGGGATCCCAGCCCATGACAGTTTCTGTCTTCCAGCGGCTGTGGTCAGGGTTAGATTTCTGACTTGACACTGCATGTGAATGAAAAGTTTAGTTTCTTTCAGTACTGACCTATACAAAAAAAGTGCATGCATCAAAGATCACCTTCTACTCTTTATTTCAACATTTCGTATGGTGCACTGCTATGCTTATTATTGCCTTAAGTTTGATGGCAAATAGAGACCAATGAAAAATTGAAGACTTGGAGTATTAGCCTAGTCATTAGAACATCTGTTTATCAGATGACTGTCTGACTTTATCTTTACATACGGAATACTTCTGGCTTTTTCTCCCTGCCCAACATCTTCGTTTTTAGGACTAGAGAAGTATGAAATAAGTGATTTAAAAAAAAAAAATAATAATTCTGTTTATGGTGATGATACTGAAGGGAAACAGATGGCTGACTGACATATTGGCAGATTATTGTATTTTTTATTCCAATTTAGGAATAGTGGTTTAGACTAATCCATAGTTTCTGGAGCTGAAGGGACACTGTCAAGTCCATTAATATAGCTGCCACCACTGCAGTTGATACTTGTTCGTTGTCTGTTGATGATTCTTTTTATATTGGAATTTGCTGGCTAAAGTAGTGGGATAAGTAAGAAAAGAAATACTGGTCAGTAAATAAAATGGAAGCTTCTGTTTCCAAAGTAGTTTGATGTATTTAGCACTTCTAGTGTCTTGTCTGTTTCTCCCTCTCCCTGTCATAGGGATTTACAAGTCTCCCTAGCTGCAGATGTTCCTTGTTAAGCTTCTCTCCACAATAGTTACATTTTCTATTCATTCAGTGGAACTGTAAAACATGTAAGTGTGTAAAACAAAATGAGAAAATCTGTAGGGTCTTTGTGTCGTTCCCCTACGAACATTGTGTCTGACATTAGGGTGAATCTTTCTATTCAGTAGAGAAAACAACAACTGCTACTTAGGCAGATACTGGAGTCAGAGTGGAAAAAGCAATCTCAAATAATGGGACCTGGGTGTATTGATACTAGCTGTGCTCCAAAAAAGAAAGTTTTGACAGTCAGCGCTGTAAGCAGATTCTTCCTGACCATTTATTTTTGTTTGACAGCTTTGATGTTGTTTTGGAACTTAGATTATGGATATATCAGTCCTGACTACATTACATTACTAATTGTGTACATTAAATATACATGCAAGTAGCAAAATGGAGAAAAATATTCTCATTTGGATAAATAGCCTGCTCTTTTAATTATGTTTCCATCTTTAGTTTAACATTTTTGTTGATGTTGTTTTAGTCCAACTGATATTTTTTGTAGTAGCACATTATTTTATCTCTGTGTTTGTTTTCAAAAGAAGTACACAGACTCTTGTATTCTGCTAATGCTAAAGGGAAAAATAAGCTTCTTGAAATACCATGTCTTGTGAATTTTTTTCCTGATTTTTGAAAGGGACTTCTGCAGATGTAGAGCTCAGCAATTAAATAAAATAATTTCCTACTCAATAAAATTCAGTTTCAATAAGGGGTACAGCTATTGCTTTTCATATTTGCACTAAGACTGAATGCTATGGGATCTTGTACAAATTAACTGATGACATCAAAACCACACAGTAAAAATGTTTCTTGTGATGACAAGGAGCTACTTATTTAAATATATTCCTATTCACAGTGTGTTGCTAACTGTACAATTACTGTACGTTTTACTAGAGGTTCCTTGCATCACTTTCACCTTAGAAGAACTGGTTGGGTATTATAGCTTGCTATTTGTGGCTAGTGCTGCTTCAGTTAATAGCCACTCATCTTCCCCCTTTTTATGGGTTTATAATTCAACATTTCAAGTTTATTCTGGGCTGAAGAAAAGTGTAAATGTCCAGCCGCAAAACATTTTATTCCCTCCAGAAATGCTTGACGAATTAAGACTGTAACAAGTAAAATTAGTTCCTGGTGTTTTCTGATATAGAAATAAGCACACTTCCAGTATAAATTGGCATTTAATAGCGGATTACCCTATCATCGCTCTTGTAGTTCAAGAAAAAAAAAGGCCAGCACTTTTCAGTTTAAAGAGGAGCTTGCTCACTCCCTGCCTCATCTTACTTGCACAGAGCATGTGCTGGGGTGCTGAGTAGCTTAAACTGGGCTTCAATTCTGACTGCCTCTTGAGAGGAGTTGGTGCTTTGCAGGCGTGGGGCCTAGGGCCCAGGTCTTGCATTGAACTCTGAGGGCATGCAGAGGCTGCTTCATTTGGCAACTTCTAGGATAGGGCCTAAGTAGGTATTTAATTGGAGGTGCATATTTACTAAAGGCTGATGGGGATGATGACAGTAAATAATCTTCTTTTCTAGAACTTCTTAAACATGTATGGATATGATAGTGTAGAAACACTCACTCCATAGTCTTAATTCATAGTTCTGTCCAGGCTTATTTTGTTTGTAAGTTTTAGAAAGTGTCTATTTTAATATAACAATTTACACACATACTGTTACATAGTTTGTGAAAACACACTTATTGACACAAATAAGAAATTAACAAAGTTATGCTACATCACACTGGTTAAATTAAGGATGATATAAGAAGTATCTGACTTTTTGTCTGTTTACAAATATTGAGCTAGTGGGTGACTTTTTTGTAGTGTGTTTTTTTTTTTTCCCCTTAAAAACCACAGGCCAAGTTAAAAGCTGATAATTTACCTTCCATTTTCTTGCCTTTATTTGTAAGAACCTTAACATTACTTAAACTTAAACGTAGGGGGAGTTTTTTTTGTGCATGCATTGTTATAACAGCATGCACCCTGGAGCTGTAATAAGCAGTGGGATTCCACCTACCCTTTCCTCAATGCAGCATATGCATATGGATATTTTGATTAAAGGAAAATAGTTAATCTTCTTTACAGTGTAATATGGATACACTTGAATCTCTTGATTATTTAAAAAAAATTAATAAAACTAATAAAGTTCCTTTGGAAATCTCAAAAGATCTAAACTAAGTATACCTGAAACCTTAGTAGTCCCTTTTATCTGTACAGATTTTCCTGCCTATTGTGGACCTTAGCTCTAACTAATTTAAATTTCCCATGGCTTTGGGTTGCAGACTAGGTTTTCTGCAAGAGTACCCATGCTTACATGGTCATATATTCTGGGTGACTTTTTCACTTTTTTCTTTTTTTTTTTTACTGTTTTGTTGATTGTTAAAAGGAGAATTTTTTTTCCACTTCTCTCATCAGTTTGATCTTTCTTCCTTGTCCCCATTTATTTGTGTTTCTTACAGGTTGGGAAGAAGTCTTACATTGTAGCTAGATCCCTGAGGACTGGTGGGAAAACTAATTTTGCCCTTTAAATAGAGGTTTAAGTTATTTAAGCAATTTAAAAAAACGCAAATAAATTTAGGAATATCAGGGGGAAAGAGAATAGTAAAGAATACAAGACAGCAAGTCTCTAAAAGGGCAAAAACAAAGTTTATGAATTAGCATACCAGAAGAAAGAAAATAAAATACATTTGGTTACACATATCAAATAGATACATATCTAGTCCATTTATATTAATTACCTTTCCTAATTAAAATAAAAATAATATGCTGAAGAATAATTAAAAGCAAGAAGAAAAGAATGACACCAGAGTTGTGTTGCCAGTTAATTTTTTAAAATAAGAACTGCTTGCCTTTGCTTTTGAAGACATCTAGAACTTTGTTAAATCTCACGCTTCGGTCTGTTTATTTATTTTAAACAAATGGGGCATTCTGTAAAGGTTTGAAAAACATGACCTTGTGAACTGTTGTAGTGTCAAACTGAAAAGTACTGCAGTGTCTTAAATAGCGATGAAAGGTTGTGTAGAGAAAAAATGTTTGTGATGTAGCTAGTACATTTCAAGATTATGCTTAAAATTGGTGTTCAGTGTCACATTTATGGTGGAGGCAAGGAAACAGTTTTTTGGTATGTTTATCTCTGTACACACACTGTATAAAACAATATAAAAAGAAGTTTTGATACACCTTTCACTTTTTTTCAGTAGCTAGCTTTACTAGATATTGATATCTAATTTTCTTACTTATAAAACAAAAAAAATTACCAATCCAGCATATGAGATTTCAAATATAGAGATTGTCTTCTATTTTTACCACATGATAGCTGTAACATTTATAGTCAGATATTGAAAATCTTGACACTTAAATTGCTTTTTTTACTCCCCAAAAGAAGCCAATAGACTGCTGCACACACTTCCTAGAAAAAAACCCAGTTCCAAGATAGTATTTTTGTTTGTAAATTGGCATCTTCATACCAGTACACACTGCTATGAGAAATTGTAATCTTAGGGTGTTAATCTGAACTAACCCTAAATAAACCAATGGAGTACCTCAGGGAGTATGCTGGTGTAACTGATCCGAATCCGGTCATTTGCCTGGTCATCTGCTTGGTTTAAACTGCCCTGGGTTTTCCAAAGAACTCTCGACAGTGACTGATTTTTTTTATTCTTTTAATATATGTATAAATTAATAGGGCTATCACAAATTGTAGTGAAGTTGGGGAAAGGCAGGATTAGTTGTCACCTGTGACCATTGACATTACTGGAAGATGTAACAGTCAGAAAGTTTTATATAATTTTATGGAAGAGCTGGAAATGCTGCAATATTCAGCTTTTATCAGTGTTTTCAAATGATTACGTGTATTCTTTTTTTGTAAATCTTTCTAACACACTTTAGAAAACTAATAAAACGCGTCAAGTTCAGTAGTTAACATCAGAGAAGCACTTCATCTATCCAGAAATGATCTTGTTCTGGCTTTATATAGCTTTTTTTTAAAAAGCTGCTAGTATATCTGTTTTTAAAGTTTTATCCAACTAGGGCAATTAACTTTCAACAGGCATTGAGATAGGTAATACATCTTTTTTAAATCATGTTGGTCAAGGTAGTGAAATTTCTGTATTTTAAGTAAATTACACAACATATATATATAGTGCTGAAACTCAGACCCACAGAATGTAAATAATTACTAAATATCATGCATGTTTCTGGTCTCAAATATAAATTTTGTGGCTGCATTAGTTTGTTGCGACTTCCGGTGAATTTCCAGTATGTTATATAATATCAAGATTAATACTGGTATTTTTTTTGTTTTATGCATATTTTTCAAGAAACATGAGTACAGGATATTTGTCTATATATGTCTCTGTGTGTGTGTGTGTGTGTGTGTGTGTGTGTATGTATCATTGGCAATAGAAAAATATGCAGAAAAATACCTTTTTGGATGTGGCATATTTTTGTGATGTGGCACATTTGTAGATGTTCATAAAAGACTATTTTTTGTACAATGCGGATAGATTTACGTGTAAATATTTTGTTTTTCTTTTTGTCTGGCTACACAGAAGACTATTACAGTGTACTGTGCTTTCTTGAAAGCCCGTAAGTCTTCAAGAACGGCCAGGCTTTTGAAACACTTTATAAACCGTCCTCCACTAACTCTTTTTAAAAAAAAAAAAAAAAAAAAAGTCATGACTGCCAGATGCCTTTTTCGGTCTTTATTTGAAACTCCATCTGCATCGTGAAACATCAGAGTTTTTTTCTCTCCTTTTAAAGCAGAAGCCGTGAAATACTTATGGTGATTAACAGCCACTGTGGTGACAGTAATGGTTTTAACACTATATTTATTTCTCAGTCTAGATACTGCTGTGAAGGTAAGCCAATAAAGTTTGATAAGATTATATCTTGTAGATTGAAAACTTCAGTTTCAGGGTCCTTTCATTTCATAACAATAGTGGGCTCAGAATGAGTGTCTTGAAATGTGGCTATTTGTTTAATATAATACAACTCTAACTCAGGACAATATATCTTTAAAAAAAAAAAGCTTCAGCATTCCCATTTGCTTTGTGTTTACTATAAAATACCTTGGCTTAAAAAAGAAATGACATAGAAAAAGACAGTTGTCAAATTTAAATACAGATTCCTGTAATATCTGAAGATGATTCTTTAAGGCATGCATTAGCAGTTTCCAGCCTTATCCGTTAGTAGGTCAGTTGCAGCCTGTGTTTTAAGTTTCAGAAATTTTGGTAATCTGGTACAAAACAAGCTTTGCTTGGTGTTTGGCCTTTAGTGACACAGAAAACTTTCCATTGCATTATGTTTCTCCACTCTAATACCTGTAGAATTGTAAGGGGGTTAAGTATGCATTGTATTTCAGGCCTATTGGTCAGGTTTTACTTGTTTGATTTCTAATGGTTATCATTTTATTTTGACAGAAAGAAAGTTTTAAAATAGGCAAGCACTATATACAGTTCAGAAAGAGAATGCAATGGGATATGAGTAATAGTATTCAAAATTGGCTGTGAAATAGCACAAAGCTAAACTATTTTTCTCTATGTCAGCTATTTATGTTGTAAGTGTGACCAAGTCAGGTATTATTTTTTATTAATATTATCCTTGTTGTTGTTAATGATTTCACATAGACTATGAGAGAGATGTATTCCTTGTTTCTTCAGAAGCATTTCTTTTTTGGTTGTAAAGAAAATGGAGAATTTTGTTTTGTGATTTTATTGGTGTATATATTTTTTTTCTTTTAAGTTGCTATGCTTTGTTCCTTCAGAAGTTCCATAAATATTACTTTTAACTTCCAGGAGTTGCAAATAAATATGAAGAGCATGTTAGTTATGATACTTCATCTTTTTGCCAAAACAAAACAAAAAAACCCCTTGAGAATTAGATATGGCCCTCTGTTTTTCTCTTAGAAGTTTATTTACATTTATTTTTATAAATATTAGTGATACTCTGATAAAATGGTAAATAACCTAGTGATCCAGGCAATTTTAAAATTGAAAGCATTTTTTGGTTAAGAAAGTAAAAGATCTTTATAAAGAAGTGAAGAAGACAAACAAAAGTAAACTACTTGCCAATAGTGGTAATGCCTCATTTTCTTTTCATAGGATTTTGTTTACAAGCTTCTGGCTTTGCCAGTAGGCTTTTTTTGGAGTGTGTTCATGTTGTAATCAAAGTTGTAGTCCTGTAAATAAGTCTGTGAAAGGAAGCTAAAATAAGTGGAGCAGTCTTATTCAATAGGCTTCTTTGAAAGTTGACTGCCAGAACAGCCTGAGAACTTGAACGTGTATATGTGTTGGCTCTTAAAATTTAGTGCAAGTGCCTCAGTAGGCAAGTTCCATTTGTTTACATATTATACTTTTTGTTTTATTTCTCTCTCTTATTACCATGATTACGCAAATCCTGTTTTCAGGCCATTTGTGTGTTCGAGTCACTAACATAAAGCCACCCACAAAAGTGGGCATTTGACAAGGCAACTTGTTACATAGTATCAACTATTTTATTACCAACTTCCTGAATTTAATTCAGTCAAGTGTTATGTTGTTATAACTGGAACATAATTTATACATGAACACTCTTGACTATACCTGTTATGCAAAGGAGACCATCAAGTGTGTGAGACTAGCCCACCCTTTGTGGAGTAGTTGAGGGGGAAAAGGTCTCAGAAGACTTGAAGGAATTCTTTAAACTCCTAGCAGGGCCAAGGGGTCAATGTCAGATTTAGTCATGCTGTTATTTTAGCCCAGTCGTCCAGAGAGATGGCTGAAAAGTGAGTCTTTTATTTCTTTTTTGTGTGATTATTAACAGGATTAAATGTAAGCCATTGTGTACTTAGTACCAATTAGTTTCTCATCTGAGAGGTTCATTATGATTTTTTTTTCAGTCTTCGTCTTGTAATATTTTTTTTTTTCAATGTTTGATTAGATGTGAGAGCGAATCAAAGGAAACACTTGCAGAGCGGTGTCCTAACCATAATAGTGTCTCCATTTCCACTTTTCCAGTTTGTATGGTAGCATCAACATTGTAAATAAAGAGCTCTGAATCCAAATGTTTATAAATTGTTTTAAGTATTTCTTCCATACTGGAAAGTTTTTTAGGGTTTTCAAGCATAAATGTCAGTTGTTTAAATATTCCTCCAAAACCATTCATGCTTTTAAATAACAAAAATTGCCCCCCACCCCCAAAAAAAAATATCAAAAAAGTATATACTCTCATCTTTGTTGATGCTTTAAATGAAAATAAGCAAGCAAGTTGTGTTCTAGTCCTGATGGTGTTAAAATATAAAATGGGGCAAGTTATTAAATCTTTAAAAATGAGCTGTTATACATGTATAATACCGTATTCCCATATTATTTTAATACACATTAACAGAGTGATGGTCCTTTTTCTAATTCAGCAGATTATTAACTATAAATGAAATAATTATGGCACATCAGTGACACTTTTCTAATGTGCATATATGTAAGCATCTTAGAGAGCAGAACTGGAAAAGATTTTAATGCATCTTAAAAGTACTAATTTTTAAAAATGTTTATCTGTGGTTGGAAGATAGCTAGAACACTTGGAATTTTTAAAGCCTTGGTAGGGTGGCACAACCAACTCCTGTACATTCAGAAGTCCAAAAATAAGGTTGCAATTTTAGCCCGTAATCCAAGCTTGGACACTGAAAAAGGGCAGTAGAATGTGAGCTAGGGAAGTTTGCTAGCTAACATTTAATAGTATGATACTTTCTACTTTATCATACAAAATGTTTTTAGGAGAGTGCTTTTATTGGCTCCAGAGGAGGTATCTCCAAGATTGAGAAATTGCATGAATTTTTTTTAGAAGACAGATAAAAGCATTGGGTGACCTTCATTATGTATAAAATAGATGGATAAATATGGTAGATAGTTTTAGGCTCAAAAATTACTTGTCTGTTTCTAGTACATTCAGTTAAAGCCATTCTCAGTTGGCTTATTTAGGATTCCATATTAAAATCATCAACACACTGTGCTCCTTTGCAGTCATCCCCAGCCTTTTGCCCTCCCCCCACCCTACTTCACTTCAAAGCTTTACTAAGCTTAGCATGCTTTGTTGTGAAAGTTAACAAACTATAGGAATTGAGTTAACAAAACAGACTGTTGAGAGATTTCCTAAAATAGTGACCTTGCATTTTTTCTTATTGATGTTTAATACCGAGTTTTTAAAAACAGAATTAATTGCTGTTCATTGAAGAAAATATTACTGTACCTGGCTTTCCTTCTTACTTCTGTCTGTCTTTTTTACTCACTTGTCAAAAATCTCTATTTTCTCTGTAAAGCATATTTGTTTCTGTAGGGTATTTCAAGTTATTTTTGTGTTCTGAGTAGAAAGCAGTTATTTATAACTTGCAAAAAGTATTTGGGGAAACATACCCAGAACTTAACTGATATAGGAATACTTTTAAAAAATGTTGTGATAGTAATGTTCTTCTAATGCAGATTTAATTTGTATAAAAATTTAAAATGAAAAAAAATCGAACAACAAGGACTTCCTATTGCAGAGCCTGTTGTGTTAAAATACCTAACATAGCCACTCAAAATATATCAAATTAAAATATTATTGTAATATTACATATTGTTTTAGAAATTAGTCCCTATTTTAGAGGTTAGTATGCAAATCTTTAAATGTAAACATGGTATGGAAAAATGAGAACACCTTTGCAATAGAAATGAGTGCCTCTTAATTGATTCTGAAGAGCAGAACTCTGGGAAATGTGCCTATCGTGAAGTTTTAAAAAATTAGATAAAATCCCAAGCCATTATGTGTAATTTGACTTTCTTTTATGTGGTTATAACAGATTTAGCTTTGGGTCTGTCACTAAATTAAAACAAAAAGCCACATAAAATCAATTCACTTGTATTATAATAGCAATACACCTGCACCTTCAGCAATAAATCTTATAGGTACCATTGCTTGAAATTGCTGCGGTACATCTGACTCGGAAGCTGCATATTATGTGTCCATAAATATTTAAAACATAAATTATAAAGGATATAAGTGTTTGCTAGAAATGTTTCCATTTCTAAAGAAACCTTACAGAAGTTGCAACATTTCATATTCGTGATGATTTTTTTGAATGATAGATTAATCTCTAGTACACTAGGAGAATTCTGAAGTCACTGATAAGGACAATTAATCCAGAGCTGAAGAGGAAGGAAAAAGGAACATTTATACACTATGAACATGAAAAATGTAATTGGTTATGCTAACATTTAGTGAGGCATTTAGCAAATTCCTTTGAGTTTTTTCTTCTAAATAAAATTTTATTACTCTAATTTTTAAGCCTGTTAATATGAAATACCGTATAAGATGCAATCTAAGCACTGTTTATATGAAATCTTTTCAAGTATAACACTGGTGAATGAAAAATTGCTCCATGGTCCATAAAGGGAAAAAACTTAATGTAAAAGGAAAACAAAAAAGTAAAGGAAAAAAGAAGAGAAAAGACAGGCAGTGACACCAGAGAAAGAGTATGATAGAAACTCTTTTCTGTGATACCAGTTTTAAATATGTGAATATTAACATTTGCTAACATGACTTCCGTGTGCACAGAGAATTATGGCCAGTGGTGGGAGCAAAAGAATCATCATCTTTGGGGGGTTAAAGTGATTGCTGGATCATTTGGGATTTTTGAACTGTTGACATGATAGAGTTTCCATATTCCATTGCGTAGTGTAGACATTCTGTTTGGACCTTTAGCCCTGGGTAGGGTTTAATGATCAGCTTAAGAGTTTACCTTGGAATTAAAAATAAAATATACAGGTTGCATGTAATGGAGTGCTTTAGGAGGGATGATGTAATGTAATATCTTGTTGCTTGCATTAGTATTTTATATATTTGTGCTTTAAATAAAAGCAGCAATCCTGCTCTTCTACTAGTCGATCATTATGGATGCAGTATGCAATAGGAAGGGCAGTTTGTGCCTGAAAGCTTGTCTAACATCTCTCCCAACTAGCAGTTGGTCTAGTAAAAGATATTACTGAAAAGTCCTTACCTCTCATATATTCCATGGACCATCACAACCTATAACCTCAATTCAACCCTACTACTAAAACTAAGGTTTTGGAAATACAGAAACTTTAAAAACCAGGACTAAAATCAAGTGATAGGGACAAAAAAAAAAGAAAGAAAGAAAAGTAAGTTGGGGAGATGTAATAAATATGGAATAAACAGTGATTTGAGAGAGAGCGCATTAGAAACATGGAAGTTGAGAGAATTTTTTTAAGATTGGGAAGGGTGAACAGATAGATACTAAAAGAGGGAAGAAGTCTCGCCTCAGGGCCCGTTACAAAGACATGATGGCTTTCTGGTTTATGCCATATTGTTGTGATTCTTTAAGGTAATAGTAGTTTCTTTACACAATTACTAGCACAAGCCGAAGGAGATTTTAAATACAGGTGTTCTTTAAATTTTTGTAAAATGTAGTATAAATACTTGATACGATGTACCATTTCAGTTGATCAGATCAGAGGTTAGTATACTAGCTGTTTGCTTTATAATTCTTCAGTCCAAGTTGTATAAAATAAAACTCTTGAATGGATTTACATGGGAACATTAGATAAAAATTACATCAAAGCACTCGTATGTATATTTATACTGAGTCTATTAAAACATTAAATGAAACATTTCTTAAACAGAAAAGCTTTCTGGAAGCCTTCTGGTTACTTAGATGCAAAGCAAATAATTAGAAATATACCCAGTGTTGTTCAAAATCTGCAGCAAACCTAGTAGTGCATTGTTTTTATTGTGTCTGTTATCTCATGGGCCAAAATTCTTGTCTCAATTTTGATTTTTAATAGAAAACAAAGGAAATTAATACAAAAAAATCAAGCTATTTACATTTAAAATATTATATTTAATTGACAAACCAGAGAAGAATTTTAGCTTTGATGTCAGTTAATTTTATTATGTCAAAAATTAATAGGTTTAAATGATACTATGAGACGTATATGTTAGAGCACCTTGACATGAATAGAGTAATTAATAGTTGGAACATCCATTTTTCATCTCCTGTTGTCTCTGTGTAGTATTCATTGCTTAAATGAGAATATTTTATAATGATATGAGATCATAACATTCTGTGTAAAATTTCCTTTATTTTTTTTAAACAGTTGTGAAAATTGGAACTGGATAGTTAATGTAGATCTCTAAACAGAGCGATATTACAACATTTCTTTATTTCGGAACCATGTAATTTCCATTTTTAGCCTTTTCATTTATTTTAGCCGATCATTTATCACTGTGAGGGATTCCTTGAAACATAACAAGACCTTTTTGAAAGGCCTCTCACTGAGTGAAAAAGAAATCCCAGGGATGAAATACGTACCTGGCTTTTGGCTTTTAAAACCATTTGCAGTTATAATGCCTATAGTCTTTAATAGTAGATTCCCTTCTTACTGCTAATGACAAGGTATTGTTAAGGTTTTAGAAATGAATCCTCTTGAGGGTCACTGGGGCCATAAAGATGCCCAGTAACTGTTTCTAGAATTTAGTGCTGGGCTCTCTCTCTCTCTCTCTCTAGGATTTTAATCAAGTGTGGAATAGGGAATTAAATGATTCCATGTTGCCAGGTAGTATTAGGATAACTGCTTTGTCTCGCAAGTAAACTGTGATGTTTTCATTTCTGTGTATCTGGGTGTAATTTCTGCTATTTAATTTGTGCCAAGATAAATCAGTGCTCAAGGGGAAAGAAAGATTAGGAAAAGCTATTGTTTGTTACTTAGGTTTTCTGTATTTAAATCTGGAAGTTTATTTTAATTATAATTTACATTTCACATTAGAGATCTTTTTAACACTTTTCTTTGATAAATGTTACACCTGGTTTGTACGGTGGTTTGTATTGTATGCCAATAAATTGCCACATATGGGTCTAAAAGATAAATTGATGAGTAGAAGAACTGTTTCTTGGCATCTGCCAAAACAGGCATAATAGTCCAATAGATCTTCTTACTACAAATATTTGGTAGTCTTTCAAAAATGTATAAGAAGCTCTACATACTGTATCATATAAAATTAGTATAAATTCCTTACACGGTTTCATTTGTCTGAAAATGTCCACTTCTCTTTTTGAATTTCTCATTATGTTTGACTCTACTGATTTAGCATATAACCAGACCAAAAAGGAAAAGTGTTCGGTGTCATTCTCTCAACATGTGCAGGAATTTTCTGGACTAGGAGAACAGAAGCATGTGCTTCTGAAACTTGCAAGGTGGCTGTTGAATTGACTTTCAGATGTTCACCTGGCATTCCTAGTTTCCTTCGCCTTTGGCTGTTGACACGTGTCCCAGTGCAAGCACTATTCCCTGTTCCTCTTACATTTCCCGTTGGAGGTTTTTACGCTCTGATATTTTTTAATTTGCTTTACTGAGGTCTCCAGCTGGAGTAGGAATTGACTTGTGCTTACATAAAAATATTCACTAGTGGATGTTATTTGTTTTGTTTCTTTTGGCCAGTAATTACTGTAAGGTGAGGAAGAGAGTGCTTTGAACAGGGTGACAGGTGAATGCAAAGCATAGCGGTAATTCTGGAAGGCCATACCAGTGAAGACAAATTGAGCATGGTGATGTGACTTATTTCTGGGAAAGATCTGGCTTAGGTGTTGTGAAGGATACAATGTGAATACTTTAATCTTCTGATCTGTGACAGAATGTCCTGTATGAGTGCTTCATGCTGTCAGTGCTGGGAATGAGATTTTCCAGCTTTGCCATAACCTTCTGCTCTCCTCCTTCATCTTGTTGGTGGTGATCAGTGAACTGTGTGGGCCACATAGGGAAGAAGGGGGAATACCATCTGTGGATGGCAAGTGGTTGTAGTAGACAGCGTTCTTCAGCAGGGAGTCCTGGAGACTAGTAGGGTTAATAATTCCTGAACATTGTCTGTCATGGTTGGTCAGCTTCTCTGGTGACAGTGAAAATCTGTAGAACTGTGTTCAAATATGGTCTCTAATTTTGGGTGCACTTTTTTTTTCTTCTTTTTTTTTTTTAAATAATCAACTTCAGCTTTTTAGAAGCAGTGAAAGTAGTGAGCACTCAAAACTCTTTGCTGTTAATGGTCACTGTAAGTGCCAAACACGTGGGAAAATCAGGCCAGAGATGTCTAAAGTGGCATATACCCCAGATTTGACGCATTGAGTCTTAAAGACCATTTTTAACATGTTTGGAGAATTAGCCATTGGAAGGAACAGTTTACCAAAGGGCATAGTTTAATTTTCTGCCACATGAACATTTTTGACCTAGAGTTAGTTGTGTATATAAAGATTCTCAGTTCAACCAGAAGTTACCTGGCTTGGTACAGGCATCACTTGGTTAAATTATCTGGCCTCTCTCATGCAAGAAGGCAGGCCAGGTGATCTCTTCTGTTATTAAAGTCTGTCATTTTATAACTACTCTGAGGTGGGCAGGCACGCGTCCAGATTGCTAAGGTCAGTCCTCAGCCTTGAGGAAGGATGGGGTTAAAATGGGTGTTTGACACACTGTATGAGAAACTGGCTGACGATTAGAAACAATGTGTTTTATTGTTGTCTTCCAAAATGATGATTCTGGGTGATTCTTAATGCAGTGAAACCTGTTGCAGTGTGCATATGCTTTTTTTTTACCTTAGGACTCCAATCGTGGATTCATATTAAAAGGTGTCATGAGAGTCGTCTTTTGTCTAAATTTGGCTATTAAATATGCAGACATTCTGGGCACATCTAAATTAGACGTTTACTGCACAGTAGATTAGCTGCCCTGCTAATGTCTTAGTGTCTACACATGTGCCTCTATTAGGCTGGAGTAAACTAATTTACTCCGCAGCAGTGCATGTGTAAACTTTTGCCCTGGCTGGGACGCAAGGATGCTTCAGTGCAAGGGCTGCCTGCTGGCTAACCCCACAGCGAAGCACCCTTGTGCCCTAGACAGCCCCTCCACAGCACGTTGAGCTGGAGGAGAACAGTACCAGGATGGTAGGCTGATCTCTCTCCCCCCGGCCCCATGCCAGTTGGGGCTGTGCCTACTCAGCTCAATGTGCTGCGGTCCTGGGCATACATGCAAATGGCAATAAACCCCAGTTTATTGCTTCAAATTACTGTACACAGTGTTGCTTTAAGCAGAGTACTCAGTTTGTGTCGGTGCAGGGCCAGGGGTAGTATCCTGCAAAGCCCTGGTCATACAGTCAAGGTCAGCTATTAAATGAAAGATTATCTAGTGTTGAAAGTCATGTGATAATTGAACTTGATTCTGGATTCATTGATAAGCTCACCTTTTTGTAATATTTAAGATAAAAGCAAGTGAGCTACTGATAATTTAGGCGTAAAAACAAAAATGGGATGCCTTTGTAAGGGTCTAAATTATGTATCCGTAAAATTATGAATAGAGGTGTTTCCAGACAGACCACATCTAGGTTAGGGGAATTAAAGGGATCGTTTTAGAAGAAGTTCTGTTACAAGGCTTAACTTCTGAATCCAGAAGGGAGACCTGCAATGTAGCGGTTTAAGATAATAGAATACAATAGTATAATACAATAGTACTAAAATTACATATTCTTAACACGGTCCCCTTATTAATTTGGATTTCAAGGGGGGTGAGTCTTTGGATTGAGCCTTTAAATTCCTCTCTTTCTTTGGGAAAGGAATGACTCTTTTGCAGGGACATAACATTATAATATGGAAATGATCCTGTAACACCAGCAGTCCCTATAAAACAGGTTCAGTTTTAAGGATTCAGGACTCTAATTGAGTTGAAGTAAACTTGAAAATTATGTTGCCACAGTAATTAGCATCCTACAGTGCAAAACTTCAATGCATTTGTTTTGGGCATCATTGAAACAGTTTGAATGCTTGTGCAGCATTTGTGGAGGTGTCTTAAGGAGTACAAGAAGAAGGGATACACTATTGAGGAGGCAAGTTTAAAGGCAACTGTCACAGGATGGGGTCCCCAGGGATGGCCATGTCACCCCTAGGGCTCTGTCTGTCAGTCTTGCCTAGTTTCATAGTAAGTAGGGACCTGAGCAGATCATCAAGTCCGACCCCCTGCCATGGGCAGGAAAGAATGCTGGGGTCAAATGACCCTGGTAAGGTGTCTGTCTAGTCTCCTTTTGAAGATCCCCAAGGTAGGAGTGAGCACCACTTCCCTTGGAAGTTGGTTCCAGATCCTAGCCGCCCTGACAGTGAAGTAGCACCTCCTGATATCTAGCCTGAATCTACTCTTTGTCAACTTATGGCTGTTATTCCTTGTTACTCCCAGTAGTGCTCGGGAGAACAGGGACTCTCCCATTGCCTGCTGGTCTCCCCTGGTCAGTTTATAGTCAGCCACCAGATCCCCTCTCAGCCTTCTCTTGTGGAGGCTGAACAGGTTCAGGTCTCGTAGCCTCTCCTCATAGGGCCTGCCCTGCTGCCCCCTGATCTTGCGAGTGGCCCTCCTCTGGACCCTTTCCATGTAGTCCACATCCCTCCTGAAGTGCAGCACCCAGAACTGGATGCAGTATGCCTACTGCGGCCTGACCAATGTCATATAGAGGGTGAGGATCACCTCCTTGGACCTGCTAGGGATGCATCTGTGGATGCATGACAAGGTGCAGTTAGCCTTCCTGACTGCGTCCCCACATTGGCAGCCCATGTCCATCTTGGAGTCTCTGATGACTCCAAGATCCTTTTCTGCCTCTGTGCTGATGAGAAGGGAGTTCTCCAGCCTGTAAGTATGCTGCTAGTCCTTTCTACCTAGGTGTAGTACCCTGCACTCGTCAGTATTGAATCCCATCCTAACAGGCACCCTTTTTCTCACCAGCCACGTTTTGCTGGTAATTATAACAAATAGGGAGGCTGCCCTCGAGTTTGTAGGCTGCCCTGATGGACCAGACTGATCCCTGTGGATTCCTGGACACCTTTTGGGTCCCACTCAAAATGGATGCCTCACGGGACACCCTCAGCCCATGGCTCCAAAACCATCCCTTTACCATGCCCCAAGCCTTGCAGATGGTATTTAAACATTGTCTCTCAGAGGCCTTGATGTAGCTCAGCATCTCCTTTTGTCTCTGGGCTCTCCGCAGCCCTGTCTCTGCACCCACACTGGCGCTGGGCTCTCCACGCTGTACTGTGGCCCCAGTGATGCCTCTTCTTCCCCAATTGCCTTGGCTCGGTCCATCAGTTTATAAACAGCAACCAAAATTATGAGCCCCAGGCTATAACATAATACAAGCAGTTCAGAGTGTGGTCTGTCCCTTTTAAAGAGTCAAACTTCCCCCCTCGCAAGATCATTGGGTCCAGCCCCCCTGCACTAGGCAGGAAAGACAACTGTGGTTAGGTTACCCCAGTGAGATAACTGTCCAGTCTCCTCTTGAAGATCTCCAGGGTAGGTGATTGCACCACTTCTGGAGGAGCTTATTCCACAGTCTGGACACCCTGACTGTGAAGAAGTTTTTCCCTACAGTTAAGCCTGAAATGGTCTTCCATGAGTTTGTAGCCATTACTCCTGGTTTTCCCCAAGGGTGCCCTGGTAAATCGTTGTTCACCGAGTCTTTGATGTATTCCCCTGATGTAGCAGTAAGCTGCTACCAAGTCCCCTCTCAACCTTCTCTTTTCCAGGCTGAAGAAGCCAAAGTCCCTCAGCCTTTCCTTGTATGGCTTGCCTTGCAAGTCTCTGATCATACGGGTGGCTCTTCTCTGAACTCTCTCAAGCTTTTCTATGTCTTTGTTGAAATGCGGTGCCCAGAACTGGCTGCAGTACTCCAGCTGCACTCTCACCAATGCTGAGTAAAGCAGCAGAATCACTTCCTTGGTTTTACTTGAGGTGAGAAATGGGCCATCTTCGATTCGGATTTGGCCTGAACTGGGGACAGCGATTCAATTCATTGATTTGAATTGCTGTCCCAATTTTGATTTGATGGAATCTGAAGATTCGATGATGATTCAGAGAATCATCGACTTGACCATAGACACAGCTTTAAATGTTTTTTCTACATACCTCCAGGTACCGGGCATGGCTTGTAAACACTGCAATGGTGGGGCAGATAGAGCATCCCACAGGAGTGTGGGGGGACCCCTCACATGCTTGGCAGTGCACCAGAAGTACTTATGGTCCACTTCTGGGTCTACCACAGGGGACTCCCTTGTACTTCCACAGCTTGGCAGTCAGCTTTAGGGAGATGCTAGCTACCTCCCCAGACCCAGGAGACACCAGTCACTGGGGGGGAAATCTCCTGCACGCTCCCCCATGCACTCCCCGGCAGACCCAGAAGTGCTTGTGGTTCACTTCCAGGTCTGTTGCTGAGCATGCTGGGGGTCTCCCCATGCTCCTGTGGGACACTCCATTTCTCCCAGCATCTCAACATTTGCATGCTGCCTCATACCTTGAGGTATGCAGAAAAAAACATTTAAAGCCATGTCTGTGTCTGAATTGTCGAGTCTCTCTGAATTGATTCGGAGGATTCCAGTTCAATTTGGAGAGATTAAAGGGTCCCCTGATCCGATTCGGAGATTTGAATGCTGAATTGGGCTGAATCTCCACCGAATTGAATCAGCGACCAAAGCTGCGCACAGCCCTATTGTTTGCTCAGCTGGCTACAGCACTGCACTGATGAATTATGTTCAGACTATGACCTGTTATTACCCCTAGGTGTCTTTGAGTCATGGTGCTAGTTAGTTTGGTGCCACCAAGCCTGTAATTATGTTGGGGATTATTTATCCCCAGATAAAGCACTTTACACTTCTCAATGTTGAACTTCATCTGGTTCCAATCCACCCAGCTTGCCAGCCTGTCTAGGTCCGCCTATATCTGTACCCTATCTTCAAGTGTGCCCATGGTCCCCCATAACTTGGTATCATCTGCGAACTTGGCCAGTGAGCTCTTCACCCCCAAGTCCAAATCATTAATAAAGAAGTTTAAAAGCGCTGGACCAAGTACGGACCCTTTAGAGACACCACTGGCCACTTCTCACCAGGATGACACAAATCCATTTGTTAGGACTCTCTGGGTCTTACCCCACAGCCAGCTTCCTATCCACCAAACTGTTGAGCAGTTAAGCTCACAATCCTCCAATTTTCTTATGAGAACATAATGGGATACCAGATCAAAGGCCTTCTGGAATTCTAGGTATACAATGTCCACCTCCTCTCTCTTATCCAGGTGGTGAGTTATCTGGTTGTAGAAGGAGATGAGACTGGCAAGACAAGACCTCCCTGTGGTGAAGCCATGTTGGCTGTTGTTCAGAATCCTACTTTCTGCAAACATATTGCATGTAGACGCCTCGATTAATTTTTCTAGGATTTTACCTGGAGTAGAAGTTAAGCTAACTGGCCCATAGTTGTCCAGGTCCTCTCTCCTCCATTACTTGAAGATGGGCACAACATTGGCCCTCTTCCAGTCTTCAGGGACTCTTCCTCCCCCCCACCCCAGCTGCAGCATCATGAGTTTTGGAAGTTTCACCAGAGGTCCTTCAGTGATTTCAACCAGCTCCTTCAGCACTCTCAGGTGAAGTTCATCTGGTTCTCCTGACTTATAAATGTCTGACTCTTCTAACTGATCACACACTAGCTCAGCGTCAACAGCAGGAAGGTGGTCATTCCCACCATATCCATTCTGAACCGTATGTAGTATTCCCCTTTCTTAAGAAACCATAGCTTTAGCCTCATCCTTCATTTCTCCTGAAAATAATTATGTTGGAAAGCCCATATGAGGCATATTTGTTTATTTACATTTATTTACTAGATTTATATGCTGCCCTCTCCTGAAAAGGTTCAGGACAGCTCACAGTAAATAACAAGATACATACTATTTTACTTGGTTTTATAATTTAACAGGCAACAGACGAGTTCCCCAAGCAGTGTCCCAAAACCTAATCCTTCCCGCTAAAAGTCTGCCCATAAAATAAAATGTCTTACAATGTTTTCTGTAGATGTCCAGGCTTATGCTCTGATAAGCCACGAAGTGAAGGTCATTCCAGAGCTGAGGCCTTGCTATCAAGCACAACCACCTGTTTTGTTTTGCTTTGTTTTGTGTTTTGTTTTGTTTTGTTACGTTTTGGGTTTTTTTGCCGGACATGGCATATGGATGGTACTTGCAGGAGATTTTCCTCATCTGACTTTAGGGTTCATGCTAGAACACACGGGAGAAAGTGTTTCCTTATATTCATAGAGTCCAGGGCTTAGGGATTTCAAGTTTAAGATCATAACCTTGTATTGTGCATATACATATTGAAAGCCAGCATAGTCTCTGGGAAACTGAAGTAATGTGCTTCTGGTCACCCAAGCCTGAGTGAGACTGGGCTGCTGTGTAGCTTATTGGTCTGCAGTGGTAGTCTCATATAGAGCACACTGCAGTACTCAGGTCTTGGGGTTGCAAAAGAGCACATGGAAAATTTATGGTCAGATTTGAATCTGACATAGGGTTCACAGTCTCCTCATCAGATAGAGTTGGCGAAAAGTGCTCCCACCCATCCCTGTAACTTGAAAATCCAGGTACAGCAAAGGAATCAGTTGCGCCCCAAAGATGTGAATCTGAGTGACAAGGGGAGGCTGAATCCCACTGATGATAGGTACCCCTAATCCCCCTCCCAACTCCGAAGTCATGAGGTCTCCTAACCACCATCGTCTCTATCTTGTCAGGAGTTAGCTTCAGTTTGTTCACCTGCATCCAATGCCCAAACATAGCCAGGCTTTGAGTAAGGGCCAAGAGTTCAGGGCCTGGGTTGGATGAAGAAGAGGAGTTGGGTATCATCCATAAATTGATGACAGTCATCAGGAGTGATCCAGGTTTTCTGTTTGTTGTGAAAAACATGGATTTTTCACCTTTCAAGGAGAAAAACACAGATTTTTTTTAAAAAGGAGAAAAAGAAAAACCCGAGAAACCAAAGATTTCCTCTTGCAGATCTGCAAGGGACTGGGAGGAGCGGGATGCAGGAGGCACTACATGCATGTGAGCACGTGGCCAAAAATACATCCAGGCAGTGGTGGAGAGGAGCTCCCCCAGTTGCCTACAGATAAGTTATGGAAGTGCTGGGGCTGGGGACAGTGCCCAGCTGGGACAGGGCTGGCTGGGAAGTGGGATGGATCCATGGGCAGTGCATCTGGGGAGTGGTGTGGGGGAGAGGTGGCTGGCTCCCAGCTGCAGCACACATTCTTGAGGAGGGGAATTTGGGGGGGGCACATACCTCCCCTGATTTGTACATGTGGCAGGGGTGGATGTGGGCTCCCCACCCTGTTGCCTCTGGGGCCTTTATGGCCCAGTAGGCAGGACCCTATACAAGAATGCAGAGCGGCTCAGTGCTGCTGCCACCACTTCTGGGAGCCCTGCACCAGCTGTGTCACCATGATGAGAGGTCTGCTCACCTGGTGGCAGCAGCAGGGGACACAACTCCATATCACCACCCCCAGTGCTTCTAGGCAGGCAGGGTGTGCCTCACCACGGTGGCATGACTGGCGCAGGGCTCCTGGTGGTGGTGGCAGCACTGAGCCTCTCTGCCCTCCTGTGCCAGATCCTACCCACTAGGCTGCGGAGGACTGTGGGGGGGCAGGCAGTTGGGTGGGGAACTCCAAGCCCTGCAGCAGGCAGCCTGTATCCTCCCCCATGCATTCTGCTCTGCTCTGGTCACAGCAGCTGTGGCCTCCCGCACATGGGCCTTGGGCACTACTGGGGAGGGCAGGCAGCTGCAGGATCTGGCCCTGGTCCTGTCTTCCTAGCAGCTATAGTCCCCCTCTGGCATGGCTAGGGGAGGGGCAGAGGGCTGTGGGTCAGGAATGAGGGACACCAGCACTTGAGCAGAGGGGTAGGGAGCGTGGCTAGATGCCAGCCAGGCTGCACAGTGATAGTGCTCTGACTAGGAAGCAGAGGGGCCAACCTTGCTCTCTGGAGCAGACGGCACAGCTCAGTCCAGGGCTGCAAAGTATCCTGGGATACTGGGAGACTGTGAGTTAACTTGAACAGGAAGGAATCTGGGACAGGCGTTCCATTAACCGATTTGATCTAAATCAGTTAAATCTGATACTACATCCAACGAGGTTTATCTTGAAACCAGTTTTGATCATTTTGTAAGTGGTTAAAGTGTACTGAACTTCTGTTCTGTTACAGATTTAAACCAGTTTCTGATCACTTAAACCAGTTTATATGTAACTTCTGTCCCTAGGCTGGGGCTGCAATTACATTGGTGGTTTCCAAGCTGTACTAGATATGAGCAACTTTTGCCTATATTAGGTAGCAAACATGTTACAGTAGAATGCAGATGACTTTGTTTCCAGGCAGAGACAAACAGGGTTAATGAGGCCATTCAACAACCAGAACAGTTTCATCAGACAGTACTCGGTAGATGTGGCAGTGGAGAAAAGAGATTTATTTGTTGAGTCCTTTGAAAAGGATCTGTGTTGCAGCTATTTGGTGTGGGTCAAAAGCCATCTGAGCTCTAACCACATACCCATCCCACTTCAACTGCCTCAGTTTCCCCTCATACTAAGGCGATATGCACCATCACAGCAGTGGGAATGGATGCCTGGGTGCCACCTTGTGTATGGCAAGGGCCAGTGTGCTATTCCATAGTTTGATCAAGTCATCAACAGAGTGGCTGTTGGTAGGTGGCTGGTTGGTGAGAATATCTTCCAGAAAGTTCTGGGATCCTCCCAGGTCCATGGACCAACCAGTCTTGCTGGCCCTCCAGGCAGGTATAAAATGAAGTCTGATCTGTATTCCACCATGTGGGTTGGCCCAGTTACCAGGATAGCCCCATGCTTATCATGGCAGCCATGAAGCCCTCAAGAGCCACTCCAGCCCTCAAGCCAGTGTTGGCATGCATACTGAAGTAATTTAAGTCTGGGTCTTCTCAACACCCACTTCACAGCCAGGTGAACTAGCTCAGGGAATCTACTGTGTACCAGGAGTCCCTAAATTATCCCCAGTTTTGAATACAAGATTGATGCACTTCCTGTTGAAGTTGTGTTCAGACGCGTGAACTTTTGGAGCCTTTTCAAAAGGGAATGTTTCAGAACGGCAGCAGCTGGTATGTTTTTATTATTATATGTGAAAAAGCTGTCAGTGGATGCATCTACATGTTCTTTAATGTGCTTTAGGTAATGCGCATTAAATATAGTACCTCCATTGTGAGGTGCTAGGAAAATGTGCATTAGTCTATTTTAATGCACGTTGGCTAAAGAGCACAGGTATTTTGTAGTACTGCAATGTGCATTAAAATAGACTAGGGCACATTAAAGTGCACATGTAGATGCACCCAGGGGTTCAAATGCCATCTCTAAATTCAAACCTGGGTGAAGGAGCGGAGGGAAGGAGGCGGGGAAAAGGTCCTGCTTCTTGTCAGAATACAATGGAACGTCGGCTGGAGAGTTAACTATGTAGTCATGACCAGTGTCAAATCATTAATACTATTTACAGTGCTGGTGTAAAGTGGCACCTGCTAACACAAAAGAAGTGTTACCAGCAGCGTGTTCACTGGCACATCTGCTCTCTTCCCGTGATATATTTTTGCTAACTTCTACTCATGCTCTCCCTTTAACACTACAAATGATTGAGCTGCATTTGGTTTGTTTTTGTTTCATCAAGTCCATGGGAACCTTACTTTGCATTGAGGAGTTATCCTAACACCCTTGCATTTTTTCCACTTAAATTAACATGCAGGTGAGCTGTTTGAATTTTAATCTTAAGTGTTTCACTAAAATAAATCTAAGCAGGGTTGTGTCCCTGCCTACATTTTGTATGGTGAATATCTGCTAATGTAAGAGCAGTCAAAATGTCCCGTTTATTCTCTCATATGCAGTAGTTTGAGAGCCCATCATACTTTGTGGGGGAAATTCGGCGATGCCTGTGCTCTGGATAAAATCTAATACTTTACCAACGTAATGGCAAGAGCTCATGAGGGCCTAGGTCATTAATTTGTAGTTTGGTTAGGTGGATGCAGATTTATTAAACTGATACGGCTAAACATGTCATCTCACAAACCAATATTTACTTCTGGTTTCTGGAATACAGCCACTTAGGGCAGAGATCTGATTTGGATGAGAAATGGTGGCAAAGAGAAAGGAGGATTGAAGGGATCTGTGATTTAGCCAGTGTACAGGTTGTAGTGAATCTTGGCCTTGCCTGCATGAGGCAAGACTGCTGCATGCTTCAAATTATAACCCATAAAGTAAATTTGAGGGTCAGCATAAGCAATGCAAAACCTTTCTGTAAACCTTTTCTCCCATAAGTAACCTGCCACTGACCTCTCAAGATAATTCATGGCTGGTCCTAGAAAATAAAAGGGCTTAATTGGGTTATAGGTTCTGGTTCTTTAGTGTCACTATCTTTCCTAATGAAAAATTATAGCCTCCCTCTTGAGAGACCATCCTCTTCTATCCAACTCAAATTATCCTCGTATTGTACACTGCACTTAGCACACTTGTGGATATACTTGCAGGCAGAGGACTGGGCACATGCACTCCACCGACATGCCTAGAGTCGCTAGTTGTTATACACTCTGCTGTGGCTCCAGGGGTCACACCCAAACTTTTAATTCAGTGGTGCTAAACCATTTGACCCTGTGGGCCAAATGAGTGACAAGGGGTTGTTCACAGGCCAGATTGGACTCTTGAGTCCCAGGATTGAGCCTACATACCTAGATCCTTACTGCATTGCCCCTTGCCCAGCCCGGCAAGCCAGGATCAGGGCCTTGGATCCTGTGCTGCCCCTACCCAGCCCTATGAGCAGGGATTGAGCCCTGGGACCCCATGGTGTACCCTGCATGCCAGGATTAGGGCCCCAGGACACCAAGCTTGCCCCTCTTGGCCCTGTGTATTGGGATCAGGGCCCCGGAGCTCTACCGTGCCTCCACTTAGTCCTCCCTATGGGGTCAGCCTCTGGGGCCTATGGCACCTCTGCCCAGCCCCATGTGCTGGGATCAGGCTACATATTCCCTTGTGCACTAGATCTAGTGCACAGGGCCAAGCCTGTGGGGCTCCCCATAGACCTGTGGGGATCTGACCTGCAGGCTTGGGAATGAGCATCCCATCTAGTCTAGTAAGTAGCCAACCCTCTCTTTTCAATATGGATTCAGGCCTGTTGGTGTAAAGGAGCTGCTTCAGGAAAACAGTGTTTTTCAAGTTTCATTTTTAAAGTTACAAGCCACGATTTGGAAGTTAGTAGGTAATTCCTTTTTGTGTACGTCTTCTCCATTTAATTAGTTTCATATTTCTCTTGAAACAGACCCTCATTTTACTTCTGCAGTTATGAGCAAAACCATTGTCTTTTGAATACAGCTGAGTGTTAATATGGTGAAAAATTGAAATCGTGCCCTCTGGTATGGTTTTTGCAATTTGTGCATGGCTTCTCAGTCTGTGTGTCTCAAAGGCACCTGTGTTTTTAAACTCTACAGAACTAAGATATTTCTGGGAAATATACACCAAGCAAATTATTGGAGCAATTTTATCATCCTGCTTATGATTTTCCTCTAGTAATATGTCTTTTCTAGGGAAGAATAATTGTGAGAAAGTAAAGTATTTGTATAAAATGAAGGAATTTGAAAGATTGTAATCCCATTTCCAATTAATTTTAATAATACCAAATATAAATTTGTTGACTAAAATATCAAGCTTATGTTTTTTCTCATTATTAATATATTCTAAAGATGTACAACTGTCTTGAATATTTGTTCCTTCTCTTGGAACACCAGCCAATGTAAGGTACAATGTTATTTCATCTAGTGGCACAGTAATGCCCCCAATGTGAAAAAAACTAGCTGCAGTTATCTCTATTTAGGGGCAAAGCAGGTAAAAGTTTAGAAATATAATTGGTTTTCATTCTGGTTATTTTTTCTCTTTTAATTTGGCAGGTATACATGTTGCCTTAGATTTGTTCAGATTATAACATGGAATTTTCTAATTTCAAAATAAATTATTTTTTCAAATCAATTATATTTGAAAATGTTTGCTGTGTGTAATATATGGTCTGTTTCTAGTATGCGTATGAAGTGTTTTCATATGACTTTTCAGAGAGTATAATTGTCATGTTTAAAAACTTCTTTAGCAGTTATGACTTAACTTCCTTTTTGTAAAGAAAAGGACATTATATGGGGGAAGCCTTTAATGAAGATTAAATGTAGAGGAATCAAATATTCAAAAGGCAAGGAATTGCAGCTTTTAAGATGAATGTTCTGTTTTAAATACTGTCTTGTACATGGGCATTAGAACATGATATATTTTACATAATAAATTACTGAATAATAAAATATAAATACTGGATTCTGATCATGTTTACCATTCTTTGGCTGTAAAAGAATCCTAAAATTGCGTTAGTCTTACATGTTTGACTTATTGTCCCCTTCCCCCACAGCATTTATTTTTGTTTATGCAAAAAAGTCAGAAATGTTTTCACCGTGATTTTTATTTTGGTATTTTTAGTACGTTTAACCATTTGTGTTCTTTTCTTGGTTGTTTGAGTTTACTGGCGGCTTTTGTAAGGTGGTTCCAGGTTGTTACCTATACTTTTTTACTTTTATTCATGGAAAAAGCTGTTTTCTTTCTGAAACTGAACCTCAAAGTATGAAGAAATCAGAAACGCACAATTCTGTAATTTTTTAACACTTTGAATTAAGTTATTCTAAAATGCATATTTAGTCTTAGACTTGGCTCAGTTATTTCCTGAATTGCAGCTCTACACAAAATCCAGTTAAAAACCAAACAAAACTGGTTTAGTAGTTGTAGTTTTAAATGCTTGAGAACTTAATGCTGTAATAATGACAGAAGTTAGTCAAAAGGGTACACTGTAAAGTGAAATATGTATATGTTTGCAGGATCAGGGCTTAAATTTAGCAAACTGAAGCCAAATCTTTTTTGCAATCTAAGAACATTGTGCTGCCTGAAATTTTGGGCTAATAATTTGGAAATTATGCATATTTAAAGTTATAACACCAAATTGCTTTAAACTAGACTTGTTTTGTATATCATAAGATCTTAAAGTTATTACCAAACATAAATTTGCTTCATAATGCTTTTTTTTTTTTGTTTGGAGTTGGAGAAGTGGTGGGGAGGAAGGGAGATGCATGCTTTTTACTCAGGACACCCTTGTTTTGTTGACCTAAATGTTTCATATATAGATTTTTTTGGTAGAATTACTGTACTTAAAAGGAGGAGGTTATGAAGATTCATAGAAAAATTTTGGTTATAAAGGAGTGAAGTAATTGGGACTGTAATGTTGATCTTAGTACTGCCCAGGCTTTTAATGAGCGGGTGGAAAGTGTGCAATGAATGTGTCGGATGCGTGGGAAGGCTGCAGTTTAGCAGAAATCTAAAGCATATATCCAACTTCAAATACATGTTTAACTCCTTGATTTAGGGTGGCTCATATTTAAAGCAAAGTATAGTCTTAAGTGCTTGCTGAATCCAGGTATGAGAGGCACATCTGAGCTTTCTTTCTGATCAAATGCTATTAGAAATTAGTCATATAAATCCCCAGTGCACAAGCACCTCTATCCCTGAGACTAAAAATATTTTCATTTCAAGTGAATAGGAAGAGGATATGAAGTGAATGAAGCAGGGCCCACTTACTAAGCATTAAATTTAAAAAAGATGTGTAGGAGTTGATACATACATAAATGTTGCACTCCATGTGACTTACATGAAGTCATGCAGATATTCTAGTGTGATCATATTACTAAAGACTGTTTTCTAATGTGTTCCCCTTAAGGTGATATTAAAGATCCTTAAGTTTTATGTGCCTGTCCTTCTGAGTGCTTCATATTGAATAGTAGCAGTCTCTCTTTCTGTTTTGAATTGTATTATTTGCCCTACCCCCCCCCCCCCAAAAAAAAAAAGAAGAAAAAACAACCAAAAACCCCAGGGTGTCTTAACATAAATGTGAGTCCATGTGCTGCATGGATTGCTGGCTGGTCACATTGTATTAACTCCCTTGTTTCCCAATAGCTGAATTGCATTAAAAGAGTTTAAAATATACATAGCTTTTTTCTAATATCTTTTCTTGTAAGCAGTTGGTATATTTGGCATGTGGTGATGTAAGATAGCCAAACTGAGGGAAATGTCTGCACAATTGTGCAGACATGGGAGGCTGTATGCAAACTAGAACATTCTGAAAATCTCTGTTTTGGGGCATAAGCCTAAAAACCCAGGACAAACATGTTGAATTTTCAGTTTCTCTACTTTCTGACTTGGGTTTGTTTGATTTCTCACCTTTTATGTTGAATTAGTGCTATTTTTTTTTACATTGCAGAGCACATTGTAGACAAAGTATAATGCCTGCTATTGTACAACATGTTCTCTTTAAACCAGGCACTTTCATGTCATTCTTTTCCCAAAACATTCATAGTTTGGCTGAATTTTCTGTATTTTGTTTCTTTAAAAACAAATAGAGTTTTGGTTAAAATTGAAGCAAAACGTTTTCACTTAATAGTTGCATAACTGAAGATAGGAAAAATGCTTTCCTAATTTAAAAAAACACAAACACTTTTTTCTAATCAGATCTATAGCAGCAATAAATAAGATCCAGAACATCTGATGGATGACTTTTTATCTAGTCTTGAACAGAAATACCAAAACAAATGAGCATTTAGTCATTTGTGAGCATGCTCAGTAGGTTTCACTAGGTCCTAAGGAAACTGCCGCTTTTGTTACCTTAAAAGGCCCGCTCAAGCCCCTTAATCATGTCACGCGCAAAAAAAAGCTCAGTTTGCAGATGCTGTTGGGGGGAAATTGCATGAGAGAGTGTAAATGCCTCATAACAACAGACTCAAATTCCTCTTAATGAACAAAAGCCATGTCACCTAAAAATAGGAAATACCCAAGGTGAATTTCAAATCCTGGGACTGCTTGCTTCTGGAAAGTACAGAATGGATGGGGAAGGAAATATAATTCCTTCCATCTCCTAACCTGTCCAACATACCTGGCAAATAATGTTCATGATACTAGTGATTATATGGCATGCTTGCTAATATAATGAATGGGGAAGAGTTGTAGACATGGCCTGCTTATTCATACTCCACCTGGGGGTTTTGGCTGGGGTGTCTGTGCAATGTCTTAATACTAATTAGCTCAATGGATCAACATTTCCCTACTATGATTGCCTTATTCTCTGCAGTTGTCCAGTGTAGCTATATCCCACACTGATCATATCTGGAGAGAGCTGGATTTAGATGTTCAGCCCTTCTTTAGACTAGGAAGATAAGGGCAGTTTTGAAAGTGTCTGAAACTTCTGAAATGTCAATTTGCCTTGGCCAGCCCTGTTTGACCAGGACCATCTCATGTGTTTTTTAAATTGTTGCACTTTGTCTATGTTAGCTGCTATATGGTGTTTAAGAATGTGCATGTTAAAATAGATTAATATAATATTTGAAAACAGTAGTTATTTTTTTAATATAGATCACAGACTTTGGTGGTGGGATCTTGGCTATATAATTTCTTGTTGGAAGTTATATAGCCAAGGCTGAGCCAAAACCTGACTTTTCACATTGAACTGTAAGTCTCTAGGGGCCATTTCAGTACATTCCAATAAATTGCAGAAATAATGTTTGAGACTAGCTTGTTCGTACAGACCTGGTGATAGATCGTATCAATCATGTAATTCTGTACATTAGATTCTTTGGATCTTTTCACTTTTGTAAATCTTTGTTGAAAAGACTAGCAAATTTTAGGTGTGACCTTGATGAATTGTGGTGTGATACGTGATTGAGCTGATTAAAGTGCAGCTTAGTCCATTTATTGTACAGTTACCCAGTGCATGTTAATAATTACCAAGGTGTTCATAGGGGTAAGTTAGGAAGGTTATTAGAGACAGAGATGTGAAAGGCTAACCGTTTAAACGATAAGTATATTTAGACTGATAATGCATTACCAGTTAACGTGTAATGTGGGGCGAAGTCCTGCAGGGAAGGGAAGTGGCACAGTGCCTCAGGAACAGGAAGGCTGCAGGGCAGGCAGGAGAAAGGAGGGGTGGGCGGGGACTAGTACCCATAGCTAGTCTGCCCCTTCCCTCTTGGCACACCGGTAGCTGCAGTGGCTGGAACAGCCCCTCGCCTGCTGCTACTGCCCATGGCTTCATGTGTGCTGTGTTGTATGGCAGGGTTTGCTGCCACCTCCTCTTCCCACCACCCCCAGACAAAGGCCCCAGAGAGCAGCTCCCAGCAGGAGCTGGGTCTGAGCTGGTCTGTGTGTGGCCCCTGGCTCCCCATGCTGCTCTGGGCAGGCAGCAGCAGCCCCACCCTTGGGCAGGGTGGGTGCTGGCCTAGGGCTCTGCACCTCTCTGCTGGGAATAAGTATGTGTTATCAATTAACAGTTAAACCAATATAATTAGAGGAGGTTAAATGGATCATTTAAAAATGATATTTACATCCCTAATTAGAAAGTTTACAACATTAATTAGAAAGTTTACAACATTTTTTTTTCTGAGTACTGCTGCCTCTTAGACATGCTGTGTTGTGCTATGGCTTCTCTGTGCTGTGGCATAGTTTCAAGTAGACAGCGGGGTCCTGCAATAACACAAATCATTTTTAAGTTCATGATATTGGCAGTATCTGATCAACACTCTCTCTGCTGAGTGTCAACATCCTAGCATCTAGATAACTAAGGGGTCTCGCTGTTTTTAAATTAAGGTAACTTACAATCTTCCAGATATATGTTTTCAGTTTTTGTATAATTTGTTAAACTAAACAAACTGTGCTGTCCATAATTTATAAATGTATGTACATGTTGAGATGTCTTTCATTTTAATTTTAAAATGAAAGCTAATTTATTCTACGGTACGACTTACATTTAACAAAATCTTTTGGCATGCCAACTGGAAAATGAACATTTGAACTCTATAATGTGATCTAACTAGGTGTATATATAGGGCCTCTGTCACAGTAATTCACATGGGTTACTTTATCCCCAGAGCATCTTTGTGAGACAGGTCATCATTAATGTTTCAATTTTTATAGATGATAAATAAAGGCACAGTTAATTTAAGTAATTTGCCCTATTTTACAAAGGCAGTCTGTGTCAGGGCCAGGAATAAATGAAGTCCTTGAGTCCCATCTAGTGACTTAACCATAAGATCATCCATCTTCCTCTGAGAGATTCTGTATTTTATTTGGAGTCTTTCAGCTTTGCATTTTATTGTAAAAGATAATGATTTTCTTGTGTTGTATCTTGATCTTCAAAATATCCACGCATGCCACTTACACTAGCATGAAGCAGATAGGAATAACCCATGTAAATCTTTATTGACTTCTTCATAAGAAAGAGGTGGAGTTTTTTTCCTTGGCAGCTCTAATAGTGTTTTCATAAAATATGATGGATTTATAAATACGTTTAACATGCCTTTCCCTTTTTGTTTTAGTTCTTTGCTTCTAACTTGCAGATGCAGTGGCTGAACAATGAACTGTGTGGTGTGACAGGTAAATTTCACAATTTACCTGCCGTAATAGTGTGCTGTGTAATGCCATTCAATCATCTCAGAATTTTACTTGCCTGATTAGTTGAGTGCAGCAGATTTTCAATTTAAATGTAACTTCATCTGCTTGATTAAAAATGTAACAGAACATTATCTGTTGCAAATAAATTTCAGAGGAAGAGATGATTTTGCCTGTTTAAAAATAACATCTGTTTATATTGGCTTGGGGCAGATGATTAATACCTCTCTAATTTCGAGGTTTACCAGTCCAGCTCACCTGTCTTTTTGCATGGGTAGCTGAAATTGATGGCTGTCGAGTATAAACATTACCTGTTGATGTTTAGTTGATGGATTTCTTTTTTAAGGATAATATAGAATCCCATCATTGGGCATTCATTTATTTGCTGCTCATCACGATGATTGACAGTTTTGCCAACAACATGGAAAAAAGGTCTTCCTTCTTGATGCATATGAGAGAAATTTACCTCTCAATGATAAGTGCTTCACACACACACGCACACAGATTTCCAAGATTTTTCACTTCCAAGAATTTATTTTAATTCTGTTCAGCCAGTTTAAAGTTAGCATTAATTCAGTAGGTTGTAGTAGGTGCCAGACTGATAACAAATAGTATGGAAAATCTGCATCTTTTTCATCAAATGATGACTTGTTTAGGCTTCAAAATAAATTGGGATCTCTTGAGCACATTTTAACAACCTTCATAGTGGCAGGACATTGGCCACTGTGGTACTCCTGCTTTACCTGTGGCAGGCTAGGGTACTAAGTCTTATGATTGGGTCAAGACTGACTCTTGAGTTTTGCTGATAGGTTAGAGAATAGATTTAGGCAGGGGATTGGACTAGATTACCTTTGGAGGTCCCTTCTAGCTATACTTTTCTATACTTCTTTGTGAAAAGTCTAAAAACCTGAAGCATGTCATAATTCTTTAACTGAAGTTACCAAAAGGTTGAATCTGCAAATGCACAAAACTGTTGAGTAAAGATTTTAGATAGTTGACAAAGTTAAGCATTTGTCTTTAAAACGGTTCTTAAAGGCTGCTTTATTCCAGTAAGAAATGGAGCAATGATAATGTAACTACTAAAATAAATAAAAGACAACATCTCAGTTTAAATGTTTATAGTGATTGCTATTGCAAGAAATATATTAGGTTTTTCAAGCTTTTAGTGGTTATTTGTTGTCTAGTCTGTAGTAGTATTACTGATTCTTGTTTTATTAAAATATGGTGCATATAAGTGCCATTCCTAAGGAAGTTGATAATGCCACCTAGTAGTTAGGCTATAGAACAGAGAGTTAGCTATAGAACAGAGAGTTAGGAGAACTGGGTTCTAGTCTTGGCTGTGAGACTAATTGACCATTGGTATGCATGGGCTGGTAGAAGATGTAAGTAGTTTTTTTAGAAATCCTCCTTTTGTAAAGCTACCATGATGCTGATCTGGCAAACTATAGAAAACTCTTCCAGCACATACTTTTGCTAGTATATCATAAAAGCAAATTTTTAAAAACATATTTAAAAACTACTTTTAGTATAAAAGACCCTAAATATTGGCACATTTAAATTAGTTTGAAAATAAGGTGCTTAGTGTCATGTATTCCATGCTGTACTGTGTGCTGTGGCTTTCCCCTCATGTAAGAGAGAAGAGTTTAGCTAGAAAATGTGTCTGTCTTTGGCCGACTAAAGTGCCCAAAACTTTTCAACATACTAACAGGCCTGACTTTCTGCTGCATCCAAGCAGTGCTTGCAGGTAGTGGAGAAAAAAGGCTGTGGGGAGCTGGCTGTGGTCCCTTGGCCTTCATCCATTCCACAGAGATCTTTCTTTAATCACTCTGGACCCCATGCCAGTTGAAGTTAAGGTAGCGTGCTTTTGTAGCAAGATCCCTCCTTCCCTTGTATCAGGTAGCTGTTGTAGAAAGCAATGGAGCAGTGAATCTCAAGTACTTAATGTAAAGTACCAGCTTTTTTTAACTCACTGGATAAAGACAAAAATTATAAGAAAACAATTCTGTACATTCCATCAGCAGAATTCCCCTTGTAAAGCAAATTCTCTTTTGGTTGTATCTGGGGGGTTTTTTATGGCTACATTTCACTGCTTATACAATATAATGGCTGTAGCACGATGGAGTATCTGATCCTAAAATTTGAAAATATATGTATTTGTGACACTAATGTAATACAGGAAGAGAATTGTGCTCAGTTGTGTTATTTACCTATCTTGTACACACAAGTACAAAGTATTTTTATGAATTATTTGTATGTTTATTTCCCTTTCCCTTTTTTTATTAGAGTACATTTCAAATCTGTAGTTAAACAGTCAGAACTTCCACTTTTTTACATGAAGCTAAAAGGGGACTATTTATTTGAATAACTTACCCTCATGAAGGGCTTAGTTTACTCTCACTGAAATCACTGACAAAACTTCAGTGGTGCAGAATATGGCCCCTTCTATGCAGTTCATCATTTCTAAGCTGCCGATGAGCAAATGTGCTATCCTAAAAAATATTTTGTTGAAATGTAGACTTCTTAATTTTAATACAAAACTAAGACTTGGCTATCGTGTCCATTTGCTATATAAATATTACTGTCTTAAGAAATTGTTGAAGTGTAATTAATAAAAGCTTTATAGGTTGGAAAAAAATTGTGGACTTTTAAAAATTATTTGGCTTTCCGGGTTTTATTATTGCCTTTGTGTAAAGTACTGAATGAAGTAAAATGAATATCCAGGCTGTAGATGCAGAACAGTCTTATATGTAGGACATAAATAAACCTACCAGATTATTTTTTTTTTTTTTTTTTTTTTAGTATGATCATTTTCTCTTTGTTGTATATGCGTAAAGGGGTTATTGTATTTTTAAATCTAGAAACTGTTAAAATCTCTTAAGACTAATCCAGGCTACATGGAAAACAAGGGAGGGTACTTCAGAGAGTTTGTTGAAGTTGTGCTATTGTTAGTCTGTGAGGTTTTAGAATGTGTTTCTATAGGTCAAGATGACCTCATCTTTCCATGCTCACTAATCCACAACCTCCATTTTCATAGCGTCTTAGAAAAGTTTACTTAAGGAAACTTGCACTAGAATAATGGTCAATACTTCACATAAGTCACAGAGTTAAAAGTTAAACAAATAGACACCCAGTTACTTTTACTTTGTTTCTAATATTATAGTAAAAAATCAAGCAGTAATTTGACTCAATAGTTTTCTAAATATTTTTATCTTTATCCAGTGACTTTAAAAAGCTGGTACTTCATATGAAGTACCTGAGATTCACTGCTCATCTTCTGGACTGTTTTGACAGTTCTTTCAAGATATTGCTAGAAAAAGATTTTTCTCTAAATATTCCTTTTGTCAGGATTCTTAATCTTGGGCCCTTGGAAGCCAGCAGAGCTCCTTTGTTAATTAAAGAACTCTTGACCTCTGAGGGCTGTAGTAGGAAGGGGTAGAGCTCAAAATATATGCCTTAAGCTTCCATGCCATCCTCTGGGATGTATAAATACGGTCCTTTACAGCTCCCAGTCAGTTTCTCTTGGCTACAGTAGGGAACTAGCCTTATGTTATGCAATTCAGCTCCTCCACGTGATTACCAGGGATCTGGGTTTTCCGTTTGCCATGGGGAAAAAAAAATGATTTCCTCCTTTAACAGAGAAAAACCTGAGCAATGGCAGGTTCCCCTTGCAAGCTCACAGAGCTTCAGGCTGCTTGCGGCTGGAGGGAGCACCGCACCTCCCTGGCTGCTAAGGTTACCCACCCCACCCCCCACCCAGCAGCTGCAGGAGCATAACTTCATGCTGTCACACCTATCTTGATGACCATGGCAGTGTGGCTCTCCCTCCTGCACTGGGTCCTGCCTATTGGGCCATGGAAGCAGCCCCTGCCAGGAGCTTGTTCAGTCCAGCTGCAGACCTGCACTCCACTGTGGGCACAGAAATCTTGGGGGGCATGTGCCCTTCCCCACACCCCTCTGATGTGTTGCCTGTGTCCCTCCCCACCCCCCCATGTTGCCTGTGCCCACTTGCCTTCCAGACACACCCACCCCATTCTTTACACACTGGGGGGCTAGGGGTGCAGGGCAGCAGGTTGGGAGTGAGGGGTACCAGCAGGTCTAGAGGGGCTGTGTGTTGGAAGTAAGGGGCACTGGCAGGGCCAGGAGGCTGTGGGTTGGAAGTGTTGGGGCACTGGCATGGTTGGGGCAGGCTATGGCTTGGGCATGAGGGGCAAAAGCATGAGCAGGGGCAGAGCATCAGCATATCAGGGCTCCTCAGTGCCACGAAGCCGCTGAGATTTTTTTGGGGGGGGGGAAGCTGCATCTCGAACCATGTCCTGTTGAGCAAAGAGGGCAGGGGGAGCTCTGATTTTTGATAAAACCAAACTCAAATGCCAAAAAAATCAGTATTCAGAATTAATTTCCATATAATGATTAAGGTACTGGTAAGCTTCCAAATTGCTTTAAAACTTTAAATCTATGAATAAAACATTGTATTCAGCTGATACCTATATATATAGTGGAGTTTCATTTTAATCATAAAAAATGTGGATTTTGAAGTTTTTAATGAGAACTTGAGAATTTTATCAGACAATTTGGGATTTATAAAGAGAAAAAACTAGGACCCCTGGTGATCACCATGGATTTCAATGAGAAAGCCATACAAAAGCCAGTGTATTCCACCTGCTCCTAAAAATGTAAATTCTTGTGTCCTTGAGTTTAGATTTTCTCATGCCACAATCATTCTCTAGCACAAGGGTGGGCAATTATTTCAGGCAGAGGGCTGCTTACTGAGTTTCAGCAAGCCATTGAGGGCCGCATGACAGGCAGCCAGGGGCAGATATATATTAATTGTCTAAATGTTTTAGGGGCCCTGTGAGCCAGATAGAAGGGCGTGGCGGGCTGCATGTGGCCCCAGACCACATTTTGCCCACCCCTGCTCTAGCAAGAGGGGAAAAAAATGCTTTTTGTCACAAGGTCATTCTGTTGCCACCGCAGTACTGGAGTCGCCAAACACTTGCATGAAAAACTGTCCAGACACTCGGCTTGTTTCCAAGTGATGAACTACATAAGCAATGTCTGGAAGAACTCCTCTGTCAAAGCATTTTTAGCCTGTGTCATGATCCAGTCCAGCAGAAGTTGTAAGCAAGAACTAGCAGGTAGCAGTTCAGAAGGCTATGAGCTGACCCTGTTCTCATAGGACTCATATCCATGGCACTTTTCCTTATGATACTGCCTCTGTGAACCATGCAATTCCACTGGAAGAAAGCATCATAGAATCCTGAATCACAATCTGAATAATCTGGAGAGTGTTTAGATTTAGGAATGGAGTTGCATTCATCACCCATTCAAGTTGCTGTGGATATTTCCAACATGGGATGTGGAGCCCATAAAAACAAATTGTTACTTCACAGAATCACAGAGAAGTGGAACTGGAAGGAACCTCCTGAAGTCATTTAGTCCAACCCCTTGCCTGAGGCAGGATTATCCCTGTCCAAACTGTCCTATGTAATCCATAATCTAAACTCTTCATAGGACTGCCATTAACCCTGACACAACAACCTAACCAGCCACAGGTAAAGCAGGGGAACGATGACAGCCAATGTCCTGCTTCAATGAAATGTCAATGTATGCTCAAGAGATCCCAGGTAGAGGGCTGTGCCCCCTGCTACAGAGGAAGGCAAAAAAGTTTGTAACAATCTGACCATGGGATAAAGTTCCTTCCTGATGTCAAATATGGATTTTAGGGGATTCAATCTCAGCAGAAGGAACAAAGATGCATATATGTGGAGGTGAGAATTCATCGTTTTGCATATGAAGGCTCCAAGTCAGTGCCCACTGAAGCCCAAGGAAAGATACTCATTGACTTCAATGGGCATTGAGTTGGACATTTAGAGGTCTTATGTTCTGGTTCAAAAGAACAGTCAAGCCACCTTTTTATGTAAACTGGTAGGAAGCACTGAGTTGCTTTTCCTGTACAGGTAGTCCTCGGACTTACGACCAATTGGTTAAATCAAAACGTTGCAACTCAGGACTAATTTTCTCATAAGAAACAATGTCATAAATGGGGGCTTGGTTCCTGAATCAGGGCCCAACACCATATTTTTCACTAAAAATACCCCAGAATTTTGTACTCGATCAATTATAGATGAGTAATATAGCTACATTAATGTATTTATATTGTAAATAACAATTGTATTGATTTGGAAAGGCTTCGTTGAGGTGACTTTGCTGGACTTTTTGAAAGGTTCTTGGCTGGAGTCTTCTCACGAGTCTTGGTTGCAGGTTTTTCTGAAGTCTTGTCGGGTTTCTTAAAGAAAGTATCCAAGGAAGTTTGGCCAGATATTCTCCAGAGAGATGAGCGATGCAGTGAATTTGTTTGCTGGCATGGCATCACATTGGATCAAGCGTTGTAAAGTCGAAACTGACGTCATAAAGTTGAAACGGTGTCGATTTATAAACGTTGTAAGTGTGAAAAGTTGTAACTCGAAACAATGCAAGTCGAGGACTGCCTGTATTGTGAAGCAGGAAATGCAGGACTCATCTATCTCACAAAGCATTTTTAGTTACAGTGTACCTGTTAGTGACTGAGAAATCAGTCACAGATCTACAGAAACAATCTGTGTGGTAGACCATGTTAAGGTGTTTCTGCCCATCAGAAAACTCTTACAGGGATGCTGGAGGTGAATCTTCTTATCAACCACCTGAACAGGAATCGATTGGCTGGCTCATGGTGCAGAGAGAAGAGAGTTTTAGTCAGGGACACTGGTGTGTGGAGGCCTGCGCTCTAGCAGGTGTTTTAAGGCAATAACGGTCTGTCTTGGCCTGTTACATAAAATTGTATACGTTTGTCAGCAAAAGTTTAAGGCCCCTTCTAGATGTTATTTCTATAGTGGCTGTACATTCAAAACCCCATGGCAGGAATGTGGCAGTGTTGCCACAAAGGCCTGCTATCCAGCCAGGGGGTAAGATGGCAGCTTGGTAATTGGTGAGCAGCTCTGGTGGTGGGCTGTCCACTTGCCCTTTAAAGGTCCTGGAGTCCAGTCAGGTGCCCAGAACTATGCTGGTATCTGTAGGAGGGGTGGGCACCAGATAGAGCTGTTTTTCCCACCCTGAAGACACTCAAGAACATCCCTGGTTGAGCAGCAAGGTTTCTGCCACTGGCAGCCCTGCCGTACTGCTGCTGCCCTGTCCCAATTGCTGCCTTGCTTGCCACTACCTAATAACTTGTCACTGGGCAAGATGTTGGGGAACCATCTGCTCTCCCTCCCTCCCTTTCCATTCAAATTAATCCACGAGAGCTACTTGCCACAAAGATCCACATTTAACGTGTGATATCTTTGAGACAGGTTTGCCATTTTTGCAGCTGGTATGCCAGGGTTATTGCATGAGACATTGCTTGAATATCTGTCATGCCATTGTTTATCATGTGATTAGAGCATCTGTCTGCTGGGAACCAAAGACACAAGAAGGGAATTAACTCAAACAAAAATGACTATCTGCATTACCCAAAGATGAAGTCCAGTGAATGAGAGAGTTGGGCAGTAAATTAATTGGCCAAAATTGATGCATCAGAACTTAGGTCTAGCTGGAAGACAGAATAATCAGAGGATGGACTGTTCTAGCCATTGCTCCTTTTGGTGTTTATAATTTGACCCCAATAAAAGTGGTGCACTTGAACCATATGGAACCAGTTCTTTGCTACCACAGCTGCCCATCCTGCTGTTTCTTGAAACCTTGGGATTCTCTGGGACACCACTGGGTCTTCATCACCCTCCCATGATTCACTGACCAAACTGAGTCAGAATCAGGGAGAAAGATGACGCTGAAGTTCCCACCAGTTTGTGCTAAGTTCTGAAAACCACCTAGAACGATCCATATGTTTTTACCGATGCCATCTCATTTGCATTTCCATTTCCTTCCCCATCTCACTTCTTCCTTCTTGCCTTCTGCCAAAAACAATCTTCTTTTGCCAGCCAGAACAGCATCTTTTTAGTGATACTGTGAGTACATGATGAGAGGGGCAGCTAAGAGCAGTGTCTTCAGCAACCTGACATTGGTAGAAGTTTGTCAGGTCTCAGAGTAGCTGGTACGAGTATGGGTTGGGTCCACCTATCTCTATGAGTGAATCTGCTAATGGGAGTTAGCACCAGAGGTAGAAGCTGTATTTTGTAGCTTTGCTGCTGTTCCATCCATTGGAGAGGTTTGTCTTATTTTATTTTTAGGGCAACAGAATCAAATGGCAACAGCCAAAGCCATAACTCCTGCTCATCTCAACTTTCCCCTAAAAGGACAGTTATTACCATTTTCAACGCCATCTATAAGACTGTCACACAAGGAGTTGCCTTACGAAAAAACAGTACAGCTAAAGGGAAAATGATGCTTAATGTTTATTAATACTTTACATTTCAAATGCTTTAACTGTTTGTTTTGTTCCTGTTCTTTATTTTTAATAAGAGGCTAAAAAGATTCTTTATCGCAGTTGTTTGGCATTGGATTAAGTGGATTCAAGTCTCGATACTTCAAACCTAGGTCCTTACTGAACTGTTTAATGTTGAGCAGTAGCTGGGTCACATTAAAGCTTTTGACTCTCTGGGCCCATGTATTCCATCAAAATGAATATGGCACTATCTTCTCCATTCACTGATGAAGGAAACTCCTGTAAACCTTTCCATCAGTCACTTCTGGTAATAAATCTATCTGTGCTGTGGCTGCAAAGAGGTCAGTCTCTGCTTGGGTAATAAAACCTGCCTATCCACTCCTGCTCCATGTGTTCCAGATCTGGAAACAAGGTGGTAAGCACCCCAAGCTGCTGCTCTTGAGCACACCAGAAACCCAGGTCTTGAGCACAGTGCCGGGTGGACCCTGAGGCGGTCTGACTGCCTGGTTTCTGAAAGTGTAGCAGCGGTTGGGTCTTACTGCCTCTAGCAAAATTGAGCTGTGTGCCATAACATGGCAGACATACCCAGAATCCTTGTGCAGACACAGGACAGAAGGATTTTCTGGTCTTAATGGCCTGAACTGGCTTGATCTTTTGTTTTCTTTTAGGTGACAAGAGCTGGTCATATCAAGCGGGCCTAGCCTCAGGGTATCAGTTGGAATCAGGGTGTTTACTCCTTCACATCCTCTTCCTGACAGACTGCAGCGTCAGCATAGTTTCTGAGTTATGTGGCTCATGTCCTTTTGGCACTTCACAAGATATCTAGATCGCTCAGTTGTATGCTGCAGACAAGTCTGTGAAAGAGCCTGGTATTTGCATCAAAACTAATTGGGCTTCTATTTTCCCTCTCCAAATTTATTTTAAAGATTAGTCCAGGAGTTGACAGGGCCTGATAAACACATAGGCAAACTAGGCGCATGCCTAGGCCCCTAAGTGAAGAAGGGGCCCAGTTGTGCTTATTTTGCATACTATAATTATTGAGTGAAAAAACAGTAGGGTCCCATGAGTTTCTTTGCCTAGGGCCTGCTAAAGAGTTAATTCGGCCCTGGGGGTTGGCAACCTATGACCTATAGGGTAGATCCAGGACATGCAGCCTTTGGATCTGGCCTGTAGACCTATAACATCTGTGGCAGGGAGCTCACCCTGCACTGCATTGGAGTCAGCTGTCTGGGTCTCTGTCCGTGCTGTGCTGCAGTATAGCACCATGTGTTTTGGTAGAGGAGAGCTTTCCCCAGGGCATGCTATAGCTGAGAGGCAAGGAGAAGCACGGGTACAGCCAGGCCCTAGCACCCACCTACCTTTTACCCCTGCTGGAAAACACTATTGACCGTTTGACTAGTCTACATCCAGGTACAGGTGGCAGCCCAGTCTCTGATATTCCCTTACAACAACAGTCCTTTGTGTCTCCTGGCATGAAGAACTTGTTTCAAATCCTGTGGAGGCAAGACTGGCTCACTTTCCAGTCCTTCGTTCTTGTAGCATTATCCATTGTCCTAGTTCAGAGCCCTACTCTCCATGCTGGGACCAAGGGAAGCAGCACCTTCGAAGTCTCTGTTATAGCCTGTCTTCCCATGCCCCCGGGTCTCAGCTGCTGTGCTCTTCTCCAAGAAAACTCAGGAGGGAGGCGATGATTCAGGGTCTCCCTGTACCTTACTGCAATTTGGGCTCTATCTCTGGCTCCCAGTTGTTCTCCTGCTTGGCTACTTGTAACAGTGAAGGCAGCATATGCTATATATCAATTAACTCCCCTAATACAGAGAACTGGAGGATAAGAGTCAGCTCTAGGTTGATACCAATAGAACAAGGAGGCAGAAAACAAAATGTCAGATGTCTGCCTTGCTTCAGCAAAATACTACATTCTGGGAGAAAACTTTGAATTCTAGAGCACATAGAGAAAATACCAACTTTTGAGTTTGCAAAATTATATGTTGATATGGGACCTAATTGAGATGAATGTACTAGTTCATACTTAAAGAGTTGTTATTGAGAGCTCCCTGCAGACTCTGGGATACCTCAGTCCTTCTGTTTATACTCGATTCACATCAACAGTGCAACAGTAGTGACCACAGAATTATGGAATAAGTGAGGCCTTAATAATAGCCTGTTTATATAACACACAGTAACTTGAAATTGTATGCAGCTTATTTTATACAGTGTCATTTTTAGAACATATAGATAGGATGGAAAATACACTTAAATAGTTTGACTTTCTTGAACTAGACTTATTTTCCAATGAAACTAAAGTAACAGGGCTTTTAATTAAATTACCAATGCACACATTTGTAAGTTAAGATTTGAGTCTATTTATTATTTTCTAGTATGTATCTAGTTCCAAGGGGGACAAATCCTGCTTCCTGTTTTCCCTGTGAATTCCTGATGAAGTGGATTTAGATGAGTAAAACAGGTATAGAAACTGTTAATAGTACTTAGAATTTTGACAAAACATACTGTATTCTTGTAAAATACTGTCGTTTTAATAATTCCCCATTAATAAAAATACGTTACTTGGAGGACTCTGAAATCATGCAGTTCGTTAAATCACAAGGTAATGAGCAATATATTGCTCATATTCAGAATTGTTGTATTTTTACTGCTGGAAGATTTTCTATGGTTTAGAATACAGTTTTATGTATTTTCATTTGTTGCAATTGAAGTACAAATATTCCAAAATTGATTTTTTTTTTAAGTAAATAAAAAAATTCAAATGCAAATAAAATACCTTCTCTTTGTAATAATCTGAAAGTTGCAGCTTTACAACTTGAAGAGCCAAAAACGTAGACCGACGGTCATTGACATAGCTTTGTAGCTTTACAGATTTACATTAGTTTCCATATTATTTGTAGGGGACCAGCAAAATTCATTCATCCGTTGCAAGGAGGCTATTTGTAAAATTCCAGTCTCCTCTGTCTGAAATCATTACATCAGGAAATGATTGGGGGGGGGGTCCAGCATAGAAATACTTTATTATAAGCTTTCCCCTTTTTTAGTTTTCTAGATGTCCTGTCACAAATAAGTACGTTTGAAATCAGGGATGTTGGAGGCTGAAGTTACTAGGCAAAACCATACCTTCCCCTCCCCGTAACTTTCTGTACTAAGTTGAATCGTTTAAGGGTGATGTAGTCCTGGTGAATCTGTCTGTGAACATTCTGCATTAGTATCTTCTATAAACGTATTAACGAGCTGTGTGCTCCAAGATTGGTTCAGCCATGTTTTCAAGGATATAAAAAACAGGATTATTGGAAATATCAAACTTTATTCTGTGTCCATCTGACTATCCAAATATTTTTATTTCTTACTCAATCAAGTACAAAATACCATGAGTGAGTGCTTAAAAGTGAGGAAGGAAAAAAGTAATCCAATTCTGAGGCTGACAATGTTTCCAGAGTAACAGATGAGCAGAATATATTTTACTTGATAGCTATGAGAAATGGGTTTTCATAAACTTTTTATCCAAAGTAACTGGATTCTCATATGCAGTATAAATGGTGTTATAAAAATGTAAAGTTCATTAATATGCTGTGTATTTTTATCCCCTTGAATGTAATTTAGAGATTATATACTGTAATAGGATTTATGGCATTATACTGTTTAATCTTTAGGGTGTTACAAACACATCAAGGACAGTTGGCAGTAACTACAGTTTGCCTTCATTTTAAGGGTACACTAACATTAGAAAGTAAGCAGTACTTCCTTTTTACCAAAGTATTAATAATATCTGTTAGTATTAACAGATTCAAGGAATTCTCTATAAACTGTACAAAATCTTTAGGGCAAAATCAGAAAGATAAAACCAGTTTTATTTCCAAGGTAAAATAAGTACCCATTTAAGAGAGAAGTTTCTCATGAATACTGAGTGTATTTGGATCTTGACATCAGCATGTGTATTTTTGTTTGTATATGTGTATATATTTGAAACAATTTATATTGGACAGCACTCCAAAACTTTTTCCCATACAGAGAGGAGAATCCGGCACTTCTCTAAATCAGAGTAAGTAAGATTGAACATCCAAAATTATTGTAGGTGCTTCAGAAATAATAACTTTTCTTGCTCACAATTTTAAGTATAAACTGTACCCACCGAAAGAAAGAAAAACTGTAAAAGAGATAGGAAAAAGAATGTCAGAGAAGTTTAGCAGTAATGAATGTGCACGTCAGGTTTTCCTGCACCATATCATTCTTGCAAGCAAAATAATAATTTTCACTAAGCTTTTATAAATCATCTACATTTGATTATAAAAGTTTTTAGAAGGCCTCCTGAAATCCTAGCATGAACACCCTGTTACTCATAACCATGCTCTCCCAGGATACACACAAACCTGCCCTCTTCCCTTGCATCAAGTCTGTTTTCTACTTTTTTAAATAGATCTTGTGCTACCTCTGAACACTTTAAAGAAGCAGAAGAAAATATGCAAGTCCAATTTAAGAAGAAGAAAGTGCTTTATCGATTACCTGTTGATACTATGCAGGGTTCTCAAAGCTGACACTCCAGTAGAGCAGGCTCCCATACTTCTAGATGGATAGAAACGACATAGCCATACAGTTTCCTATCCTCCTTTAGCTTATGCTCTACTGAATGCTTGGCCAAGGTTTGGCAGTCCAAGCCATACACCATCATATGGTCTGGTCCTGTTACAAGGTGCACATAGCATCTGAGTGCTCTTTGTCCTTAACAAAATGCTCAGGGTACAAATTTTGTTTAGTGGTAGCAACTAATTGTAACATTTTTTGTTTAAAAATATTGTTTCTGTATGTCAGGCTCATTGAAAATGAAGTATTAAGTTTAAAGAAATGAAAGACTTTTAAGCTCATCCATTGTACATATTGGAGTTAAGCCAAAATATTGCCATAAGGGTTGTGAGGAAGGCATCACAGAAATCCATTAATTTCTGTAACCTGCTAATACCAATGCATTTGCTAACAGGCACTTTTTTGTTCTAGGCTTTGTTTGGTTGCAAACTGATTTAAGTGTTGATGATACTACAGTATTATAAGGGAAGTTATCTGATCCCAAACTCTACAGTTATTGTTTTGCTACAACATTAGAGTAGGCACAAACAGTATAAGTTCCTGTGATGCTAATAAGGTCATTTCTCTATCAGTTTTACAATGATGAAAGCCATGGTGATGTTTCTTCTCCTTGTTTCATTGTACACTTAATTATGATCAGTGTTATAAAAAAAAAAAGGCATCAGTGGTGAGAATCAGTGTTGATCATGGGATGCTCTTTCTGGAAAATAAAATTAAGTGTCTCAATAATACAATACAATAATACAGTTTATGAGAAGCAGGCAATTGCGGTGTTAGTACTAATGTTAATAGTTTTGTCACCCTAAAAGGAAAGTTGTTTTCTGCTACTAAAATAAACATACAAAAGAAGGCATGTTTGTACAGTTCTGGCAGATATCATGAACTGGTGAAATCTTGGGAAATGTAAAAGTCACAAATAGTATTCTCTGACTGGCCCCTACAAAACAAGCTAATCTTCTTGACCTTTTGTTTTTATATTATGTGTTGTCTAATCATTTAGAAATGTGAACATTGGCTTCATTGGAATTAAAAGTCAAGAATATTTTCTTTTCGGTAGTTTCTTTTCATCTAAAGCATAAATCAGTTTTTAAAATAATCAGGGCATAATGCTGTAGATGTCTTCTGTGAGGACCATTCACAGTGTCTATCACTAGTCTGCCCCTCCCTTCTTTCTCCTATAACCCTCTAATAATTGATTTGGGATGGAAGGTGGGCCTCATGCCTGATTTAAATTTGAGGGATATTTGAAAAGGAAGTACCTTTCTTCCTCTGAAGCAGCTGGTACTGAGCACTGTTAGAGACAGGAGACTGAAGTAGATGGACCACTGAAATTATCTGGTATGGCTATTCCTGTGTCACTGTAAGAAATGGGAGTTTCACAATGATTTGAAAGATCAGGTTTTCCTCCTTCTCTGGACCAGCCTGTTTCTTCACCAGGCTCTTTTCAGTGCTAAAAATGTCAGATAGGTCTAGGCTAAGCTCCCCACATCTGAAAAATAAGTTATTCAGAGAGAGAGACATCCAGAAATAAAAAAGCCATGTGAACAGTGCTCCTTCAACAAAGATATCCATTAGTCAATAGATGTCACCCTATAAATCTGCCTAAAATGTTCATTCCTTTTTCTCATCTCTCCTTATAGATTTTTCTTTATTTTTTTTAACTTTACACAAAATGTAAACTTTTTACATTTGGATTATTCTTTAGTTTGGACCTTTTCTTTGCACAAAATAAGCTTTGGATGCTTATTTAGATGTTCAATGAAACAGTGTGGAGAACAATAATTGTGTTGTACTAAAGAATTAATCCAGTTAGTCATGGGAAGCACTACTTAGCCTTTCTTTAGCAGCTGAATTGCAATGCCACTTAGTTGCCACTTTAAGGAGTTATAGCTTAAATTTAAAATAGAAATTTAGTTTTAATACTGATCCTGATAAATATACTAGCTGGGCAGACTTCACTTTTCTACAGAAGTGCTTGCTCATGATGAAAGTGAACTTTCTGCATTTTTGTTGTTTGCTGTTGTGTTACTTTATTCTTTAATACTTAAACAGGCAATGTCAAGTTAAAAATGTGTTAAATGGTATGTTTTATAACCTATACTATAGATGTCTGTAGGACCAAGCTGTATAGAATATGTAAATTATTAATCTAGGCCTAGATTTGTGAAGTTTTTAAAATTAATTTACTTTTTACTGTATTGTACTAGTTGTACTTTGTATTTCATTTGGTTTCAATTACTTGAGTCTACTTTTGCTACTTAAAATTATGTTTAGGCTTTCCACTCTGTGGTATGACTGTTTGAGTTACAAATACACTATAGAGAGATGAATATATGTTTTTGTTTAAACTATTGTTGGAATTTTAAAGATATTTCTTTACTGGTTTTAAGTTAATTTTTACAATCCCTAAACAGTGGATCAAATCAGGAATGTGTGTGTGTGTGTGTGTGTGTGTGTGTGTGTGTGTGTGTTAAAACTTTCAAATTTTACTATGGACCTGATCGAGAGCAGTGATGAGAGCATTTAACCTCCCCCCCACCATCAGTGGAAGTTGTAGGTACTCAGTAGTTCTCTAGTGATTAGCTCTTAACATACACATTAAAGCATTTTCTGAATGAGTTATAGGAGAGAGAAAATAAGCAAGTAAAGGTTCCTTGGTATGTAACTAGTAAAGTAAAAGAAATTAGTATTCCAAACTCCATGGGAAATTGTGATTAGTAATTGAGGTTTATGAATTCAAAACTCTTACATATGTAAAACTTAGTGCATTTCATTTAGAAAATTATTTTATCACTAGCAAATTGCCTGTCAGGAATGATGGATGGACTTCAAATAATGAAAACAAACAAATTTTACTTTTTATATTTATTAAATAAATTAAATATTTATAAAACTTAAATAAAATAGTCTGAACATTTGGAAATGACAGTCCCTTCCTGCACTTGCTTTTGTCCAGTGGGCTTGAAGCGGACCCACCCACCTCTTTGCTGGGCAAGGGCAAAGGCAGGCAAACTCCGTGCCTTGCAACAGCCACCCACACCCCAGGGCTTCCTCCATGCCACTCCTGGGTGCCTCCTTCCCTGCTTGGAGCTCGGGATGGGGCCACTGCTACTCACCCACTGCCTCATGCCTCTGCCCAGCTGCTGCTTTTCCTCAGCTGGCTCCTCTCTCTGCCCTCCTGGCACCCTCCCAGGAGGAGCTCAGTAGAACAGCCCTGGCTCCTGACTTTTTTTTCCCAGTTCTGGAAGTTGGAATCATCCTGACATGGTCACGAAATAAATGCTAAGGTTTAGCAAAGAAATTTCTCTGAAGACACAAATGTTCTATCTCTTACAGTTTTCAAGCTATTCACATTTATAAAGAGTGTTACAGGCAGACAGACACACAGCCAGACTAAGCCCTTTTTTTATACACACACACACACACACACACACACACACACACACACACACACACACACACACACACACACACACCAGCTATGTAAAAGGGCTTAGTCCAGCTGTGTGTATGTCTGTCCGTAACACTCTTTACATTTGAATAGCTTGAAAACTGTGGGAGAGAGAACATTTGTGTCTTCAGAGAAATTTCTTTGCTAAACCTGTGTGTGTGTATTAATATAGAATGCACACACATAATTTATTAATGTAATGGTGCAGAAGAGGATGTTGTTTTTAATATAATTCCACACACATATAGATGTAGTCTTCTTGGATCTGTAGTAGGGGGAATAATTTAATATGTCCAGGAGGGCTTGACATATCTAATTGTATATTAAGCCAATGCACTTCCTCCTCTTCAATTGTTTTATTTCAGTAAAGACTTACGCCACTCATTTTCCATCTTGGATAATTTCTCTAGTAATTTAGTTAGCAAAGGTTTAGCTGATCCTATTATCATTGCTTGCTTCATAAACTGTTTTCTTATGTGCTCCTGTGTGCAATAGGTAATAACTGATTATATTGGTACTTCCTTTTTCACTTTCATATCAAAGAAAAAACAAGGGAAACACAGGGCCCCTGATAAACGAAATGGGATGGCTAATAAACAACACTTGGAACAAAACCAAACTCCTGAATGAATACTTTGCATCGGTATTCCACCAATCCAAGGATGTTAGCCTGCTTGACAGGATACAGGATAGTCAAGGTGGGAGGTGATCTCGCTCCCATAGTTGGCAAAGATCTTGTAGGGGAGCACCTAGAGAGACTAAATATCTAAAAGTCAGCAGGACTGAATGAACTACACCCAAGAATACTTAAAGAACTGGCCAACATCATCGTGGGACCTATGGCAAAGTTATTTGAAGACTCATGGTGCTTGGGGGAGGTCTCAGAAGACTGGAAGAGGTCCAGCATGGTGCCTATCTTCAAGAAAGGGAGAAAGGAGGACTCAAGAAATTACAGGCCTGTCAGTTTGACCTCAATACCTGGTAAAATCCTGGAAAAAAATTATCCAAGAATCCATTACTGATAGGCTAACAGAAGGCAGTATTCTGAAGGATAGCCAAAATGGCTTTGTTACAGGCAGGTCATGCCTAACCAACCTCATTTCCTTCTGTGATCAGGTAACTTCAAAAAAGCCTTCAATCTGTTCTCCCATAATGTCCTCATGGTTAAATTGGGAAAATGCGGCCTCAACAACTTTATGGTCCGGTGGTTAAGTAACTGGTTTCAAGATGAATTGCAGAGAGTATTGATTGATGGAACTGAGTCAACATGAAGGAAGGTGACCAGTGGCATTCTTCAGGGTTCACTACTCGGACCAGTGCTTTTCAATATGTTCATCAATTATATGGATTCATGTATTAAAAACGAACTGACAAAGTTCCCAGATGACACCAAACTATGGGGGAGCATGGTCATGCTTGAGGACAGGTTGGTAATACTGGCTGACCTGGACAGGCTTGCAAGGTGGATGGACCTCAACCTGATGACATTTAATATGGAGAAATGTAAAGTGCTCCATCTGGGGAAGAATAATCTGCAACACACTTAGCAGTGCTACTCTTGCCAGCACCACAACTGAATGAGACTTGGGTGTCATGATAGACCACACAATGAACATGAGCTACTAATGTAATGCCATAGCTGGTAGAGAACATCAGGCATTGGCATGCATCTACTGAGGCATCTCAAGCAAGGCTAAGGATGTCATCCTCCCTCTCCCCTGATGAGACTGCAGCTGGAGTACTATCACAGTTCTGACCACTGTACTTCAGGAAGGATAAGGAGAAGCTCGACAGAATCCAAAGGAGGGCTATATGCCTGATTAGAGGTCTGGAGAGCAGGTCATGTGAGGAAAGGCTGAAAGACTTGGGACTACTCAGCCTGGAGAACAGAACACTCAGAGGAGACTTGGTGGCAGCCCATATTAGGTGCTTACTTCAGGGCCTGGGGGAGCATCTGTTTACCAAGGTCCCCCAGGGGAGGATGTGGCAGAGCACCAATGTAGTGCTCACCACTTAATGGCTGTTTCAGGTTCTGAATGAGCCTGCTTTGTGGGTAGCAAGGAAAAGCCTCCCCCAGCATCCATTTTAAGGGGAAAGGTAGGTGACAGAGCACCTTTGGTGTCCACCACTTTGAGGAGAGCAGGCAGCAGACAGGTGGAAGCCAGCCCTAATGAGGCAGCCATTTTAAGATCCTGGCTGTCAGTATTGGGGCAGCAGACAAAGCAGCAACACCTGGCTGCGCTGCTGCTCAAGGAACATCTTGGAAGTAAGGGCAGGAGCTATTGGGAATGGCAGGAGGCTCTTAGTCCTTAGTATGAATGAAAACTGCACCCTGCCAGGGAAGGGAGGCCTGATGGGACTCCCGGTGGTGAGGAAGTCCTCAAGAAATGCCAGGCCAGTTATCTCCCCAGTAAAAGGCAAGGAGGGATGCCTTAAAATCCCAGGCCCACCAGTCTCCATAGCATCAGAGAAGAGTAGGGCCAGGAAGGGGCACCTGAGCCCATAGCGGGTAGTGGAGCCAGGCATGCCCATGCATGGCAGCTGAGCCTATAGGGATTTAAGACCCCAGAGAGTAGTGGGGCCAGGCACACCCATGGGAGAGCCTGGAACCCCTGGGGGGGGGCGAGGGTGTTAAGGCCCTGTGAGGAAGGGGCAGGCAGGCCCAGGTAATCCTTTAGGTGCCTGAGGCTGCATGTGGGCCTGAAGCCAAGTGAGGTGGCAGAGAGGGAGCTGCGAGTGAAAGTGGTGAGTCACTAGCCCTAAATTGAGAACAAGTGGGCTGTGTTACCCAATGAGGGGCCAGGGGTGGAATTTAGGCCAGTGGTTGGCTAATTGCCTGGCCACTGTGCAGATGAGGATCACGGGTGAGGCCCAAAAGGCTGTGCCAGGGTCAGCCTAGGAGTGAAGGGACAAGCCTGATGACCCACATGGTCACTCAAGGGAGCAGGGCAGGGTGAATGAGGCCTGTTAAAAGGCCAGGGTGTGAGAGGCCTGGTGAGGGCAGGTGGAGTGATAGAAGCCCCAGTGAGAAAGGGGCTGCATGGGTGAGGCCCACAACAGGGCAGTATGACAGAGGCCTGACAATGTGCTGAGTTGGGCTGGGCCTCAAGCCAGATTATAGCCCACAAGTCACAGAAGTCATCTGTGAGGCATGGGACATAAGGGAAAATTGGAGTCATGTGTTTACTGCCCATGAACAGCAGGGCACTCAAAGGGCAGCCTCCCACCTACTCAACATCAGAATTATTTAATAACAGGGTGCGGCAAGTGAGTAAGGTGGGCAGTATGCCCAAAGACAGGGGGGCAGGCTGGCACTGTGACCGGGCCTGGGAGCTTGCCCCCTGTCACAGCGGACAAGAAATAATAGGCACAAATTGAAGATGCTTCTGACTGGACATAAGACGATCGCTTCTGACTCGACTTTACAAGTTGAGTATCAAGGATTTGAGGCTTCCCTCAGAGGTGGTACAGTCACCCACCCTGACGATCTTCAAAAAACATCTTGACGCCCACCTTGCTGGGATCATCTGACCCCAGCAGTTTTTCCTGCCCAAGTGCAGGGGGCTAGACCCAGTGATCTGTGAGGTCCCTTCCAGCCCCTAACAACTATGAAACTTTATTTGTGCTTACTTAGCTATTTGAAAAGTCTTGTTACAGTTACTGTCTTTTAGTATAAGGTATGAAATAAATCTGGGGGGAAATTGTAATTAGGCTTGGGTTTTTTTTATAACTAAAAAGGGTGACCATAAGGGTGACTAATAAGGGTGACCATAAATCCCAGTTTGGATGTGACAGCCTTGGCTTCCATAAGTCAAAGCTGTCTGGTTGGTCCAAAGTCCCAGGCTAGCATCTGGTGGGGAGGAAATGTGGCTTGGTACAGAGGGCCCAATTAACCCTTTAGTGGGCCCTAGGCAAACAAATTCATGGGCCCTGGGTCAGTTGAGACACCCCCATTCCCACTGCTGCCCACAGGGAGCAGGGCTCAGCTTCACTAGAAAACAGTTGCCCCAGCAGCAAGGCCCATGGTGGGGAGGGGCAGGGAAGGAAAGGGAAGGTAGGCAAATGGGGCCATTTGTGCTGTAGCCATGAAAGGAAGGACTGGGGCCCACTGCAGCTTAGGGCCTTAAGCATGCGCCTAGTTTGCCTATGTGTTGATCCAGCCCTGTTGGTTTGCCAGGTGGGCACAGCTGTAGCTATGCAGGAACAAGGAATGTAGGGACCTTGGATGTCATCTTAGTGATGTATGTGACCACTCGTCTCTTTGCCTTGCTCCAACATGGTGGCAGGGGTGCCTGCCTGCCCACCTGCCTGGTGTACCATGCTGTTCTGCCTCCCTGCTGAACTCTGGCCCAGGGCTTTTGACCAACTGGCCAGGACTGGCCTACAGAACCTGGGAATGTCCTGGCCAAACCGGGACGTATGGTCACCCTGCTTATAACAAATATAGTATACTTATTTCCATCTTCCTCTTCTCTGTCCATTATCTTTTTATTTCTGGCATTACATGTCATAATCACAGCTAAGTATTACAGAAAAGAATAAAAGAATGAGTTGGAAATTTTAGTATCAGCGGTGCTTAGAGAAAACTAAATTGCAGTAGTTTCTAAATATTGTATACTGATATTGAAGATGTAAGGCCAGATTCTTAGCTGCATTTCTTTCCCTTTTGTACTGCCTGAAGGTTTCACAAAGGTTATTATCTGTTTGCTTCTTGTTGGTTGAAAATTCTACAGCTTAAGATAATTTTATGAGCTAGTATTCAGCTGAAGGGGCTGGCTGTCATGGCATATCTTTCCCTTCAGCATAATGGACATGTTGGTTGAAGAGCAGATGGGACGCCATAGAACTCGACTCCACTGCAGCACTTCTTAGTGAAGAGATTGTAGTAAATTCATAACTACATGTCTTAAGTGAAAGCAGCCTCAAAGCTGCTGTAACCTCTCTGAGGACCAGGCTAAATTAAGGTCTAAAACCCCACAACTGGTTCTCCGACAGCTTTTGTCCCCACCTGTCCTGTGGTAAATGGATTTTTGCACAGGACTAAATCTGACATAATTTTTCCGGTATCTTGGTCACATGTTACATCTGTAGTATAATCTATATCAGTATCTACACAGCTATATATGAAGGTTAACAGTAATCAAATCTATATTAAGCCTAGGGTGCATAAAAATTACCTAGTCGAATAGGTATGGATGATAGGGTGGGTGATTAAAATGCAATCTGTATAACACCATTAATTATTAGGCTTGTGGGAAGCGGCTGGTATTCACTTTGGATTTGGATTCAGCCAATTCGGGGAACAGTGATTCAGTTTGATGATTCGAATCACTGTCTTAAATTGATTCGGCCGAATCTGATTCGGAGATTGCCTAATCACTGAATTGAATAGGCCCCAACCCCTGCCTGCTCTTCCAGTCCCAACAATGGCTGCCTCACCTGGCCCGTCTCAGCTCTGCACTCACCAGCTCCTGCCAGGCAGGGGGGCTATCCCTGCTGTACCCCACTGCTGCATGCTGCATGGGGACCTCTGCCACGAGCCCACATGCCCTTCCCACTTGCCCAGCCCCACCTCCCCAGCTCCCTGTTCTTTAAAAAAACACAAACAAATCCCGCACTTGCCAGCTGCTGCCAGGTGGGGGGGGGTGATCCCTGCTGCCCCCCACTGTCGTGCGCTGCTTGGGGGGGTTCTGCTGCAAGCCCCCAGAGGTCCCAATGGCTGCTGCAGCAGCCAGTGAGTGCAGGACTTTTTTTCAAAGAACTGGGAGCTGGGCAGGGCAGCCATGGGGGAGGAGCTGGGAGAACGGGTGGGAGATGGGGGCTCATGGCAAAGCCCCTGACACAGAGCCTTGGGGGGCAGCAGGAATCACCCCCTGCAGCTGGCAGGAGCCAGTAAGTATGGGGCTTTTTTTCTTTTTTAAAGAGCCAGGAGCTGGGGTCAGGTGGGGCAGTCATTGACATGGGTATGGGAGCGGTTGGGGGGGCATTCAGAGGAGCTGAGGGAGCAAGTCAGGAATGGGGCCCGGTGAGGGTCCCCTCCAGCTGCAGCCCCCCCCCTCCCCCCCCCCAGTTACTGACACAGTGTCCAGGTCCAGCTCCCTGCAGCAGTGAGTGGGGTCTGCCCGACTCTCCAAAACTCTCCAAATCTTTTCCAAATTGTTTTGGAGCCTTTGAATTGATTTGGACCTTTTTATTGGTCTCCTGATTCTATTTGGATTCGGAGATTTGGCCACCGAATTGGGCCAGATCATTTCTGAATCAAGTCAGCACCTGAAGCTTCACACAGCCCTATTAATTATAGAAATATGTTTATTTAGTTTCATATCTGTAATCACTGTTAGAATTAAGTGTCAGGTTTTCTTTCAGTTTGTAAGTTATATCCATTCTTATCAATTTTATGAACCTAATATATCAGTATGTATAATCATACTCTGCAACACTACCATAATGTTCAGATGAATTGTACAAATTAATTTGAACCGGATATATATAGAATTTTATCTTAATTTAGTACATTTTTTTTTTTTTTACTGTATTTAACTGGGGTCTTTTGCCTTGCTTACATACAATGTCCTTCAAAAAAAGGAGAAAATAAATTAGGCCCATGGTGATGAGTGGGAGAAAGCTGTTAGTATTCAGACGTGCACAGTAAGGGAAATCTGTATGGTCTTGCTGTTCTTGTCTTTGGTCTCTTTAAAATGTGGTTTTTGGAGGCAGGCTGTTCTTATGTTTATGTCCCACCTGTTGTAAACATAATCACTCCTGGGTATGGCTGGCTGCATGTATATAAAGAGTTGGCCTATGAAAAACAAAAGTTTCAGTTAAGAGTTCTGATAAGTCTTGGAGCTAACCTGTCATGAATGTCATCTGTATTGATGCTAACATCTCAAGATAGGAAGTCCTATGAAGTTCATTACCACCTCAGATATCTTCTTCAACTCCTCTGGGAAGTCTTTAGTGTCTTGGGGTAATCCTTAATCTGATGCATGTTTTTGAAGGGTCTTATCCTGCATTTTCCCTCAGAAGTACACAGAATGGCTATTTCACCTCCAGATATGTTCTCTGGAGTCTGGTTAATAGGGTGAATTAAGTCAGGTTGGGCTGGTTATGAGCAATGATGAAGAGCTTCCTGACCCTGGATCATGAGTTTATTATCATGAACCTGGATCTAGATGTGTCTTTGGATTTGGTCATCATGAAGTAGCAGTTTTGAAAATACCACTGGACTGGATTTAGTTCTGTAGTAGTGCTTTTTCCAGGCACTGGCCAGTGTATCCTTTTATTTGTTTGTTTCTCTGACCATTTTCTATTGGATATGCATGCAGGTGGTTAGAAGGCCAAGCTGACAACAGTGGCATTCTAGTAAAGTGCTAGATCGGGTGGGCAAAATGCAGTACATGGGCCGGATCTGGCCCATGAGGCACTTTCATCTGACCTGTGGCATGCAGCAACAAATTGTGCCCTGCCCTTGTTGCCCTTCCACCCACATGTACACACACTCCCCAACATACCTTATTGCGCCTTGTTCCCACCCTCATGGGTGGAAGGGCTGAGCCTGGCCAGTAGTCAGCTTATGGGTAGGGCTGATCCTGCAGCCCCCAGTGACCTGCTCTGCTTCCCTGGTCTCCTGCTGGCTCTGGGCAGCAGGTAGGGAAGTAGCAAGGGTGGGGCTGCAGCTGGATGGAAGCGTGGAGCCTGGGGCTGGGGCTGGTGGCAGCATGGAACCCATGCCCAGTAGGGAGGTGGCAGCATGCAGCTCAGGTGGGCAGTGTGTGGGAGGAAGGGTGGGGTGGGGTGGGGATCCCCTCCCATTCCCCTCATGGTGTACAGCCCTGGCAGACAGGGGCACAGCTCTGGCCTTCACTGCACATCATGGTGAGGGGCATAGCTTCTGCGGGGCAGTCTGTATCGCTGAACCTCCCTGCACTTGCCAGGCACAGGAAGGAAGCCCTGTGCACTGGAACTAGCTGCCTTCCTTCCTCCCATGGGAGGGAAGCCCCAGTCACCTTCCCCTGGGGGGCGGAAAGTCAGCCAGCTATAGCAACAAGGGGCTTCCCTCCCGTGCCCGTTGAGTCCAGGGAGCACTGGCGATACAGTGCCTGGTGGAGGCTATGCTCCTCACTGAAATCACAGCACTGGCTACAGCTGCACCCTGCTGGGCACCAGCACTCTGAGCACCCCTGCCTGCTGCACCATGGGGTGGGGTGTAGGGGAGGTTCCCACCCTCCCTCACACCCCACACACCCACACCTGGCCCCCACAACCCCCCACATATATGCAACCCCCAACATACCTTATGCCCTCCACAAACACAGCCACACCCCCTCACAAATCCCGACCACACCCCACCATACACACATACCCCACCATACACATACAGCTCCCTCACCCCCACAATAGTCAAAACTAAATTTATTTTTGAGTTATTATGCAATCAACTCTATAAACACTACACAAACACAAATCAGGACAAAAATATTTTTTGTAATAAAATTGAAATATGTTTTAAGAGGTGTTTGACATCTAGAGTATGATTTGTTTTTTTTCTGGTTCTAGGATGACAACCTCCTCCTCCCAAAAGGAGTATTTCCTGGAGGCAAGGGGAGGGACTTCCAGTGGCAAGGGTCATGGATTAGGGGTGGGACTTTCGGTCCTCAAGGTGGTGACCAGGGAGCGGGGCACCTGTCAAGGGGTAAGGCTACCCATGTGACCCTCAATAACTCACCAAAACTTGTTAAGGAGCCCTCCACCCAAAATAATTGGCACCCTATGTGCTAGATGCATAGATAGTGGAAGATTGGTTAGGATGAGCTGCTGGTTAAGATGCTGGGCATTGCTAGATACTTAGTTTTACTTGGTGTTCCAGAAGCCCCAAGGCACTTGGGAGCTGTGCTTTATGGAAGGACAAAACTTTTTCACTAGGAGGTTGGTGAAATACTGGAACAGGTTACCTAGAGAGGTGGTAGAGTCTCCATCCTTGGAGGTTTTTAAGGCCTGGCTCAACAAAACCCTGGCTGGAAGGATCTAGTTGGGGATGGTTCTGCTTTGAGCAGGGGGTTGGACTAGATAATCTCCTGAGGTCACTTCCAACCATAATTTTCTATGATTCTCTACATATTTAAATTAAACACTTTGGACTTGATGCATCAGCATCATCATAGGTCACCTTTTATAGGGCTGATCTGTGTCATGATGTAAGGGTGACTTTTTCGCTTGTGAAATTAAAGCATCACAGGGATCACACTTCTTAGAGCCATTGGGTCATGTCTTAGTCCATGAATTGAGGCATGTAAGTGTGTTCCTGTTCCACCCAGCTCGAGGACCTGAAAAACTGTTCCTACAAGAAGTGACTGAGTCTTTGTCTTTCTCACTTTTTCTTTGACACTTAGTTTTACAACTTGGAGAATAGGTTACAAAATTAAATGAACTAATGGATTTTGAGAGACTTGACCAGGTGCTCAATAGATGGAATATGATCGACCCTTAGGTCTATATAGTGAATGAACTGGAAGTAGAAAGAGATGTTTTTGCATTTGTAAATTTTTTTTAGGGACTTATTCTGCCAGTATTCAACCAGTCTAGGTCCCATCAAGTCCTGTCAGTAAACTAGTTTTCTGCAGAAGCTCTTCTAAATTGTCTGCTAATGTTCAAATTGATTTCATGTTGAGTTCAGTAAAACTACAAAGAATAGCATTAATAGGATTGATACTTCTGCGTTTTTCTGACAGCAAGATCAATCTTTTATGGGAATTTCAGTGCCTTTTCTTCCCCTCTCACTTCTGTCCCTCAGTTTTCTTTCTGCCATGAGACAGCAAATCAGCACCTGTTTTTTCTGATATTTATACCTGCAAATGGCTGAACAAACTCTCAAGGTGAAAGTTTATTAAACATACGGAGCAGCTTTTATTTCTTTGATTTTTTTTTTTTTTGAGAGGTGTTAATCAGCCATGCAAGGATTTGGGACTTCCGGAAAGCAAGTTTTCCAGCCTCTTATGCTCTCTCCAGATTATATTTCATCTCTACAGGTTTGTACATTTCTGTGTTGAATGGAAGCTTATTAGAATATAGCTTTTACCGTGGCATGGATGGCCATCAAGAAAGGATCAATGAGAGGAAGAGGATACTGCATGTCTTCATGTCCAAACAAGCATTTGATAAGTTGCATGGCTAATACCGTAAGATTCTTTGGGTAAATGTGGTATCTTTTATTAGACCAACCAAGTAGTTGGGGAAAAGTTCTTTGCAAGCTTTTGGGCACAAGCACCCTTCCTCAAGCATAGGGAGTCTCTGCTGTTCTGAGATCTCCAAGGAATGAACTACTCAGTTGGTCTAATAAAAGATATCACATCTGCTCCAAGAACCTTGTCTGTCTTAGACCAACATGGCTACAACCAAAAAACTCTGTGGCATGAATAATACCAGGCCCTTTTTTGTTGGCAACTTGTGTTCCTATAGTTTCTACAAAGAGTGTTCAAAATACTCTGAATATTTGTACATCGCTAAATTCTGCAGAGATGGATATAAAGCCCATATAAATATAAATTAGTCCTAAAGCTGCTAGACAGAATTTACAAAAAAAGAAAATCTAAAATTAAACTCCTGAATAAGTTACATGATTTAGCTAGTTAAGTATGAATTTAGAAGCCTGAATTTCAACACCTGGTTTTGAAAAACTTCCTGCTGACGTGTTTGAATCTGTAATGGCTCATTGAAGTATGTAGACAACACTATTGGGGTTTTCACATGAATATTGACCTGTTCTTTCTCCATTTAGACCTGTTCCTTAGCATCGGGTCAGGAGCCTTCCAGTCTGTTGGCTGGAAAGTTATTTAGCTTCTGATTGAGAAATATGCACGTTCTTGCAAGGCTGATGCAAATACTGCTGGCGTGACACTTAAGCCTTTTTCTAGTATGACTTGGAATGTCTCCTGCTTACAGTAATCATTTCCCCTTAGTAAGTTTTTTTGTTCCATCTCTCCCTTGTTTCTTGGTATTTGATACAAATGGTATTCATTCTTAAATGATTTCGAGGTAGATTCTTCAAGTTTCAGGGAAGTGCCTATGGACACAGAAGCCCAGATTCTCAGCTGTGACAGAGCCAGAGAGGAACTAATTACAGCTTTCTGGTCCTAGGACTATCTCTATACTGGCCCCTTTACAGATCAGAGTACTATAAGGCTCCTCTGATTTTTTGTTAACCTAACATAAGGCTTTTCTGTCCATTACAGGGCATCAAGGCATGGGTTGTTTTGGCAACATCTATTCCTTAAATGGCCTGCAGGATATACCTTTGACTAGGTGATAGTGGTGATGTTATATAAGCTATCTAAGCTGGCTCTGTGACTGGGCATTCACCCAAGCTAAAGAGATCCAAAGGTAGAGAGATCTAGCCCAGTTTTGCCATTTTTTGGTGCAAAATAAGTAGATATCACTTGGAAAAAATAATGCGTCTCTAATTATCAGTCTGGTTTCTGAAGTTTCGAACATCAATTTTGAACAGCCTATGTGGGGAACACCCCAAAGATTGGGGGTTTCCTTGGTTTTATTTAATACCTTTTTCAATCCAGTAATTACTTAGAAAAGTTTCTTGGGGATTTTTTATTTCTCAGTTTTAGGAGATTTTACTTTTTAATGATTTATAGTTAGTGTTGTAAGAATTAACTTATAGATTAACAAGAAGGATTTGGATACAGAAGAATGTAAGCAAGCAAGCAAAGCGGTGACAGTAAAAAAGTGCCAAAAATCTTTGGCTAAGGATTATTTCTGCTTTGTGACCATCAAATGATACAAGAGAACAAACCCCTGTGTTTCAAATTGAGGTCTGAAGATCCGAAAATCAAACTAGTGAAAATGTCCCTTTTTTTTTTTTTATCATTTCCTTCTTATGCTTCTTGGTGTTCAGAGGAAAATTTTAATAGGATTCTGACGTGATTGTATTTAGATGTCTCTGTTGGCTACCTTTAATTCTTCCCCAGGAGGTTAAAAAAAATACTTTCCATGTATAAACGTGTAGCCAATTCACACTATACATTTTCTGTATAACAGATGTTTAAACATCCTTTGGAAAGAATCAAGTCCACTGGATGCCAGCATGAGTATATACAGCAAACGTACATTTGTTATTGATTGACCTACCTTCATTAAACCACTATAAAAAAGCAGTTTATTTTAAATTGTAGTAATTTCAAGTATTTTTCCAGGAAGTAAACAATGCCTTGACCTCTTAAAATTATAATACTGTAGTTATCGTGATCTGGTATTTTCATGTTGAAAAACAAGGCCACTATAATTTTTATTCCTTTGTTTTTTTCTTAGACAATCTAATGCATTTCAAACAAAGTTATAGCAACTTGTTAAACACTAGAATCAGAACCTGTTTTTATCCAGCATTGATATTTAGACTGCAGCTGCTGCAGATAAAGTCTGAAGCCCCAGATGGTGGCTGTCTAATCCTCATGAGAATTCATGTCCTAGAAGCAGCCCTTATCTCTCCAGACCTGACATTGTCTGTAAGTCTACTATAAAGAGGAATAATACGAACATGCTATGCATGAGTTTCACTTCCTTGAATATCACAAAGACACAGGAAGTTATAGTTAAATGTTACAAGAACAGAGTTCACATTACCGAAAGTGTAGTTATTTATATTATGTTAGTAGGTAGCCAGCCATCTTAAGGGTGGGGTGCCTGCCTCATGTCATGTGCTGTAATTTGTTGATCAGAATTGTAGCATGTGTATTGTTTAAAGAATAGTTTTGGTAGATTTTAGCCTTTAGAGCTTGTCTGAATCAAAAGCCCTTGTTATCCCAACTCAAAACAAAAGGTGTGACTATAATTATCTGTCTCAAATTTTTAAAAAAGTGAGATTTACCACTTTTTTCCCCTTGTATTTGGGAGAGTAGGGGTCTCTGTGCCCAAAGAACTCTTATTCTATGTGTATCATTGCTGCTTGTTCTTTTTTTGGAACCCTCCTTCAGTTTAGTTATCCTACCAGCTGATGAGACATGGACATTTATCCCTTCAAAGGCCTGTCAGTACCACTTCTGTCAGGCAGAGGAGTTGCTTTTTGACATGTGGTATATCTCTTCCCATTGAATGAGCATGCTGTTTCCATAACGGTGATAATTGAGGAGTTCTTATTTATTTTTTCTTTGTACAGTTATATTTGAAAAGAGCCTATCCCAGGCCTTAAGTGTTCAGGTATGATTTTAAACGTATTCGAATAATAAGTTAATAGAGAAGGAATATAATTTCAGCAGGTAACTCAGCTCCGATAACAACAGAAAACCAAATAAGCTGTAAAACCTGGAATTTTTCTCATTTTGTCAGTCAGTTAAAGTTCAGAGACAGTCTTACATCAATGACTGCTTAACAGCAAAACCTGATTTATAGGTATATTACATTTGCTTAGTTGATTTTTCAAAAAATTTGAGAGGGGATTTAGAAATTTCATTTTAGCTCTGTCGTACTGGACATCCTGCATGCCGTGTGGCTTATGTTGTAGGACAGGAAGAAGTAATGTACATATTTAACAAGGAAAAGGAAAAAATGTCAGTGGTATGCTTATCACATAGGTAGGTTAATACTGATACTGAAATATATGACTTCTGAAGTTACAGACTTTTGGATTTTAATTCTAGAACGTGAACCATTGTATTAATGCAGCCCCTTTCCTTTTAGTTTGTTCTTGATTTTTTTTTTTTTTTTTTAATTCAATTGTGGGCGAGAAGTGACCAAAGAGTCTTTAATTTTATTACATGAAAGGAAGAGACAATAAAATGTATGCCTTATTAGTTTCAAGCTTGACTTTCTTATATGTTTTAAAAAAAAACCCTCAAGCCTCTGCACAGTTATTGTATGTTTTAGTCTCAAACTACTGAACAATATATAAAATTGCATATTTAAATACATTTTAAATTTAAAATACATTTTTTGGAACAAAATGTGAGATTCAGTTTCATGTCTAAGAGTGTGGAAATATTCTATAGTCACAGCCTTCTATGTATTGTCACATTGCATTTAGCAATCAGAATCAGAAATTTTTGCCTTATTCACTCTTCAGTAATAGCAAAATGAAGATTTAGGCTTTAATACAGCAAAGATCTTAAGCCCATTCGTACCTCTCAACCTGTTAGTATTCATGTTGACTTTATACACACTATTTGTGCTTTAATTTAGGTATATGCTTAGCTGTGTGTTAGTACCTTGTAGCACAATAAGATGCTGGGAGAGGTCAAAACTTTTTGGAGAGTAGGTGCAAAGATCCCCTTTCTTATAAGGCTCAGGTTATGCAGAAGAGACTAATCTTTATTACTGCTGCCCTGAATTCCTGAAGAAGGAGGGGTGCAGCAGGCATGAGAGGAGATACTGGTGACGGACCTGGAGCAAAGGTGGTGGTAATGATGGTGGGTCTCTTCAGGCCAAAGAATCGATGTGTAATCTCAGTTTGGGCATTTTCTTATTGAAGAATATGTACAAATGTCATGATCTCTTAATGAAAAGTTCTTTTCTTTGTACGAAATATATAATTCAACTGTAATATTGTGTTTTTCTTTCAAAGAAAAAAAAGTAGAACCCAGTCCAAACAACCTTTATGTATGAGATTTTTTTAGGGAGCTTGGAAAATGTACCTGCATTCCCTATATAGCCAGAAAAGTGAGTATGTGTGGGGAGGAGGAAGAGTGATTTCAAATTCAATATAGCCCTTCAAATGTAATGAATATCTCACATAAACTGTTCTGAGTTGAGTCTTCCAGACAGCATTCTGAATTCTGTCTATACTTACTATATTTTGTCCCAGTATATCATGAAATACTCTATATTTAATATGGCTTTGTAAAATTACAGAATAAACTTGTTGTGGGTAAATCTTTGATACTGCTTCTTTCCAGAATTGCTCTTCTAGGACAAAGTATTGTGAGAATTCATCAGAGGGGTTTTCTTGTCATTTACATGAATGCAGATAGTTTAACATTATATAATTGTTATATTTCAATAGATCCCAGAGACCCATATAAGGATTGTTGGTTACCCTTTTGTTCATGGCACTGTACAAATATCTCTAAAGTCATGACCCCCACCCAAAGTTGTTTAACACAGAGACATTTTTACATCTAATTTAGTCTTTGTTAAAAACACCCTAGTCCATAATTTATTAAATGATTGTTGCAGAAATCTCATCCAAATATGCTGGAATTAAAGTAACTACATGGATTTACAATGTTAATATATAATTTGTCTGTACTCCATAAGCTTTAATGTTCAACTTGAACTCCACCTGATAGTAATGGTTGCGTTTACTCACTGGGTGGCCATAGGACTTGTGACAAAATGCACAAAATTCAGTTACTTATAGAAATTGGAGTTGTGCTTGGTTTAGTTCAGCCACAATAAAAAAAAGATTATGGACAAAAGGAACGATCTGTGGAGTGATGAAATTTAGTATGTAGTTACAGAGTTTATAAACAAAATAAGTGATGTGTCCACAACTGACCTTCAAAAATTGATCAAAGTATGTTTATCTGAGGCAGTAGGGCTGACAAAGATTGCCAGAAAAAGATCCTAGAAACATCTGTCATGGAGTTTTGCAGAAGATATTTTTGATGCATCATTTAGAACAACACCTTTTTTATCCAATTAATTAAAAAATGGGATGACTTAAAAACTATTATCATATATAAGCATTTTTATTTTGAACTACCAGAATGTTTATACAGATAGGTTTGCTCATGTGTCACAATATCTTACACCAGACTGCTGTCAAAACATGATACTGGGTTATAATATTTTGAAAATACAGTTTGGGTATTTTCCAAATGTACCCCAGGAATGTTGGTACAACATTGTTATGCTTGTGTTGTTTTATAATTTAATTCACAATGCAATGAGCTTAGTTAATTTGGTCCATTGTGGAAGAAACGCAGAGGTATTTGAGTTTCAGGCATGAGCAAATTTAGCATGAAGTGAAAGTGTCCTTCTCTGCCTAATGCATACTGTGTGTGACTTCTCTAGTTTATTATCTCAAAAATGCTCCAGGGCTGAGAAATGGAACCTCTGAGGTGGTTCTTCAGAGATGCACATCTCTTTTAAAAAATCACCATAAGCTTGTAAATAAAGTAAGCATTTGCATTTTGGTTTTCTTTGGAAAGGAATGCTTAGAATGTTTGTTGAAATTGACTGACTGTTATTCTTTGGATTCGGTGAACAAGTTATGATTTTTATACCACTGCAGATGAAAGAGAGAGAGAAAATATCTCTGTTATGAAAGAATCTATTATTAGTGACATTATAGTGCAATTGAACTAAAAAAAACACCATCCTTTGTTCATCTGAATAGCACCGAGTCATAGCCAATACTGTTGGGGTGAAACATGCATATATTGGAAGTTTCTTCTTCAGCCAATCAGATCGTTCTTTCAGTGTACACTATTTTATGAGAAACCATTTAATCAGCTCTCTCCAGTTCTATTAAGCAAAAACCAGCAGTAAACTTTTAATTGCATGTGGTGTAACTAGAATGTTTCTAAACCTCAATTTTACTCTTGCTTAAGTTGTAAGTTAAAAAAAAAAAAAAAAGGCCTTAACTAGTATGAATTTGTATCTTGAACTTGAAATATGATTCGTATTTTAATTCCCCACACTGCAATCACTAATGGCCTTTGTTAAAATAAAGGATGATAGACCTCATAATGTTTTGCCAATGTTATCTGGGTATGAGCATACTGCAAGTGATATTTCTCTCAAGTTAAAAATAATTTTTTGTTTTTAGGAATGTGTGGTTGGTCATTTGCTGATATTTATAATGGATTTTAGTACAATTATTAATAAATGATGTCAGCTTAGTCTAATGTGAATTTGAAAGCTCTTAGGTAAAATTCTTTTGCTAAGGCATGTTCTTATAAGTAAGTTTTCTTATTTATAACATATTTTAGAAAGTACATCTAGGATCATTTCCTAAATTCCTCACACATCCAATTAGAATAAATGCAATTTGTTAATTAAATTATATTGGTATTTCAGTTTTTCAAATAATTGTCACCAGTGGTTTTTTATGTATATTACATAATGGTTATCCTGAGAGCAATTTATTGCATCATTGTAACTGTAGGAACAAAAGTAACTTATTAGGGTCTAAATAAATGTGGTAAAAGATGTCCAAGATTATATAAAATAATTAAAAATGGAACAATAAGGCAAGCATCTCAATTATTAAACTTATTTTCCTCATAGAGCATTCAGATAGTGGAGTCTTAAATAAAATTACTTTTATCTGGTAGAAGCAAACACCACTGAAGCCTTTATGTTCTTAGTATTTAAACTGAGTCAGTTGTAGCAAGGTTTTACTTCCGATATAATGGTAGAAAATAGTAAAAGTGAACTTTCCCTGTTTGCAGTTGAAAGCTTTCTCTGTGTTCTCTTTAATTTTAATAGCATTGATATTCTGCTTGCTTTATGAAACCCTTTATTACAAACAGTTATGAATATGAACATCTCATTTGACTGCTGATGAACAGAGGGGAAAATCTAAATTAAAACTTTAAATACCACTATTTAATTACCCAAATGGCTTTTACTGTGTTAAAGAGTGCCTGGGATTATTCTGTTTTTCAATTTGTTTTAATGCTTCCTTGGTAAAAGCTGATGGATTCCCAGGCCCATTGCTGTCACTGATGAACTATATAAAGATAAATGACATTATGGTAAATTCCACTTAATGACACATTTTTAATTTTCAGAACACAGACATTTTCTGGCTAGTGAATGAAGGCTAATTACCTCAAGATCGGAACAAAATAACTCCTCATTTCGAAAGATAATAGAAAAGAAATGTTGCAGATTAATGATGCTATTTATCTTTAAAAGAAAAAAATTCTATCTTTATCCAGATAGTGCTGCTCCCTGAGGAACATGGTTATAAAATGATTCTGAAGTCGCAACTTAATAGGTTATTAAAATTGTTTGAGTGTAGGCTCCTCTGGTTCAGCTTTTCCATAAATTTAAATTGAAGGTTTGCTGTATTTTTAAAATAACCAGCTTGTTTGTGAGACCACCAGGTTTACTGGCAAAAGATGCTCTTAACCCTGTTCTAAATCATGCGTCTTCGTTTTTCTGCATGAAGATGACATTTTCAGAAATAGTCCAAAGAAATGTAGAAAGTGCATTAATTCTGATTTTAAAATTAATTTGAACTGTTGTAGGAATTGTAAATGGAGTTAAAAATCATTAAGATGAATTTGCCATAAGGTTGGGTCAGTAAATATCACTCGTAACTTAACACAGGAATCAAAGGTTTGTTAGTTTCAGGAGAAGAGATATTAGTAGTTGCTGCAAGTACTTTAGCAGTTAGTTTTATATTTAAAATGTATGCATGGGAGAATTGGTTTTTTTTTTTTTACTACTGGAGTTTGTATGTCTCATCTTGAATTTATTGTAGTATTTGTTAAAAAAAATTATCTTCAACTATATAATGAATGTTAGTCCTTTTGCTCCACTATGTGCTAAAAAAATTGTATTTTGAAAGACAGGTGCTATACAAGACTTTATTCTTTAAAAATAGTCTTTCACGCTTAAATTCTTGTAAGAGTTTAAAGAAATATGCGCTTTTAAATTATAGAATTATGGACCTGCCAGGACCCTGGTAGCTAACCTTATTTGAACTGTTTACCTTAGTGTAGTTGTTTTTGACCTTTTCAGAATCAGGGCACCCCTTCACAACTTCTTTTTGAATGATGTGACCTCATCCCTGAAGCACTGTTGAGCTGTCTCAGCTTGCCTCAGTGCCTCTCAACTGTGGGTGATGTTATCTCCAGGTAAAACTGCTGCATGCATATGTTGCACAGCTGGCTCAAGAAGGGTTGTGGCACATGTGCACACTTCTTTTGCATTAGGGCTTTCTGATAACCCTAAAATAGGACAGGAAAGGTAGCTCAGACTGGAACCTTTTATGATCCAGCCCCCAGCGCTCCTCCTAGAAACAGAGGCATGAGGGTGGAACTGTCTCACCTAGCTCTTCTCTCCTGCTTTAGTATTATCAGAGAGCCCTATAGCAGCAGGAATAGGCATGTGCCCCTGCACAAAGGACAATTTCACCTGGCTGCCACCCCAGCACCAGCACCTGCATCATGGCACCCTGATTGAGAACCATTATCTTAGTGAATGCAGTTAACTGGGTGTTATTTATATGTAATTTCTGAAGTTATTCAGACATTTTATTTCATGTATATAAAATAGGTTGGGTACGATTGATCTACTGAAATGTGTTTTCTCCATTTCAGTTGTATTTCTGTAAAATAAGCTTCATAGACTGACTAGAAAGATTATAACAATGGAAATGATATTGGTGTCATCAGCTGGTACAATGCCAACATGATATTTCTTCAGGGTTGCTAAAGCTTGGAAAGATAAAATATAAAAAGGGATATTCTGCATTATATTGACTGTTGCTGGAAGTCATGTTGTAAACTATGCCTGTTCAGGCCATTCCAGTTGAAGGGAGGCATATATGTCTTTCTTCCTGTTTTTTATATCCCCCCTTGCTGGCATACTTGATGAACTTGTGATAGCTTGCCAAGTATGTCTTCTTCCACAAAGGGAGTTAAATGATGCAGCTGTTTCAGCTGTCTTTCAAGAGTGCCTGTTGCATGGGATTCTCTTCCCCTTAATTTCTTTAATTTCTTATTTCTTTCACAGGTCAGACAGGAAGGAAATAGCTGCAGTGCAGCAGCAAGTTGTTTTATGGTCGAAATTGCAAAAAAGCAATCACAGTGTTTGTGATCTTTCCTTGACTCCTTCATCCTCTTCCATATCCTGGACTAGCAAAAGAATCTTTTTAGTCTTAGAATAGAGTGCTATGTTTAGAAAATTTAGAAATTTCTTTAATCCAGTGGTTTCCTTCAGTGCCTGTCTGCCATCCACTGTGTTGCCAAACTCCTTACTTAGTCCAGCATCTAAGCTGACTTCCATTTTGCTATATAAATTAATCCATGAACATGCCAGGTGAATCAACAAAGCAGGTTTTGCACCACCCTTTTGCAGAATGGCAGTCATGTTTCCAATGTGAGCTAGACCGCCACTTGCCTGACAGTCCAATTGTGATCACCTCTGGGATAGCAAGAGAGCAGTTTTGGAGTCAAGCCCATCAATCTGCTCTGCCACCAGAGCTTGTACCATACCACAAAGTCTACAAGTAACTTAGGGTAGAGGAAAAAACACCCTCTTTGCATGGAGACCCACAGAGACAACCCCTGAAACAGCTTCCTTGCTCCTAAAGACCACAAGAGGAACTTTAATAATTCTGTGATATTTTTCTGTCTCTGTTTCATCCCTTCAGCACCCTCCTCCCCCTTTTAGGAGCCAGTGGCATTGGAAGCTAGGTCCATTGCTCATTGGATAGGTTATTTCTCAGCCAGGCGCCTCCAGTGATGTACTAGATGCATCTATATGTGCAATTAATTCAAAACAGTAAACTACTCCTAGGCACAGTGTCTACACACGCTCCTGGGATGGCCACAATTTGAGCTGGGGTTTACACCAGGGCCAGGAGTATGGGGGGACAGCCCTGAGCTCCAGGTGGCAGCATTGGGCAGCATCAGGACTAGCTAGGGCACGAGGGTGCTGGAATTGCAAGTCATATGGCTAGGCGGCAGGCAGGAGTCTCTGTCCCCCTGATGTCTGGGACGACCAGATGCCATTAATGCCCACAGTCAGCATCTACACATGCATTTAATTGCAGTTAATTATCCCACCGTGAGAGTACTGTTGGGGACTGAACTATTTTACGGCAGTGTGAATTAGTTTACTGTGGCCAAGTTGCATTACACATGTAGACAGTAATACTTTACTCCTCAGCTAATTAGTCTGCTCCACAGTTAAATACACATGTAAATGCAGCCACTGTGATAGCTTACTCACTGGTTGTTATCCAGTCAGCAGTCCCAGCCTATTATTATGTATGCGTAAAATCTCTATGATTCTCACAAATACTGCCATGTCTCTTAAATCTGCCTGGGGAGGGGTAATAAAGCAACTCTTCCTATACTTTTTCCAGCTCTTATTACTTTTATCCTGCCTCAGATGATTTCCAGTGCTGAGACTTTCTTTAATGTGTGAGGGTCCCATAGGAGATCACAGTAGCCAGTTTGATTTGACTTTTAAGTGTATGGAGAATCCTATCATGAGCCTTTGATAGGACAGGAAAGTATTTTCCCCCAAGCTTCATTCTGAAATGGTGAATCTGACTTTTACTAACAGCTCATCTCCAGCTCGGGCCAACAAGGGCTCTGCATGCTGTGCTCTGCAACCGCAGGAGGGAACAGAGTCCAAGCAGTATCTGACAGTAAAGGAGGGGAAGAGGCAGAGATTGTGTGTAGTGAGTGGAGGGTAGGGGCAGAGACTATGGAGAGTAGGTGGGGGAAGATCAAAGATTGGGGAGCTGGGGGTGTAGGTGGGGGGGACAGACTGCAGGAGGAAGAGTTGGTGGGGGGCAGAGGGTAAGGGGGATGTCTGATTCC
>NW_017728950.1:16775216-16778364 GCF_001723895.1 Crocodylus porosus | reverse complement strand
GCCACTGCTTTCCTTGCTGTAACCCCTGCTGTAGCATTTTGGGAGGGGATTGCAAATTTAAGACAGCCCACAAATAATTAATTTATGTACCTGGAAAATTGTAACAAATTTATAAATTTTCCGTATATAGAATCTAATAATTGAGGGGGGGGGGTCTTAAATTCAGGGTCATCTTAGATTCAAGTAAATATGGTATGTTTGATTTGTTCAAAAATTGGTATAATTCATCATGCCACTGCTCATTCACATGGCTTCCTCAGGCATCTCTGAAGTTCCTTACACTGTACAATGATGTGGTTGTGAACCAAAACTACTGTAGCATGGGTACCTAGAGCGCACGCCTCTTACTGAGGTTGCAGCTACAAGGCTGTACAATATGTCACACAGTGAGGCCAGTGGACGTCTGCCTATGAGAAACTGTTATAGTGCTTACTTTGATAGTCTAAGAGGAAGTTTATTTAATTTTTCTCCCCACACCGCCTTTGTTTCTGGTTTTTATGCCTCACAGTAAGCTGGTCTTACTAATGCATAGCACAAAGATCTTATAGTATGTATGTCACAGAACTAGCTTTACATGGAAGAATACTATATGAGCAATCCTGTAAACATTCTTGGAGGCAGGCAAAGACGCTCTCGTGAAAGTTGTAGATATTTCCTTAAACAATAATTGATTATTTTGACTGTTGTGAGTTAATGGACCATGTCATTAATGGAGATACTACTATTCCAGTAGAAAGACCCAGCTCAGCATAAATGTAGGTTAGCATATTGTAGATGTAGTTAAATTAAACTTTCCACACAGCCTAACCACTTAATGCTTCATTGTTCCCCAGAAGTCATAATCCTACATTTAATATAACTTGGTTGTGACAGAAAAGCATAGGATGCAGCAGATTCCTTATAACAATTTCAGTGTAAAAACTGAAGATGTGCATGAGAAATATGGCAAGAATCTAATGAAAAATGAATGTTTTTTAAACCTAGTATGTTTTGTTTTTCATCATGTGGAAATCCTTATTTAAATCTTTCTAGTATGAGAGAGTTGTTTAAATAGCAATTTCATAATGTGAAGAGCCTTTTCCTTAATGAAAATGATCTGAAGATGTTTATTAGAAAGCTGAGCTAAGTTTAAAGGCTAGCAAACTTTTATGCTAGAAAAAGTCCATGTATGAGCTCTGAAATGGGGTAGGAGGATTCTCAATCCAAGAGGACCAGCGAGTATGGAACGGCTAACATAGCAGGTAAACATTGTTAATTCTGGCTCACATGCTGTTTTGTTGTAGTGTTGGGTTCTGATGAAATAACTTATTTTGCATTTAGAGATTAGTGTGGAAGCTTTAGCATTTCAGCCTCAGATGGGGAACTTCTTAATGCAACAACTCTGCCTGTGCTAATAATAATAAAACACTGCTTGTATCTCCAGTGTGTTTAGTATTTGCTTTTTTAGGTTTTGTTATTTTTAATTATGAGTCCTATGCAGCGTGTTTCTTTTGGTCAGGTTCTTCTTGTAACTTCTTTTCTTGGTGCCCTGTGCCATTGCTTTGTTGGTTTGTTCACTTACCTTGTAGACCTTGGTGACCCTCATGTTCTAGCCTTTTGGCTTTTTGCTAGGCTGAACAAAATTAAAGAACTTACTAGCATGGGAGACAGACAAAAGCAAGGAAGGGAGGGTCATGAGCAAGTAATACATAATACTAACGCAAAAGAACAAATAAACAGCATCCGTGTTCCATATAACCTTTTTAAAAAATGCCCTAAACAAGCAAGGGAATTAGACTGCTATATAAATACCTAACATAGATATTACCTCCCATATTTAGCAATGGGAGGAATGAGCGTTTCCTCCCATATTTTTTTTTCTTTAAATAATCTATTCATAGATTCACAGGAGTTTAGGGCTGGAAGGAACCTTGTGAGATCAGCCCCGTGCTCTGAGCAGTAAAGACTGCTTAAGCTTGAATTTTATGTTGGTCATGCACTGGAATTATGTACAAGTCTGCAACTGTTTATGAGCCAAACCAGTTTCAAATGATTGAGACATAAATTGTCTTCAGTCAGTTCTCATCTTTGGAAGAACTTGAACTTAGAGCTTCTCTCAGGCATGGACTGAGACCTTTGCAGGGCCAGTTTAGGAAATAGTCCTAGTTGCAGCATGCAGTTAAGTCATGACTGTACACCAGATGATTTTGAGACTGTTGCAATATGGCAATCAAAGGACATGCCCAAGAATACAGTTCAGATGTTCACATGCTATAGGCTACAATAACACCTGATTCCTCTGATGGAGGTTGGGATTCTAGTGCTTTTAGACCATCATGGTCTCTTATAACAAAATCAGGGTTAGATTCTGTTGCCAGCTCCAAATTGTTTACGTTTGGTAGTTCAAAGAAGGGCACGTTGATTCATTTAACATCTTACTACTATTTTTAAATGTCAACAAATTGTTCAGAAACTTCCAACAGAGAAAAAAATGCCCTGAAGTGGAAGAGGTTTTGATTGTTCATTACTCAAAAGGTCAGGATGGCTGAGCTATCCACAAATACATGTTCTGTTAACATGTTGTTGTGTTTCAAGTGGTCTGGATTGTCCTGAAGTCCTGTCAAAGTGCAAGTAGCGGAATATACATGAGATTACCATCCATCTGAACAAAGAATCTTCACACTTTCCATTATCATTTAAAAAACAAAACGGAACAAAAAAACCTCCCAACTACTTCAGACAGTGCCCTGTGTCTCACTTCCATTGCCATAAGGCTTCTTTTTGGAACAGTGAGGGCTGAAAGAGGTCGAACCCTAAACTGTTTGGTCAGTGCAGGTGGAAAACTTACACATCAGATCATTTGAGGGCAGGAGAGGATTCTGCATTTGGGTAAGAAAAAACGCTTTTCTCTGGCTAGGTGAGCTTAGGTTTGGGGGTTTTTTCCTCTTTTCAATTTTGGCTAGTTGAAGCTGTTTAGAGGTTCAGAACACTGATGCTAAGAGTTAATGGAGAAGAACTGATGGGCAGAGTATGAGTTAGGATGTCAAAAATGTCGGATAACAATAACTATAATATAACTATTACTGCATATGTGTAACCTCTGTGAATAAATGTTATAATATTTATTAACTATTACTGCATATGTGTAACCTCTGTGAATAAATGTTAT
>NW_017728950.1:16766805-16775205 GCF_001723895.1 Crocodylus porosus | reverse complement strand
AACTATTACTGCATATGTGTAACCTCTGTGAATAAATGTTATAATATTTATTAACTATTACTGCATATGTGTAACCTCTGTGAATAAATGTTATAATATTTATTAACATATAAACAATGGCACTCCTAAGGTTAATTTACCTAGTGTTTCCAGATACTTGCAAATAAATAACAAATGTAGACAAAAATCAAGACGTAGGCATTTGCAATTTGTGCATTTTTTGTGTATTTGAAATCCAGGAATTATTTATCAAGGGTTATATGGTTTTTTCTCATTTTTAGTTTTCTACTAGTAAATTATTACTGTTGCTTAAGTAAGAGATCTTAGTTATTTTAAAAATTCAGATTTCATTTTGATGATGTAATCCATACACATGAGTCTTTTTAAAATGGTTGGCTTCAATGGCTTTTATGGCTCATATCTGCCTTTAATATATAAATTCTTCTAGTCGTGCTAATGGAATCCTAGTCCCAGCCAGCAGCATTTTTACAACGCTATAGCAAAAGCAATGTTTGAAACTAGAAGTAGTGTCTCTAAGAAGTTCTTTCATATTTAAGCTAAAACGTACTCAGCAAAAAGATATGTAAATTAAAAGAAAATCTTCAATTTCCTATTCTAAGCAAAGCTTTGATTTTTCTGCTGATTCAGGCAGTAGGGTTGACACTAGAGCTTCTCATTTCATCTGAAATAATCACTTTTTACTTTGGAACAGTCTTTCATTTTTAGCAGCAGTATCTTCTAAAACAGTCCATTTTGTATGTATGAATCTGTTTTTCTCCAGATAACACAGAAAGTAAAACTATCGGAAACAGGTTCTCATCTATTACTTTCCTGAGTGCATAGAGAAATACTAATTTGCAGCGGTGCCAGTTTGGGTGATTTCACTGATTTCTCTCCCTTCCCCCTACCCCCTTCAAAAAAGACAAAAAAAGAGAGAGATGGAGATGCATCTAAAGTCTAAATTGACTAAACCAAATAAAGCATTGAACTTCAATAGATGCTGTAAAGGGAACTGACTGTCTATACAAGGTAGTTAATATTAATAAAGCTGTAGTAAAAAATCCAGTTCTTCTAGGACCTTGTCATGGGCTCTCCCCTGTATCCACACTTAGCATCTTACAGGATGGGCGCCTTGGGAGCAGGGTCTCTTGAGTCTCAATTTGTACCCTCTGGTTAGTACTTTGGTATCATATCTCTATAGCTGTATATTTCTCATAGTGAAAGATAAGCCCAATTTCAAAGAGAAATGCCAATTATATTACTTTCAAATGTTGCTCTGTGATACAGGAAACAAGATGAGCTTTTATCAAAAAGTGAATGGTATTTCTCTGGGATTAAGGAGGACTAAAGTGTTGCATCCTGAAAGTAAAGGAAATTTTTCTGGAACTACAGCCACTGATGGTAATCTCATTGGTATTGAAAAGCTAGTTGATGAAATTGTGTCCGCATTGAATCATGGGAAGTGTTTCTGTTAGCCACAATGAAACCAAAATTTTACCTGCTGTATATACAGAGACGTGGTCACTTTATGCTTTTAGCTGGATAATATTGGTTTCTGATTCTTACAGTAACTATTGCTTGGACTTCTTTGATAGGAGAACTGTGGTTTTCAAAAGCCAAACTTGTTGGATTTAGTTGTACACTGTAATGATATTGGGGGTTCTGCTTTCTCATACTCTAGATAAAAATGGAAATCTGCATGAGGACTCTTGTGTTTTCTAGGCTTTGGTTTAATTGTACTCATTATTATCTCGTACCTTTGGGTGCCTTGGATGTGCCCTATTGTTTACCGGTTATAGTAAGTCTTTGAGCTATACTGGTCCATGTGACCCCCCAGTAAAGAAGAAGTTAGAGATTCTTTGTTATGGGTGGACTTTCTGCTGCTTTGGCCTTGTGCCTACTGGCTTTTCCCAAAATGAATCTACTCTAAATGTAACCCATCTAGCCTGTTGGGGCTGTTGCAGAGAGTGGAGTCATGCTGTCTTCTCTGCCTGAACAGGCCTCCTCTTCCTGTGCAGTAAGTATCCCCTTTTGTATCTTTAAAACCCATTTTGTCTTGCCATCCTGCACTGATCTCAAACAACTGATTGCTTGCATTCTGTTTCCCACCCTTTAAATTCGGATGTATTCTTCCTGATAGAGTGTAAGTTCCTTGGGTCAGGAATTAATGTCTGCTTATTATGTATGTAAAGCCACCTCTATGCTCCTTATGCAGTATAGGTAACCACTATCAAAGGCACTAGGAGAATTTTTGCAATGATTCGGTAAACCAGAGATTTGTTATATATTGAATTAGATCTGACAATCCTTGTATGCTTTAACTTTACAGTGGACTGAGTTGCGTACCAGGATTATGTAGGACAGTCAGCAGTGTTGACATCTGCATAGATAATTCTTCAGTAAGTGGATTCAAGACACCTGCTTAGAGACTGTATTTGCAAATACTTGAGATGCTGAGGGAAATGATCAGTGACATCCTATAGCTTAAATCATACATAAATCTATTAAAAACATTTTGGAAAGGGATCAGTTGAATATGCACTCAAGTATACACATACTCTTCTACTTTTTTTCCCCAAGAAGGCTGTCATGAGTGTGTCATTTTCCTATGAAAGTACCCCCAGCACTTCTTAGTGACCTAGTAGATCCTTTCTTAATTCACAAATTTGTGAGCTTTCCCAGTGGCAAGCATGGAAGCACAAGTTTGATGATATGTCCCACTCTTTCGCTTTCTGAAAAAAATGTGTAATTATCTGTTCAACAAAGAGGACCATGAGAATTGGGAGTTAACAGCAAGGGACAGTAGAAAGAGCATTAATTGATAAAACAGTTATGACATGTTCCTAGGGAAGTCTCTTTTGGACCTCACATGGAAGGATAATGCATGTGATTTCTGTATCCTGCCTACAGACGCAGGCATGTGTAAAGAAAGGAAAAAGGTTTCTAATTTGTAATGATCAAAATCGTGATGTTAGAAAATATAGTTCTACCCTTGAGTCTTCATAATGGGATGCAGGGTAATTCTTCTACACTTTGATACATTTTCCTGAGACTACCTGATTTGTGTGTGTTTCTTGTCTAAATAATGCCAGTTCAAAGGTTTTCAAATGGCTCCTCTTGGAACTCAAATTGATTTTTTTTTTTTGTAGACTCTAGCTTCATATTGGAGTACACTGCTGCTGTATCTGTGTTCTGGTAACTGTCCTACAGTTCAGTCAGCTCTTTCCTAAGAAAATAGAAACCCAAAACATTGCCCCCTCTACTTCACTTTTCAGTCATCCCTTCTAATTTGGTATAGATTTATCAATAGAGGCACAGTCTGTATTAGTTGAGCTCCTAGGTATACCTTTCTAATAGTCCCTTTACAGCTACTGCCCAGGAATTTGGGCAAGTGTTCTGGGAGCCTGTCATTTTGTCTCCAATATGGAGCATGCTGATCTCCCAAACAGCCCCTCCTCCATCACCTGCCTTCTTACATCATCCCATATTAGTGTGCTGCATCAGAGTGTTGGTCAACTGGTTGGTCAGTTCTGCTTAAGAATACGGTAAAGTTAAAAGGGCCTGCTCTTAAACATAATGCTTTATGTACCTGGAACTGGTCATAAATGTGCAGTGTTTGGATCACGTTTGGCATGTTGGCATACCGCTCTGAACACAAATCGAATCTCTCAGTTCTGTTGCTTTTAAAGGTCTTCTCTAGCCACAAACCGTAACAGGCTATACTTCACGGAATTTTTTTGCTCTCAGGAAAACATTTCATTTCTTTTCCAAAGTAATTGGTAGTTAAAGCTGCCTCCTTAAAATTTTTGAATATATGAGATGCTTGTCTCAGCTGTGCAGCCACATGAATTGCACAGTATTCTGGGGAAGCAGGGGACAACGTTGCATGCTGAGAGAGAAGCCGGAGTGTACACGTCTAAATAATTTCAATAGTCTTCAGACAATCCTGGCATATTGTGTCGTTTGTGGTTTGTATTTTCCTGCTTCATAAGTTGCTAGCTTTAATGACATAGCAGCTTTAATGACATAGCCAAGTGACTTGTATAGAGCATTCCAGAAGAAGCAGGCTTTCGAGAACGTCTTTTCAATTCTCTTCTCCATAGCCCTCTTCCCCCAACCCCTGCTTTCCACCTCAAAAAATTATTTTTAAAAAAGCTGTATAGGTAGCAAATGATATATCTAGTGTTCCTGTCAATGTCACGGCCTTGCGGCATGACGCTGAAAAGTATCTCCCCAAATTATTGTTCTGCAGTAGTTGTTTCCTTCAAAACAGGCCTCTTGTATAGCTATTTGTTGAATTGTGTACCCACTGAATTAGTCAAAGACCTGGCTAAAACCATTTTTTTTTCTTTTCCTCTTCCCCCTCCCCCAAACTTGCTTTTGTTATGTATTGGCTTGCTAATCCTTGTGTTGAGCAGTATCAGACATCACCTTTCTTGGGGGCAGTTAGTCCACTCTTCCGCTTTCTTTGTTAAAGGGCTCCCTTAATAGGAGAAGTCAACAGGGAGGACAAAAAGGATTGAAAGTTGTATTTAATCAGGGTCAGAGAGGTGGTGTTCAGAGTGACGGGCCCACAGGCAGGCTGGCCTTTTATGCTTACCGACGCAGATGGTCCCAAAGCATTCAGCTAAGTGAAGAGAAAGCTGCCCAGTGAAAGCTATTGTAGGGCAGCATCGTTACAGTTGAGAAGGGTTGCCAAGGGTAACTAGAGAGTATCACCAGTATCGTGTGATCACTAGTCTGTGCCATTGAAAATGTTAGACTGAGGATTGCTTTGGGTCCCTTGGCATCTTGATGTTCATGCGTAAGCAGTATTATCTTACTTGAGTTTTTAAATTTTTTTTTTTTTTTTTTTTACTTTGAGGCACATAAACTGTAAGGATCATTAGCATTTCTTAATTTGATAGTAGTTACCTTCTGAAAACATACAGCTACTTATTTTAGCGCATACTGCTTTTGTTTCCATTGGGAACTGCCTAATAATACTTTAACTAAGTAAGATAACATAATGTTTACAGTAACTTTAATTGTTAAAAATTTAAGTGCAAAAGTAGTTGATTCCTTAAAGAAAAAAAGAAAGAGGAGGATCCACCATTCAGCATTCACACAGCCGGGAGGGACATGCTAAGGCTTTGGAAACAGTACTCAAGGGTTATCCAGGGGGAGCACTTCACTTCTTTCTCTGCCTTAAAAAAAATAGCATATTGCAGGAGATAAAATATGTCTCTGACAAATTTTCTTAATGTAGTTTTTAAACAAAAACACTTGATTTTCATATTTGGACCAAAGGATTCAAAATGTTAACCATGCCTAAGTCTTGTATTAAATGTCAGTTGAAGGTATAAATAAATGCATGCACCCTGAGCACAGGAGAAGAGGGCAGCATAGCAGATTTGAGGGACACTATACAGTCAATCAGATATACCAGATATATGCTATTCTCAGATCCCCAAATCTGAGCTTTTAGGTAAAATCTTTGGCTGCAGGTGAGCTCTTGTCGCCACAACTGAGGGGGAGGGGAAATGGTGTCTCAACCACCTTTGCAGCTTCCTGATCAATGGCTGGCCAGAAACCAGTTCAACTTCTTCCAGTGCAGCTTAGGGAAAACATGGTGCCCAAAAGTGCTGTGATGGAAGTGGTGTCGAACCAGCTACACCACCCTGGAATCCCTACAATCTTCAGCTGACTGATGGAGGTGAAAGTGTAGCCCATTGGTCTCGACAGAAAAGTTTTAAAGAGGCTGAATTGAAGGGGTCAGGATCTGGCCTTAATGTTTCTCTTTTTACATTTAGGAAATTTCAGATTAAGTCATTGTCACATTACCAATGTTTATAAAAGAGCCCAGAGTGTCATTCTCAGCAACTTAATGGCGGACGTGAAGCAAACACAAGTAATTAACTATGCAGTGAATCTTGATGTCATTTCTCCTATGGTTTACAATGATAGATTATGTTTTAATTTCATGTGTGTGTTAAAAAATAAACAGCTGAGGATTTGGTAAGGAGCCAGTAGTGTGTGGACATTTATAGTTCTCCCACTTTAAAATTTCTACTGTATAACAGTTTGATCATGAGGATATTTTATTGTTATTTGATGATTATGCAATTAAATGTTTTTGTCTGCCTGTCTATCATAGTATGTACTCTGTTAAATTGACAGGCATAACAGAGTCAACCACAGATTTCATGGAATCTCTGGGCCTTGTCTCTTTTTTGAGTATAAAAGCTCTGCTTGTGGTAGGGTTGCATTTTTTATTTTTGTCAACAGGAAAGGTTTTGTAGCATTTGACAGAGTTAAGAAGATAATAGAGTATACCTTTACTATAACTATAGTAAAACACATGGAAAACCATAAAGGTTAGAGGCAGGGTGAATTTCTAAGAGGGCATGTTATCAAGGACTAATGGAAAAGAAAACTGTTTCTGGAATACCTTTAGATGTGTTCTTTCTGGGTGGCTACGTACTGGGTTTCTGTGTCTTTTTTTTTTCTTTTCCCCTTCATGCTTCTGAGGAGGATAATGTTTAGGCATTTCTTTCCCAGGTGGCTGATATCCAGTTCAGACTTTAACTTGCACAGTTTTTGATATTTTCTGGTAATCAATGTACATTAAGTTATTTAAATAGTGTCTTTATTCAGAAGCACCTGTACTGAGTAATTTGTGCTGCTGTAATACGGTACCTTCAATATCACGATTTGTATGGAAATTCCTGCCCAGTAGCGAATTTATTTTTATCATTGCTCTGATTAATCTTTTTTTTACATACCACTTCTTCATTTTTGTGAGAGAAAAGGATGATAAAGCTCGTCCCGTTTATACCTATTTTTGTGCTATTAATGTGATTTTATACTGTTTTACTCTCTACAAGATATGGATTAGATTGAATATATGGGAAAAGCAAGTGAATTCTAGGAATAATATAATAAATGTTAAATTTACCTTCCTTGCAGTTTTGTAAACCAAATATACAATTTAAAAATGTAAGTAGTAAAGGAGAAAACTGAATTTTCTATTATATTTTCGATGAAATAATCTTCTCTTTCTCCATCTTCTGAATCAGTGGCGCACAAAACAAATACGGCATACAAACCTTATTAATTTGTAGCCAACACAGAAAACTAAAAAATTAAGCAAGATTCTCTGGAGCTGTTGCTAAATGGGGACTTGAAATATGTTTTCTCCATATCAAAACTAATGTTTTGCTATTACTATGAACATATGTGCATCTGACCAAGTCAAGCCACAGCCTTCTCAGTGACAAAATTCAGTACACCAGAGTCCCATCTCATCTGGTTAGGGTAAAAGCCTTTGTAGTGAAAACTGCCTGTGTTTGTTGGCAGTAGATGGGTTTGTGTGCCTGCCCCCCACCCCCGGCCGCACGCCAAGAAAGTGGTTAGTGAGAGGGTCTATTCCAGGGGTGGGCAATTACTTCGAGGTGAGGGCCATTTACTGAGTTTTGGCAAGCCATCGAGGGCTGCATGACAGGCAGATAAATATTAATTTTCTAAAATTTTTAGGGGCCCTGTGGGCCACATCCAACCCACAGGTTGCATTTTGCCCACCCCAGGTCTATTCTTTCTGCCAACAAGATGTCACTCAAGAGTCACGGCATGACAAAGCTGGCAATAGGGGATGTCAGGATCTGAAGCAAGCTAGAGCAGGGTAAAGAGACCTGGATGCAGCAGGGGGTCAGGTGAGCAGCTGACTTTTGTGCCCACTTTGGCTGAGGTGTGTTCACAGTGAATGTGCAGCAAAGCAAAGTTGCTGAGCACTGGCAGCCAGAATGAGGGTGTAGACATAGCAGTAAACTGTTGATGCGTTAGTAACTCCATATTAGTCTGTCAGCTCTGACAGAGTCCTCTTCTTTAAAATTTCAGTGTCTGAGTTCTTCAGTGTCTGAGAACTGACATTATAAGTCAGTATACTCTTTCTGGACAATATTGTCTAAGAACAAACGTTGAAACCCTCTGAAAATTACTGGCCATTGGAACTGTGTATATCTACTACAACCATTAGCAGGACATCCACTGTGTGGATTTGTCGATTTGAACTTGTTCTGTTGTGTTACAGACTTCTTCCAGCACAGCCATGTCAGTCATGGGCATAATGGAGTATACTTCCTGACCAGCAAATCCGTGCCAATAAAAGCTCTGGGTATAAACACTGTTACAGTGGCAGAAAAGTGGCATTTTTGCTAGTATAGCTTGTTTCACTTAAGTGTAGGGCAGGTGGAGCACAAATAGGCAATACTGCACTTATGCTGGTATTATCAGTAAAACTGGGAGTGCTAGTATACTATTTTAGTGTAATAGTTTCATAGTAGCTAGAGTCGGAAGGGACCTAGGTAGATCATCTAGTCCGACCCCCTGCCTTGGCAGGAAAGAGCACCGGGGTCAGATGAC
>NW_017728950.1:16765601-16766794 GCF_001723895.1 Crocodylus porosus | reverse complement strand
GGCAAGGTGCTCATCTAACTTCCTTTTAAAAATCCCCAGGCTAGGAGCCTGCACCACTTCCCCTGGAAGTTGGTTCCAGGCCCTAGCCGCCCTGACTGTGAAGTAGCGCCTCCTAATATTCTGAGGCAAAGTATTACAAGTGTGAACCTAAGCCCTGTCTCCTTTTAAAGATATTCTGCCTTTTTGTCTCCTGAAAGACCTGTGTGAATATTGTCAATATCACTTTCCTTCTACCGGCCTGTTGTTATACAGAGGATTCTATCTGATGATGATATGGAACCACTGCATCCATTTTTCTCTTCTGCTGCTTATTTGTAGGGCTGCACTGATAAAGATTTTCTTGGCTGATATCAATAGTCAATTATTAACCAGCCATATCGGCTGATGTAGATCCAATAACTGATTTACAAGAATGCAACTGAGCAGTGTGGAGAGCAGCGCCCTGTGGGTAAGTCAGTGAGGGGGAAGGGGTGTAAGGGAGGGAAAGGGCTTGGGGAGGCAGATTGAGGCCCCCACAGTGAGGGAGGAAGTGAGGCTGGGGTTCAGGGTGGTGCCTAGCCAGAGTGGTAGACTGGATCTGGGACACAGGCAGGGAGTGGGGCGGAGCCACGAGCAGCTCATCCAAGGGATCAGGGTCCTGGCACTTGACAATGGTGGTGGGGGTGCTTGAACTCATCAGATGAGCACGAGTTCAAGCGCTGCCTCCACCATTTTTAAGCACGGGGGCGCTCTTAACTGAAGCAAAGCAAAGTGGGATGAGAGCAGATGCAGGCTGCTCACAGTGGGCTCAAGGCTCTGCTCTGCTGCCTTTGGTCTGGGGGCCCTGTGTTGGCCACATGTCCCACGCCCGCCCAGCAGCGGAAGGCACAATTCGCCACCTCCACTGCTGCTGAACGGGCAGGGGATGTGTGGCCAATACAGAGCCCTCAGGGCAAAGGCAGCAGAGTAGAGAGCCCCGAGCCCACAGCGGGCAGCCCACATCTACCCTGCGCAAAAACTGGGGTGGGGGGAGGCCCTCATGTCTCCCCTGGAGGGGTGCACATAGTAGCAGAGAGCCATCCACCCTTCCCCCACGGCTCTATCCTGCTTTGGCCCCAGATCCCATTCACTGCCTTGGCTGAGCAGCACCCCCAGGCCCTGCCCCACTCCTTCCCTCACTGTGGAGACCTTGATCTGTCCCCCCCCAACCCCCA
>NW_017728950.1:16719353-16765501 GCF_001723895.1 Crocodylus porosus | reverse complement strand
TCTACAGACTTGCCTACAAGGCACTGCTCTCCATGCTATCTGGCTGCATTCCTGGCCATGTGCAGCTGCATGCATGCACGCAGTGGCTGGGGCCCCAGCCAGAAGACGCATTATATTTATCGGTGACATTATTGGCTGCACCTGCAAAAAAAAAAAAAAGCTGATAGCTGATGATGTTAATTTTCCTTTTATCGGTGCTGATTGGATATGGCACCAATATAACAGTGCACCTCTACTTATTTGATATTTTAGCTTATGCTGTGCAGAAGAATTGCCATATGTATCTATGAGAACTTGTATACAGTGAGTCACTAAGGAAGCACAGAATGGCTAAACTGTTGTTGTAGTGTTGTAATGAAGTTGTAGGCATGATGGTCCGCATGTGTGAGTTTTTGGGGTATGATATCTTTTATTGGACCAACTGCATGGTAGGAATAAATTATAGACAAGCTTTTGGGGAAAAGTACCCTTCCTCAGGTCTGAGGAAAAAGCAGGTGCACCTTGATCTAAGTAACAAGTAGAAAGATAGCCCATGTAAAACTCCGTATGTAAATAAAAAGCCTATTTAAAGCAACGGAGCAGAGCTGTAAAACAAGCAGAGACATTAAACTGTTCTTGCCAACAGAGTTTTGCTGATGGCTACATCCTGGTTCAAAGACTTATCCAAAGTGCTGAGGATGTCAAACATTGCATTTTATCGGTGATCTTGCTCCTGCTTTTTCAATTTAGCCTAGTGAAAGAGCATGGGAGCTGGAAAGATTGTTTGCATGAGATGTTATTTGAAAAGCAAGTGCATTCTCACATCAGTCGAACATTGAGCAGTTGGACACTATACAGGAAATGATCATTTTCTTCAGTGGTACAACCAGTTGGGTGCTTTGTTGTTTTTTCTTTATATTGAGTGTTGCTCAGCAGGAGCAGAATCTGTTTTGCAAACAGCAGTGTAAGCATCAGTTACAAGTTCCATTGTTTCTGTGAATGCGATGGGAGAAACTGAGTCAAAGGTGTCAGGATTTATTGTCCTCAGTTCTGGTTTGGAGAGTTTGTTCTATATGTGAATTACTTAATTTCATGAAGTAGGACAAAGTATCAATTAGTTTTTGTCTTTTTGCATTGCAAGATGCCAAACCATGAAAATACCATGTTTCCTCACATACAGCACACTCTGAAATAAAGCATGTACTTTATCTTTGAAAGGCAGAATGAAGGAAAAAAAATCTTTCCTTGAGAGCCTCTGGCACGGGAGGTGGGTGTTATGAGAAAATATCCACAGACAGCAGCTAGGGAGCCCTTTCTACAGGAAGTAGTTTACTTCTTCCTTTTGGCAGAAACTTAAATGGCAGAAATTGTGGTCACTGTATTCCCTCTATTAGAATGCACATGCCAAATTTTAGCAGCTGAATTTTGGAAAAAAGTGAATGTTTTATGTGAGAAAATACAGTATTCGGGAAACATCAACAAAAGCTTAAACAGTACTTAACAGTGAAGATGCTGCTTTTTTGATCACAATCTTGATTTCTCACAGATTAAGACTTGCATGAATAAATCATTTTTACAATTTTTTAGAATTTATTTGTGGAATGTGGTTTTGAACTGGAAGTGACACTCACAGGTCACAATAACCTCTTCAGAGATCCATTCAGAGTCTCAGAGATCCATCAAATATGATAGAAAATGGCATGGGTCAATGTTAATGCTGATTGAACCCTGTTTATCACTGATTATTGAACCCTGTTTATCACTTACGATCACTGATGCTGGTTGTAACAGGGTGCTGTCTCTGGCGGCATTTTTGAAGGGTGCCTCACTCACCAGCCTTTAAGTCCTGCTATATTTTCCTCCTCCTCTGGGGACCAGCGTCCCTCCTTTGCTCTCCTGCCACGACTTCATGTCACTTGGTTCTTAAAGAGGGAGGCTGACCCAAAGGTTCCTAGATGGGCTCTAATGCTCACCACCTGTAGGATAATAAGCTGTTGCTTTAAGGACAAAAAGTACGCTTCAACCTTCCCTTGATGTGCCCCATGCCTCGCGGATGTTTTATAATTTTCTCTTTATGTTGGGGTCTCAGCCACTGTGATCTTATCCCCTCTCTCTCTAGCTAGGCCTGTTAGTCAAAATATGCTAAGCAGGGTTTGACTCCAAGGCTCTAGCTCTTTAATCCGCTCGGAGTTGAGGCCCTCCGTTTCATACTTTCCATGACACCAGGCCTTACTGGCCCTTCTAAACTGTGCCCCTGTGGTGCCAGGCTGTTGGGGCCTCAGCCCCCTCTGGCTTTGCCCCTGTTTTTGTAGTTAGGGCTGTTCACCTAAGTCCATCCAGTAGGACCCGGCTTCAAGGCTCCTATCTTCCCTTCAAGCAATTCTGGGCTCATGGCCCCAGTGCTGCACCCTTAGTGCACAAGGCTTCTTGAGCCCTCTTTTGCAGCGCCCCTCAGCACTAATGAGGGCTCCTCCTCCCCTACAGCCTCAGCCACAAACCACTGACTTTAACATTAAATGTAAACAATAGGCCCCTGTGGCCATATAAAGAAAATAATGATGGGAGAGGCACACTGCTGGCTTACATGTGATTGGACTTTTGTCTCCACCTTACCACATTCTTTCTGAGGAGGCTGCCGCAGCTTCTCTGTCCCCCTCTCTGCCATCCCCCTGGCCTTCTCCGCCTGAGGTTTATATGGTTCTGGCCTTTCTCTTCCTGTCACCTGAGCAGCTGGCAGGGGTCAATCCTTAACTCCCGGACAACTGCACCCGAAAAGTTCTGGATTTAAAGGGGCTGCCCTTCTTCCTAGTAACAGGGCTACGGTTGCGTGTTACACTGGTAAGAGTGCAGTTTCCGTACCTGGCCAGTATGTTGGAACAACTTCCTTACAGGCCTCTTTGATCTGCATTTGCAATCCTCTGACCAGTGGGGAAAGTGGCCTTTCTATAATTTTCAGATTTTGACTCACTTCAGGTAATCTGAAGTATCAACTTTTAAACAATCTACCTTTTTACTTAAGGTCTGGCAGATACACAGCAGCCTTCCTCTTTGTATTTGCAGCTGCAAAGTGGTTTAAAAAAACATCATTGCATAGGCTCTGATCTGGATCTACATGAGCCAACACCTGGTAGTGTTGATACACAACTGCTTTTCAAGCTTTGAATACATGATCAAAATTGGTGAGCACAGCTTGGAACTAGCTTTCGTCAAGCACACCTTCTCCAGCTTTCTGGAACCTTCTAAAACATTCCTGAATCTTCAGAAACTTCTTGAACTGCATGTAGATTCTCAGTTTCTTGTTGCAATTAAATCAGTTCCAGGAACATGAAAGTCCCTACTTCAGATCACTTCTCTCGTGCTTTACGAGGATAAATGTAAAACCAGCAAACATGGTGGTCTTCTGTGCAAAAAATACTTGGATCTGAAGTTTGTTTGTGACTCAAGGAGCAGATCCTTAAGGAATCCATTTCTAAGCCCTGAGAGGAGAAGGTGGTTAGGAACAGCCAGCATTGTTTCAACAAGGGCAAGTCATGCCTGACCAACCTGATTGCCTTCTATGATAAGATGACTGGCTCTGTGGATGTGGGGAAAGCAGTGGGTGTGATGTCCCTTGACTTAAATGAGGCTTTTGATACGATCTCCCATAACATTCTCTCAGGGAAGCTAAGGGAGTATGGGCTAGATGAATGCACTGTAAGGTGGATAGAAAGCTGGCTGGAGCATTGGGCTCAGAGGGTAGTAATCAATGGCTCAATGTTTAATTGGTAGCTGATGAGTGCTCCAGGGCTCGGTCCTGGGGCCAGTTTTGTTCAATACCTTCACTCGTATTGCGTATGACATCAAGCTGAGCAGAGTAGTAAATATGACGGAGGGTAGAGCTAGGATTCAGAGTGACTTAGACAAATTAGAGGATTGGACCAAAAGGAATCTCATGAGGTTCAACAAGGACAAGTGCAAAGTCCTGCACTTACGACAGAATAGTCCCATGCACCGGTGTACAGATTGGGAACCTAATGGCTGGGCAGCAGCTCTGCAGAAAAGGATCTGGGAGTTACAGTGGACAATAAGCTAAATATGAGCCAAAAGTTTACCATTGTTACTGAGAAGGCTAATGGCATACTGGGCTTCATTGGTTGGAGTGTTGCCAGCAGGTTCAGGGAAGTGATTATTCCCCTCTATTCAGCACTAGTGAGGCCACATTTGGAGTACTGTGTCCAGCTTTGGGCCCCCCACTGCAGAAAGGATGTGGACAAATTGGAGAGACTCCAACAGAGTTAGTTACTAGTAGTACCATTGTTTAAACATGGGAAGAATTGTTTTTTACTTACTAATATCTTTAAAGAATTTTCTAAAACAAAATTTTAAGAGGATAAAATCTACATGGACATAATTGCTAAACATTTGAAAATATTATATATGTAGCTGTAATAAGTAATGGGACACACTTTCAAAGCACATTTTGTATCTTAAGGCTTATGTAACATCTCTTCCAGCTATACATTTAGTCCACTAAAAGCTATCACTAAAAAACCTTGCATCTTGCATATTTCCTGAACTAGCGGGACTACAACACCACTTCATCTTTACTACTATTAAAACCAAGATAGTTTAACCAGTTTAAGACAGTGGTTCACCTGAAATCACTGCTGCACCAAGACTGGAAGAGCATTCCTTTGTATACTTTTCATTGCAGAATTGGGACACAGATTGACCTTTCATGTCTTTTCATAGCATTTGGATGACAAGAGCATTTGGATATTGCGTGCTGTCATATGGCTGTCATAGTATTAAAAATCTCTTGCTTGTAAACTGCACCTTGTTAGTGAATCTGAGGTACTGTGCCAAAGAGCATCTCTGTTCTCTGGCAGGGTTTGTTTGGATGAATACTGGATTTGTTAACCCTCCTGCAGTTATGATCTACAGCTTCCAGGTGTACCAGGTGATATGGTTTCTGCTTGTGTGGGAAGTTGCTTCCACTGATGTAGAAACTGCATAAGGAGAAAAAAAGAAGCCAATTCCTCTATGACAAAATGCCAAAGGGTAAGTCATTGCACTTAGCATGCTGCATAAACCACTTCTGATAAAGAAGTTATTTCATATGTTGTCAGCTGTTATGATGCATCATTCTGTATAGCTGAACACTCACCTGATTTTGTGAGATCCAGTGAGGAATGGAAGATCTGCCATTCACAAGTCTTAGTGTTCTTAATATGGAGTCTCTAGATAGCACAGCTTGCATTTGTGCAGCGGAATGGACTAGATGCCCCTTGAGGAAGTCCTTTCCAACCCTGAGATTAGTGATTCTGTGTTGAAGTTGAAATAAAAGGTCCCTCAGCCTCCCCCATCCACCCACCAGATCTTTGGATCTCTCCCAAGACTTAAGACAGTTGATCCCATTTTGCTTTCAGAAGCAGGAACTGCCTTAGCAAAGTACTGCTCCCTCCTAGTAACTGTATGCTGTTAGAGTTAGAGGAAAAAGGGGGAAAGCAAAACCCTCAAATTCCTTTCTGTTGTTCAGTCTGAGAATTTTTCAGGTAAACATCAAGTTGAGCCTGTTCTCTTAGATCCTGTCTACTATTTCTGCTGTTATATACTGCGTGCTATTATCTTTGCAGTATTATCAAGCTTAGGAATCCTATTCCATGTTTCTGTTAGGCCAAGTAATTGGAAAGGTTAATCTTTACAAATAAAGATTATTGATTATTTTGTCATTTTGATACCTGTCAAGGATACTCTCAGCTTCCTGGCAATGGTTACTACTTTCTAACAATGTTAAAGTATTTTAGCTTCCAAGGGCATGGTCTTTTAGAAGGAAAACTTTTGTCCCTCACTATAAATTACAGGAGGCCAGGTTTTCAACTGCATTTCACACCAGGCACCTAAATATGTTGCCAGTTCTTTAAAATTGCTCAAAACCCATTTAGGAGGACTGTTTTCAATGGGAAAAGCCAGATGCTGCGCTGTTTAGAAAATATAGCTTTTTTTTATGAGATTACCCCTTCAGAATAATGTAAATTGGTTCTTGTGTCTCACGACTCTCAAGGCCTCTAAAGTATAATTAATGCTGTTTGCTAGACTCTGTACAAGACCTCTGAAAAGCTGGTGAAGGACCATGTGTTACCCTTACCAGAGCAGCATAGGATATCTGGTGGCAGTGTCTTCTGTGATCCAAGACACTTTTGAGACAGGCCATCCATGAAGAGGTGTGCATGAGAGCATCATTCAGTGCTGCTCTGCCAATAAAGGTGGTTATAATGGATGCTGTGAGCAGCAGACTATAGAGCCTGTTTCACCTGTAATAATGTGTTTGTTTGATTATTTATTAGATTTATATCCTACCTTGTGGAAAAGGCTCAAAGAAGGCACAAAGATTAGAGATGAGTGGCATTCATCTAGTTTGAGTCCAACAGATTAAACACATTCATGCAGATCTTCACACATCAATGCCATATGTTAGGTGATACACAAAGGTGATCTAATTTTTTTTATCAGTATCATAGAATCCTAGAAAATGAGGGTTGGGAGTGACCTCAGTAGGTCCTGGTGTAATAGTCCAGGAGTTGACCTTGCCTGTGAAGACCAAGGTAAAAAAGGCATAGAGTACAGGCAACCCCTGCTTAACATGGTTTCACTTAGTGCTGTTTCGCTATAGCACTCATTTAAAATTCATACCTGCTTCCACTTAGCATTGAGCCAGTTTCATTATAACGCTCAGCAAAGCAGTTGCGAGAAGCGGTGAGTGGCAGCGAGTGGGCAGGCAGGCATGAGCATGGGGCCTGTGCTGGTGCTGTGGGATCAGGGCTGACGGGCCCAGGGCGGGGTGACAGGAGCGCAGGGCCTGGGCTGGCACATGGTGCTGGAGCGGCTAGTGGGCAGGGGGGTGGGGAGAAGTGGCAGTGGGGAGAAGCAGCAAGTGGGGGGCCAGGCGCAAGTGCAAGGCCTCCACCAGTGCCAGGGCCAGCGGGAGCCCAGGGCAGGGTGGCAGGGAGCGTGGGGTGCAGGTTGGCACGTGGGGCTGGAGTGGCTGGTGGGCAGGCAAGGGGTTGGGGAGAGGTGGCAACAAGAAGCAGCAGTAACCAGCTGTCTCTATTTACATTCGTTCCTATGAGGAAAGGGGGTTCGCTTAGTGCACCACTTAATGCTTGGTTTTTCTGGAACCAATTAAGAGCATTAAGCAAGGGTTGCCTGTACTTTATCCTCATCATCTCTCGCTAGGTTGCCTCCCCTATTCAGTTAGGGACCCACACTTTCCCTGACCTTCCTCTTGTTGGTAGCATACTTATAGAAACCCTTCTTACTACCCTTCACATCCCTTGCCAGCTGTAACTCCAGTTGTGCTGTGGCCTTTCTGACTTCATCCAGCATGCCCAAGCAATATTCTTATACTCCTTTATAGTCATCTGTCCAAGCTTCCACTTCTTGTAAGCTTCCTTTTTGTGTTTGAGCTCGCTGGAGAGCTCTCTAAGCCAAGCTGGTCGCCTGCCATATTTGCTATTCTTCCTGCTCATCAGGATGGTTTGTTCCTGTACCCTCAGTAAGGTTTCTTTAAAATACAACCAGCTTTCATGGAGTCCTTTTCCCCTCAGACTAGCCTCCCCAGGGATCCTGCCCATCAGTTCCTTGAGGGAGTCAAAGTGCTTTTCTGGCTTTCTGACATATAGCTTATTCGCACTTTCCTGCCTGTATGCTTCCTTTACTCTGCCTCTGTTATCTTCAAAAACAGATCGAAAAGGACATAAATCAGTAATAACTCCAAGCATAGATAATCTGTTCTTGTTCTCAAGGATGCTGCTTGGGAGCGTACTTCAGCTATTACGGTATAGCTATTGTACCTGTGTGGTCCCGTAACGATACAAGTGAGCTAAATCATTGTAACTTTGACCTTGAATAAAGTAGGATTAAAGGTGGTGCAGTTTTGCCACACTTGTATCACAACAGAATTATAGTGCATACAAACAGCTGATATTTGTATCCTTTGATATCGGTATAATTATTTTACCTGCCTGTATCCCCAGCCTGGTTATCAGACCTTCCAGCTCCACTACTAAGGCTTTTCAATCTCTTGTCTTAAAACGTTGGTCAGGTTCTTCATCTAGTTGAAAAGTATCTGAATCTTAAAGCCTGGATCAAGTCATGCAGTCAAATTTTAACAATTTTCAAAAAGGAAAATCCTTTTTGCAAGGAAAAAATGCTTTAAAATTGGAGAAAGTTATCTTACGGTGTTTTAGCAGATCATTTTACTCAGGTTCATTTACTCCATTTTTTCCATGATTCTTTTAATTTTGAGTTGATCATTATCACTGAAGAGCTCTGAACTTGTCATTGGATCATGTTAGTCACTTTATAGCCATATTTGCATCTTCTTCTTCAGTACAAGTTTTCTCAGTTCAAGATATGAGTTGAACTCTGATAAGTATCATTCCACATCTCTCCAGATACACTTTTGTGAAATACAAATGTTTGCAACTTTTTATTGTAATTGTTGAAGAAGTGAACAATTAGAGTCTTAACAGAATTCTGCTTGTATCAGCAATCCTTAAATTACCTTTTTACTATTAATATCTTCATTCAATACAACCGGTAAGATTCAAGCCAAACTGCCGAACTCTTGTTCTTTGTTCGTTGCAAAATTAGCCTAACTGATCAACACCTAGTTGGTCACAACACAAAATCCTAACCAAAAGAATATGTCCCCATGGTTTCTGCACACCCTTATGTGTGTTTCTTGGCTTTCTGGAGCCATATTCCATTATTTTGTTGTATGTTAATAAGTCCGGCCAGCCTAAGATTCTTTTCCAGTAAATTGTAGAACTTGTTTACCACCTTGGCACACAAACATATGAGAAGACATTGAAGGGCTATTGGTACTGGCATGATTTAGCTTTTAGCCTGCGAAAAGATGGGATACTTGTACCCCTAGCTGTGCCAGCTCTCTTGAGTTGAAAACCATTTACTTCAGGTTGGAGGTTTTGTGTTTGGGCAGGAGGTGAACTGAGGGCGGTATCTAATAAAGAACCCATGTGAAGTTTGCAGTTAGACTGGGAAGGTGTTTTAAATCCTACATTTCAATTCCATCTGAATATTTCTTTTATTCCACTGTCTTCTGCTTTGCAAAGTAGCTGTGCTACATAGGTCTGAAATGTTATGGGCTTCTAAACAACTGTTTTAGGTAGGCAACTCAATTGAAGCATTGATGGATCAATTCGAATATGCTTAAACTAAGACAAATTTGTTTGAGAAAATTAAATCTGAACTTGATAAGAGATTTATTTCTTTATATCCAAACTGTTTAAAGTAGAAGAGATTTACTGGTCTGTCTGAAGAACAGGTATTTTTCTTGCTTTCTTTAGAAGTTAGAAACTTCAGATATTTCTTGCTTGTCAAGAAATATGTTTTTAGAATATTGTTACTCTGTTTACAGTTACCTTCTCATTACCCCATGTACAGAAGCTTTAATAAGGAAGGCTTAATTAAGTCTTGACTTAACCCAGCAGACTGTCCCTACAATATAATCTGTCTTTAAAATGTAGACCATATAAAATAGTAATTATTTTAAAGGCCTAATTGAATTACATTGACATTGAAATTGTATTTGTTTTCTCTACTTAACAGAAGCAAAATGCTATAATGAGAACTCTTGTTCCAGGGCTCTAATAGCAGGAGACTAACTTTTCTGTTACCATGTCCTAGCTCAGGGGTCAGCAACATCTGGCTTGCAGAGGTACTGCATCCATCCTAATCACCAGCCAGAGCACTTTGCCTGTACCTGTGTCCATGCCCATGCCAAAACAGTCTGGACGATAGTCAGCTGCCATGGCCACAGCTGCAGCCAATTCTTCCTGTCCTGCCCCACCCCATCCCATTCCCCAGATGCAGTGTGGGCACATCTTCCAGCCTATGAGGAACTATACTGGCGCTGAGCAAATTCCAGCTGCATCCACACAGCTGCCAGCAGGCTGAGGTGTTGGGGAAGGAAGGTGGGAGGAGAGAGTGGTGGCAGTGCAGATACAGCTGCCAGCTGCCTGGCTCTGGTGCAGTTCCCCACCAGAAGAAAGCTGCACCTGCACTGCAGCTGGGGAGCAGGGGGAGAGGTGCAATGGCAGCATGGGCTAGGTTCCCAACTGCCTGACCCTGGGAGAAGGTGCAATGAAAGCTCTGCCACTGAGATACCACATAAGCCACCCAGCCTGGTTGTTCTGACCCATGACTTGTAAACTCTCTGCCTTAGCAGGTGATAATTCATCATCAGCATATTAACAAGTCTGCAGTTGATTCTCTGTGGTGCAGAAATGTTGGGGAATGGGAAATATGTTGTATGAATGCACCCCTTAGTTGAACTGTAAGATTTTCTATAGAAATGATAATATAAGAATTGAATGATCGTTACGCTTCTGTGAGGTAAGCTAGGGTGTGAACTGAGAGCAGTTCGTTATTCCGTGGCAATGTCCTGTGTGCCAGCAGCAAATACAAGGCTGCTCACTCTACAAAAGAAGTAAGTTAAGGTCTCTTGCATATACTGCAGGCTAAAACCCATGAACATAGGCAGTTATTCTGCAGCATCAGACATGTAAGTTTACACCTTTATCTTGTTCCTATGCATGTAGTCTCAAGCTTTAGTTCCTAGCATTGTTCTGTAGAAGATAGGTGTTTACCTAAGGCCTTGGACACATTCCTTCAGCCCTCAATACTTTGTAGCTCTATAAGAATAGAGCACTATGGGGATGTGCACATACTTGCACAGCCCCATGGCTGGAATACAACAAAGTCATTTCAAAGGTATGCTCTTCAGCCAGGGACTGATAAGGAACTGCTTTTTTGCTCCCCTCCCCCCCTTCAGAAAGACCACCTCCAAATGATGTCACTCCTCAACAGGAAGAAAACTTTACCACCTTCTTGCAGGGAGGGGGTTAATTCTCCCAGCCCTCTGTCACTTCTGCAGATAGTGGGGAGCTATGCTCAACAACTGTGACTGCAGCCATGACTTGCAGTGACTACCAAAGTCAGTCTCTCCATCACTAGCAAGGAGAACAACTATCCCCCCAAGCAGGTGGCTAGAGGCTGTGTGGGAAGGTTGTTGACCAGGAATGGGAGATAAGGAAAAACTTCTATACGGTTCATGTGACCAGACCCTGAAACAGACTCCCAGCGAGGGGTGGTGCAGGCATCTGCCCTGGACATCTTCACACCTTGCTAGTGTTATTTGATCCCAGCAGCCTTTCCTGCCCAGAATGGGGGGGCTGGACCCAATAATCTCATGAGGTCCCTTCTAGCCCTAAACTTCTGTGAAAAGGTAGCATTGCAAAGAATTTCCTATGTAGAACAGGAACTCTTGTTTTTTCTTTCTTTTTTTTTAAGCAGATCTGCCATCTTTGTAGCCCTACAAAGAGCCTGAACCTATGGACACCCTGTTTTCTGAAATGCTGTATAGGTGTATATAGTGCTACAAAAATAATGTGTATAAGGCCTAAAGAGTAATTTAGATGATCTGTTCATTCTTCATATTGATAATTCATTGCAGTATTTCTAGAACAATATACAGTTACAAAATCAGTAAGCTACAAAGTAGGTTAACATATAGATGGACAGCATTCAGTGATACACCTGTGAGGAGCTATAGTGGTACCATGTTGTCATCTCCAAGAAAGAAGTCTGTCTACAAATCGGCAAAAACCAGTGCCTGCTATGGGTTGTCTTGGGCTCCCTACCTACTTCTAGATTGACAGCTACTAGGAACTGTGTTACTCACTAACAGCTGACTAGAAGTCTGTGCCAGGTGCTGATGGAAAGAGCCTGAATTTCAGGCTCTGATTATAGTACAGTGTCCTATACCTGTGAATGAATATGCAAACCCTGATAAAACTCTCCATTACCTGAGAGCAGGGGTATCAAAATCAGATCAGTAAGTGGGCCATTTTCCTTGCTTTGCAGAAGCCTGCAGGCCGTGACCGCTCTGGCCATTGTACTGCCAGAACTGACAGAGGTTGACCTTTTGCCAGGGATACGGCAGTCAGAGCACAGGCAAGAGCTGGGGTGAAAAGCCCTTGGAAAAAAGGCAGGCTGTATAACCCGCCTCTCGGGCTGTAGGTTTGACGCCCTGGCTCAGAGTACCATACCTGTCAAACACTGGGTAAAAACTCATCAGTGCCACACTCTTTTACTACATTAACTACTCAGTGAAAATGAGATGCAGTCAAGTCTGGGTTCTGCACCTCAGTGGTCTCCAAGAGTTAATATTGGGCTACATGAGGGCCTTTTTCTCTCATCATAATGAAGGCCTTCCATGTTGATTGGGCTCCTCAGAAGCAAAGGAGACGTTTGCAACAAAGGAAGTCTCATGGAAGCTGCAGACAGAACTTCATATGGCCCCGTTAACTTCCATAAAATTTTACTCAGGAAATTTAAATGGCCCCAAACTTCATCACCTTTCAGAAGACAGAAGTTTAAAAACGCCGTCTATCTGCCTTTTCTTTTTATTCTCCCAACTGTAAGAAACAAAGAAATAATGTAATAGTTAATGTCAACAACTAGCCAGTGAGAGCACTTCCTTGCAGTAAACTATTTCCTGTAAAGTCAAATAATTAAAGAAATTTAAGCACCTGTAGGTCCAGATAGATGCCTACTGAGATTTTAAAAATATACTTGTTTGTTTATTAGATCTATGTGTTTCCCTTCCCAGCAAAAGTTCAGGGTAACTTACAGGAGAGAGCAAAATAATTTATAAAACATTTGAACAAGAGAACAAAACAGAAGAAGCAAAATAACATGTAAAAGCCCTACTCAGTATTACAGTAAACTATTTTGCAAACCCCCCTGAACAATATCCCATTTTAGCCTGGTCTGCTAAATACCTGCTCAAATAGGAAGGTCTTAGAGCCATTTTGGAAGATGGCCGGGCTCAGGTTCTAGCAGGTCTCAAGTGGGAGAGAGTTTCAGAGATATGGGTTGACTGTGGAGAACAACCTTCCACCTTTTTCAAGCAAACTTGGCACATTGATAATATTTTCAGGACATTCTTCTTGACTGTCCTTAGGGATTGCAAAAGGTGCGGCTGGTGAGCTCAGACTGGTGGGGCAGCGGAGCATCCCACGGGAGCAGGGGGTGTTTGCAGTTGGTGGGAGGTGGGGGGGGCACTGGGTTGTAGCCGGCCAAGCATTCCTGCTGCTAGCACAGAAGCTGCAAACCCCACTGCTCCTGGCTGGCTGCAAACCCCGCTCCCAGGGGACACTCTACCGCCTCACCAGTCTGAGTTCACCAGCCATGCCTAGGGTGCAATGGGGCCTAAGGAAAAAAGGTAGTCCCTTAGATGTAAAGGAGCAAAGCTATGATGGATTTACAGAGTTCAAGTTGGCTGTCAAAACCAGTTGCTGTAGCCCCATATTTGTGGGCTAGATCAAATGGTTCTGTGGACTGGATTCAGCCTACAAACTGTAGGCTGTTGACCCCTGCCCTAGACTACGCAGGCCTTACTTACTAGGCACATCTACACAAGATATTTACTACGCAGCAGTGTATTAGCACAGTTTTTGACTGGTATACTACTGCACAGCATTATTAGGCTCCTGTGCAGTAAGTGTCACAAAAAAAACATGCCTTTGGCACTACTGCGCAGCAACTGTAGTAACTGTACATGTAGTTAGTGCTTCATGAAGTAAGTACTAAATTAAATGCACAGTAACTACTGCGCATTAATGAACATGTAGATGCGCCCACTGCCAACTAAGTAAATTTTTTCTTTATGATAGCCAAAGCAGCAGTCTCTGCAATTAGAAGTCTAAGGACAATCCAAGGCCTCAAACAGAAATTAAAGACTCATACCTATTAAAAAATTATGATGATTTTATCTCTTAAACCAACTTTTACAGCACACCTTGTGGAAAAAGAGAGTTTGATGTTAAACTACTTTATTCTCATTCCTTCAAATACAAATTGTTTGTTTACTTTCCAACCATATTTTGGCACTCTATCTTACCTATAAATTCATTCCTTAAATATAACACAGAATTACTATTTCTTATGTATTTCTCCACTAAGAATTGTTAGCATTTTAAAAGGTATTTAAGACAACTTAATTAAATGGTCTAAATGCCTCCCTGCTCAAAGAAACCAGACTGTTTCCAGAGTCATATGGGAAATGACCAAAAGGTGAATGTTGTGGGTGCCTTTTGTGAGGAATAGTTCTGTTTTACATCTTGCTTTACTAAATCAAAAATCAAAGCATAGATAACGGGATTTCCAAATTGCATATTGCAAATTTATTCTCTAATGGGAATAAAATGTTCAGGTTTGTTTCCTTTCCTCTGTTTAACTTTGACTGCTTGTGAACACTAGAAAGAATAGCCCTGCAGCTGAGCTACTTAGTTTTTTTTTTAATCTATTCATTTTATACTTTTCAGACAGATTTTTCCCCGGGGTGAAACAAAGGTTAACTGAAATTTCCTCTGTTGTGTACCTGAACGAATCAGCAGTTTGAGAAGGAAATCCCATTGATGGGCAAAGAGAGTGACAGGCTCTATTTAAAGAATTCCCCTGACTGTGTGGTAGACCAACCATGCCATGAATTTAACTGTTCCTGTGGTCCCCGTACTTGTACCCACCAAAAAAAAAGAAGAAAAAAACCCCACTTTGTTCTGCAAATGTTGCACTAAGCTTTGAAAATCATGAGCTATTGAGCTTTGTGAATTAACATTAGCAGCACTGACCAGGACTTAAGGGAAAGAGCATATATAACAGAATACAGAAAACAGGTGGAAAATGATGCTTATTTATAGAATGTAAAAACACACAGTGTATGTGTATAAACATGTTCATCTATATATAATATTGCATTATCTAATCTCTTCAGGAATGTGAAATTCTATAAATTCACCGTTTTGTTTCATCATCTTCATATTTTTTTTCCCATTACACATATACATGCGCATACCTGTACACATGCACTCCCATGCTCACACATACATGCATGCACAAAATGGAAAAGAAAAAATCAACAGCGAGAAAACTGTAAATTGGTTATACTGGACAAAATATGCAGCAGCACTAAACATCTAAAAAGTGATAAACGTGGCTTTATATATTAGCACTTGGCAATTTTTTATATTTAAAAAAAGACTACTTTAAATATCAAAAGCAAGCATCTCCACTTGGATTAAACACTCTTAATGCATGTGTATTAAAACTCAGGACTTGTGAGCCTTCTTGAAAATCCCATCTTTTGCCCTGCAGTGGGCCCCAACAGAACATGCTGCCTAGGGATTATAAATACCATGTCATAGCCCCCAACTGTCAGACTTTTCTTCTCTGGCAATGACAGTTAAAGTCTACTCCCATGGGTAATAAGTTGCTTAAGTTTGTTTAAAGTTATTTTAAGAGGTCTTGAATTTATTTTTTCACATTTATCTGGAGGATAGTTAGGCTTTGGGCTTGTAAAAAAAACTTTGTATATGCTCTTGGTGAGTATTTTTTACACTTGAAACAATCTTATGTTTTGATTCATTTCAGTGTAGACAGAGTTTCCATGTTTATTTTCTGTGGATTGGGCCTGTTAATGGCTTTAATGAATACCATACTGTGTCAAAATATAGCTGGTGAAGAGAAATTGTCACTGTGTTGATGACAGTGGTCAGAGCACAGGTCACAGAGTACTAATAAAAAATGTGAGAAAAGAGAGTTAGTACATTTTGTTTTTGTGGAAGGAAGGGACGTTTTGTCTTTGTCATAGGAAAATTTGTCAAATTGGACTTCTGTCATCTATGGCATTAACTGATTACTTGCTGGGAATTTATGGATCTCTTTTTCAAAGTCCTCTGCTTTAAAGGGACATTGACACATAATCTATTCCAACAGCAGATGTCTTCTTTTTAAGTAAATTATTTTTTTCTTATCAGAACAAAAGTTGAGAAATCCCTTGAAGTGTCTAAGAAAATAGTCTTTAAGGCAGTTGATTCCAGTTTTTCTCCAAAAACTGTTCTAATTCAGAATGACTTAACAGTGTACACAGAATTTCATCCACTGTTGCTTCTCTGCATCACTTACCCTTGGTTTACTGCTTAGAGGTGTTTAAGTTTAAATGCCAGTGCCTGCCATATAATTTTTGTTTTCATTAATCACTATTAGAATTTAGGAAATCAGAAATGTAGGATTTGGCTCTGCATTCAGTATTTTGAAATAAGTCATAAAAGCTTGCAACAACTAAACATGCAGAAGTAATTGGGCCTCTAGATGCCTCCCTCCATCCATCTATACTTTAGTGCATTATTTAAATATATTATGTGAATTAAATTTGGCGTAGGCATCTCTTGAATGCAGACCTTGAGTGGAGCAAGCAACAGGGCTAGTACAATCTACATATTGATCTTTCCATGTCTCAAAGGAAGACGCTGTTAATACAGATTTCAATCTGTAATATGTGAGTATTTGAATACATTCTACTGCAACGGAAGTATTATCTTCTAGGAAATGATATTTGCTTGACTCCAACATGAGGTTTTCTTCCGGATTCAACATAGCAGGAAAAAGTACCCCCTTGGATTCAAATACAAGGCAGCTACTGAGCTCAGGGTCATAGAGCCACTGCCACTACACCACATGCTGCTTCTGCCCTCACACCTGCCCCCCCCCACAACCTCCTGCTTCCACTTACCCTCTGTCATGGCTCTGGCTCCAGCCCCATTTTGGCTGAAGGCCCAGAGCACATTGTAGTTCTAGCCTGTGCCTAGCCAGGAAGCAGGGGTTGCAGTGGTAAGCAAGAAGCTGCGGGGAGGGAAAGGTGTAGGGGAAACTGGTGGCTGGGGGGGAATGTTGTGGGGAACAGGACAGATGGCAAGGGGCAGAATTCAGGGCATTTGACTCCCCTCCTGCCTGCACCCTACCATTTGCCCCCTCCCAATGCTTGTTCTGCTACAGTGGTGAGGGGACAAATTTAAGATGATCCTCCAATAAGTATGTTCTGTACATGAAAAAATAACAAATTTATAACATTTCCATGTATACATTTGAATGATTGGGAGGTTGCCTTAAATTAGAAGTCATCTTGGATTCAGGTAAATATGGTAATTTGGCTTTTTAGCGCAAAGCATTACCAAAATATATATAATTTTAAAATGTATGAAAATTAGGGAGCAAATAAATAAAAAGACATCATAAAGCCTTGTTCTGTCACCTGGTGCCTTGTCCGAGTTCTGCATTTTAGATGTGCTCCATATCATGTGTAGGTGGTACTATTTGTGTTCTATTTAGAATGTGAGCTCCTGGGGATTTTTTTCCCTCCTATACAGTGCCAAATATGTTGTTGATGGGGGTGGGGATTGTACGCCTGTTCTTCACAACCAAAAATTGTTATTTGGTTGTATTGGGCAAACAGAATATGCAGCTAAGATCAAAGTTCAGATTTGTTTGATTTCTTTGTATATCAGCATCACCGGTTAGATCAGTAAATATATTTTTCCTGATACCTGGGAAAGCTGCAACACTTAAATTTAAAGATCTTGTCAGATTCCTTCACTTTTTTCTAAAATAAGTTATATAAAACAACCAGGAAATTCAGCACAGAAAATTCCATTATAATGCCATTTGAATCACTGCAGGGCAAGCAAATTATTTCCCTATTCAGAAACACTAGTTATTTGCAAGACTGCATAACAATAAACTATTCCTATTTTATATCATCTTTAAGGGATTCATCTCTACCTATGTTGTGTTTTTATTTACATTGTGAAAATGTCCAAAGGGCCCAATGAATTAGGCAGCAATCAGATTTATTGAGGGCAGTGCCCATCACAGATAGCTTACATGTATTATTAATTAAGATTATATTATAAATTAAATTTTAAAAGAATTTAAGAGTGATACAGTTTTAAAACCAGGGTTGTTTACATCTATCTTACCATCAAATGTAAAAACAGGTTTTTTTCTTATTTTAGGAAATAAGATATTTTTACAATTAATGCACAAATGCTATGGAATATTATTACACATGGTGTTACAAGAGAAACTCAATATACAGAAGCTTTTTTTAAGACACTGGAAATGCAGTTAATCTTAAGCTAAGGTTAATCTCAGCAAAGTGGTATCACATCTCTGCAAAGTGGGCTGAACTGTAGTGTAAAAAGTGTCACTTTCCCCAGGGCTTTAGAAGTTAGACCAAGCAGCATGCTTGACTGCAAGGGTGATCAAGGGGTGGCTTCTTCAAATCCCCAGATCATCAGTGATGATAGAATAGATAAAGTAGTAGTGAACAGTTGTCACTCAGCCTAAGCATATTTTCTCTGTCATCAGAACCCACTGTTCCATCAGGCTTGGAACTCCTAGATTTTTTCACCTTCAGCAAGTTTCTGAGTCAAACAAGTTTCAGGGGGGGGGTTCTCCCCAAAGCCAGTCTTCATGTTAAGGCTCCCTGTGGGTTGGTTTGTGAAATGCATTAATGCTGACTTTGCTGCCTGGTACCCTTTTTTCCATTCTCAAAGGCAAAGGATTTCTTAGCAGTTCCCCAAGATTTTTTTTCCCATCTTCTGCCTCCCTACCAGTGCTGTAGCAAAGTGGGGTGGGGGGGGGGAGCCAAAGTGAAGGGACGCCAACAGGCACTGCCCAGCTAGAGGTGGGGTAGAGCCGTGAGCAGCTTGTTTGGGGCGGGGTGCAGGGAGGGCAGCTCCCTGGGCTCCCTACTGCATGCACTTCTGGGCAGGCGTGGGGGGGCATGTGCCCCCTGGATCTGTGCATGGGGTAAGAGCAGGCTGCCACTGTGTGTGCTTTGTCCCAGGTGCCAAACTTTCTTGCCATAGTACTGCTCTTTGCTTAGGTTCATGATCTTCTGGCTCCCAGATGAGTGTATCTAACAGTAGGCTACACTGCATATATTAGAAGGGGTTTCTCCATCAATATCTACTGATATTCTTTCTGTATGTAATTTGCAACAGCCCAACAGTACACTAATTTATGTATGGTTCAGCAGCTTTTATACTGCTGTGTCGTGGAACTGGTTCTTAGTTCTGAGCACTGGAGCAGGGGAGTAACATACACTTTGTATGAATACTGTCCACAGCTTTTCCTCTAGTGCCTGTCAAAGTAAATAAATGTAACGTATCATTTTCTAAAATAAGCCATGAGGTAGAAGAGAGAGATTGTTGACATCCTGTGACCAGATAACCCTAAATTTACACCACAGACTTCTACCTCGACTCCTGAGCTGGTATCTCATACTGATTGGAATAAGTATGTGAATTTTAGGAAAGGTTGAAAATTTGGCTTTATGACACTTAAACCTTAACTGTCGTAGTATGATGCACCATCGTATAACACTGTATTATTTCAGGGTAAGTGAAGTGTAATGGATTATAAAAGACTTTCACAAAATTGTTAGTTTCATCTAAGCACTCTGTGTAGCATCTTGTTTTCTCTGGCCCCTTTTCCTTCCTTCAAGTTGATTAAAATGTTCATTTCATATGGTATACACAAATTTAAAGCAAAAAAGTTCACTTAGTTAAAAATAAATAAATAAATAAGCAATTATATAGATTTTCCCATCCAAATATATGAATGAATGAAGCATAAGGAAAGAAAATAAATTTACATTTTGATAACTGAAGATGAGAAAAATCTAAAGATGAAAAACCAAACTAAAAATATATTTATTGAAAATAAAGTAAATAAGTTGTAAAGAAAACCCATGTTCTGGGGAATTTTACTGATCTTTTGTTAAAAATAAAGTGTTGGTTAAACAACAGTTGATGTTTTGGGACATTTGCTTAATAAAGATGATGGGAGGTCTACAGAGAGGTTAGTCCAATGTTTTTTAAAAAATTAATAACTTTTGACTGAGACACCCACCATGACTTGTTTAAAAAAAAGTCTTTTCTCAGAAATGAAAAAGTTGCCAAAATATACATACAGTGTAAATAATATAATTTCCAAAATGTTTGTGCATAATAATATACAATGGATAAAATGAAAACAACTCTTTCAAATAAATTAGTTTAAAGAGCTACATTATGGTTGTATAGTCATCGCCATAGCAAAGCTTGTGAATCAACCTGTCAAAAAAGCATAATAGGAAATGTCTGGATGGTTGGGAGAAAGGGGCAGGATAAGAATGAAAGGGCAGGAATTAAAATAGAGCTTGAATATTTTTATTCAAGCTAAAAAATATGGGGTTGGTTTTTGCATGTTTCCACATACAAAACATTACCATTTTTGGAAACATTATCTTCATTTCAATCCAAAAGTTTGTGTGGTCCCTTTAAAGAAAAACCTCACTGTTTCTCTCAGAACTTCAAATTAACCAATATAATCAAATTAGAAATGTTGTTTGTTTGGTTTGGCTGCCAAATGAACACCTATCCACCTTATCTACTTTTGCCCTTGCCAAGTGACTCTGGCCAGTAAGTACCTCCAAGCTGCCGTGTGGGAGGTAAGGAGCTACGGGCAATTGTTGGGGGAAATAAAAATCAACTTCCTTGCTTCTTAGGAGTTCCAAGCAGATGTAATTTAGTTTGTGAAAGGGAGAGGGGTTTTTTCCCCACTGTTCCTCTCTTACTTGCACCCTCCAGCATTTAAGGGATAGTAAGTTCTGATTTTCATGCTGTATCCCCAACTCCCATGCTCAGTAGCTACTGATGCCCCTTTCCTCCGAGGTTTTGTCCAATCTCTTTTTGAATCTGGCTAAACTGTCAGCTTCCACAACATCTGGTGGCAATGAGTTCCACACTTTCCTTGCATTTTGTGTGAAAAAGGACTTCCCTTTGTTAGTTTTAAACTTACTACCTACTATTTTTGTTTTGTGACCACTAGGTCTTGCATTGGGAGAGATAGTAAATAACAAATTCCCATTTACTTTCTCTTTGCTGTTTAGTATTTTGTAAATGCTTATCATGTCCTCTCCTCAAGCATCGCTTTTCTTGACTGAATAGGCCTAGCCTCTTTAGTCATTCCTTGCATGGAAGCCTCTCCATACCGCTAATCATCTCTGTTGCCCTTTTCTGTACCTTCTCTAGTTCTTCTATATCCTTTTTGAGGTGTGGGAACCAGAACTGGACATGTTATTCAAGGTGTGGATGCACCATCAATTTGTAAAGAGGCATGGGGATGCCTTTCAGTTTTGCTTATAGTTCCCTTATTAATAATCCCTAGTATACAACTAACTTGTCTTTATCAGAAACTTGCAATTGCTGTCTTTCAATAAATGTATCTGAGTTGAACAGAAATACTGCATATACTTGAATCCAAGATGAGGGGGCTTTTTCCTTAATCAACATGCAGCAGGGGAAGAGGAACCTTGTCTTGGATTCAAGTCTAGGGCTGGAGCTGGGGTGGCTTGCACAGTGGGAAAGGTTGCACACAGAGTGGGGAAACTGTACAGAGGGGAGTATGTGGATGAGACCATGCCCTGATGGGGGGGGGCACGGGGGGAGACCTGCAGTATGTCGAATCCAGTGCTTGTGTAGAATATAAAAGATATTCGTTAATGCTCTTTTTATTTCCTGTCCGATAACAGTAAAACAGCGATCTGTATGCAGTGAGCTTTGAGATGTACATAGCCACCAAAATACTCTGCAGCTTTCCTAAACTCAAATTTTAATTTTTTCTAAGTGACTTTTTGAGGATGTACATTAATCTGTCTAGTGTTCAGTGATTAATATAGTGAATATGCCAGCCAATAATGATATATTCCCTGCCTCAAAATACTGTAAACTTTTTTGCATAATCACAAAAACAAAACACCAGGAATTTAACTTGAATCCAAATTATTCATAGATTGTTAGGGTCTGGAAGGTACCTCACAGATCATAAGGTCCTGCCCCCTCCCACCCCCTCCAAAGGCTCTAGACAGGAAGACAACTAGGATCAAGTGACCCCAGTGAGGTGCCTGTCCAGTTGTAATTAGTTAAAATACACATCCAGAAAAAGGAAACGTGCTTTAATTTGGTCCAGAAATTGGTTCTAGTTTAACACAGACTGCAGTAGGCTTTGGTTTTGTTAACATTTTTTTTCATTATCAAGAAATGTTAATAAAATCAAGGCCATGTAATAAACTGGACCTAATTTCTGCAACACTTCACCTGGTAAATCTGTAGCGATTTAATTTAGTGAGGGATGATTTTATTGGAATAACACTCAATATAGCTTTTGTTTTCTGATCCTTTCAGTTTCACTTTCTGAAATGCCAGGGATTCCTGTTACTGTATCTTAGAAGTTGGCTTCTATAGCTAGAATTTGACAAGTAGGTAGCGGAACTTGAGGGGATTGGCTCCAGGAGGAGATGGCTTGATTTTGCAGAATGATCAGGGGTGAAGTGGTTAGTGATACTGGACCAGAACTTCAAACAACTCAATGTCTTGTTGTTTTAATAGCTTATGGCTCCAGAGGTCTAAATGATGGTCTTTTCTTTTAATGGTCTTAATCTTCCACTAACCAGGCTAAAGTTTCTTAGGGCAGTTTTGCAGGATGCTAGAGTACCTGGTGTCTTCTCCTGTTTCACAGCTCTTCAGCTCTTTCAAAATCGTAGGTCCATCCATGGAGACGGATCTTCAGGCAAGATTTTAGTTAAGCAGGAAAGACAGGGTGACTCAGCTGAAGATTAGCTGTGTCTGTTCTCTGCCACCATAATGTTGGGAAAATCTTTTTTTCTTAATTTTGCATGTCAAAACCTAGGAGTATATTGTATTCAGGAGCATGTTAAATGTGAGAAAATATGATATGTGTGTGTATCTATATGTAGTGTGTGTATGCATGTAATAGGTGAACACACACAGATTTATATTTAAGTTTCTCTGTAGAAGTGTAGGGACTAAGATACATTTCTTATATGAGGGCTGAGATTCTGAAGCACAGTTCTGGAATTAGGATCCATGTCAAGTTCTCAAATTCTACAGCCAGGACAAATGGAAGTACTCAAATGCCTGAAGTTAAGCAGATGTTTGAGAAATTTGCTAGATTGAGACCAGAGCATTCAGTATCTTGCAGGACTAAATCCATAATTAGGATTGTGTTTTATACATGGAGAACAATACTTATAAATAGGGGCTTATGTAATTTGCAGCAAGATGGAGCCATTTTACTGGTTTGCTTGCAGCAGAAAGGGCTGTTTTCATGGGTTTTCTGTTGGCCCCACCCCTCATTACTGATTGGTAGAGACACCCTGCCATGGCTTCTTCCTGCTGCACAGATAAAGGCCTCCCACTGTTGAAATGTCACCAAACTCCCACAGCTCTGCAGGCTGTATCCATCTTACAGGTCACAAAAGTTCCCTGATTTAGGTGACTTTTATAGTCTGGTGTTGACTTCAGGCTAATTTTTTTGGAAAATTTCTGCCAAGACGATTCAGTTGTTTCTAAGTACAAAGATAGGGGAAAGTGCATCATTTTATACATTTTTAATTCTTTAACCTTCCTTTGAAAAGCTCTAGTGCCATCCATGCTTTAGAGTACATGCTTGAGATACGGAAGCGGGTGGCTTTTGTGCCACGACTCTGCTTTTCACAACTTCCATGAAAGCCTGACTAGGGTATAGTATATGCTCAGCAAAGAATTCTTCAATTCTAGCAGTTGACGTTTTCCAAAGATTACATCTGCACTGTGTGCGTTTCAGGCTAGAACTGAGTAGGACTTTTTTCTGCATTTGCAGCTGAAAGCCATGGTGTAAATGCATCTCTAGACATCAGTTCTGAAACCAGCGAGAACTGTCTCTGTTATGTTCCCAGTGACCACCTGTCAAGTTGTATGAAGGAGAAAGCCACCTGATTTGGCCTATTTGTGGTTATCATATATTATTTTTAGCACAGGATTCCTGCCTCTGTTGGGTGCCCAGAATGGATGATGATCATTTATTGAGCAACTATTCAGTGTTTTGCTTTCTCCTTTTCAGCACGTGGCCCCATGACTTATGCATAGCACACTACATAAACCCTGACTTGAAAACAGAGGCTGCTTGCAGACATTAAAAAAAACAAAAAAACATACTTTACCAGAAGCAGCAGCACGTTACTTTAACCCAGTTCTGTAGGATCTGTAAAGATCAGGCGCTTCAGCACGGCTTTTTGGTGCTTTTAGCTAATAGCTAATTCAGTCAACTATTAGATAAAAGCACCAAAAAAGCCCCCATTAAAACATTCCATCTTTACAGACATTGGGCGAGCCGGCTTGAAGCAAAGTGTTGCCTCTTCTGGGCATGCGCAGGTGTCAGTGCGGGAATATGCTATGTTTCCTATATTACAAATGGAAAATTATAGCACAAGTTAAGGTCAGAGTATTCATCTGTGGGTGTCTGTGAATGACTTCTCTGTATCTAGATTTCATATTATATATGTTTGTCAACTTTTGGGTGGGGCAGGGTTTAGGACAAACTTCTGTTAGTCACAAGAATATGTAGAATTAGCAATTGAAACCCCTTATTTCCCTGTTAATGGACTGGAATGCTGCAGTCAAAGATGGTTGAAATTCTGTATATACCTCATTTTTTGTTTATTGCTTAGAAACACAAACACTGGACTGGAAAAGGTCCCTTGGCCTATCAAGTCAAGTCCCCCCTGCATTTACAGACATCCTGTGATCATGATGATGATGTTTTTGAGTATTGTTACAACTAGTCATCTTGACTGAGATGGGGTGGGGGGGGCCTCACTGTCTCAGATGCTCTATAAATACAAAAGATTTCTGTACACACACAAGTGAGCCCATCTTTGAGATTCTAATATAGTTAAAGTGAGCAATTCCTTTAGTGTGGATTCAATTTCAACAGTATGAAAAGATCATTATACTGCTATCTCCTTACACAAAAAAAGGGGAGCAAACGATGGTAGTTCATGGTGACCTTAGACTCGTATAACTATTTACAACAGCAGTTCTTCTAATATAATTGTTTTAGTTTCAGAATAACTCCCCTCACTGGAAACATTCGACCGTTACAAAATGTGTGGGTATACAATGAAAAAGATTAATTGGCCCAAAGAGCTTGGAATCTTAGCTTGTGAATTAGGTATTGCATTTTGTTCTGCCAGGCAACAAGCAAGGGATGGTGTGCTAGAGTAGCAACTGCTCACAGCTTCATAAAAGAGAAAAATGATATTTTTGTGTTGTATCAGCTTTATATGTCCCAAGCTGCCAGAGGTCGGTTAGACTAGCCAGGGACTTTCCAAAGGTTGTGGCTCTTCTTGTGCTGTGACAGAGCACAGTTACATTTATATTAATGCACAAATTCAGTATTTCCACATTTCTGGTTTCTCATTATGTATTCATGCCAAATGACTTTGGGTTTGAATAAAACACACACATGACTGTGGGCATGTGTTAGTTTTATGGTGGGTTAAATTGTATCAAATGGATTGATAATGTGCTTTACTGAAATGAGCATTCCATATAATGTGTTTCTACAATCAGGTCTAATCTCCTCCCTTGCACTGATTATATATAGAAACCCTGTGGTTGAATTGAGAAAATAAGTTTAGCACATCAATATATTTATATATTTATCTGTTTTGCAGGAGAAAGTGGAGTAAACTGGTCCATCAGTGACAAAGATTTGGAGGTAATGTAGCCTACCAACTTGTTTTGTGTATTATTCATTTTCTGAAGGGGCATAACCTTCTTAACTGAAGTATTTATAATAGATCTACAATCCTTCACTGAAAAATACACTTGGAAAAAAAATTCAAGTGTCAAGTGTTTCTGTGTGTATGTCTCTCTCCAGTCTTTATTTATACGAAAGGTTAAATGAAAAGAAAGTCATTGCTTTTTAGGAATATATCTGTCCCTGCTTCTTGAAATTATTAAAATTTGAAGTAATAATTCTTTATTAACATAATAATCACTTCTTGCAGCATCCAACTCTGATGTCAGGAACAGATGATGTCAGATGCAGAGTTTCCAGAAAGTGTAGAAGAACTCTTAAAAATAATATTTTTTATTTCCTGCAGATATTTTTAGCAATAAAAAGAGAAAATGTGTAATCAGAATGAATTATTTTGTTTAAAGATATCACTGAGTTAGAAGTAGGTCTCTTAACTAATATGCTCCCTCTGCTTTGGGCATTGGGATTCTAGAAATTAGCAGAAGCCTTAAATTTAAAAATAGCTGTGTTTTGGGGGCTTAATTGATGTTTCAAAAACAGCTGACAACTATTACCTCCAAGAGTAACTGCTTCCTAAGGTAACTCCAACGTATATTTCTTCTGCTCTTGTTTCAATCATGTTCCTTCTTGCAACACACCACAGCACTTCCAGACTTTTCTATCCTTCCCCCTCTTTGTTGCTGCAACAGCATGAATGAAAGCATCGGCAACTGGTGCCACCTTAGTTTGGGGGGGGGGCATGTGCCCCCCCAGTGACCAGGCCGCGACCAGTCTCACTAACTGGGGCGGGGGGGGCAGGGTGACCAATCACCAATGGAGGAGGAGTCGCCCTGCAGCTGATCATTAAGCAGCCAGAGCACTCCCACTCCCCAGCTGGCGCTTGGAGGGGGGGCACCAGCGCTCCCTCCTGTCCCCCCCTGCCTGTCACCTAAGCGGCACCACTTTGCACCCCCAGTGCATCACCACTGGATGAAAGTGAAGTTTGTAGCTTCATCTGAGAAATATAGATCAAGTGAAATCAGAGTGACACGAGTGCCACATCTCTGTTAGGCCTCTTGAAGCTGTAATTTTCATGTGCGACTTTTAGCGTGTTCTGTTCAGGCTTTGACAGATCTTTGCTACCACAGCAGCAGTTGAAAGCTTCTGAGGGAGGGAGAAGTTCATTTGCCAAAGCAGACACCCTTCCTGAAGCAGTCCTGGAAAAGAATGAAGATAAGTAGATACTTCTTCATGACTGCCATGGCACTGAACCTAGGTCCTCTCTTCCCCTGCTGCCTCTAGTGCTGATGAATATTTCCTGGCAGCTAAGACTTCCTGTGATAACTTTGTTTCTCATCTCAGAAACATATCCCCAAACTGCTAAAGAGAGGTTCTTAGGATATTTTCTACTGCTCTTTCAGCTTAGATATCTCCACAAAACTGACTGTGGGTCTTCAGCTTGCTTGCACTTCTGCAGGCAGAACAGAATTTGGCAATCACCTGCAGCACTTGCAGAAGATGCTCCAGAGGCCAAGAGTATGTTATAGAGATTCTTGAAGGGTAAGGGCCAATTTCTGCTGTCTCATGCGAGTGTTCACTAATGTTTCCATAATTGGATGACTTCTGCCTAGTGTGGGACAGTTGGTCCTCTGCACCAATCCTAGTTGTTTGCTCAAAATCCTGTTTTAAAACCAAACAGATATTTACTTGTACTACAGAGGGGAGTTTCTCTGAAGATTTCATATGAGGTCACAGGGCTTTTGCAGGCTCACTACAAAATGTAGGTTTGATTCATCTGCTCAAAGCATTATATTTCTTCTAACAAGCTGTAGTTTCCTTTGATGTATGGTAACCTGTGTTTGCAATTAATGTTGCCTGAACTTGCAATTTAGGAAAAACTCTAAATTATCCTGAAAGGGTGAAGCCTATTGAACTGGACTGAGATGCTGAAAGAAAGGCAAGCCTTCACAATGATTGACTTTATTTAACCAAAAAATGTCTCATTATAAATCAGTTATTTAGTATCATGTAGGTCAAAGTTTAAGAGAATAGAATTATCCACTTCAAAACTGAATGGTTGATGACTAGATATACAGTACTAGGTTTCAAACTAAGCATGCCAGCATTGACACGTACAGAACTCCAGTTCAGTAAGGGCTAACATACAAAAGCTCAAATAATAAACACATCCTTTTTTCTTTTTTTTTCCCTAGGCACAGATCTGTAACTATCCATCTCTGAGACGTAACAACAGATACTACGCGACAGACAAAAATGTTACCTGTAGAAATTGCAATAAACAGGGCCATTTGTCCAAAAACTGCCCTACTCCAAAGGTAAATGGCACATTTTGATTACTTGGCAAACTCAGCTGCTAGTTCTTTGATTGCCAATTAACTCTTGGATTTCTAGTAAACCCCTCATATCAAGGGTTTATCTTTAGAGCCTACAGTTAGTTCTAGGTTGAAATGTGGTAATTAAGCATTTTAGAAGACATACGTTTACTTTTATAACAATAAACACTTTTATTTGTGATGTTAAGGGTTGTGAATTTTGTATGAAGGAAAAAAACTGCCAGTGAATAGAGATAAAAATAAAGATAAGCACAGTGCAAGGTCACAGTGTCCTTGTCATAAAACAGTTGTAACTGCGAAATATTGTTTTATGTTGTAAGAAATTTTGAAGAAAAGGAACCAAAAGAAAGAGGAACAATCCATGGCAAATGAAAGAAACAAGAATACTTAGAGACTTTGGAAACTGCCCTGGAAAAAGTAGCTTTAAATATTATTTACCTTCCTTTGCAGAGAAAATTTGAAATTAAACATCACCTTAAACCTGCTCGCATTTAAACCAGAAAATATGAGAGAGCTTTTACCTGACCCATTCATCTTCAGGACTTTTTTAACTATTTTGTAAATATTCAGAATTTATGGTAGTGTCTGCTGAGCCTGAATTTACCATTCCCAGCATGAGAGACTGCAAAAGCTCCACGCACTTTACAGACCTCACACGTACCAAGGCTGTTCCCTATTCTAAGCTTAAGGATGTGCCTATGTGAAGCCAATTTCTCAGTGACTGAGTTTGTGGCTTCATCCCTCCCAACTGCCATTTAAGCCCCTGGAATGACGACAGATTCAGTCATTGGGGAAATTGGTTTAAAGAGACACAGCCAGAGCCTCGGAGTAGACTTTTGATAATTTATTTTTGTAACTCCGTAAATGTACATATAATCATATACGTGAATCATAAGGTATATACATCTACTTCAACAGCATACATAATATCAATGAAATATTGCTGTTCATTGCATTGCAGATAATACAGTGTGTCATTGACATATAGCTTTTGCATTTTTAAAACTCTCTTTTTAAAAAACGAAATATAATCCAATTTGAGTTTGGTATCGCATCTTTCATACAAATTGTATCCAAAATTTGCACGTACATTGTTTAAGTGATAAAAAAAAAAAGATGTTGATTGATCAATCTTGGATTTATTCAGGGAACAATATAAGTGTATACAGTATTTTTTGATACATAACAAAAATGTGGTCCCCAGCCCAGAAAGCACAAAATCTTGTTCAGAAAAGTGCTGTATTTGGAATTGTAGCTGTAGCTTTTAGTCTCCATTTTTTGTGATATCACCAGAATGTCTTAATGAAAGGTACTAAACTTGCAATTTACAGTTGGGGGGGTATATATTGCATGTATTACATTACATGCATTATTATTTGTGGAGTTTCCCCTCTTCCAACTGTTTGGTTTGTTTCACTTGTTAAGGTGATTTAAGTTGTTGTAATCATTATAAAATTTCTGCCTAAGATTCTTCTGTCCATATTTCTCCTTAGAAAATGCCTCCTTGTTGCCTCTGCTCAGAGAGAGGTCACTTGCAAAACACCTGCCCAGCACGGTTTTGTTTAAATTGCTGTTTGCCTGGACACTACTCTAAGGAGTGCCTTGAGAGGGCTTATTGGAGTAAGCGTTGTAATCGCTGTGATATGAAAGGCCATTACGCTGATGTGAGTATGATGTTGCGTAAAGATTTGCCTATGTGTGCCTCCCTTGGCAATTCTTATGAATGGCAGAGGGCAGGGTAGATTTGTACCGTATAGATTAACTAAAACAGAGATGTAGAGGATAAACTTTTATAAGCCAGAGCTCATTCCAGATGCTATAGGTTAAGGATGTCAAAACTTAGTGTTCTAACAGCCAGCATCCATTTTTTACCTTTTTACATATTAACATACATGCATGTATATACAAATAATTGTGTAATAGTTAAGTATATAGCATCATAATTTACATGAGGAATTAGTTCAGATTTGAGCAAACTGTGACCTTTAAGCCCTGCTGTTGGCTGTGGTCTGGTTATGTTTGTATGGTTGTTACATGCTCACTTAGATTTTTTTTGTTCCATTTGTAGTTGCTGAACAAGCATAGTAAAGATGAAAGTATCAGTGAGCCTTTTGCAGTGTATATAGTGAGATGGTATGTCTTTACTTTACTCGTTACTTTTGATATCAAGAGTTGATAATTTACTGTATTTACTCAAACATAAGATGGCCCTAAATGTAAGATGACCACCCAGTAATTACACTCTATATACAGTAAAAGCTCTGTTATCTGGCATTCCCCTGGGAATGGGGAATGCCAGATAACAAAATATGCCGGTTAATTGAGCGGCCCGGGCCGCCGGTACCCCCACCGCATCTGAGGTGTCCCGCCACCCCTCCCGCAGGCCCTGCGGGCCCCACGGGTCAGGGATGCAGGCCCCGCACAGCCTGTTATGCTCTCAGGCCGTGGGGGCTCTGCAGCTCAGGCTGCTTTGTCCCCAGCCATAGGGGCTCAGAGAAACCACAAGTGCCACAGTGGGCGTTTCTGGTTTTACTTTATCTTACAAGCCAGCATGCCGGTTAATTGAGCACGTCGACTTGTAAGATGCCAGTTACTGGAGCTTTTACTGTATGAAAAACATATTAATTTATTCTAATTTTCCAGGTATTGAATCTAATTATTAGAATCTAATTAGCTCAGCATTTCTCTGTATTTGTGTGTACTCCAAATACCCACCCCCCCACACACACACACAGGATCCATGTGTTAATTAGCCCCCAACTCATGATTGGAACTGGTTGTTCTTGTCACAAGTCCTGGGATGCTCCAAAAATTGATATGCAGATGAGGCACAGGGCATCCTGGTCTGGCTCCACTTCATGGATGTCAAGGCCACAGTAATCCATATGCAGTAGGCTGAGGGGGGGGGATGACAGAAGGATTCTGGATGAACTGGTTGGGGTCCTGTTTGCTGATATTTGTCTGGTGAAGAAATAGGCATCATTCCAAATGGGAAAGAAAGGCACCGCTCAGCCATGGGAGTGAAGAGGAAGCTGAAATGTATTCAGTGTAGTGGCTCACCATGACTTGAAAAAGAATCGGTGTTGGATGCAACTGCCTGCAATGGGCACTAGCACGTATTTTATTCAGGTGGGTTGCACTTACCTATCCGTGTGGTATGTTCCCATCAACACGTTTGCCCAATATGGACCATGTGTATTATAGTCATGCACAGTATTGGCTGCATTTTAATCAATTCCATATATGGTTTTCGTAAACAGAGCTTTTGGCAGTAGCTTTATGATAGACATTGTATTTAATTAGGCTTCCTTGTACGTGAATGTGAGATGAGTTTTTTTCCCCATGCTGATTGAGGGAAGGTACGCCCAGCTCCCTGCCACTGCACACACTCTTATGGTGGGGGGAAGAAGGGAGCAGGGGGAGCCCATGCCCCCCAGATCTGTGCGTAGGGTAGCACAGGCTGTGGGCTTAGGCTCCCACCCTGCTGCTTTCCCCCAGGGCCTCTTCAGCCTGGTGGGTGCAGCCCAATGCTGCAGGGAACAACAGGGCCACTGCAGGCTCCACACTGCCTTAGCAATGTGTCCCCTGCATATGCAGCAGCAGTAAAGGGCACAACCCTATGCTGCCGGCCCCACTGTTGCCACCCAGGCAGGGGACAGTTGCTTGGGCAGCACAAAGTGTGCAGCTGCAAAGAGATCTTTGTACATCCCTGCTGTGCCCTGAAGCCCCGAGTTGCACTCACTAGGCTACGGAGGTCCTGGAGGAGGGCAGCAGGGTACAAACCCAGGCCTGCAGTGGGCAGCCTGTTCCCTCCCACACAGATCTGGGGAGCCCGGGTCCCCCTGCCCCCTGGGAGTGCACATAGTGGCAGGGATCTTCTCCCCCAACCCCCACCCAAGCCCAGAGCAGGCAGACAGCAGGGAGGAGCCAGGCTGTGATCTGCTGCAGCAGCTGCCACTTCCTGACATGGGCAGGGGGCTGTAGACCCGGGTCCCTGGTCCCACGTCCCCAGCTGCCAGGGCTCCCCTCTAGCAGGGCTGGTGGAGGGCAGGGAGCTGTGGGTGGGGAGTAAGGGTACTAGCAGGGCTGTGGGGCAGAGTCAGGGGCACGAGCAGTGGGGGGAGTGAGGCACTAGCAGGGTCCAGGGGGCTTTGGAGGGGAGTAAGGGGCACCAGCAGGACTGGGGAGGCTGTGGTGAGGGGGGGCAGAGTGAGGGGCCTTTCATTTTAATCACAGATTTTGGGGGTTTTATCAGAGAATTTGTGATTTTTTTTTTTTTTTGATCAGGGAAGACCAGGATCCCTGCACATTGATGACCCTTTTGGCTGATTAAAGCATGATAGTTACAGGTTCTCACTAGGATTCTGTTTCACTGACTTGGAAGATAAGGAAAAGTGTGGGAGAGGGTGTGGGTGTGTCTGTAGATGTGTGGGATTTGGGGTTTGTGTAGGGAGGATGGCTGGGATGTGTGAGGGGATGTGGGTGTGGGAGATCTGTGTATATGGCAGTGTGAGAGGGGTTTTGGGTGCATGTGTACGGCAGGGTATATGTGTGGGACTCACCCTACAGACACTCTCTCCACTCCTGGCCCCAGGGTACTGGCGCAACCCCGTCCTCCCATGGGCTGGCGATGCAGCCAGGAGCCACATGGTGCTGGAGCAGTGTGCGTGCAGGACAGCAGGCAAATGGGGCAGGGCTGTGCTAGTGGGTCCTGCTGCCGGCTCCCCCTGTACCCCTGTGTCATCTTTGACAGGCAGCCAGGAGCAGATAAATATTAATTTTCTAAATTTTTTAGGGGCCCCGCAGTCTGGGTAGAATGGCCTGGTGGGACAGATCCAGCCCTTGGGCCATATTTTGCCTGCCCCTGAGATAAACCACACCTTGGTTTGGTATAGAGAGCGAATCACGGTCATTTCATGCAACAAATGTACTGGGGTATGAAAAAAGGAAATAATGCACTTTTCTTTCCTGTGCAAATAGAGCTGAATGTATGCTTGTAAACAGTAAAATAGTAGTAACTTTAAAAGAAAGAGGTTTAAAATAACTAATTTAAATAAAACATCTTATTTTTGCCTACTTTTTATTTACGTAAATAAAATCTGTTCTTATGTGCGAGGTTGGATTTATATCACAATCAGTAACCCCATTTTTATATATGGGGTATGAAAAAAAAGATGATGGTGATGAGATGAATTGTATGGCCCCCTCCACGTGTACAAGGATGCTATATATAGTGCAGGAGAAATTTTATCAAGGAACTAAACAATCCTGCTGTCTTGCAAGTTTCAAATGTCAAAAAAGTATATAAGGAGACAAACATTACTTATCTGAGACCTATTGACATCTTTGTCTTAATCCTCACAAGATATTAGTCAGGACCAAACTAAATTCACTCGTCACTGCCCTTCATTTTCACCACTGATGTTCAGAAATGCACTGTGGTCACTTAGAAGATCAACACTACTTCTGCAAATCGAGATGTGCAGTGGATATCCACTGCCAATTAAGCCTTTCCATCCCCCTACATCAGGTGCAGGCAGTGTCTGGCCTGTGGTGGACTCTTGTTTCCCAGCAGCCCCTGCCCACGTCACTGTGTCTGGTTTCCATGGAGACCACAGGAAGGTTGGGGCCATGACAGCATAGGGCTGGGGTTTTCACAGAGACCAGCCCAAGCAGCGCTGGCAGCACACATGGCTGGGCAGGGAGCTGCTCTGGGGCTGTGTCTAGGATTTTGTGGTGATGACAACATGGTGTGGAGCCAGGGCATAGCCGCAATCCGCTGTATACAGGCAGTGGATCACGGCTCTGCCCCAGCTCCAGACCACACTGTCACGGCCGTAAAATCCCTGAAGCAGCTCGCCATCCAGCTGGGCACCCTGCCAGCACTGCTTGTGCCAGTGTCCATGGAAATCCCAGTTCCATGCTGTCACGGCCTCATCCCTCTTGGGGTCTCTGTGAAAACCAGCTGCAGAGACACAGACAGAGGCTGCTGGGGAAATGGAGTCCAGCCACCAGCTAGAACTGCTATTCTGCTATCCTGCTCTACATTGTATTATGTTGCCAGTGTACCATGACAAGAAAGAAAACATACTTGGAACAGATCTCAACTGCTGTGCCTCACCTAAATATTTTTTTCCTGAAATTTTAACAAGTGTCTGTCTGTTTCCAAAGTACCTTCTGACTGTTCCACTTTGACCCTGAAGTCTTTGTTGTCAGACATGAGTACAAAAAATGCCTTCTTCAGCAGTCGCACTTCAAGAGAAGTTTGTCAAAGACATGCTGTTCGCTCTTTTACCCTAGTGTAGGGGTAGGCAAAATATGGCCCACCAGGCAATTATATCCAGCCTGCAGGGCCTCTAAAAAAAAACTTTAGAAAATTAATATTTATCTTCCTTTGACTGCCAGGAAATGGGAGTGGTAGGTCCCAGGCGAAGCCACACCAGATCCCTGTAGCTGCAAGGCCTGCCCACCCCCCAACCGGAAGCCCCTGCCTAGCAGAGGCTACTGGCCTGGGACCACAGGGCTGTTCGTGCCTGCACCAAAGTGGGAAACTCGAGTAAGAAGGGGCAGGGAGGCAGGGGAAAACCACCGGCAATCGCTCCAGTCCTTGGGGCCGGGCCAGCTCTGCTCCTGCTGAGTCCTGCTGTCATGGTCATGCAGCCAGGAGCTGCATAGTGCAGAAGCAGCTGGCAGGCAATAAAAGTGGGGAAATTGGAGGCAGGAGGGAGGTGGAAGTGAGCAGGCAGGGGCAGGTGCTGACCAACTCAGGAGCATGCATGGGGAGCTCCCATACACACCCCACACATGCCCTCAAAACCTTCCTGCAAGCCTGACAGCCATACTGTCCCCCCCACACAATGACACACCCCACAAATACCATACCCACACACAGATCCCCACAAATCCCCCATACCCACATCCACACACATACCCACAGCTCCCCTCAAACCCCACACCTATCCATCCATACTCCCAACACCCTTGCACGCCCCACACAGTATACAAGAGTAAGACAAGTGTTGTGCTATTATGCAACCACTTCTACATATAAAGCATAAACACACACAAATCAAGACAAAAATCTATTTTTTAATTAAAATATATTATTATGGGTGTTTGATTTTTAGTGTGTAATTTATTTTTTTTCCCCTGTTCTGAGATGGCAAACCTCTTCCCCAAAGGAGTACTTCCAGAAGCAAGGGGAGGGACTTCTGGTGGCAAATGTTAGGAGCAGTTCCAGTCCCAAGATGGCAACCAGGGGGCAGAGCACCTGTCAAGGGGCAGGGCTACCTATGCAACCCTTGAAAACCTGCCAAAACTTGATAAGCAGCTCTCCGCCCAAAATAAATGCCTGCCTCTGCCCTACTGGGGATTTTTTTTGTATTAGGGTTTTTTCCCTCCAAGGTGAGCAGCACAGCAAAGGAAGCTTTTTCCATACGTTTTGTAGCTAGGCAGAAATGCAGTGAAGACATGCATATGTCATCATGTTGTGTGGATTTTAGAGGCTATATAACCTTTAATAGAAAGATGTTTCTGGGCTTGAAAAACAGTCTGCGTTTTTCTTAAACACCAAAAGCAGTAGGTGTTATTGGCAGAATTTTTTTCTCAACACTGACTATTGGTGGGTAAAATAATGCAGAAAACCTTAGTAGGAGCGCAAAGTAGGATGTGAGGAGTTAAACAAAGCAATTAAAAATTTCAAGAATTCTGAAATCTTTTGTGATTTGGAAAAAGCATATTTTCTGTATAAAATGAACTACCTGCAATATGAAGATCATATTGTAGACCTGCAAAATTAAAGTAATATCTGTTTGATATGCACACAGCCACACCTCACAGTATATAAGAGTGTCCCCGACGGGCCTTCTTGCATCGCTCCTGAGAGCTCTGCCCACCTGGTTGGTGGCTACTCCCCATCCGGACCTGTTTGTTACCTTGGGTGTTGGTTCCCCTGCATCACCAACCCCGCTCTCGCCTGCCACGACTTCTTGTTTTTCCAGTGGGGCAGGGCTAGTTCACGGGTCCCTCGGTGGCCTGGGCTTGGCCCACCAGTTGCACACAGGGCTCCGCCACCTCTACACCCTGGCCTCACGCCACCTATGGGCTCCACTTCCCTGTGCCTGCTCCGTGCTGCTTCTGCAGGCTTCTAACACAGATTTTGTCCTCGATCCTACAATCCGTGGGACACTCCGACCTTAATGTCGACCCCTTTACCGTAGCCTGCACCGGTGCCTCAGTCGCACCTTCTATAGACCCACGCCACAAGCCCTTCTCCCGGTGTGACACTCCCCACTTGGAGTTACTGACGTCCTAACTGCCTTGCTGACCCTCCACCAGATCCCTATTGGCCTGAATGGGAGGGGGAAGGGATTCCCCTTAATTGCTCTCTAGCTGCCCCGCTCATGTTCCTTTAATCAATGTCCGCTGGTCTTGGCAGCGATCCTGCCCTGATCTCCCTCCAGCCAGGTGGTCCTTGGTCCTTCGCCTCTCTTCGGCGGAGCCCGCACCCACCGTCTCGGAACTTACTTCAGGGTCCTCTGAATCCTCCTGGGTCGTCCCGATCTTCAGTCGCTCACCCAATCCGTCGCTTCTGAGTCGACCCGCCGGCGTCCCCAGCGTTGGGCTTCCCTTCTGGGTCATTGCTCCCTCCAGCACGTCAGCTCGGCGTTGCCTGTCTCGGGGATCCCACGCTGTCGCTGACCCTAATCGCCGCTTGATCCCCAGGCTCTCCATCCCCTCCGGAGCAGCAGCCGCCATTTTTAAATCTGCCGGCCGACATATGACATCACTGTCAGCTGCTGGCCGCAGCTGTACGTAGAGTCGGCTAACGAGCTGCGCGGGCTCTCCCTCCATCTCTGCGTCTCTCCTGTCCTGGGCTCCCAGTAAGTGTCCCTTGTTACCTCGGCCCCCGGGACAAAGAGTGAGACTAATTTTGAGTTACTGTGCAATCACCTCTGTATACAGTACACAAATACAAATCATGACAAAAATATTTTTTGTAAGAAAATTACAGTATGTTATAGTAGGTATTTGATTTTAGTATATGATTTGGGTTTTTTCTGGTCCCAAGATGGCAACCTGGAGATGGGGCACCTGTCAAAGGGTGGGGCTACTCTTGCAGCCTTCGACAGCTCACCAAAACTCATTAAGTGGCCCTCCAGCCAAAATAATTGTCCACATCTGGTCTACAATGACTCCAAGATCTCTTTCCTGAGTCATAAGAGCTAGTTCACAACCCAGCACTTGTGTATACATATAGGTGAGGTTATTTTTCCCTTGGTTCACTCCCTTGCACTTTTTGACATTGAAGTTCATCTCCCGTTTTTTTGCCCGCCTGTGTATCTTGGTGAGATCTTTCCACAACTCCTCTTTGTCAGCTTGGGATTTGACTACCCAGAATGAAACCAAATGATTAGCATTATAACTTGTCAAAGCAAGGTTGTTTTAAGAAAATTGTTTTTGTTTTTCAAGGAATAGAATATACTCACAAGTTTGTTGGAATGTTACCTTCCAAGTAGAACCATTAGCAAACAGTGAAAAGTCAGATGTGTGTCTAAGTAGAAATACAAACCAAGATAAAAAGACAAAGTACGCCATAAGCAAAGAGGAGATTCTAGACCTATTTACAATAAGTAGCGAGGCAGCTGTATCAAGGTATAAAGATATTAAGCAAAAGGAAAAGAGTATCTTGTGTCCATTTAAAGTCTTTTTCAAGAGCTTGTCACTCTCAGAACTAACTGTGAAGATACTAAAGCAAAATATACTTCCTATTTTGCATACATGTTTTGCAAGTGAAAGCAAGGAGATACAAGAAGAGGAGTTCAAAATAAATATAGTGACATTGTTCTGAAACAGACTTTGGCAGGCTTCTCTTAGAAGCATAAAAATTGATCCAACTTCTATAATGGTTGGAATAATTGATTGTGAGTGAATTCTAGGCTTATATGGTAACATCTTCATAAAAAAAAAAATTTGTTAACACTACACAGTGTGGAAAAAATACTATATCCGGATGTCAGGGGGGAGAATGTCTGAGAGGACTGGTAAGCAGTCAACTAGAGTTAATATAAGATATCCGGTAATGGTCCTCATGATGCTGTTAAGGCTGGAAACCACTAACTTAGCATGTGTGCTCTGGCCCCATACTGGTGCACAGTACTCATTAGGAGCATATGCAGGTGTCAGAGCGGAGGTGTGAAGAAACTTGCAAACTTGCAGCCCAGGTGGTGCCACCACAGTGACAGATAAGAGCTGCTCTCCTGTTAACTTTATCCTGGACCCATTCCAGATGCTGGCAGTAGGTAAGGGTTGGGGCTAGCTCAACTCCTAAATAAGTAACTATTATGGCTGTCAAAATATTAGAAATTTTATCATGGTTAGTTGCACAATTAAAAAGATTGGTTGCAATTAATCGTGATTTTAATCACAAGGCTAAAAGCTCAATATTATACATAGAAAAGCTCAAAATTATGCAGGCACTTTGTATGGTTGGGGTGCATGTGTGGGGGGGGGTGGAGGGGGTCCCCACATGCCCTGGCAGGATGGCGGGTACTGTGGATCAGGAGTAGGGGGCAGCAGCAGGGCTGGGACACACACACGGACGGACAGACATGACGCGATGCACCCTGCACCTGGCCAGGAACACAGCCTGGCAGCGTGTAGAGCTGTGCCCAGCAAGTAGGTCTGTAGAGTAAGGAGGGGAGATCAAGGCCCCCAGGGGAAGGGAGGAATTGGAACAGGGGTTGGGGTGAGTGGGGCCCTGGGGCCAGGATGAATGGTGCCCTGGGGCCAGGGCAGGATGTGGGACAGACCTGTGGGTGGCTCATCTGGGGGCACGGCTCCCCACCACCACGTGTACCCCTGGGGGAGATAGGGAGGCATGTGCCCTCTGGCTTTGTGCATGGAGTGAAGGCAGGCTGCCCGCTGCAGGCTAAGGCTGTGTGCCATGCCCCTAGAAAAGCCACCCACAGCTCCATCCCATGACCTGTCCTAACCTCAGGGCCCCATTCACCTCTGCCTCACTCCCTTCCTCACAGTGGGGGCCTCAATCTGCTTCCCTCACCCCTTCTCACCCCCACAACCCTTCCCTCCACAGACTTAACTGCTGGGCGCTGCTCTACGTGCTGCCGCACTGCACTCCTGGCTGTGTGCAGACTGCGGCCGCTCCTGTGTCTGTGTCTGTGCCACCCCCACCCCCCTCCTCCCTGCTGGAGCCACCCAGAGGCAGCAGTGACAGTGGTGGACCAGAACATGAGTGCAGGCTCCAAAGCCACATGCATGATTAATGCATTAAAAAAATTAATGCAAGAAGCAATTAATGTGTTAATCATGTGCATTAACTGCAATTAATTGACACGCCTAGTAACAACGTAACAATGTTCAAGTGTCTGGTCTCCAATCTTTACTTTTATTTCTTTGTCGCTTGGTTATTATTTAGGTGAAAGACTGTTGCCAATGTTTTAGCAAGGCTGAGCTGGAGATGCCATTTAAGGAAGTAGTCGGCAAGGCAGTTCATGTCTGATGTCAAAGTGGATTCAGTGCTTTCCCACTGAGTGCTAGGTTTAGTGATAGCCAGGTCAGCAGCATAACCATACTTCTTGGACTGGGTGTCAGGCAGGTTGACAATATACACATTGAAAAGCAGTGGAGAAAGTACCAAGCCTTGCGGGACACCATTCTTACAACTTCTAGGGAGGTTTTCCTGTCCATTGATGGTCTTGAGAGTGAAACTGCAGTTCTGAAGCATGAGCATAATAAAGCTGACGATTGTGTTGCAAGGTATCATTTGAAAGAGCTTGTAGTAGAGACCATGGAGCCAGACAGTGTTGTATGCAGCAGTGAGGTCCACCAGGACAGAACCAACCTTCTCTCCAGCCTCAAAGCTCTCTTCAATTTCTTGAGTAAGGGGTTACCTGCTCCACTGTTGACCTTCAATGTCTAAAACCAGCCAGCTCCTTAGGCAGCTCTGAATCAATTATGGGGTAGAATGAGGTGTTCCAGTAGCTTGAGTGGAATGTACAGGAGGGAGATTAGTCTATAGCTCTTTGCATCATCCTTGGGTTTGTTAGGCGTTAGGATTGCAACGACTGTGGCTGTTCTCCAGATGTGAGGAATCTTGTTGCATTTGATACAGTTGGAGATGAACTTACGAAGTCAAACAATCATCATCTCCCCAGAGTTGCAAAAGAATTTGGCCCTGGTGATTTGGTGGTCTTTAAAAGCTTGAGGGCTGCCTTAATTTCCTCAGCACTAAATTCTCCAGACAGGTGAGCATTGGGACCATGAGTCTTTCAGAGTTGTTTAACTTCTTTCTTTATCTGCCTAGTGAATTCCTTGTCAGGTTACAAGGGTAGCCCTGTAGTGGCCATTGTGCACAAGTTGAGCTGCAATGGCATCAACTTGGACTTCACACTTGCTTACAGTTTGTTTCTTTCCTGTGAGCTGATTTATCTTGTGCCAAGCCTTCTGCCTGGATTTTGAGAAGTTAATTGACTCCAATATTTCTTCCCATCAGGCTTTTCTGACTTTGTCTGTATGGTTGATGAGCTCTGTGCATCCTTGTTGGCTTGCTCTGGCTTGGCTGAGATGAAACTTTCATACAGCTGTTGGCATTCAGCATCCCAGCCAGGGATATAATTTTTCCTGTACCCTCTGGGGATACTATTTTTGGCACATCTAAGAATGACATCACAAAATGCAGTGTAAGAAGCATTCAAATCTGTATTCCATAGTTTTGGCAATGATTTGGCAACAAAGTTTGTATCTGTTTTGAATTTTTCCCACTTGGCTCTGTGAAAATTCTATCTCAATGATGGTCTGCTGTTCACTGGGGCTACAAAACTTAGATGTATGATTAGCAATGACCGATGTGGTCACCATGGAAACTTCTCCAGCACTCATTTGGTAGGCTGACATTTACTACCAACCCTGACCCTGAAAGCCAGGTCAGGGTTGGTAGTTGTCTGTCGTCTTCTTGATTCAAAGCTGTCAGGTTCTTTGCAGTCAAATAGCAGGTACAAGTTGTTTGTTGATGCCTGGTTGGCCAAGAAATCCCCATAAAGGTTTGTTTTTACATCCCCAATCTGTGTCTTGTGAGTTGAAATCACCAGTTACAACACATGGGTGTTGAATTGGTGGCAGCTGGGCACAAGATAGGGAATTCCTGGAGGCTTGTAAATATTGACAATGAAAACATGCCACTGATCTTGATCATGAGCCACTTAATGTTGTTGTCATCTAGTGAGGAAGCAACTTGGTACTACTCAGTTAATGAAAGCTGCAAGGCTTTAGGTCTTGCTGAGGGTGAAGGCAGCCAAACTAAAGCCTTGCAGTTCTAGTCTGTCAGTTGATTCGCAGTGTGTTTCCTGCAGGAGGATGACAGCTACATTCTGTTCAGCAGTCTAACAACAGAGAGCTTAGCTGTGCTGCTTCCTTTGATGTTGAGTTGTTGGCTGGTAGAAAGAGATTCATTGCCTGCCAGGACTGTGGGCCCAGAAGCTGTAACCACTTACCCTAAAAAGGGTGCTATGCTTTGTGTGGGACCCTTGCTAGTGGTCCCACAAGCTACTCAGCTGGTAGCAGTCTGCATCCAGGAGCAGCGACGAAAGCACAGCATTTAGCTTCCTTCAAAGAGGTACTGACAGAGTAGACCAAGGGTGGGCAACTATTTCAGCTGTAGGGCCACTTAACAAGTTTTGGCAAGCTGTTGAGGGCTGCAAGGGTAGTCCTGCCTGTTGACAGGTGCCCCACCCCTGGTTGCCCATTCTTATCTGAGTTTCCACTCTTGGACAGAGGGAGGGTGGGAGAACAGCCCCATGGTCACCAAGCCAAAAGTCTCTCCTAGGCAGAAGCTTCTAGTTGGGAGTTAGGGGTGGGAGAGGCTGGGCGGGCCTTTGTGCTGCCACTGCTGGGTCCTGCCACTGGCACCTCATCAGCTTTTAGAGAGGCAGCCACCAGCAGGTAATAATTTTCTAAATTTTAGAGGGACCCCGTGGGCCAGATAGCACAGCCTGGTGGGCCAAATCCAGCCCGTGAGCTGTGTTTTAACCCACCCTTGGAATAGACCTTGAGAAGGTTGCCACAATATAACCTTAAGCTATACATAGTGCTTAATACCTATTTCAGTGTTAAAAAGTAACGCAAAGAACTGTAAGAACCTGAATTATCTTATTTTAACTAGGTATGAATGTTGATGCTACAGAATAAGAAGCCAAATGCTCACTTATACCAAAACTCATTTACACTACTCTAATAGTGGGAAAAGCTTTAACATGGGTATAATTAATGAACAAGGCTCTTTTAAAGTACCAGGTTGGTACAGCAACAGAAAAGAATCCTGTCCAAGTTATTCAAGTTTGAAGTCTGCACTAAATAAAGGAAAAGCTAGTCAAAAGAACTGATGGAACCATGGGAGACTCGGAATTCCTTTTGCTAAAGATGTTGCGGAGCACTCTGAATTAAATTAAGGGAATTGCCTATTTAGTTTTCACCGGCTTAACTTTACGAGAATGTGATTTTTCCATGTATTGTATCTGCCTAATCCTGATTAGCTGAACTTTTCCAAAACCCATCAAAATGGTTGAGTCATTTCTTGAGGGGGGTGGGGAGCAGGGGGGACACGGTTTACAGTGCTTGGTTGCTCTGAGCTGTACCAGGTCCATGTCTGGACATTTGGAATGAAGCCATGGAGCCTCTTTCTTCTAGGGCCTTTTGATCAAAGGGGCTTTTCTCAGGTGGACCAGGCAGGCCAGAGAAAGAAGTTTCCTGAATCAAATTCAGGAGACTCGAGCCAGGGTGCTAAACAAGGGGGAAAGTAGATTGGAACAAGGAAGTAGGGGCAGGGAAGGGGAGGGAAATTAAGATAGCTTGGGCAAGAGACTGACAGGGAACCAGGGTCAGTGAGGAAGGAAGAATGATGCTGTAACAAAGAGCACAGGTGCACAGGGAGAACTGGAACTGGCTGGGCAAAAAGAATGGGGCAAGGAGTCAACTGTTCAAGACTTTAAGATTGGATGAGAAATCTGAGGAGGAATTCTCCTGGGCTGTAATGACAAGAGAGAAAGCCATAGGTCAGAGGATACCTTGTGGCTTGATGTGGAAGAGACAGATAGACAAGGAGCCAGGTTGGGGCAAACCAAGCCAGCATGGACTAAAAATGAAGCAAGAACAGTAATGTGGCTGGAAAGTGGTAAACAAGGCTAGGGACACTTAGCAGAGACAGGGACTGGAATGAGAGGTCTCTAGGAGGGAACTCAGATGAGAAGTCTGATACAGGGAGACAGAGATGACCTGGGTGAATAAAATGGACTGTCATGAGGAGCAAGATGGCCAGAACAGGAATACACGCTAGAGGGAAGGAGATGTAAGAGTCAGTGCCTAATAAAGTATACTCTCTCCCAAAGCCTGGAATAAAACTCGGGACTCTTGAGTGTCTCTATACCTCAGCTATCACCAGATATTTGCAAACCGCCTTGCAAAGAACATCTACCTTTTCTAAATTGATTCGCCTAGAACATGACCACATTTTACAGCTCTAGTGTTACCTTAGGTGGCAAAGGCTTCTCGGGAGGATTTTGAGTAGGAGTGGGCAAAATGCAGCCCAGGGGCAGGATGCGGCCCACCAGGCCATTCTATTCGGCCTGCAGGGCCCCTAAAAACTGTATAAAATTAATATTCACCTGACCCTGGCTGCCTGTTATGCAGCCCTTGATGGCTTGCCAAAACTCAGTGAGTGGCCTTCCGCCTGAAATAATTGCCCATCCCTGAGTTAGAGGCTCTAACCTTGCTGATAAGTCAGAGGGTGTCACCATAATGTCAAACAATGTAATTTATTGTATTTTTCCCTTTTTTAAAAACTCATAATATTACACACACACCCTCCCCCCCACACTGCCACTCAGAAATTAAGAGGCAAAGGAATTAAAGTTGTTCTTAAAGCCATGATGTACCCCTCGTATAAAGGCACCATGACAACTTTTTTTAATATATCAATTAACTTATTATGCAGTCCACTTATGCTGAATTACATTACATTCCCAGTCTTCAACTGTATGAAATTTTTTAGAAGTTTCCATCTCTGAAAAAAATCTATCATCAAGATAGCATGGAAATATTTATTTTTAAAGTATCTCTCAGCATGGAAACTCTCTAAAGTAACTGTTTTGGGTAGGGATGGCCCATCTGTAGTACATGTGCCACAAGTGGCATGAGCAGTTTTTGTCTGGCACACAGCTGACTGGGAGAGACAGGCAGCAAAGCAGCAGATAGGGCAGGAGGCAGAAAGTAGATCAAATCAGGCAGAGGAAGGGGATTAGAATGGTACGTCAGGAGGATGCAAGGCTAATTTGTGACGTGCCTGTCAAAAAGATTGGCCCTCACTGTGTTAGGGGATTCTCTGTAACGTAGGTACAGTAATGAATGGATGTACACTGTAGTGCCACATGATGCAACTAAATTCTTTATTTTGCTGTTCTGCTCTGTAATTGTTTTGACACAAACATATCAAGCCAGAAAGTTGAGCTGATTTCCACTCTGCTCCCTCTGATGTAGTTTTATGTTCAAGTTGCAGAAGGTATGCATGTCTGCATGGTTTTGTTCAGCTTTGCCATGCAAAGTAACACAGTTAGGAGATAAATTTTAAAGTCTTTGTTCATAGTGGGAGAAACCATTTATGAAGCATTTGAAATGATAAAGCTTTTCCCTGCATATATTTTGCTTAGAAAAACAACTTTCTGATCTGATGCATGTTCCTTGCTTTTTGCAGTTAAAAGGACCAAGGAGATAAAATTTAAAATAATGACATTGAGAAAGTGAGCATGTGCACTGTGTACTAGCCTCTGATTTAGTGTGAGGTAGTATTGCCCAACCATTCCAGGCTGTGGGCCAGGTAAGCATGTGGGGTCACTTTACAAGCCACATCTGGTACACAGAGTTGGACCTTAGCCCTGTGCACATCAGATAGGGCCTACTGCCTCAGACCCAACCCTGACCACACTGGTTCAGTCCTGCTGCCCAGCCATGGCTCCATGTGTGCCATAGTGGGCTCACTGCCCCAGCCTTGTCCTTGTATGCACCAGATTGGCCCCATTTCCTACTCTGTGTCAAATCAGGCATGCTGCCCCACCCTGCAAACACTGAAGTGGGCCTGCTGGCCCAGCTTCATGTGCCAACACAATCCAGTACATGGGCCCATGTCATTTGACCCACGGGGTTTGGAAATTTGACAACAAGGGAGTGGTAGCAGCATTAATTGCTACTGCTTCCCACTGGCAGCTTTGTGGAAGTGGGGAGAGGTGTCCAGGCTGGATAACACAGTTCTATGGGCTGGATCTGACCTGTGGGCCAGAGGTTGAACACCATTGGTATAAGGTATTCTGTTTGTCCAGTTACTATAATATATACCATCATGCATCTTGCCATAGAAACTTATGGTTAAATATTGCTGCGATAAGCAAACAAAGTTAATTTTTTCTACTGGTAAATCACACCAGTGTTAGGTAGCAACTTGATGGCTTCAGTTAAGACACCTAATAAGGATTTTCTGGATAAGGAAGGGACAAGCTGAGGAAGGAGATAACAAAAGAGACAGTCAGAGAGCTTTTGATGGGTCTGGATGAATTTAGGCTATCAGGGCTGGGTGAACTTCATTTCAGGATACTAAAGAACTTGCACAGGAGATCTCAGAGTCCTTGACAGTAATATTCATGAAGTCATGGGAGATGGGCCAGGTAGCAGAGGACTGGAAAAGGCCAGTGTAGTGCCCCTCTTTAAAAAGGCAGAAAGGAGGACCCAGGGATCTACAGACTGGCTAGCCTCACCTCAATACTTGGGAAGTTACTGGAGCATACAGACAGTCTGTGGACTTACGACACGATTGGTTCCTGAAAACTGCATCCTAAGTCGAAACATTGTAACTCAGAACCAATTTTCTCATAAGAAACAATGTTATAAATGGGGGATTGGTTCCTGACTCAGGGCTTGACACCCTGTTTTCACTAAAAATACCCCAGAATTTTGTACTCTATCAATTATAGATGAGTAATATAGCTACATCAATGTATTTATATTGTAAATAGCAATCATATTGACTTCAAAGGACTTCTTTGAGATGACTTTGCTGGACTTTTTGAAAGGTTCTTGGTTGGACTTTTTGAAGGGTTCTTGGCTGGAGTCTTCTCAGGAGTCCTGGTTGCAGGTTTTTCTGGAGTCTTGGCTGCTTTCTTAAAGTGTCCAAGGAAGTTTGGAGAGATGTTCTCCAGGGAGATGAGTGACGCAGCTAACTTG
>NW_017728950.1:16710394-16718983 GCF_001723895.1 Crocodylus porosus | reverse complement strand
AATTCTTCCTTATGTCCAGCCTGAAACGGTCTTGCAGGAGTTTGTGACCGTTCGACCTCGTCATCCCTTGGGACGCTCTGGTGAACAAACGTTGTAATTGAGAAATGTTGTAATTCAAAACACTAAGTCAGACTACCTCCTGTATTCAAAGGAAAGTCATTTGCAAGCATCTGGAAGAGGAAAGGCTGATCACAAGCAGCCAACATGGACTAATGAAAAACAAATCATGTCAGATTAACTTGAACTCCTTTGACAAAGTAACTGCTTGGGTGGATGAAGGGAATGCTATGGATATACTGTGTCTGGACTTCAGCAAACAAGGTTCTTTGGGTAAATCTTTTATTAGACCAACTCAAATAGTTGGAAAAAATTTTCTTTGCAAGCTTTAAGGTACCAATACCCTTCATCAGGGTGAGGAAGCATCTGCAGCACAGACCAATTGCAGATGCTTCCTCAGCCTAACAAAGGGTATTTGTACCCAAAAGCTTGCAAATAATTTTTTTTCCAATTATCTGAGTTGGTCTAGTGAAAGATACCAGATTTACCCAAAGAACTTTGTCTGCCTGTGTCATTAGACCAACACAGCTATGAACTGCATCCCTGGACTTCAGCAAGGCTTTTGATAAGGTTGCTGCACATGACCTTCTCATAAACAAATTGGAGAAATATGGGCTGGATAAAACTTCTACAAGGTGGATAGTTAACTGGCCCAGTAGTAACGGATCCATGTCAGAATGGCAGGAGGTTTCGAGTGAAGTCCCGCAAGGATCTGTCCTGGGCTTGGTGCTGTTCAACATGTTTGATTTGGATACTGGCATAGAAAGCTTCTTGAGCAAGTTTGCAGATGACATGGAACTGGAAAGGACTGCAAACATGTTGTATGATGAAGTGCAAAACATGAGTGCAGTTCAGAACTGTTTGGCAAACTGAGCTATAGCTAACAGGATGAAGTTCAATGCAGACAAGTGCAAGGTTCTACACTATGGGAGGAATAATCAGAAACACAAATATAAAATGGGTGACCCTGACTGGATGGCAGCTCCATGGAAAAGGACTTGGGAGTCTTGGTAGATTACAGACTCAGTCTGCATCATGGTGCAGCTGCACAAGAGGCAAATGAGGTTTTGGAATGCATCAATAGAAACACTAGGTGCAAGACATGGGAGACGATAGTGCCTTTCTGCTCATCGCTGCATAGGTCTCATCTGGAGTACTGTGCATTTTGGGGCTTCTCATTTTTAAAAGGACATGGAAAAGTTACAGGGGGCCCAAAAGTGGGCAGCAAAGATGATCAAGGTCTTGGAAAGTAGGTCATATGAGGAGAGGCTGAAGGAACTAAGCATGCTCAGGTTGCAGAAAAACCACTTAGGAGGGGACATGATGGCAGTCTTCAAATACTTGAAGGGTTGCCATAAAGAAGACAGAAGGTACCTTTTCTCTCTTACTGCAGAGAGGAGGACGTGGACCAGTGGCTTGAAGTTGCAGCAAAGTAGGTTTAGATTGGATATCTGGAAAAACTTACTGTGAAAATAGTGAGACAGTAGAATAGACTGTCTTAGGAAAGGTGTGGACTCTCCATCACTGGTGCTGATACCAAAGCCAGAGGCTCCTGGCTAGAGGATCTTGCCCCTCCACTCAGAGTCAAACCTATCACCACATTTGAGGCCAGGAAGGAATTTTACCCCATGGTCGGATTGGTATAGACTGTGGGAGTTATGCTCAAGAGATCCACTTGAGCAGCATTTCATAGAAGCAGGACATTCAATGCCATGGTTCCCTGGCTTTACCTGTGGCAGGTTAGGGTTAAGTCTGTGTTGTAGCAGGTGTTAATGGTAGGCTTATATACCATTTAGATTATGGAGCGTATAGGGTTGTTTGGATATGGATGATCCTGTCTGGCAGGAGGTTGGACTAGATGACCTCTGGACAGTCCCTTCCAGCCCTATTTTTCTATAATTCTATGAAGAACAGTAGAGGTATTGCCATTAGCCATGGGGTCTGTCTTTGATTTCAGTGGAAATCATGTAAATACAAGTGAAGACAGTGTTATGCCTCTGGTATATTAATGTATGTGTTTAAAATAAATAGGGCCTCTTCTCCCCTATATATCCAAAATTCATGTTAGTACTATTTGAAGTTGGTGTCTGTGTAGAGGAAAGATGGATAGTGATTTGGATCAGTTCCCAGGAATCAAATTTGTTCTGGGATATGAAACTGTGAACTTTAAAGTTTTTTAATTAATTCCATTAATTAAGACTACTGATTAAGATTAAAACTATGGGACCTTCTACTTTTTATTTTAATGAAAGCTTGTTTTCTGAGCTCAAAATAACCACAATCCAGAAAACATTCTTTTCTACCCTCATGCATTTTAAAACTAGCCATAATTGCTTAGGAAATGTTCCTTCCTGCATGTAAAGGTTTATGTCAAGTTTTGCTGTAGAATGAATTACTATGGCAAAAACGTAAACCTTCTGAAAAAGACTTACTTCCTGATGTCAAAAGCATGCTGCTATAACATATTTATCAGATCATTGTAGCTAAAATATAGTGGGGCACACTGAAAGTTTGTTGGTAGAAAAGAAGAGGTTGATGAAACAATTCCACCTTATCTGACATGAATGTGTAAGTAGAGCACTCCAATAACGTCCCAGAATTCTAACCAGCAAGGGATACTTAATATCATAGTATACTAAAGGTGAGGAATTTCTGAAAGTGGAAAAGAAGCGAAAAATATATTTTTAAGAAGAGAAGAGCTGATACAGTAATGGCAGTGAGAGGTAGTAAAGAATAAAATAAGATACAGAAGTAAGGAAAGAAGAAATTTACAATCCTGAGACAAGTACAATTTAAATCATAGAAGAGTGGCATAAGAATAAAGGGAATTTGGATGAAAAGGAGGAAAATTAGTGGTTCCAGTAACTTCTTAAAATAGATTTTCAAGAAGAATAGTTCATTATTAAGTTGTTTATTCTTATTATTTTAAAATATATCAAACTAAAAATCTATTTCACACATTTCCAATATTTCAGAATTGAATGTTCTTGGAATTTTGTGTTGTTTTTCTGTTTTCTACCAAATAATTTGCTCATCCCTGATACAACCAGTAATTCAGCATATAAATAACTACATCTGTGTATCTGGGGAAAAAACAGAAAGGTAGGAAAAGTTAAGACGGGAAAAATATCTTTATTTGGAGGTATGACTACTTTGGTGCTACCATCATCCAGTCTTCTATTTAAAAAGTTCACTGTGCCATTCTTTCATCATGTAAATTGGCAGCCTGCTGAGAGAAACTTGTCCATTAGACAAATTTAAGTTATATATAATATATATAAAAATATAAATAAAGGGCTTAGTCCATCTGTTTGTGTGTCTGTCTGTCTGTAATGCTCTTGGAGTACTCTGATTGGTTGTCTCGGCAGCCAATCGCAATGCTTACTGAAACAACCAATCAGAGGGCTCCTCACAGACAGGTGGCTGGATATGGTGGGGAGGAGTAAGGGTGTCGTGGGTCCTGACATAGAGCCCACACCCAGTGCTTCTGAGGATGGCAACAAAAAAACACCCCTAATGAGTAGCAGCAAGAAGAAAAAATTCCTTCCTAACCCTATGTGGCAAGCAACAAAGCCCTGAAACAGAAATCCCCTCTACTGTGTACTGCAACCTACAGACTAAACACAACTCCATACATCACACACTTAACGGAAGAACCAGACCTCCTGCTTTAGTTACCTTATCCCTTCCATCAACTTATCCAAGCTCTTTTGACCTTCCTTCATAACCAAGCCAGTTGTGGAGTTCAATTCTACAGCCATTGACCATGGTCTGTCTCCCCACTCCCCAAATTTCTACCTGCTTTGGGCTACAGAGCTCTTCATAAGACCTCCAAATGAGGCATGTGTGCAGGTCTTATGGGCTTCCAACTGTTGGTCTTTGCAGTGCACTTCATGTATTGCTACTGCTAGATTATCCATGACAAATGCTTATCCAGCCTTGATTTGAAAACTTTCAGTGAAGAAGGTTCCACAACTTTCCTAAGGAGGCTATTCTGCTGCCTCACTTTTCTGACAGTTTAAAGTTTTTCATGGTATCCAGTCTAAACCAAGTATCAGATCTGGTATCCAGTCTAAACCTAAATCAAGCCATTGCTACATGTCCTATTGTCTACAACAAGAAAGAAAAGGTCTTCCCCCTCTTTTTATGGCAGCCCTTCAGATGTTTTAAATTTCAGATATTTTAAGACCACTATCATGTCCCATCTTAAGATCCTTTCCCATCTGTATTTCCCTTGCCTGCTAAAATGTCAACAATTTTAAGAGAGGGAATACTGTCCTTCTGACTCCCAAATCATTCCAGTTACAGCAGGCCCAAAGCACAATTGGGTAATCTCAGGTGACTTCTTCATTTCTCTGTTTCCCTCTTCATTTTCAAAACGTTAGAGAATAGCTCATATAAAATATTTTTTCTTATCTGTACATTTGGAATTACCCATCCTCTTTCTCACCAAATATTTAAGCTCTGTTTTCTATAATGAAGTAGATCCCTAGTGGCAGCATCTGATGAACTTTGTGTTGGTCCGTTTACCAATAAAACCTTTACTTAAATCCAATATGCCTAGATAAAAAAAAGATTGCCCAAAAGTTTCACACAATCTCGTGTGTGCAAGGCAGAAGTCCACCTGAACAGCGGTCATCTGTCCCACATGAGTCTAATCTTATTTCTGTCCCTTCAGCCTTTAATATTGGAGGCCCCTGACAGATGTTAAAATAACAGCACAATTAGGATCTGAAGCATTTTATACTCTGTCCCAAAAACTGCGTATCCTGCCATGTTACAAGTGCATGGCAGGACATGCAGTTTTTGGGATGGGGTATAAAATTCCTCAGATCTCAACTGTGTGACTGCCAGGACCAAGCGAAGATCAGTTAGTCTCAGTGGATCAGGCAGTGCATGGCTGTGTCCCAGACTCTGGGCTGTCCTATGCTCCATCCTGGTGCTCAGCTGAGCATTGGAATTGATCATAGGGCAGCTCTATATCCCAGCTGCTTTGTATGCCTGTAATTAGATTCTCCATATGCAGTGCTTTTTATCCAAGTTCCTCTAGAGCAGTAGTTTTCAACATTTTTAAGCCCAAGGCAAGTCCACCAAAACGTCTCAAAATTTACCAAACTAATTTAACTATATTATGCATATGCGTTGTGCACCTCTTTTCAGGAGGCACATTGGAGCCAAACTGGGAAGAGTTACAGCAGAAACGGCATGTCTGCACATGTTAAGCAGGCAGGTGAACATCTCTGCTGCCACTTCTCAGTTCAGTTCCAACACACAGGGAAGCTTTACCCTGCAGCAGCAGCAGCAGTGACAGTAGTGTCTATGTAGCAGCATCCCTGACAGGCTCTTCTGGACCCCTGTTGAGAATCACTGTTTTAGCACTTTACAAAGCTGGGTATTATTTCTACTCCTCGCATGCTCAGTGTTGTTCTTCCCGTTGTCTCCATAGAACCTGAAGGGAAGACCACAGTTTTTGCTGAGACTCAGATTAAACTGTCCCTTAGGAAGAATTTGCCAAATTTCTTTGCCTTCAGTCAGTAGGCTGCAAAGATCTCTTGTCAGCAAATAATTTTTAATAGGACTTTAAAAATATTTTAAATGCATTTTTTTTCAGTTTTTTTCATTGAGTACTGAGTTTTGTCCAAACTGTTGGACTCCCACACTGCTTTCTGAGGAAAGTTTGAACAGCAACATTTTTCCACACTGCAGGATAAAAGATGCCTATATTGTGCCCTTGGCAAAAGTGCACGCGCTCTCTCTCTCCCTCTCTCTGACATGCACAATATTCTGCACATTAAAGTAGAAAAAAGTAAGTCATAGTTTCCTCACACATTAGAAAATCCTTAGACCCAAAAGAGTGCAGTCTGGACCCACCAGCCTTTCTAAACACCACAAGCCAGACTCAGTGGGAAGTTTCAGTGTTGAATTTAATGATGCCCAGGTCCAAGGGTAAAATCAAAAGATAATATGTGAGGAAGCTACTTGAAAGCAGAAACTCTGGTCACCTCATCTTAGCAGCTGCTTCAGGGTTGCTTTTATCCCACTCTCCCAAAGATAACTGAATATGAGTATAATAAACATTGGCAGAAGAACAGACCCATGGCTTTGGTTGCCTACTCAAATAGCTCTGAGGTTGTGATTCTTAAACCTTCCTTTCAAGGTCAAAACTTCCTTTCAAGGAACTTCCTTTCAAGATCAAAACACAAAATATACTGTGACATGAATCTGTCCTGCATCAGTATCCCATGCTGCTAAACCTGTCTTCTGAGAAGCAGGGAATTATAGTTATTCAGGTAGTCCACAAAAGTGATAAACACTCTTCTGGCACCTTGTAGAAAACTTTGTAGGAACCTTGCTTGGGGTGAGGTTCACATACTGCTGCCTCAGAGATCCCATAGGGTAAAGTCAGCTGAAGTAAAGGACAATCTAGATTTGTCTACAGTGGAGGTGTCAAACATACAGCTCATGGGCTGGATCCAGGTGACAGAGTTGGTCTCTCCAGCTCACCAGACTACCAGTGGGCCACTGGAGTTTGGGGGCTGGGACCAGGGGAAGTGGCCTGCCACAGAACTAAGGCAGGTGATTCCTGTGCCTCTCTCACCAAGACCTTACTTGGGCTGTGGTAGACCTGGTGATTGGTAGTAAAAGGCCTGCTGCAGCCCTATCTCCCCAGTTACCAGCCTTGCTGCCCCCATGTGCTCCATGCCAGAGCTAGAGCTGCTGTCAGAGGGCACATGATGGTGGTGGCAGTAGCAGCTCCAGCTCCAGCATGGGTAAATGGCAGGAGCCACAGCTGCAACGCATGTCCCAGGCTGGAGCTCCTCCCTCCCACCCCAGCTCCTGGATCCAGCCAACAAGGAGCCCTGAAATCCATCTGCCCCGGGGTGCAAGCTGAGCTTACCACCACTCTTCTACAGGATGACTGGGCTTCCTCGCCAACAAAGAGAGATCTGAAATCATAATTATGCTGTGCTGTAGAAAATCCATGAGAATTTTAAAAGTTTGTTATAAAATAGCTTGCAGAGAGGACCACCACATTCATCCATGCTTTGCTAATTCACAGCTTCTTGTCATGGTCTTGAATAGTTTTCTAGTAGACTTCCTAAACACTTTTTTAGCCTTTGCCAGTCAGCATTTTCTCTTCCCTCTCTCTCTCTCCTCTCAATGATGCTATTATCTCAGTGTGGTGAACTTTCTCTGGATCCTCATTGTATGTCTTCTGCCACAGTGCAGCAGTCCCTTGAACTAACCAGACCTTTCCCAAGGTTTTTGGGAAATAGCAAGTGACATTGTCATTTTTCTGACTCCAAATATCCTAAGGAAATAGAAGGGCATAAATTGGATGGGAGCAAGGCCATCAGAGGGTTGAAAGATATAGAGCTGAGGCATTCATAACCTCCATTCCAACTTCTAAGCATATTACTGTTTATTCTTAGGGTGTGGGCACACGTATCACTGAAATCAGTTTACAGGGAATTTAAAACTGAAGCAGACAGGCATGCATGCCTGTCGAATTGATTTAAAGCAGCCTGTAATGGTTTAAAAGTGTACCTGGGGAATCAGGTACTCTTTTGAACCAATTACCTGTGAACCAACTGAGTTTTGCATATTGACCAGGCATTCTGTGACCAGGGTCCTGTTGGTCCTCCAGTCATTTTACACTACATTGCTCCCCCCACCCCACACACACTGTTCCTCCCCTTGTGTTGGCACTTTTATCAGTGAGCTCCCTTTCACTACTTAGTCAACAAAAGCTATCTTTCTAACAGCCAGCTGTGTCCTCACTCCCTACTCAACTATGTCCCCCCAGCCCCTAAGAACTTCAGTATTTGGGTCCAAGCACCCCCTACTACCTTGAGCAACCCTAAGTCAGACAATATAGTGCAGGCTTTAGTCAGTTGCAAGGTATTAAAGTTATTGAACACATGTAGGAAACAAGGGGAAACCAGAGAAATCAAAATGCACCCAGCTACAGGTCATGTGCCTTCTAGGACCCCCAAAGCATGGGTGCAAACATTCTTCTCTACTGTGAGGCATGCTGGGCTGGGTGCTCACTTCCATCCCCCTGGTGTCAAAACCACAGCACTTTACATACAGTTGTGAACCAGTTCCCAATCAGTGACATTTGGGAACGGTTTAATTGTTATGTGTGTCTGCATCCTGAAACAGCACACAAAATATAGCGAGATCTGCCATGTGGCACTCCAACATTTGCTCACACACCATTGACTTAACACCTCTCCTCTGCAGATGCAACACATGGTAGATGGACATCACTCTCTCTAATCCCTCAGTAACCATTACATTACATGAATAGGTTCTTCATTCCTGTGCCTCTCTTGCCAGGATTCTGCTTTCAGAATTGTACTTCAGACTGTCTGACTTTGGGAATGGAAAGGGTCAGGGTAAGAATAGGAAAAAGTCCACTTTACCTTTGAATTTTCCCTTCAAGAACTATATTGCATTCAGAATTTTTTCTATTTGTTAACTAATTTAAGAAGTAATTATGTGTTTCTGTAAAAAGTGCTTATTTTT
>NW_017728950.1:16612894-16707894 GCF_001723895.1 Crocodylus porosus | reverse complement strand
TGTTGCATTTGCTTATGCTCTCTTCCATAACAAACCGCTTTACTTCATTTGAGAAGCCAGTATTCTGTAGTAATTGTTAATTATATATTTTTTTTCATTCTGCGATAAGGAAGAGGTGTAGACTGTAGCTGTGAGTTGATGCAAGGTAGTAAGTCTCAAAATTAAAAGTATAATATTAAAAAGGCTATCATACAGCCAAACATCCATTTTGGACTGTTGCAGACACTTTCAGAAGTTGTGTGAGTGATCATTTTGATTATGAAAAGTCCTATGCTGAATCCCCCTGTGAATGTAGAAGTATGTCAAGCCAGTTTTCTGTAGCTTTCCTCTCCTCCCTTTTTTTCCCCCCCCAGTCTTAAAATGCCCAGCAATAATCCCCACCTCTTCTATAATAAAACTGTTGAGTGAGAGGGTCTTCCACTGTTTGGAATATTTTGTTAAAAGCTCCTAATAGTAACAATTATAAGTGTGTTTGTTTGTTTTTAAGCAAAAAATTTCCTCAATAAATGGTGTCTTCATGTTCAGAGCAACAAATGATTATTCTAAAATCAAGTAATTTTTTTTATTAAATAGCTGATGTGTAAGTAAAGGTCATATGGTAGAGTGGCATTTTGCCAGTATATGACAACTCATTGATTGCGATTTTTCAACCATATTAGTCTGGGGACACTGTGGTAATCGAAAACTACCCAGAACTAATGTATAAATAACTGCCTGCTACCCCTCTGCTGCACCAGCAAAACTATTAGGTAGAGTTGAAACCATTTATAATTTTGAGGCAGGCAATGTCTGGCATAGAATATTTTTTTATAGAATAGTGATTTCGTCTTGAATACATCTTGAACTTGAGAATCCTCTGTAACTGCCAAACCTAGTATCCATTTTAGGTAAAAAGGTAAATCCTTTTGTTTGCATTCCAAGACAGCCTGAGTATGTTTAAACAGTCAAACGTTGCATTGCTTCCTTATGCCCAGAAATGTGATGCATCTTGCATTAGTTTCTATGTAAAAATATTAATATAAAACTCAAATATTTGCAAGTAAGAGAGAGAATGTAGAACCATCACACAGAACAGATTGTACATTTTGTCCAGAAAATTGTGTGACTGGCAAAATATGAAATAAATTGTATAATGTCCAACCTACCTAGGGAAGATGTCCTGTGATATTTTGTGGTTCTGTGCCATATAACCAGTAGCAAAAGCCTTTGTTTTTCTACTTCCATTACATTTTGTTAATATGACCTTTTTATGGACATGTTCTGTAAATATAAATGAAAGATTGAGATATCAGACATGAGAGAAAAGATTGTTTCAAAAGTATGGAGAAATAGTAGTATAAATTTGCAAGATGATGGGAGACTTGAACATTCAAGGTTAAAACTACATAATATGGCATGAATTATCATGATTTCTAATGAGAATGCTCTAAATGAAGATTTACCAACAAGCCTGGAGAGATTATTCAAATGATTTAGAAATTATTTCCACTGTAAGGAGTGAAGTCCTAAACAAATTGAAAGATGGTATGCAGATAAGTTAAAATAACTCTGTATATGTATACACATATGGTTCTAATTTGTATAGTATTAAAAAGAGCAATAATTACATACTTTATTGTCTTCAGTATTGAAAAAGTAAGTTATAAACAAAAAAGTCACTAAGTCTGTAATAATACTAAGGAAAATAGCACCCTTGTTTCATTTATTCTAAGGACATATTTTATTTTGTTTATGAAAAAGGTTCTGCTTTTTCTCTTTCCAGTGTCCTCTGCCCTTTTCAAGTCTATTGATACTACTGTTATACAACATGTACTTATGTTGTTTTTACAGTGGACTGTGCTTCTAAGTTTGTGTATAAGACAGACAAGTATCAAAACAGAAGAAAGCAAGCCATTGTAAAAATAGAAGCATTAAAGCAATCTGTTATGCTCCTTGTTTACATCTTATGTGACATTAGGCGAGTGAGGATTATTACATGTCCCAATTATATTTTGATTAGGATACAGACATGGACAAAAATATTTTTATAAAAATTAAATTCACTTCTTTATCAAAGCAAAGTGCCTTCTGAATTAATTTCCAAAACAGCATGTAAGTTTGAAATGTTAGAAAACAGTCTGTACTATATACATAGATTCATAGTCTGTTGTTTCTGTGTTTGTTTTACAGTATTCATACTTTTGACATTTAATACATATTAGTCTCCAAAACTTCTAACCTTAAGAGAAGAAAGGGGAGGAAAAACTGTTACTGGCCTTCTGACAATGGCAGGGAGTGTGTTAAACCAGTGTAAAATTCAATTAAACTGTCTAGCCAGGTTTTTGAAGCTGAAATGCAGACCCTTTCAGTTAAGCTTCTTATTTTCCTGTGACCGACACCGGTGGATACTGTGTTATGCCAAAACCAACAGGCTGTAAAGCACCTTGTTTCATGCTCCCAGCTGATCAATATTTTTATTTTCCAGGCTTGCCCAGAAATATGGAGGCAGTATCACCTAACAGTAAGTAGAAACACCTTTTTTATTTTCTTCTGCACCCAACCTATTTACTCTTCTGTGAACTGCTGACCATAAAATATAGACAAGTATCATCTGCAGGAAGATAATAAACATCTGAAGAGTTTTTGAACTGGAGAATGCAATAAAACACTGTCTCTGTTTTTTAAACATTCTTAGAATTTCTGATTGGTTTTAATAATGAAATAACTTAATGACCTTGATTCTATCACGTGTCTTTCAGAAACTACTTGTACTATACATGTAAAAAGAAATGTAAACTTTATATGAAGGTATTTAAGAGTATACAATATTCATAGCTCAGTGTTCCCCAAACATTGTAGCCTCATATATAAATATATAATATATGTATATGTATACATTACAAATTACATATATGTATATATTACATATACAAATGTATATATTACAAAATAGAAAGTGTGTGTGCGTGTGTATTACAAAATACTCTATTTAACTTTGAATAAAGTAATCTTAGCCAGAGATTGAAATGAGAATTATGGAAGTAAACTTTAAAAACTTTCTGGACATGATTCTGAAAGAAAAAGTCAGCTCTCATATTGTCTTTGGCCTCTATTTAGTTGGTCTTTAGTTGAAAAAATACCAACTGCTCACTACACATCAATTATTACGCTTTATAATTTCTTTCTCATATATAAAACACATGCAAAATTGAAACAAACTGTGCATATATTAATGATGTAGAAACTTTGAACAATATTAGGTCTAGGATGACGTTTAATTGCTCTGTATTAAAAACCTTAAATTGATTGATTTATAGCCATAAAACATAGTTTAAAAATTGAAGTTAAGTTGTTCATCAGATCTTTGCCCATCTCTTCTGTTCAACATAAGTATGCTGTGTGTTTAATTGACATATATTTATAATCAATATAATTTCTGCAAGGTAATCAAAGTACGAAAGTTTGTTCAGTACTTATTATTCTATGGGTCTAAGGTTTTCCTTCAAGTAAGGGAAAACAAGTGCAGTTAGTACTTATAATTTGTTGCCTTTGTCTTTTCAATACGTTAGAAATTTTCCTGTTCAGTTTTTGCAACTAAACTATAATAGTAAAGCAAAAGCACTGTTGGAAACTTCTCTGTTTTGTATACTTCTGATTTTCCAAAATGAAATGAGTGCTGTCTGAACTCTCCATTTCTGTTTGACTAGTTTCTTTGTACTGAATGGAATAAAACAAATATAAAAACTGAGGAATAGTGGCATTCCCTTTACATTAGTTAGCTTATTTAAAGATACTCAAAGGAAAAGGGTAAATCTTTTATCATTCATATATTTCCAGAGGAAGTGTTAAAATGGTATATATTAGACCTTTTATGAAACTTGCATCTAATAATGATATTGATATATTTAAATAATAATAATAGGTATTATATTTTAAATGATTTTTCAGACTATATTTTACTGGGGACCTTTTTGAACATTGAATAATTCTTCAGGTATAAGCAATACTACAAAAAAATGCACAGGGGGAGGGGGGGAAGGTAAGTCTAAAACCAGATTCTTCCTGAGACTCTTTAACAAGAAATCTAAGCTGGAGAACTGTAGCCAGCTAATTTTATTACAAGTATCTTAACTTTACACTTACTGTAAATTAAAAAAAATGCATGAAAATGTCATGTTAAAATATTGGTTTGAGAAGTGTTTAGTGTTTGGGTGCATTTTGCTTTTCAACAAATATTTTGAAATTTGTTGGAAATACTTGCATAGCTGTATTTCCTATTTGAGGCAGTTCTTATCTCATTTCTAATAAATGCCTTTGCTGTTTTGTAGTCACTGTAGATAATCTAAGTTTAAATATGATAATACTTTGCATTTATGAAGTGTATTTCGTGTGAAGACCAATTTTAACAACTATATTCACTGAAGCATAATCAGATTATACTTTTCTAAATTTCTATTGACATTGGATAAGTTAGATATTTAAAGCAGAGGCTATAGAGTAAGAAGTTCTGTTTTTATCTAAGCTACTTAAATTTGTCAGACCAAACTTTTTTTTTTCCACTTAAATTGTTCTCCATAGCTCTAGACCAGAAGCTGAGTGAAAATATTCATTGATATACTGAAATTGTGTCAGGGTAAAGTTTTGGGTGCTTTTATGCAATCTTGTCGGAAAAAAAGTAATGCAGTTTGGTCTCACCCAGGCATAACAATATTTAAATATTATCTTCAAATTAAAATTTGATCTTGATTTGTGATCCATCCATATTTTAAGCAGAGTAATAGCATTTAAAGAAAAAGAATACAAGTGAAAATACACTTTTTTTCATCTGTTCACATGTCTGTGCACATGATTGCGAGCACATAATTTAATGTTAATATAAATTATTTCCAAATTCTGACAATAGATATAACAAGTTAAAAACGGGCTTTATAATGATTTTTGAAAAATAGTAACCTGACCGTGTGTATCACACGCACAAAAAGATCAATATTTATATTTTAACAAATACATAACATGTTCATAATCTTTGAAAATCATTTCTGTAACACTGCTTTGGTGATGATTCTTATAAAATTTCTGTTTAAATGTGGGTGTATTATTTAAATGTTCTCAACCACTATGAATGTTTATTTAAAACAACAGAACCCAACACTTGTTCCTTTGTAAAGGTTTTGGAGATTTTATCCATTTTCTAGCTCTTTACTAAGAGATGGACTGCCATCTATTGACTCACTGCAGCCCTTGCACTTCAGTGATGGCTCAGGAAGAACAATGAGTAAATAATAATTCCATTCCTTCTCTTATGGTTGGTATTAAATTTTTGTTTACACTGGCATGGTCTGAAATTTTGGCACATTGAAAATACTCTGTACTTTTGGCAGAAATGTCTTATTCTAACCAAAACAGGCTGCCAGTACAAGATATTTCATGAGACAGTTCAAATGGCGAAAAGGATTATGAGCAGAATATTTTAATTTGTTCCTTGACAGAAAAAAGATAATCAAATTGTATTCACTGAAGCTGAAATTTAAAGGCTGTATGATAATCAAAGCTTTCTAACTGGATGAAGTTAGTAGGTTCCTTAAACTTGTTCTTTCAACTCTGTTAACTAGAATTACTCTGCAAGACCAATCAGTCATCAGAATGTTAATCCATTTCACATTTGAGAGAGAATACTATTTAATGACCTCTTTTAATGGTAATGATTTTGAATTTTAGTAAAATTATTGTTCCTACTCTTCATATTTTTCCTTTGACAGAAAAGATAAATTAAAATTTTAAAGAGATTTGATTTTTCCCCATATAGTTTTGCCTACATGTGAAAAATGAAGTAGGTATCATAAATAGAGCTTTATGTATAGCATCCCTGTTATTAACTCATGATAGCTATTTAATAATGCCCTATCTGAATCCAGAATCCAGTATTAGGGTTGTCATTTTTCATTTCCTACAAGACATTTTGGCATGCCCCAAAAAATAGGTACAGCACTAGATTGTTTTGTTACAGGGGAATATTAAAACTAGTTTATGACTGTAGAAATACTAATGGTGTTTATGATTTGTTTTATAATAGCTGCTAAAGGCATCCGCTTAAATCAGGGGCCTGCTGGTTCCAGGTGTTGTGCAAATGCACACAAAGACGTGGTGTCTGAAATGCATACCATCACTCGCACCTCTTTAATAGAAATAGTAAAAAAACCACTTCCAGTCAGAGCCATTTGCTTGTTTAATATTTGTCTCTTCCTAAATTCTTCCTGTCTTATTTTTCTGCATAAAATATCCACAACCCTGGCTCGAACTTTAAATATGTGTTTATAAAACTTCTTGTTCTCCCTCAATGGGGACAAACATATTGATAAATCCTCTCCAATTTATTCAGAAAAATAAACCACTGGTATCAATGGAACTACCCTTGTGACTATAAATAATGCAATTGATCCATGAGTTTACATTTTTTTGGAGAATTTTGTTCAGCTTTCTGCTTTCATCCAAAAATGCTCTAAATTAATCTGATCATTTTTCCTTTTTTCCTATGGCAGTTCCTATTTTAGGTCATTTTACATCTCTTGGAGATCTGGATACCTAAACATAAACAAATCATGGATTCTTACCCATTCTTGACTGTTCTTAAGGTGTGCATTCCACGGGGAAGAAACATGCCGCCTCTAATTTTGGATAACACAGAGCACATTGTGAACAGGGTCTTAATAATAATAAGAGATGGGGGACTGATAAATATAAGACTGCTACCCTCCCTTGAGAGTGAAAAGTACTGCAGAGTATTTCTTAAGTTTGTAAATGAGATAAATGTGTTGGAGTACTGTATATATGGCTGTGTGTAGCTTTGAGCTAAGACCACCTCACCTCGTGTGAATAGCCATATTGTTTCTAGTGCTTCTACATACAAGAGTAAAGTAAGTGCGATTTCACTCAGTGACTTCATGCAAGTAGATTTGAAATGAGCACTCACATTTTAGTAGAATAACAGATAGTTATGAAAGATATAGGATGTGTATATGTATACGTTTGTGGGCATGGGTCTGCATGGTTTTTGCTGAAATATGGCAAAAAGTATCTGTATTCAGGATATGAAGTACAAGACATCAGGCATCAGAAAGTATGTGGGTAATCACTGTAATGTTTTTCTATAAAGTAAAATATGCATTCAGTCTGCATAATTTCATATTTTTTCACTTTACATATATTTTTTCACAGCCCAGTGTAATCTAATTCATTGACCAATGGTAGACAAGGAGGGTTATAGCAAGGAGGATCCAACAGTAAAATGTACATACAATGATGAAATAAAATTAGTGCTTCAAATATGAATATGGTCTTCCATAAATACAAGTAGGGAGGACTAATGAAAAATAAATCATACCAGATGGACGAAATATTGTTTAATCTATTTTAGATGCGTTTTCTAGAAGTAAGTATACATTATTTTTCATTCCTACTCTTTTATCTGGCTTTTTCCCTTAAAGATAGCTCATTCTGGATAATCCCTCCCTTCCCTTATACTGTTCAGGCAGCAAGGACCCCTCCCCCATCTCCTGTCTTCTCTAGTCTCATTTATATTAAAACTCCTAGCCCAAGATGGCCACCAACAGAGTTTTACAACCATCAGAATTTTTAACTAGCGGAGGCTATCATTTAACACGCTTTTTGACAGTTTGTTAATCTTACTTTTAATCCACTTACATAAAAAAAGGTGAACCAGGAATTGGCTGTTTTGGCCTGTATGCGTAAAAGACATGAAGGGACAATACATCTTTTGTGTTTAAATTTTGCGCTTGGATTTCTTTGTGTGCCATTATTAAAATTCTACATGGCCTGCCACCTTTTTTCTGAAATAAAAATGTAAGCAGTCTAGCCTAAAATCAATTTAAATCCTTAAAAATGTTCCTTTTGGAAGGAGACAGGATTTAAAAAATATAACATCCATGGAAATATTTAAACTTGAGGTAGAAAATTTGGAAGGTAGAGTAGGCTTTGCAGGATTTTGTAAATGAAGCATGAGTTAGAAGGGTGGAATTTAGGTGAAGAGATTAAATTGCACAACTCTCCAACTTGAGAATAGGATTTTTGGAGGAACTCTGAACGTGGCTCCAATGCTACCTCCTAGCCTTACCTGCCCCATGTCTGCTAGATCTTAGCTCAATCATGGTCACCGACTGATGATCCTACCGGGAGAGGAGAGAAAGCAGGAGGGGCAAGGGAAGGAAGTGGGTGTTAAATTTATATGTAAAAGTATTTTGTAAAATGGAGATAATATATTTTTCACGCTTTGGAGGGAACCATGTGTTCTGAATCTAAATTCACACAGCCACTTGATGGGATATTTTACAATGAAAACAATAAAAACAATTCTAAAAGATTTGAATATGTGATTAAAAATGATTTTAAGTTCTGTAAAATGGTTTTAAGTTCTGTAAAATGGGGGGGACCTCTAAATTTAGGGAGGAGTATGTTTATGATGTATAGGTTGTGTGAAATTCTCATATTGTAGAAGAAATTATACTGTACTATTGTAAACCAAATGTGAAAAGAATGTAAAATTTCCAGCCCTTAAATAATAATTGGCAATTATTTTATAAAGCTAGCTAAGTGTTTTATGAAAACTTCTTCTCTCCCACTTTGGCTTGTACTTTGTCTTTGACAAAAGTGTCCCTGGAAGTATTACCTGCAGGTTGTAAGCACTTGATTAACAAAAAAATCAGCATGTTAATTAAAATTAAAACTCGGTTAATCTAGTTTTTGTTTTACAGTATGTTTATTTTCTCCCTAAATTGTCCACTTTGCAAGTTTTGTTCAAGGTATGTTGACAACTCTAAGAGTAGTAAATAAGAGTCTTTTTACCAAATAACCAAAGTTCACAAATAGCAAGATCCTTATAGTTTTATAAGATATAAATTATCATTTATATCCATAATACCTGTAAGTATACAGGATTCATGCTTTATATCATAGGAACAAACATTAGTAAAAAGCTGTACTTTCTTATTTTTTCTCTTTGTTGTAACACTATAGGTAATAAAAATCTCTTTACAAGTTAAAAAAAAGAAATCTATTATATATTTTATAAACTGGTACTATTTTCTATTTACCTTCTCAAGAAAAGTGATTTTAGACGTAAGTTCACACTTAATTGCTAGTAAGAGCAGTAATTAAAGTATAAAATCATCAAGTGTTGCTGCTATTATAGTGGTAAAGATGCAGGAGAAAGTTCAAATGGCATCTCTTTAAAATTTATCCAAGTTACTGACTTCATATGTGTGTATTTAAGAAACATCTGTTCCTGCCATGTCTAACAGCTTCCAGTGACTCCAGTGATCCTCAGTTGACATAAATAATCATATTTCCACTGATGCCAGTAGACTGTAAAACAATGTTCTTTGGGTAAATCCAAAATCTTTTATTAAACCAACTAAAATAGTTGGAAACATTCTTCTTTGCAAGCTTTCAGGTACAAACACCCTTCTTCAGGCAGAGGAAATGTCTGCAAGTTGTTTGTCTGCTTATGCCCTTAGACCAACACGGCTACAACCAACACTCCGAAAACAGTAGATCTGTAATGCTTTTACACTGCCTAAGTATCTGTTCCTTAGCGTAACAGACCATGGTTAAAACATCCCTTGAAGATTTTTGTGCCATGACTAGGACGTGTGAAAGTTTAACCTGGAAAAAATATGGAATCTGCCAGCAACACAATCATGAACTGTCACTGACATGAATCTTTTAACCATAATTGTAATTTTAAAATATTTTCTCTAATAGTTTATCCTAAAACAAAGTGACTGTAGATTTTTGGGGGGTGGGAATAAGTCTTCACTAGAGGTTGCGGTTCAGTGTGTTGTAAGAACCATTTAGGGGGATGGAGGAGTGGACTGACCATGCCCTTTCCATTTCTAATTGCTATGAATTCCTGTAAATCCTATGTACAGTAATCCTTTGAACTATGTCATTTGTTAAGTCAATCCCTCAGCAAACCTTTTACTTCAGTGTTCTTTTACATGTTTAATACAGATATTTCAGGAATTTTCTACTTAAGAATTTTGTACTTGTGGAGAGACTTCCTCCCTGGCCTGAATTCAGAGGGGACAGAGGGAGGTGGAACAAGACATGTATCATGTTTTATTATAATTGTGTAAGAAAATGAATTATTTTGTTGACAGTAATACCCTTTCAACTGCAGGGTATTATGTATAGTGGTTGCAAACTTTTTAGAAGTTTGAATCATCGATCTCAATAGTGGTATGTTCTTCAACCTGGGAAAGAAAAGGCAAGCACTACTCATTTATTTAAATGTGTGGTAGGAATCACTGTACTCTACATCTAAACTATTTGTGTGTTATTTTCTTTTTTATCCTCTTTTATTTCCTCAATGTATAGAAATGGTTGGCTAAATAGTAAGTTAAATAGAAAACAGAATAATCTTATGGTAAGATCTCATATTTGAAAACCTTTGTCCGTGTGTGTGTGTACACACCTGCACTTCATGTAATTGAGAGGATTAATGCGTAGTGTCATTTAAGCACAGACAGTAACTTTCACTTCTGTTTCCTTTTATTTAAATAAAAAGATACTTTTAGGTGCTCATCTACCTAGGTTTTTACTGACAAAGTATTAATCACATGAACAGGATCAAAAGTGAGGTTCAGTTTTGCAGCTTGGTTATATACAAAACAACTTTTAGTTTGAAAGAATGGAGTGTTTCTGTGAAATGCTAAAATGAAGTGTGTGTTTATTTACTTTTTAAGATATACATGTTACTGTAAACATGTATATGGTTTGAATCCTGCCATACAAGCTGTTAATAACCAATTTTACTAAGTGTGGTTAAAATTTGCAAGCGTTTAAAGTTGTCAAAATAAATAACAAATGTGTGCATTGGCTTATTTTTTTATTTTTGTATAAAACTTCTAAAACCCAGTCATAAAAATGTAATTAATTTAAATTATCATATGTTATTGCATTTTACTTTTTTATAGCAAATTAATAGTTTTGAATATTTTATAACCAAAACAGATTTAAAAAGACAGACAGGTAGCTGAATATAGATATTCTCTACTCATTTGTAAACACTAGGAATTCTTATGTCATAATGATAGGTTCTCCTATTCCTGTCAGTTGTCTACTGGGTGATTGTAAATCATATGCTTTGGTAATATTTGAAATTATTTAATTATATTATATGAATAGTCTGCATGTTAAGACGTCTATAAGTGGGAAGGTAAGAAACTGTCATAACCATTAATGTATTTATTTAATTTTCCTATAGTAGATATATATGTGATAGACTATGCGAGCTATTAATTTTATGCTGTCAATGTTTCATGTATGGAGGAGCAACTTGGTACCCATACATGTCAAAGTACAACTTTTTAAAGTTATGGTTGATCATGTTTAAAACCTACAGATTCAAAGTCCCTAAAAATACTCAGTGATTTAATTCAGAATGGTCCATCATGCCAATGAAAATAGTACTTCTCAATACAGCCTGTCATATCTGAAAAAGTTGACCGTCTCAGTCACAGATATGGGTTGGTTTGGTTTTAATATTAAAAAGTCAAATATAAAAATGAATTTTAAAAAGAGACCCATATATTAAGAGTTAAATAACTGCAGCCTTAATAATCACTGTGTTACTTTTGTATTGGAAAAGTCTCAGAATATAGGTGATCTTACATGTGTATTACAGCACATATAATTAGTCAGAAGTATTCACTCCAAATTTTTTGGCTTCCATGGATTAAAGTTAGTCCTTCAGCTTTAACTTTTGTTGTATGTTAATGGTGTTTTTAATTAACATTAAACATATTCCAAAAAAGCTATGAATATAACTCTCAAATGTGCAAAGATAGATACACTGTATATTTGACTTTGTCTTGGCAGCGCTTCAAATTTAAACAATCCATGACATTGCTGTCATTGGCAGTTTTTCCATCTCTGCCAGGACTCTGTAAACTTTTTAATTACTGGTTTGAACTTATGCTTTAGTCTGTATCTAAGTGAAATGAACTTTCTCCACTGCTGCCTTACCTGTGCATCTGCAGATTTGAATGGCTTGTCTTACAAATCTACCTGTAATAAGGTTTCACCTTATGCTTATTTTGCTAAAGGTGCTGCAGGCACACGGGTTTTTTTTTTCTTTTGTTCTTTTCTTGGCTATGAAGTTAATTCTATTCCTGCGCTGGCATTTTGAATAATAACTAGCAACGGATGTCTCTGAAACTACAACTTGTCATGATGGCCCCCAAATACTATTTTCTTTTTTCTTTAAATAATTTTATTTAATTGCATTGGATTGGAAATCGTACAGAATTTCCATTTTGATTTTTTGAGTTCTTTCAGAAACTGTCTTTCTGATGATGATGTAAGGGGTTGAAAGATCACATGAATTGCTCTGAAGTAGATTTTGGGGACAATTTCTGACGATGGGACATTAATGTAATGTAATAAATGGCAGTATTTTCCGATTCATAATTTGGACTAGTCAAAGTGTTCCAAATCATATTCAGATAAAAAATTGCTACAGGCCATAAGACTTGCTCGGTAAAAATAAGTATATTAAGATACTCAAACACACGATTATATTTTTAAGATATTTATGTACATACTGGTGACTTGTGTTTATCTTTGCTACATTATATCAAGTCCTCCAGGCTCAGCTATAGGTACCCATAAAGCTTATGTGGGCAAGTAAAAACAGTTACAAGATTTCTGCTCGAGTTCCACATGACACGCTTAAAATGGGAATGTGTGAAGGCATGATCATCACATTTTTTATGTTGCTTCCTGCCAAATGAACAATAACTTGTACAGTTAGTTACCATATTGGCAATATGTGCTTGTGCCAAGGTTCACAGGAAAATTACTGTGTTTTAATAGTCTAGTCTAAATGTATGTTGTGCTATTATTCATCAATAAAATCAAAAGGCAAAACAGACTGAGGGCTTACTGGTGTAATGTTAAAATGGGAATCCTTTATTATAATTTGTTTTGGAGCATTTGATCCCAAATCACAAATCCAAAAACACTGTTATAATGAACTGTGGGATACTCCTTCAGCATCTGTTGTACTCTAGTACCAATGTACTGTGCTTGTTTTGTGCTATTGAAGCTCTGAATAAAGACAGGTTCATATAAAAACTGCAAAAAAAAATACTTCCTCTTTTGCAAAAAAAGTTCCATCAAATGTAGTAGTTCCTGCTTTGTGACCAAGGTTCTAATAGACCAGATACAGTCATGGGGGGAAGGAAGCTGTAAATCATTTAGAATGACAGCAAAAATTAAAACCTTAGGGTTTGTTTGGCTCCCCTGTGTATTAGCTAATAAATATAACCATGCTTCAGTTCTGTTCATCTCCTGATTTTACAAGCATTGCAAATGTTTGTATTCAAAGTAATGTAGAAATGTACATGTAAATATGCATATCCTTATTGCTATGATAATGTATATAATGTATATGCATAATGCCTGCACATGTGTATATATACATGTATTTGATTGCTCTTCTAATAAACATTCAAAAAAAATATACACAGATCAACATACGTAAGTCTCCTCCCCCTCCCCCCACCCTTTCCTCCACCCTCCATTCCTCCCACTTCCCCTACCCCCACCCCACATCAAAGCTTGTGGTCCTTTTCCATCCTTGTATTAAAAGGTTTCTTTGTAAGCCAGGCCATTTGTCCATTATTGTTTGGGGTCCAAACAGTGGTAAAATACCCTGTCACCGATCCAGAGTGCTGTGAATGGCAGCTTCTCTCCGGACAATTGGTGGAGGTGCCTAGAAATATTCCTGAGAGGATTATTTAACCTTTCAATTTAGGGGGCACAAAGCCTGGCTGATTAATGAACTTTCTGATGGGCGCTGATAAGCGGATCTATTTCTTTATTTCCTCTAAAAGTGATTCCTTCTCCTGTCCCATATTACTATAATCTTAAACATAAAATGTGGCAAATAGATTAAAAAATAGCACTAAAGAGTTTATCTGGCTGGCAAACTGAAGGAGCTAAATTAAAATTGGTAATGAAAGCAGTGGCTGAGCCCTGTATATGGTTTTTAAATGCGCTGTGTATTTTGAAGAGACTTATTCTCCAGCTTGCCTGGTAATGACTGCTTTTGGTGCACAGTCCGGGGCTGGCTTCTGTTATCCCAAAAAAAAATGAGTTGTGTTATCTGGATGACTGCAGACACATATGCATCCCCCTTTCTCACTGCATGGGCAGACAAGGTCGATAGCATTACAAGGTATTTGTGGCAGTGCTTGTTTCAGTTTTCAGAGCTGCCAGTTTCCAGCCAGATTTGAATTACAAAAGAAGAAGCTGGCATGAAAATTGAAAGGGTTTATCGGCTAGTCTGAAGCCTCATAGCACATTGCTTATTTATGCAGTCCATTTGCACCAGGAAATATAAAAAGGAAATACATTTTAAAAATAAGGTCATAAAGACCCAGATATGTTTAAGATGGCAAATAAAATATAGATACCTATAATATCTTTCCAGGAAACGATTTCACTTAATGTTGCACATTACTTCAGAGGAGCATTTATGTTACTGTCATAAATTTGTGCATTTGTGTCACTATATAGGTAGTCTCTGGGGATTAAGAAGGAAGCCTTTGCTAACTTACTTTAAAATTAAAATAGAAGAAAGATAGGTCTATAGTTTGAGAGCTCCATAGGAAATAGTTGAAGTTTAATGCACCACCTTATTTAAATAACGTTTTGCATTCCATGTAAAATTAGCCATGGACCAGTGGATAAATGCAACCACCTTTGGAGAAAATTGGGATGCTTTTTAAGCCATGAAGATTTTGGAGCATTCAGGGAATGAATTGCTCTTATCCATATTATCTTGCGTATATTCATTGTTCTGTGCTTACCAGAGATATTTTTGTCCATTTTACAGAAAAGACTTCTTAAATGAATACGTTTTAGTATCTTTCCCTATTCATAAAGAGTATCAAAAGATTTCATTCCTTTCAAATATAAATTTCTAATTTTTGTCATTTGGTTTAACCTTTTCACACAATGAATTGTAGCCGCCATTTGCATCTATTTAAAATGCATTATATACATGTCTACTTCTGTAGAAAACTATCATGTCATACCACTTGTATCGTGGATTGAACAACTTGGATTTCTTCATGTGGTTATTCATAAGCATTTGCTTTTCTGGGCTATCCAATTAAAAAAAATCTGGCCATTGATTTGTGACTGTATCTTCACAGAAATATAGCTATAATTCACTGCTCTTTACTTATGGGTATTTCACTGTTTCTGCTGTGTAGCCTATTTATTTGGAGGTTATAAACATACCTCACTTAACTGACTCACAGATTGTAATTTGTAATGATATTAGTGCAATTTTTTAAAAAGTGCTTGGAAACTTGAACAACATATTTTAGAAGTATAAACTTTTAAAATGGCTAAAATTGAAGACATGAAATTTGGTAGGGAATAGTTCCATAAAATGGCCTAATTGCTTTGGTGGTCAGGGGTTTTTTTAAGCCAAAATATTAACGTTGTTTACTTCTCCTGCATACTAATCATGCTCTGTACATTTTTTCATGAATTTTCATAAGGATTTTTACTACGTAGCATGTGTGGCTTAATGATGCAATCACCCGATAGACTAGGAAAACTCCAAAGGAGACGTTCCGGTCTGTTGTGTACATAATACACGTTTCAAAAATCTGCCTAATTAAGGAATTACCCAATGGAGTGGGAGTCTTTTGGGTACACGACACGGTTTAAAAAAAAAAAACTCAGTATAATTACAACATTACATGATAGCTTTTATTGGCAGCGTAAAATATAGGAGACTGGCCCTTAGTTACTATTGTTTCAGTTAAAGTACAAACAGGTGACGATATGTTTTTTAAAAGAAATCAAATAATATGATTTTACAGTAATGCAATAGCTGTAACTCTTCTTTTGTCATGCTGTGCCTCACTAGTGACATCTCCAGCGTATGATGATATGTTATAAGATTATTTTGCACTGCTCTCAGAAAAAAGGGTATAATGACACCATTTATGAGTTTCAGGCTTAGTTTTACATTGTCCTTACTACTTTCTCCACGTCACACTTACAGCCTAGACCTGGAATCCCCATGCAAAAGTCACTCATTGGCTTCATTGGGAGGAGGCTTCTTAGAACCAGGGCTTGTGATATCACCTGCTTTGCCTATGTAAGAAGCATTTTTTTTTAATTAATTTGTAGTTTAATTGTGGAGTGCTAGAATGAGTAAGCAGAGTGAGGCATAGCACTGCAGAAGAAAGTTGAATCTTCAGATTAAATGAAAAACAGCAATTGGACTGGACCATCAGGGCATGTGCCCAGTATCCTGTCACCATCACTGGCTGCTTTGGAAGTTGTACAGAAAACATTGTAAAGACCCCGATAATTATATAGGTTGTTGATGAAGTTTGTGCATTGTTGTGAGCTGGTGTAGAACAAATCTAAAATATTGTTTGGTATAGTTGTAAGTAGCCCCAAAACAGAGGTAAATTGACAAATGGTTTAAATGGTTCTGCACAATAAGACTGCAACATTGATTTCAGTTGATTATAGGGTATTTGTCGGTACTTGAAACTTTCTGTATTTTACTCCACTGTCAAAATCATTTTGTTAGGTATTTGTGGACCAGTGGAGGCTTTGCTCATTGTAAACCTGGATTTTTTCATGTTGTTTTGGGGGAGGTTGGATGATGTTAGAATCTGACAATCAGTTAGAATCAGGGGTTTCTGTGTAGGCTATTAAAGACAACAGCTTGGAAGGACATTTAAAGTCATGTCTAAACTTCATTTCATTGTTACCTTTCTTAGTACTACTGAAGTTGGATTTTTGTGTTTGCATAAATTTTAGTCATAGGGTATGCAACCAGGGGCTATGCTTTACTTTAAAAGTCACATCATATGTTTAGCTATGTATTTGTCAAATATGCAAGGTTCAGCTTGCATGGAACATTCTAGCATATATGTGTTTCTCTGTATAAATGTGTGTGTGTGAGTGTGTAAAATATTTAATCTATATAAAATGTGTGTGTGAAATATAAAAATGTATAGAACATTGTCTTTAATTAGTGAGATTTAGTCAGATTGCATATCCTAGGTAGTAATGAGCTTCATAAAAGCAAGACCTTATTGGATCAAAGTCAGTTTAGATAAGGGCAGCTCAAGGTCACAGAGGGAGCTGCCCAGCAGGCCCATTTACATAAAAAATTACTGTCAGAAATAGGCCACTGAGGCAGCCCTGGCATTTTGATCTCTTGGCCTTTGTCATGGAGATTCCTGGTTGAGAAGGGAGGAAGGCCAGTGTCCCAGATAATGATTAACTGTTTTAATGGCATTCATTCATTCATTCCGCACTAACTACTCATGCAGAAAAAAGGGTTATGTAAAATGACATTAGAAGAAAAATCATTTGTAATCGTTGCATCGGGCTGCACTTTGAGGAGACATTAGGAGTAAATCCGTGGCGTGGTAGGCTTATGCTTTATCTTCTGATATTTACTGAGTTTACTGGTGCATGAAAAGCTTTCAGCAAGAATAGCAGATGGGATGGACCTTTCATAGGTAATGCTATCTACCAGGTTATTACTTCTATATATTGATAGTGAAGTAATCTCCAAGATATCACCCTACAAATATAGATTATTTAAATGTTTGTAACAAAAAAAACTATAACATAGAGGAGCTATTTTCATGAATACTTCATTTTGTACCCATTTGATCAGAGTCTTTAGGTGCTTTTTTTAAACCTTAAATAATAAGAAAAACGGCTTAAAAACATACAAATTCCCTTTTTGTTTGGCTTTTGGAAAGTCGTAGAGTTATGTATAGTGGTAATCTGAACTGTAAGTATTCAGTTTAATTTGTGTCCTTAAATCTGACCTTTTTCTATGAGCTAAACAAAAGGAAATGTCGTGCAGAGTTTTTGGTGTCACATGAGTATACATTCCTAATTCACTGAATACTCTCAAGGATTCTTGTTAGATCTTGTACAGTACAATACAAAAAGCTTAACATCCCTGTGTTCCTAGTGAGGTAAGAGCTATTCAGTTTATCTCCATGCTGTCAACAAAAGAGGAGTACAAAAGATAGCATGTAGATAACATTTATCATAGCAAAGTTTTCAGCTGGAATCATTATTCAGGTTAACATCCAGATATATGAACTGAGTAGAGTTGTCAGAAGTTGTGACTGCTGAAAACTTCAGGTGTTATCACCAAGCCATTTTAAAAAGTGGAAAGCACCCAAGCTTCAAGAAATTCAAACATAACGTATGGGCTAGGTTGGTTACCTTTTACCTACAATTTTTAGGGTAATTACGAGATCAGAATGAAATTTATACTGAAGGCATCTCTAAGTACTTTAATGTTTGTTCATCTAGTCATGTAAATTACTTGAGTTTTTACTGGTGGGCATGTTCAATTTTATGTCAGCAATGTCAATCTGATCCATACATTTGGTGTTTGATAAATCCTGCCTCGAGAGAGAAAAATGCATTACTAATGGGAAAAAATGTGTGTTTTTTGAGCTACAGGTAAATTTTAACAGAGATGAAAATAGGTACCATAATAGCCTAAATCATTGGCTAAATCCATGCAACACAATTTAACAATTCACAAGTGGTATAACGTAGTATTTTGAAAGTAAAGCATGTCCATCTGGCATGTCCCATAGTTGTAATTGTGTTTCAGTTATAGCACAGTATACAAGAATGAAGGCTATTAATTCAAACATTTCTTATAAAGACATTATATAACCCATCTCATGACCAAATAAAGAATAAAATGTTATATTATACAGTTGATGATCCTTTGATAGCTATCCTCCACACATATTCTAGATGCAGACCTCTTTCTAGTAGACAACTGGGGACTGAAGGAACCCAGGAATAGACCTCTTGAGATTTTATGGCAGCTTTACAACATCAACTTCAATAAAATCAGCTTTCAAACCTTATGTCAATATCCATACATTTTTTGGTGGCAGGAGAGGGAAGGAAGTCTGGATTATTTGATACAATTCTGCTTTTTAGGAGTTCTTTCCTAGCTTGAGATGGATAACTTTACTTCCTTCAATTTTTTTCTATAAATTATTCCACCCTTGAAAAAACCTATGGATTTAAACATGTGTTTACATAGTTTTCTTTCCTCTGTGTTTATAGTACTGATGATAGAAATGACGCCCAAAAAGTTGGGCTGGCACAAGTGGGTGGCCTTGATGTATTGATGTCTAGACAGGTCTTTATACAGAGAAGAAAAGAGATCCATCTCTTGTTTTACAGGAAATTTTCATTTTTGCTGTCACTTCTTTTGCCACATATCACAGTTTATTTTTCTCTGATTCCTGCTCCATTTTTCATGTTATTCTGCATGAATCTGCCCTTTTTCCATATACTCTTTTTTACAATCTGCTGAATGAAATGTGAACAAAGTAACACAACCCTGCAGCACACTTACTACCACACTTAAAATGGGTTTAAAATGCATGATCAAATGTGTTTTTCTTAAAACAAAAAAACAAAGCTTAATGAATAACCTTGTAGTTTGTCTATTTTACAAGCGCCAATATTCTCTGGAAAGAGCCCATACAGCAGTATTATTAGTAGCAGTAATGGTAAGCAAATGCAGTGAGGATGGTTTTAGGAAAAAGAAAGTAACCTTTACAATAACAAGCAATCTTACAAAATATCAGTCTTTGAAATCCTACAGTTCTCTATGTTCTACTAGAGTGAATAATAATTTTTTAAAAGTGTATAGAGCTTTAAAATGTAGTAGTTTTCTATTCTGACCGGTTTTTTCATAGTCATATATTCTGTCCCTCCTCTTTTTACCTACATGGCCATTATTTATAAGCAAAAGGTTTTTTTCAGAGCTAATAAATAGTAACTTTACTCAGCATGTCACCTAAAACATGTTTAAGGAAAAGCATGAGAACACTTGTATGCATTTTTGTTAAAATTTGAACCCTCCCCCTTCAAACAAACTTATCCAGTAGAAATGAGGAAAAAATGCATATTCCATTACATTCAATAGCGTGTGCCCAGTATGTCTTTGCATTATATCAGCCAGAAAAAGTTCTAACTTTGAACAGCTAAACAGAAGAATTAATTTTTTGTTTAATATAGACCCCTAAATGGGCTGGGAAATGGTAAGTAGCAAGTTCTTTTAGGAGGGAACCTTTTTCTTCTCTTTCCTTTTATTGTGGTAGGGGATGGAAACATGAGTGTAGTAGTCTTAAGCTGTGTCTGTCTGTCGCTCTCTCCCTCCCTCTCAGATCCTTGCCATACTGCTGTAAGTGAGCCCTGCTGGGAGGGACTAGTTTTTTAATACACAAATGCTCCTATCCAGCTGGTGGATGTAATATCTGATGGCCCTTGTTGCTCCCTGGGGAAAGTGGGGCATCTGTAAAAATAAATGAATATATAATAAAAAAAAAAGGAGGAAGAGAAAAATAAATCAAGAACTTATGTTCCTATATTCATCACTGAAATGAAATGACAATACAGAATTAACATTAAAGTTTTCTCTCCCAACTGATTTCAGTGATCAAGATAATTTTCTGTGTAATATTACTATAAAATGAACAACCTATGTCTTGTATCCCAAGCTTCTTGCACACTTGTTTTTTTTCCTCTCTGGAAAGCTGTCAGTATCACTGCCAGATTTTTGTTTTGTTTATTTTAATGTACCTTGATTTTAGCATTTTGAATCTTCCCAGATCTACTTCTCACCAATTTTTCTTATTGCAGACCAAACCAGGACCAATCAAGAAGGCCAGTTCTTCTGAGTATTCAGTCACAGCATATTGCTACAATTGTTCCCGGAAAGGACATTACGGACATGTAAGTCTCAACATTTTTCTACCTCAATCTTAAACAGATCCATGGTGTCCAATGCTTATCTTTGGTATAGTGTGTTGCTAGAGAAAATAACTGAAACAATCGCACCAGTGCTGACTAAACTTTAGAGGTTTGCGAGTTGTATCACATTGTTAAAATCAGTGGAGGCAAATGTAGAATATTGTCTAGGCAAAAGAACAATTTAGGCCTATTTTTTTTTTAAATTGTAGTTTTTCCTCGGTAGGTTTATTGATTTGTTTTTAAAACCTCAGTTAAAACATATTCTGAGAGAGAGAATATTCAGGGAAGAAATGGACAATAGCAGAAAGACCTTTTTATCTTTTCTCACTCATGGGATAACATAGTAGGTAGTATGTGGTTACAATGTTAAACCTTTTTAAATTCCTCCATTTTAGTCAGCTACGTTGTTCTATTCCTTATTTTTCTGAAAATGGCATAAGTGTGCGTTGAAATACACCCCAAAATAATAACTCACACAATGCCATCTGACTAGGAATTGTGCCACTTTCACATCCTTCTGCACTGTTTTCACCACTAGTTTTAATAAAGAAAGTGTTGATGGTATCTTATCTTTAAATTAATGTCTATGCTGAGTTTACTCTGATTTCTTCAGTAAAGAGCAAACCTTCAGGATTATCCTAGACATCTTAAACCTACAGGGTGCATCTACACATGCAATTAATGCAAAGCAATAAACCCCAGAGCAGTTTCAGGCACAGTATCTACACATGTGCCTGAGACACCAGCAATTTGAGCCAGGACGGAGCAGGTCTGTAGCTGGCTAGGCTGACTGGATACAATTTATGCCTCTGGTCAGAACCCATGACAGTACTATCTTACAGCAGAGTTAATCAGTTTACTGCAGCCTAATACCATCACAAATGTAGACAATGACACTTTACTGCAGAGCTAATTGGTCTACTCTGTAGTAAAATGCATGTATAGATGCACCCACAATGATTTAACTGAGGGCAGTTTAGCACCTTATAGGACCAGGTCCTTTATGGGTAGGTCAACTATCAGTATCTTATCGTGACAGATCTCAACACCAACACACATATGGTATGGATATGAGCTAGTTCTGTTTACTATGCAAACTGTCTAAGGCAAAAGGTAAGAATTTAAGTAGAAATGCAGTATTTCTGGTGTCTGGAGAAGTTTAGATTCATACTTCTCTGAAGCTTATGGATGACATCCCACAAAGCCCCTAGATGTTCTGCCCAGGTGTCCTGAATATCCATTTACCCAGTCATAGCAGCTGTATAATTGATGTTCAGTATGTTTTCAGCCTCGCAAACAGAGAAGAGGGTGTGTCATTTTTGAGAGGCTCAGTCTTCTTCAGGCATGTTGGGGAGATATACTCAGTAAGAGGTTGGCCAGGTTTGCAGACTTGGGAGTTAACAGAAGAACTAAATCTGCAAAACTTTACTTGAAGCCAGTGTAACTATTGAGCTATTGTGACTAGCATAGGATTGTAGGACAGTGGGGCTGGAAGGGACCTCATAAGAGATCTAGCATCCTGCTCAAGGCATCATCATCATCCCTGACTAAACCATACTGTCAAATGTTTGTTTAACCTGCTCTTGAAAATTTCCAGGTATGGAGATTCCACAACTTCTATAGGTAGCATGTTCCAAAGCTTGACCAGTTTCATAGTCGGGAAGTTCTTCCTGTCTCCAGCCTAAATTTCCTCTGCTGCAGTTTCAGGCAATTCCTCTTAGTCCTGTCCCCTACCTGTCACTGCCCTCTTTATGATCATTCTTCAGATATGTGAAGACTGTTATCAAAGTCCCCCTTAGTCTTCTCACCTCCAAACTAAATAATCTAAATTATTTCAGCCTTTCCTTGTATATCTTGCCTTCTAAAACTCTAAAAATTGTCATCACCTTCACTAGATTCTTTCATAGTATCATAGAAAATTAGGGTTGGAAGGGACCTCAGGAGGTCATCTAGTACAACCCCCTGCTCAAAACAGTGCATCCCAGCCAAGGCTTTGTCTAGCCAGTTGTTAAAAAACCTCCAAGGATGAAGAGTACACCACCTCTCTGGGCAACCTGTTCCAATGTTGTACTACCCTCCTAGTGAGAAAATTCATCCTAATATCTAACCTAAACTTCCCTTGCTGCAACTTGAGACCATTGCTCGTTGTTCTGTCACCACTGAGAACAGTCTAGCTCCATCTCCTTTTGAACCACTCTTCAGGTGCTATTAAATACCATCTTGGTCTTCTCTTCTAGATTAAAATAAGCCCAGTTCTCTCAGCCTGTCCCCATAAGTCATGTCCCCCCAACCCCCTCACCATTTTTTGTTGCCCTCCGCTGGACTCTCTCCAATTTGTCCACATCCTTTCAATAGCTGGAGGCCCAAAATTGAACATAGTACTACAGATGGGGCTTCACCAGCACTGAATAGAGGGCAATAATCACTTCCCTTAACCTACTGATAACACTCCTACAATGCAGCTTTTAGCCTTCTTAGCAACAAGGGCACACTGTTGGCTCATATCCAGCTTATTGTTAGGGGTGCACCGATAGAGATTTTTGAGGCCGATACTTACAGCTGATATTTAAGGAGGCATATAGGCCAATACCTATGCGATGCACTGCCTGCAGCAGGTAAGTCTGGTGTGGTAGGGGAAGGGGCATGGGGGGAAGATCAAGGCCCCACCATGAGGGAGGGAAGCAGATGCTGGGGCAGGGGCAAGCACTACCCAGTTGGGGAGGGTGGGCTGGGGACAAAGCTGCAGCTCATCTGGGGGGGTGTAGGATGGAGCAGAGCTTATCTGGGGAGTATGGGAGAACGGGGAGGCAGAGGTGGCTCCCACTGCCACGCACAGCTTGTCCAGTGGCTCATCTGCCAGCTGTTGCTGCTGCTGCTGTCACTCATCTAGGAGGGTATGGGGAGGCATATGCACCTGGATCTGCGCCAGGTGGGGCAGGCTGGGGCCAGAGTTGTTCCCCGTGGAGCCTGGGCCACCCAGGTGGGGCGCAGGATGTGTGGTAGCACCACTGGGAGCATGGGGCTATGAGGGGGTTACAGCAAATTTCGAGGTGGCTGCAGCCCCCCCATAGCCCCTTCCCAGCAGCACCATGCCCCACCCACCCTAGGCTTTGCTGGGAACTGCCCCAGCCCCAGTCCACCCCATGCAGATCCAAGACCTGTTCCCAGCGGAGCCTAGGCCACATGGGGCAGGAAGCGACATCGCTCGGAGGGGGTTACGGGGGGGACTGCAGCCACCCTGAAATTCACTGTACCCTCCCTTATAGCCCCCCCGCTCCCAGTGGCACTGCTGCCCACCTTGCACCCCACCCATCCCAGGCTCTGCTGGCAACAGCCCTGGCCCCAGCCCACCCCACCCTGCACAGATCCAGGGCATATGCCCCCTGGTACCCTCCCAGACAAGTGACAGTGGGAGCTGGTGGATGAGCTGTGCTGGTGGATGAGCCGCCTCTGCCTCTCCCTCTCCCTCACCTCTCCCCTGGATGAGCCCCGCTCTATCCCACACCCCTGGACAAACTGAGGCTTTGTCCCCCGCCCAACCACCCTGACCAGGCACCACTTGCCCCTGCCCCAGCTCCAGCCCCTGACTCCTTCCCTCCCTCACAGCAGGGACTTGATCTGCCCCTGCAGACTTACGAGCTGGAAATAGCTCTCCACACTGCCAGCTATGTCTTCACTGTCTACATGCTGCACTGCAGCTGCACGCAGCACAGGAATTTATCAGCCCAATTATTGGTCACTTAAGGCCAATATCTGATATAGATTATTTTCATTATATCGGTACCGATCCAATATTGGGCTGATGTATCGGTGCACCTCTACTTATTGTCCACTGTAACCCCCAGGTCATTTTCTGCAGAGCTGCTGCCCAACCAGTCAGCCCCTAGCTTGTACCGGTGCATGGGATTGTTCTGTCCTAAGTGCAGGACTTTGCACTTGTCCTTGTTAAACCTCATGAGATTTCTTTTGGCCCAATCCTCCAATTTGTCTAGCCCTACCCTCCATCATATCTACTACTCCCCTCCAGCTTGATGTCATCTCCAGACTTGCTGAGGGTGCACTCTATGCCAACTTTGATGAAGACATTGAACAAAACCGCCCCCAGGACCGGCCCCTGGAGCATTCCACTTAATACCACTGTGCCAAGCAGACACTGAGCCATTGATTACTACCTTCTGAACCTGATCCTCCAGCCAGTTTTCTATCCACCTTACAATCCATTCATCCAGCTCATACTTCCTTAGCTTGCTTGTAAGACTGTTGTGGGAGACCATATCAAAAGCCTTACTAAAATCAAGGTAGATTCCAATCTGTCCACATCTTTCTTGAAGTCTGAGGCCCAAAACTGGACAAACATACTCCAGCTGAGGCCTCACTGCTGCTGAAAAGAGCAAAAAAACACTTCCCTTGATTTGCAAGCAGCAATTCTGTTGATACAACCCAGTATGCAGGTTTTTTTGTTTGTTTAATGCAGCAAGAGCATACTGTTTACTCATATTCATCTTATCATCTGCTTAACTTAAAGGTCCTTCTATGCAGTTTTGTAACTTAGCTTGTCATTCCCCAGTCTGCATTTGTGCATTCATTTATTTCCAGAAAGAAGTCAAGTCAGTCAGGCATGATTTGAACTTGGTGAGTCCATGCTGGCTGTTCCTGGTCCCCTTGTTCTTCTCTAGTTGCGTCACAGTAGATTCCTTGAGGACCTGCCCCATGATCTTTCCAGATATTGAGGTGAATCTGACCAGTCTGCAGTTCCCCAGATCTTCCATCTTCCCCCTAAAGATTGGCATTAAATTTTCCCTTTTCCAGTTGTCCCAGACCTCACCCAACCTCCACAAGTTCTCAGAGATGATTGCCAGTGCCTCTGAAATTACCTCAGCCAGTTCCTTCAGAACCCTACGGTGCATCCCATCTGGCCCTGCCAACTTGAAAGCATTTAGCTTCTCTAAATTATCCCCAGTCTTTATTACTCTAGGCTGTTTGGGTCCTGCCAAATGTGCTCTTCATCTGGTACCTGCCCCTATTTGTGAAGACTAAAGTAAAAAAGGCATTAAATATTTTGGCTGCCTCTGCCTTCTGCATTCCTTAAAGAATTTATTGTTTCTTTGGTCTTCCTTTTAGTCTTGACATATTTGCAGAATCCCTTTGTATTACTTTTTATGTCTCTTGCCAGTCGCATCTCAAATCACACCTTGGCCTTCCCAATTTTCTCCCTGCACACCCATGAAATATTCTTATACTCTTCCCTAGTAATATGACTAAGTTTCTGCTTTTTGTAGAAGTCATTTCTGAATTTCAACTCATTGAAGTAATTGTTGTGTACACTTCCCATTTTTCTGTTGCACTGGGGTATCTTGCTTCTGTGTCCTCAATACAGCCTCTTTGAAGTGCAGCCAATTCTGTTGGACTCCCTTTCCCACCCAGACTTGCTTCCCAGGGGATCCTGCCCACCAGTTCCCTGAGTTTAAGGATTTCTAAAGTCCAGTATCTTTATATTCTGCTGCTCTCCTTCCTTCCTTTAAGATCTTGAACTCAATCATTTTATGGTCACTGTCACCCAAGATGCCTTCTACCTTCACATTCTCAAACAATACCTCCCTGTTTGTGAGCCACAAGTCAAAGTGTTTCCCACAGCTTTCCCCCACCAGTTGGCTTCACGGGTACCTGTTAGGGCAGTGTTGCCCAATTCATCCAACCCCATGAGCCAGGTGAGTGACATGGTGCCACTCTGCAGGCCAGATCTGGAGTGCAGAGCTATGTCATCTGACCCACAAGGCTTGAATTTGGTGGTGGCAGCATTAATAACTGCAGCTCCCAGAGCTGTGGTTATCACTGCTCCTCTCACCGCCAAATTTCTGTCTCTGCAGGCCAAATCACGTGGCTCTGCACTACAGATTTGGCTCATGGGATTCCTTGCAGATCGTGAAGTTTAAGAGTAAGACGAGTGAGTGATGAAGCAGAAATTGTGTGGCACAACTTGTGTTCACGCTGAGCATGATATTGGCCCCAGAAAATAGGCTGCTGCAGTAAGGCACACTAGATGAGACATGAATGTGTCTTAACGCATTGTCATCCATGCTGACCAATGATTTTGGCAACAGAAAAAAAAAAACCCACCAAAAAGGAGACGATGATAGATTTAAAGTGCAGGTCAGCTGTCTTGGATACAACATTAAATCAATTTTAGTAAGATGCCCCAACACTTATTCCTGTGAGCTATGGTCTGCTTAGTCATTGCCCTATTCAGGACTTGAGGCTGTAATTATCAAAATCATCTGTAAAAGTAGTATTAAAATGTATTGGTTACATTTGTTATGTGCAAGGAGAATAAAGCCCAGGCAAACATTGAATATTATCTATACAAAAAGGCAAATTTCACAAAGCCAAAATCCATTATGAGCTAAAGCATTTGAAAGAACTTAAAACAGAAAAATGTGAATGATAATTAGTAACTGATTGAGGACATCTCACTAGATGCCCAAAAAGCCACAGTCAAGAAAGAATTCCACTTCAGATTAAAGGAGAAGTGAAAGCATCCATAAAATGTATGTATGATATAAAAAATGGGTGATGGGCAAAAGTGATAGGAATTAGTATCTTTTAGGGGAAGCAAAAGGACATGTGGAGAAATCTATTGTCTGTAGAGTTAAAACACGAGTAGTTTTAAAAAACAGATTTTAACATGAAAATGGGTCTATTTCTAGATGAAAATGGTAAGATTGTCAATAATGATATATAAAATTAAGAAATATTCAACAAATATGCCTGTTATGTTTGGGAAGAAGCCAGGTGGTGATGAAACATTTCCATTCCAACAATAAAGCATGATAGGAAACAAAAGCTACTAACGCAAGATGTATTTTAAAAAGAGCAGGGGATCATTACTAAGCCTAGGTTTCTAGGAAGGTCCCATGTAGGAGGAGCAGTGTTTTAGATCTACACTAAATAACAGTTATATCAGCAAACTGGAAGAAAACACAAAATCACTGATTACTTGCAAATGACGCGGAGGTTGGAAAAGTTGTACATAGTGAAGAGGACAGGTCATTTCACAGAGTAATCTGGAACGTTTAGTAAATGTCTTACAAGCAAACAATATGTTTTTTTACAATGACCCAAATCAGTGCATCTAGGAACAAACATACCAACAGACTGAGGCACTCTGTCTTGCTTGGGAAGCTGACACTGAGAAGAACTTGTGGTGGTAGGGTTATCATGGATAGTCAGCTGAACATGAGCTTCCAGTCCAGTTCCAGGGCTGCTCTTTACCTTAGCAGACAAAAGGTATTATAAAGGAAGTAAAGCTGCAATTTGAAGCTAGACAAATTCAGATTACAAATGTGGTACAGTGAGCAATTTGCTAACAGTGTGTCGGATGTTCCATCTCTGGAAACCTTAAAATAAGGACAAGGTGTGTTTTGTAATACCTTTGCTACACATTACATAAATTACACAATTAACTGGTTAATTGCACAATAAATTTAAACTGGTCACGTGCAAAGTAAGACCAGCTGTAAGTGCAAAGTAGTTATCACACAATAAAAATGTCCATCCAGCTGTACAAAGAGCCAACCAGTTCTTAAAAATGTGTAGCAGCTCTGTAGCTGGTTTCTATTCAGCATTAATCTGAATGTGTAGCAGGGCCCCAAAACATCTAGTCTGGCTATAACAGGAATTGATTTAGGGGACTGTTGTGCAGGAGCAGGACTGTCAACCCTAATTTTATTTTTTCCTGATAATCTGCAAACCTTTTATGGGCAACCAAACCTTTTTACTGACATACTTTTTACATAATGAAAAAGGAGTGCAAAGTACAAATATACACACTTTATTTTTGTAGTTCATGGGCGCAAGAGTATTTAATCCCTTCCTCCACTTCCCCAGAAGCCAAGGACTTCAAAATCCCCAGTATCATTAAGTACAACAACCCACATTCTTGCTGCATTTTTGTAAAGCAAAAACTGTGCCTCCAACAGTGAGAGCTAAAGCCTCCCTGGGAACAGGAAAGTCAGTGCAGGAAAATCCAGTGTTGAACCTCCCCAAGAGACAATTTTCCCAACTACCCCAGCTTGTAACTACCAGCCTGCCTATTTGCTGTAGAACAGTGGTTCTCAGATTTTTCAGAGCCATGGTGCTCCACCTCCATATTCATTTGTTTTTTAAGTGATGGCATCCCCAACTGAGAAACATTGTTGGTGCTGCCTCAGTGCTTCTCAGCCAGGTTCTGCTGCTTCCAGATGAAACTGCATCATGTACCTACTGCACAGCCAGCCAAGGATGGGCTCCTCTTGCATTAGTTTTCTCTAATCCCTGGAACAGGCAGGAGCTGCCTTCTGTTGTGTAACCCTTCCTAATCTGGTGCCCCTACATGCCTGGAAACAGAAGCAAACAGGACAGTTCCACCCGCGCCTGCTTCTAGGAGAAGTGTAAGGAATGCCAGACCAGGCAGCACTGCTCAGCACAAGGCAGCACTGCTGCCTGCTTCAGGCTGATTAGAGAGCCCCAGTGCAGGGGGAGCATGCAGAGCAGTTTGACCTGCTACTATTGCCACAGCACAACAATTGAGAATCACTATTGTAGAAACTGCCCCAGCCACCAGTTGCTCTCCCCCAAATAAACCTCTCCCCTTCAGTGCAACGAGCAGGAAAGGCAGAGGTTTATCCATCTCTCCTGTCTCCCTGCTGTGCAGTGTCTTACCTCTTCCAAATCCCTCCACACTCCTCCAAGATGAGGACTGAGGTGCAACATGTCTCCTACCTGCCCCTCCCCTTATGGGAGATGGGGGAGAGAGGCCTGCTGCTGCTGTGAATGGGCTGTAAGTAGCTCTGCCTTTGATACAGCTGCTACTCCATGACCTGTTGCAGCAGCAAAGTGTCTGATCTGATCTTCCCTTCCCCACGGCTGCTGCTAAACCATAGGGAGGGAGTGGGAGACTGGAGCTCAGGTCAGGGGCCCTCCAAGCCCCACCCCCCTGTGCTCAGGACTTTTTGCCCTTTATGAGTTAATTCCCAAGTAACCTTATATTCTTAATCAACTACTATAATATAAACTAGCTGTGAATGATTTTCCTAAATTTGCTGCTTCCCAACTTCAGGAAATGCATTCTGTACAGCCAAATTCTCATCCACTTCACCCCTTGAGTATGTGAAGAAGTACAGCAAGGTGATGAATAAGAGAAGACTTGTGTTATAGTATAGCAAACAATAACTACAGCCAGCATTCCTATAGTGGACCAGTACTTCCTAATCTAGTTGAGGAACATCTAAAATCCTCTATCCTTGCCCCAGGCTGTTTCTCCCAGCTTTTGCTATTCCAGAGAACTGAAGCACCAGCCAAAATGTTGTCAGCTCCTAGGGCTAAAAAGACAATTTCCTCTTACAAGATCATCATAGATCAACCACTTCCCTCAGTGTTTTTAGAGCATAAACTGTTAAAATCACAGTAGAGAGAGGTAGTTAGACATGTTAGTCTGAAGTCAGGCTCCTCCCTGTCCGTTTTGTTAAAATCCCATTGATGCCTTGAGAATGCTGTTGCTATAGATTTACATTGCCAGATTAACCTATTTGAGGAGCTCAGCCTTTTAAAAACCCTGGCTTTGATTAAAGGGCTAATGTAAATCCGTTCTTACCATTTGATTTCCTATAGATCATCCATGTCATTACTATCCATGCATTTAAGTTATCCAATTGGAGTAGTTATCCAGTTAGTAACAGAGCATACTAATTTTTAAGGAGTTTTTTATTAAGTGTAATGACTTCCCATAGTTAAGCAAACTAATCAGTGATAACCCATAGCATGATTTAGATTTTGCAGCAAGTTTTACAAGCTGCAGAGATCAGGAAGAACTGGACAGTATCTGCAGATGTGCTTTGCATTTGCATCCAATTGTGTCAATCAAACAGAAAATTCCTCAGGTGGGTTGGTAGCAGGCTGTGCCTTCAGTCCTGTGTGTGTTACCTCAAGTGCTGAAGGCTGTCCCAAGAGTGTTTAATGGTACAAAGTGTATGGCAGTAGTGGCAGCTTACTTGAGAGAGAGGGATCTGGGAAAGTGCATGTCGTACACTATTGAGATGATGATTCAATGCAGTGAAGTTAAGAAGAGGAAGAAGTGCTGATTTTGGAGGCATGTGCATTTCATCCACTAGGGCTTTACTGTCAACATATTAACAAAATAAAAAAAAATAACAAAAGGGCCATCTGTCTCCAGCACAAGTCCTAGACTTTATGCAACATCTCAGAACAGACCTGGGGGAGTGTGTTTCATATCCATCAAAGAAAATAAATGCTTCTTTGCATATTCTCATCTAAAACAGTGTATCTCTTGCTTTTGACGACCTATTCGGCAATGTTCAAGCTTAACATTTCTCATTTACTAATTAAGTGTGTCAGATGTAGGACATCTAAATGCCTCTCCTTAGGTTTGTTTCCTCATAAACATTAGCCAAGTGTGTAATCCGTATCTTTGAAGCCTTTTTTGTGCAGATGTACTAAAGATGCAATTATGGTCCTGTATCCTTTTATACCAAAGTGAGGTAATTAGGAGTTGGAGCAGCTAAGTTCTGTGACTATGGTCAGAACCTTGTGTACTATGAAGACTCAAACTCTGTGATCCCAGCATGTAGCTCTACCCTGATTTATATTAGCTAACTCAAGCCATTCAAATGTATAAGGTGGTTTATTCCTTCCTGCATCTTAACAATTTATGATACCATGCTTTTGCCAAGCAGACCTGAATGGAAGAGAAGGAGCTGCTAAACCTTGGAAAGAATGCTTTTATCCCCTTTGCTGAGGATCTGCCTTACACTTGCCATTATTCACAAGAATGTAATAAGTATGAGATTACCCTAGGAGAGACCAGAATGAGACCAAAAGTGGAATTTTATACTTAAATAACATAATAAAAGACACAAGTCATTCCATTGCTTTAATCTTTTGCAGAATGTATAGTGGATGGCAAAAACAAGGTAGAGTTTGAGACCAGAAAACCAGAACCTTCCTCCTCTTTCAAGAGAAATAAGGTTTTGAATCCCTTAAAAAAATCTGTAAGGCTTATAAGCAGTTCTAATTTGACTGTAGGCTTTCATCTGTCCTTGTCTGCCTGTCCTCCCACTTCTTGCAGAGCCCTGTTTTAAAGGTAGCTTTCTATATAGATAGCTAAATCCCAGAATTCTTTTATATGTACTAAGAAGTAACTAAACATCCTTTGACATGCTAAGTACCATCCTGGCATAATTTTTGGACCAGTAAATCTGCCTTATCTGCTGTGGCAAATCCTGTGTTCTGGTTTGTATGTCTTTTCATGATGTTTATACTATGCAATGATAGCGCCACATTTTAAATAGTTCCCATTTTTGTCCATTGCCCTGCTCTTAGAACAAGATACAGCAGTAGTCTCAGTCAGATTTTGGAGGCTGAATTTAATGGCACGCACTTCTTTCCAAACAGTCTTGAATGCAGTATGTCCAGTCTTCTCTTTCAGGAGTCCCTGAATACTACAAATAACCTTGAGCAGAAGGAACATAACACTAAATTTTGTAGGCTTTTTTTGTTTGTTACTTGATTCATCAGCTCCTGCCTTGTTACAATTAGTTTTTTGTGTCTTCATCTAATGTCAGCAGTAGCAAACATTTAGGGACCCTATCCATTTAGAAAATATTATGCAGTAGGAAGGAAATACTAGTGTTTATGCTCCCTGTGCAAAATGCTTTCTAGGCCATTGCTGAATGTGTGACAATATAAGCATTTTGATTTGCTCACTTTGAAAAATTAAGAAAGCTAAATATAACTGTGTTTGGTACCTGCATCCAGCTAGTTGTGCAGTGCCTGGCCTTCCATGTTTTCCATGGGTTTTGTGCAGGGTCCCATCCTAGGGGCATTTCTTCCTAACGAAACATTAAGAACATGTAAAGTTTTACCTACTTCAGTGGTGCTCAACCTTTTTGGGTAGCGAGCCAGATGGGGAGTACACAGTATATCTGTGGGCCAGATCCAGCTGATAGTTCCAAACCAGCTTAGGGCAGTTACAGCAAGGCCCCATCCAGCCATGTGGCAGGGGGCATCCTGGCTCCAACCTGGCCCCACAGTGGGGAAGGAGGGGTCATGGCCCAGCCCCAGCCTGGCCCCATGGGGGGGAGGGGGGCATGACCCAGTCCCGTAGGGTAAAGGGGGCATGGCCCAGCCCGAACCCAGCCCCACAGAGGGAGGGGGTTTGACCCTGTCCTGCAGGGGAAGAAAAGGGGGCTCAAGCCGAACTTACAGGGGAAAGGGGGCATGGCCCAGCCCTATCTAGTCTGGGAGGAGGGGCCTGGCCTGGCCTCATCCAGCCGCAGGGGTGGGGGTGTGATCTGGCCTGAACCTGCTGCACAGCGCTCGGGAATTTGGCATCAGGGGTGGGTGGCCATATTTATTGCCACCACTCCCCTGCTACCACATTTTTTGATGCATGGGGAGCCCTGTGGGCCAGAAGCCTATGGCTCCACAGGCTGCATTTGGCCTGTGGGCCAGACATTGAGCTTCCCTGACCTAGCAACTAAGAGCTGAGGAAAAAGTCCTCAAACCAGTACAACTTAAAAACCATCTTTAAAAAGGAATAAAGAAAAGTAGCGTTGGCAATGGTGATCGTTGAGGTGACAACGTGAAAGTAAAGTGAATGGCTTCATAACAGGTTTATCTAACTTTTTTTTGCTTGCTGCAATGGATTTTTAAGGGTTTGCACTGTTAACTTATTGAAACATTCTCTGAACCTTAACTTCACAGTAGCCAAGCTCTTTGGGTCTATAGTAACAGGAGATGGAAAGAATGCATTCAGTTATTAGGTCCCTCGCTCTTTCAGTTCAGGATATTATGCCCTTTTGGAGGACACATCAGATGCTAAACTGATGTTACATTTAATCTTGGTTGGAAGACCCATAAAATGCTAACTGCTGCCTGAGTGAATTTCTGGTGTGTTTTAGTGCTAAAAGATACCAAAAAATATGGAGAGGAAAACATGTAGGGAAAGGGACTTACAGAGGCACTAAAGTAGCAAATGCTTGAAAACCAGCCACTCAGCATCTGGTGGAGGCCTCGGGGAGAGTGAAAGCCCCCAACATATTCACGAGAACTACAAGACATAGACTTTATTAAATTTGGGCAGTGTCCAAAGAGTAGAAAAATTGCATTGCCAAGCGCTGCTGTTAGCAAACAGTTTACAAGCAAAACAACACAGCAATTAGTGTCATAGGACTGAGAAGGTCGTACAAAGCAGTAGAAATTTAGCCAGGCTAGCATTCAAGTCAATGATAACATTTAATTTGTAGCACTGTGAATGTTTCTCAGTGTGTGTTGTTTAGACCCGACAGGCATTTACTTGAAGGTGCAATGCAGTCTGATCCATGATCCCAAAAATCTAGCCTCCTGCCATGCTAAACATGCATGGCAGGAGGCACGATTGTGGAATTGAGGATCAATTGCACCATATTGCCAGTGCTGGGGGGAGCCCTGGATCATGATGGCTGGGTGCCCAACAGTCAGCTAGCTTGGGGGACCCACAGGGCCAGTTTGAGCCCTCGTGTGGTCCCCAGACCTGTCTGAAACAGGTGATTGTTAGGTGCCTACTTAAATAGCAGACAAACTAAACAATTTTTGCAGGTTGGTCACGGCATAAACAGCAAATTCCACAGATATTTCCTGATGTGCTCCGGCAACCCTGCCCCTCAGCACTGATGTGCAGAGTTCCTGGCGGGGTGGGGGGAGAAGGACCAAGGGAGGCAGCTGCCGTCTTGTCTGCTGTCCTTCATGCCTTCCAGCTAGCCCAGAGGTGGGCTAAATGGCTGATCTGGCCAGCAGCTGGACTCTGTTTCCCAGTTGTCCCTGCCCTCATGGCTGGGGGCCAGTCTCCATGGAGACCCCAGCAGCAGCTGTGTGAGAAAACTCAAGGCTGGGGTTGGGGGCAGCTTGCTTCTTGCAGTTATGACAGCCTGGTCTGGAGCCAGAGCAGAGCCACAATCCCCTGCCTGCACACCCCTACCCAGAGTGTGCAGGCTACAGATCGCAACTCTGCACTGGCTCTGGAGCAAACTGCCCCCATCACAAGTTCCCAGAGGCTCTGGAGCAGCCCCTTGCACTACTCTGCCACACAAGCTGTCAGCATGGCTGCAGCTGGTCTCTATGGCAACCCCAGCCTGAGCTTTCCCAGCAGATGCGGCTGGGGTCTCCATGGAGACCAGCCCAAGCCATGTGGGCAGGGGTGGCTGGGTAACGGAGTCCACAGCCGACTGGATGCAGCCTGCAGGCCAGACTTTGCCCATCCCTGAGCTAGCCAGTGCCTTCACCCCACCCCAGGCAGGCTGTGATGAACACTGGTTCCCGCTGAGGAGCCAGCATTTTATTTCCATTAAGTTGGGTTTTTTTAAGTTGACTTCACGGACAATCCCAGATTTTGCCGTTTCTGTGAAATCCATGAAATTGCAAATTGAGTAGACCTTTACTGTCTGTCAGCAGGATTAGTACTGTCCCAGGGCTATCTCAATCTGCCATTGCCTGGCAGGGATCACACTGGGATTTGAGCCCCATGGGTGATCCCTGCCAAACAATCAAACCCAGGGCCACCCCTGGGTTTGACCCTCCCCCCCCCCCAATCAGCTCATTCTGGGCAGGATCAGGACTGCCCTGGGTTCAAGCCCTGGGGTCATCCTGACCTGCCATCAGCTGGCAGGGACCACCCGAGGGATTCAGACTCCAGGACAGTCCCTGCCAGCCAGTTATCAGGACCACCTAGAACCTGAAGCCCCAGGACAATCCCAGTCCTACTTAGGGCTATCCCAAGGCTCAAGCCCAATGGTGGTCCCTGCAACACATTCAATTTAAGGTGCAATGGAAAACAGCTACAAAGTTATTACAAGTATTTTGTGTAGTGACTTTGTAGCTGGGTTTCCATTAAATTGTGCCATTAATCTCCTGAATTTGTGGTCAATTTACACCTTAAAACAAGGTTAACTATTTCTTCTCATCTTAAGTGTAACGCCCAGATGCCAATGAGGCTATAAGACCACCTCTCCCACTGCCTCCTCACTAGTTGGTGTCCTTGGCACTCCTGGTCTTGTGGGTTTGCCTGGCAAAACCTCTTTTCAAAACTGAATTTGGTTCCGGAAGTGAATTTCTCTCGGATCCTCTCAGTCCACTGATTTATTGCTTCTACTACATTTTCCCACGGTGTGTCTGATTCTAATCCTTCACCTTTGTGGGTATTAGAGTATCTGTGAAAACTACATTACCAGAACAGGTTTGGGATATATAAATGGGGGCGTGGGTATCCAGCTGTACTCCTAGCTAGCAAAGGATTGTAACAGTAATTTGAGCTTCCTTTTTTGGAACAATTGTGATACAGTCATAGGCACAGCTCTTGAAAACCAATAAAATCATCCCTGTTTAAAGAACTGGTCATTTGTCGTGAATCAGTATAGATCCATTGGCTTCAAGGGAATAAACTTAATTCACACCAGCCAGTGAGCTAGCCTAAAGAATTTGGTTTATTTCCTTGACTTCTGATATCCAGAATCAAATGTTTTAACAAGATGCAACAGCCTGTAATGATCCTGAAATGTGAATTACAGGAATGCTCAGAGAGACGGATGTACGGTGGAGTATTCCCCTCATCTCCATTCATCTACTACTACGACAATGAGTATGACATCAAAAGCAGAGCTAAGAGGCTAAAGAGAAAGGTTGAAGGTAGAGTATATTTTGTGAGATACTTCTTGCCCATATCTCACCTTTTATTAAATGGTCATTATCCATGTGCATTGTTATATTTGCTTCTTTTTTATGCTTTTATACTTGCTGCTTTTTTATGCGTTTTCATTAAAAAATGGTTAACTTTGTAATTTGGAGTTTCTTCATGTTTTGGGTGATGATGATTGGAATTTGGCATGATCTCAACCAAGAAGCAGGGCAAGAGTAATAAGTCTATTAATCCTTGTCTGTTTTTAAAATTCATTTCAAACCCTCCAAAGGGACACCAGCAAGTACTTTACTCTCAAACACTCATTGACCTTAAAATAGTTATTAAATAAGAAGAAAGTAGAAATCCTGTTATCTGTTGCCAAAGCCAATCGACATGGGGAAAAAAGCAATGACCAATAAGTGGCCACTCCCTTCAAAAAGACCTGTTATGGAAGAAAGGAGGGGTGCACTGATAAAGATTTTTGGGGCTGATACCAATGGCCAATTATTATCAAGCCGTATCAGCCAATACCAATCTGATTGGCGATATGCAGCCTGGCAGCTTGGAGAGCAGCATCCAGCTGGTAAGTCTGTTGGGAGAGAAGGTGGGGGATACAGATCAAGGCCCCCACAGTGAGGGAAGAAGGGGGCTGGGGCTGAGGCAGGCACTGTCCAGCCAGGGCAGGGTGCAGGATGGAGCCACAAGCAGCTCCTCCGTGAGGGTGCAGGGAGTGTGTGGCAGCTCCTGCTGCTCCACACACCCCTACGGGAGCCATAGGGTGGGTGTGCCTCCCCCACCCCACCCTGGATCTGTGCACAGGGCAAATAGTTTCATAGTTGGTAGGGTCAGAAGGGACCTGAGCAGATCATGAAGTCTGACCCCCTGCCATGGGCGGGAAAAGAGGACTGGGCCGGTCAAACAACCCCAGCTAGGTGATTGTCTAGCCTCCTTTTGAAGACCCTCAGGGTAGGAGCAAGCACCACTTCCCTTGGAAGTTGATTCCAGATCCTAGCCGCCCTGACAGTGAAGTAGCGCCTCCTGATGTTCAGATGCCTCCTGAATCTACTGTTTGTCAACTTATGGCTGTTATTCCTTGTTACTCCCAGTAGTGCTTGGGGGAACTGGGACTCTCCCATTGCCTCCTGGTCTCCCTTGGCCAGTTTACAGATGGCCACCAGATCCCCCCTCAGCCTCCTCTTGTGGAGGCTGAACAGGTTAAGGACCCGTAGTAGCCTCTCCTCGTAGGGCCTGTGCTGCTGCCCCCTGATCATGCAAGTGAGCCTTCTCTGGACCCTCTTGATGCTGTCCACATCCCTCCTGAAGTGCAGTGCCCAGAGCTGGACGCAGTACTCCAACTGCGGCCTGACCAGTGTCGCAAAGAGGGTGAGGATCACCTCCTTGGACCTGCTCGAGATGCATCTGTGGATGCATGACAAGGTGCGGTTAGCCTTCCTGACTGCGTCCCCACATTGGCGGCCCATGTTCATCTTGGAGTCTCTAATGACTCCAAGATCCTTTTCTGCCTCTGTGCTGATGAGAAGGGAGTTCCCCAGCCTGTAGGTCTGTTGCTGGTTCTTTCTCCCTAGGTGCAGTACCCCACACTTGTCAGTATTAAATCCCATCTTATTCTCATCTGCCCACCCCTGTAACCTGTCCAGGTCCAACTGCAGCCTGTCCCTCCCTTCTAGCATGTGTGCTTCTTCCCACATCTTAGTGCTATCTGCAAATTGGATGCGGGGGTGAAAAGCACCTTGTTCAAAGTCACTGATGAACATGTTGAACGGTGCGGGCCCGAGGACCGAGCCCTGGGGGACCCCACTGCCCATATCCCTCCAGGTTGAAAATGACCCATCCACCACCACTCTCTGGGTGCAACCCTCCAGCCAATTGGCGACCCATCTGACTATGGGCTGCTGCTGTGGGCTGGGGCCAGGGACAGCTCTAGGATCTTCCCAGCAGGGGGTTGGGCTAGGGCTGTGGGCAGTGGCATTGGGAAGGGAGGCTGTGTGGTGGGTTGTGGCCACCCCAGAATTCACTGTAGCCCCCACTCCCAGCACTGCCGCCCGCCCCAAGTGCAGCCCTGGCCCAACCCCTCCCCCTCTCCCTGCAGGAAGAGGCCAGTGCCACTCCCAGGCCCAGCCCACAGCAGCAGCCCGCACTTGCCCTGCACACAGATGCAGAGGGCACACCACCACCCCCATGCCTCCCCTAGGGGTGCACACAGATGAGCTGCTTGCAGCTCCATCCCGTACTCTACTCCAGCTAGACAGCACCTGCCCCAGGCCCAGCTCCCCTCCTCCCTCACCACGGGGGCCTTGATCTGCCCTGCCCCTTCCCCACCAACAGATTTACCAGCAAGATGCTTCTCTCCAAGCTTCTGGGCTGGCCATGTGCATATTGCAGCTGTGCACATGCACACAGCATTTATCAGTGACATTATCGGCTGTTCAGGCAAAAAAGGCTGATTGCCAGTAACGTCAATTTTCCTTTTATTCGTGCCAATACTGCTGGAAATATCAAAGAAAGAAAAGACAGTTTAACTTTCAGAATCTTAGCCTGCATAAGTAGGCTGGCAGATGGAAAATGATCATCTTTTTTAAATAGAGCATATTCAATATGAAGAAAATTACTGTGGATTCTCCCGGCAAATTTTTACTGTAACTTTTTTGGTTTTTGCTGAACTTTAAAATGATCCAATAAACTTCTGCCTCAATTAATTTTCATCAAAAATTTTACAAGAGTTTTCTTAAATTCTCCAGTTCTCTATCCAGCATGCAAGGGTCCACATATGCGGTTAGGAATCAGGAATGCCAAACAACTTTGATTTTCAGGCATTATAGCTTATATCTCTTAAAAATAACCTGTTGTTATTTTACAGAACTGCAGGAAGTAGGCCTTCTGCCAATACAATTCAAGAGACCATACATGGAGGAAGAGCACATGAGGCATTGCCATAAGAAAAAGAAAAAGCTTTGGAAAGAGCATGACAAGCCTAGTAAAAAAGAAAAGCATCACAAAAAACCCAAGAAAAAGTCACAGGCAGACAAACACAAAGACAAGAAGCAGAGGAAAGGTATCCAAAAGAATCAAGATGGAGAGGAGGACTTTCCTAGAGGATGCAAAGCACATGTGCCTAAAGCTAGCAAAAAGTATCGTCGCTCTGTCTTCCAGCCACATAGTGACAAAATGAGAAATACCCAGGAACTTGTAGAGGCAGTTAAAAAGAAGAAAAAAAAACAGCAAAATGATAGAGACTGGAACCCCACCACTCATGAGAGTTTATTCCTTATAAAACAAAGGAACAAAAAATCCAAACAGAAATCCAGATACTAATCTGGTAACAACAAACCTGGGTGTGGGGAGTAGGGCTTCACTCATCACTACTTTGCCATGGTATTTTTTGACCCTCTGCTAAGAATTTAATGTAAGATGTCAAACCAGGATGTGTAAAGACAAGGAGCACAAAGCCTGTGACACTGTTCCTTGGAGAAAGTATTTTGCCTCCCTCTGTTCTTCAACAGTTCCATCTGGTGAGCATCTAAGTGAAATCATACTGTAATTTTGGTAGTCTGCGTTAGTCTATAAGTTAACGAAAAGTTGATTATTTTTTGTTGGTTTGTTTGGCCTGGCAGGTTTTTTAGTTGTCAGTGTTGGGGGAAAGGGTCCTATATTCCTCAGCATGGGGCCTATAGTTCCCTTGCCTCCTGACTTTAAAGAGAAGCTGTCACATTGTTTGGTGGAGAGGCTGAGGAAGGACAGGGAAGAGGAAAAAAACTATGATACAAAAACAGTCTGCTTGGTTAAGTCATCTTCTCTAGGGCACAGAGAATCATTTTCTTCCTGTTCTCCCAAGTGGAGTCTGCAGGGAGGTTATTGTCTTGTGCTTATGACATGACAGTCTTCTATCATACAAACTCTTGTGAGGTCACAAATCATCATCATGTCACTGGAAGATGAAGTGGCAGGCACAGATAAAGGAGTTGAGCGTTGTTACATAATCTGTGTCTGCTGCCTAAAGTATATGGCAGGGACATCTGTTAATGACTTATAACAAGCAAGCAGTTGGGTTTTCATCTTGAATTAAATGTTTTACAGTCTTCCACAGTGTGGGAGTCTTGCTTTTAACAGACAGAACTACGTAAGATATAAAACAAAAACAATTTGCCTGCTTCCAAAAATACAGGGCTAAAGTTTTCCTAATTTCATTTTTTTAAGAAGTTGTTATTTTTGTACTCCAGGAATGAAACAAGTTGTCAAAAACTTTGTAAGAATAAATGCTGTATTAAAAGGCTTATCTAATAAATGTTTACTTGGGGGCACATGAAGAAATGCATCTGATGTATATTTTTGATGAAGAAAACAATAACCTGGTTTTCATTAATGAGGTGAAACTGTGTCAGTTCTGACCAGAAAGCTGTTATAGGACAGTATATGATGTATGTGATGCCCACCTTTCCCAGCCTGCTAGAACTAGTAACTGGCAATATTGACTTCATGGGTAGTTCTCATGTAGGTCTTTAAAGACTGCCGGACTTGAAAAACTGTGTGGTGAGTAAGTAGTGACCTATCTACATGGGGAAATGGCTACGTTGGGAAAATCCTACAGGTATAATTATATCAGTAAAATCCACTGTACTCTGGGATGAGTTCCCACAGGGGGACTTTTACCCACATACATATGCTGACACAGTTTACCAGTGCTGCTATGCTGAAATTACTTGGAGCAGAAATAAGCATAGTATTCTTATGCCAGAAGCCCTACTTCTACTTTGCAAGAGTTGTCCTGGCTCGTGGTTCCAAGAGAGTTTTGTTTAACTCTGTGTCATTCAATGGCAAGTTTCTAGTGGTTTTAATTGCACTCTTGGAAAGGGTTTCCCTGATGCCCAGTCTGAGCCTTACTCCCCATCTGTCATGGCTCATATTCCTCCTTACTTTTCATCAGGTAGCCCAATGAGAACATTAATCTGTACCCGAGCTTTTGTTCAACTCTCTCAGCCAGCTCCCCAGACCCTGTTTTGTCTCATCAGTTTACTGATGTGGCTAGGCAGCCAGCCCAGCATGAAACCAGATACCAGAGGAGCTGGTCGTCTTTCCTGGCACTATGCACCATGATCTGTTCTTTTGTCATGCTGCAGTCCCAGCCCAAAGTCCAGGATGGAACACCCAATTCAGTGCATTCCAAGTGCCCATCTACACAAAGAGCCTGACCATATCCATTCCTCAGGCCTGCACCCTGTTGGCTCCTTGAATTTGTAAACACAATAAATACATTTGTTCATGCAGGGCTGGCTGCCTTTCTGCAGGTCATGGGCAATCCAGGAAATTGAGATAAAGCTGTTTTCTGGAAATTTGAACCCAGGCATAGCAAAAGTGCGTGGAGGAAACCAGATGGTATGTATGTCTCTCCCAACAGAGACTTGAGAGGAAGAATTGCACCTTAGCAAGAATTCTTCCTCAAGGGATATCCAAAAGCCAAATTAAATGCGAGAGGAAAAAAGTGGAAAACATCCACAGAATCATGCACCTTGTCTCTCAAGCAGGTCATTGTGTAGCCCTTTCTGTTTCTTATCTACAGTACAGAAACAATCATAGGCTCTCCTTCTTCCCCAGTCTATTTGTGGTTGGCATGAAGCTCAAAGAATTGTAGTGATTTTCATCACCATCGAGGTCTTCCTTCAGAATGATCCTGGGTCTGGGTCCCACCGCAGGTCTCCTTGCACATCTTTCACAGCACTGGTATTTGGCAGGTTCTGCACACCAGCCTTTCCCACAGTGATAGCCCATGTTGTTCACTCAGTGCAGGGAGAGATCCACTGGCTGTAGGGTTTGCAAAGCTGCTTGCTTCCTTTGGTGAACCAGTTTGGGTAAGAGCCATAGTGTAGTCACCTTTGTGCAAACCCAGGGTCTGGGTATTCTAGGATCTGAAAGAAATATTCACAGTCTGAGTTAGGAGGGAAGTTGGAGACTGGCTTTGCTGTCATGACTGTACATGACACAAGATGAAACTGAACAGGAAGACCAGGGAAAGTAGACAAGACTTTGACATGTCCCATTGTCATCGCCTTTGGCTCCAGGGTACAGCTAGAAAACCCTTTGGAATACAGCTTATGTGGGCTGTTCCTTTCTCTGGCTTTTGGTATTACTCCCAGGAAAGCTGCCTCTTTCTACTTGGGACATTCAGTAACTACATATGTTCTAAAATGTTCCTTTTTATCTATTCATTTCTGGCACATTTTAGCCCCATGGGCATATGCCGCAGCCTCTGATATGCTTTGCCACAGTTGTTAGGCACAAAAGATCAGAAAGTTAAGGGAGTCAGAATATCTAAACAGCCTCCTATTGGCATTTTTCCCACTATTAGCCCATAGGAGTTGGGCACCTAAATATCTTTAAAGATCAGGGTTCATATGCCTTTTGAAAATCCAACCACATCTGATCTGCATCTTTATGTGCCCAAAGTACCATTAAGAACCTGGCCCAAAGTAACTCCTGGGGAACAGCACTGTTCATTACATTGGCACTTACTAACAGGGGGGGCAGAAGGAAAGGGGATGTCATTTGAACTGTGTTGAGCCTATCAGTGATCATTAGCAGGTAAAGTAGCTCAAGCTGTTTTTTCCTTGCAGCAGCTAGCCTGAGGTAACATGCAAACTGCACCGAAGTTATGTGAACACCTCTCTCTCAGAGATGAGGCTGGCTGTGTGGCCTCAAATTTCTGCCTTGTAGGATAATGATCATGTTTGTTCCATTTTAATTCATCTGGAAGGTATTATTTTGATGTAAACAGACACAAACTAAAACCATGAACAGTGGCTTAAGGTCAAGTTTTCTTCTAATATCTGTCAAAGCTATTCCAGCCCAGCCCAAGTAGGGGTGTTTCATCAGTGCAGCTATACCAATAATTTGTATTGTAATCGTGATCACACTGAAGAAAGAGCACAATGGTCAATTGTGATTGAGCACAATTGTCAATTTCTCCACACTGAAGAAAGAGCACAATTGTTATCACCACTCTCATTTACTGATGGGAGGACACTTGACTAGCTGACTCAGCTGGCCAGTGGCAGAGCCAGGTCTTCTAAGTCCCAGCCCCAGTTCTTTACCTAGGAGTGTATACCTGGAGCATCAAAGAGATCCTAAATGAGATCAGGACCCTCTTGCGCTAGGTACCATATATACATAGAGTAGCAGACAGTCCCTGCCCCAAAGAGCCTACAATTTGAGCAGAAATGTATTTTCTGCACTTATCAGGGTGAGGTGATGGATTGTACCCTCTTCTCCCAAGGCATTTTGCAGGTCCCTGACACCAACCCCACCCTTTTTCAGTTCCATAGAATTGAATCAATGGCATTCAGTGGTATTGTGATCACACTGGTAATCAAAGCCACTTGTAGTTGAAAATAAGTTCTCACTCCAGCTCAGAATACTAAAGAGTTTTATGGAAGCAATTGCAATCATCATAATGTGGAAAGCACTTTTACATGAGACAGAGGAGACAGGGCAGGAAGGGAACAAAGAGATTTCAAATAATAAGCCATGCTAGTGGAATTGTTTAGCTCATTCTCCACTGGCAAAAAGACCAATTACCTCAATCCCTTGTTAAAGGGTAGGGTCACTGTAAGACCCCTCTTTGAGGCCAGGGACCTGCCAACTGGGGTAAGTTTCACCACGTGCAGTTTTATCCCATTAAACCAAAGTGTTCTTCAGACTGTCATTCCTCCCACTTGCTATTTTTTCCCCTTTTAAAGAACTGTCAGTCTTCACTCCAGAGATGCCTGGGACTGAAAAACATGCTCATCCCAGGAGAGGATGGTGTCTCAAGGTCACAGTTGATGTGCATTGGTGAAGCAGCATGAGGAAGCCTACACTCTGTGAATAAATAAAGGGCTTCAGTGCAGCTCTGTGTGGGGGGGAGGTGGGAGGGTCAGAGCCTTACTGAGTAATGTGGGCAGGTGCCCCAGGAGTGGGAGAGGAAGGAGATAGTGCTCAGTCTCATTTGCTACAGCTACTACACTGTAATTGGTGCAGAGCTGATGATGAGGGAAACCTGCAGCTCTGTACTCGCTACGTGGTACATCCAAAGGAATTAAACGAGGTGCCTGTAATACATCGTAAGCAGGGATCTGGGTTTTCTGTTTCCTATGGAAAAACAAAAAAAGCATGGATTTTCCTTTTAACTGAGAAAAACATGGGTTTTTATTTTAGTGGAGAAATGCACGAATTTTCCATTTTTGCAAAGAGGTCTCTGCAAGCTGGCAGAGTGCCACCCTGCAAGGGTCTGGGGGGAGTGGGAAAAAGGGCAGTAAGGCAGGGGGCACAATGTGCATGTGTGCACTCACACATGCACGTGGCTAGAGAGCAGCTCCCACAGGTAAGTCTGGTGGAGGGGGAGGGGGGATTGAGGGCCTCCATAGAGAGGCAGGGAGTTGGGCAGAGCTGGGGCCTGGGGCTGGAATGCGTGGTCTCAGGGCCCCAGAAGGGAGCAGGATGGGGCCGTGGGCAGCTTTTCTGGGGGCGGAGGGGTAGTGGAGCTGACTCTCCACCACTGCACTTCTGGCAGATGGCATGTGCTGCCCAGATGTGTGCAGGGTGGGGCAGGCTGCCCCCTACAGGCTTGGGCTCCTGGCCCTGCTGCCGCCTCCTCTCTGGGCCCTCTGCAGTCCAGCAGATTGGACCCAGCACAGCAGGGCTGGGCAGGGAAGCTCCTTGCTGCTGCAAGCCGCCTGGCAAGACACCCCCTACCCACCCAGCAGCAGCAGGGGCGATGGCACAGTTGTGCCCCTTGCTGCTGCCAAGCAGGCAGAAGGCACCTCACCTGGGCAATGGGGAGCTTGCAGCAGCAAGGAGCTTCCTCACCCAGCCCTGTTCCACACAACTCTGCTCTGCCACGCTGGGTCCCACCTGCTGCGCTACAGAGGTCCTAGTGCGAGGGCAGCAGGGCAGGCAGCCCAAGTTTTCAGAAGACAGCCCGCACCTGCCCCATGACAGTTTCCACTCCAGCCTCACCTCACCCCTGGGGAAGGGGGAGCCGGGCTCTAGGTCCCACTCAGCTGCAGGAGTCGTTGTCTCCCACAGGCAGGAGGGAGCTGCAGACCATATCCTTGGTGGCTGGGGGGTTGGGAACTGTTAGTGAAAAGTCAGGGACACTGGCAAGGCTCGGGGGTGTGGGTGGGGAGTGAAGGGCCTGGACTTGCATCCTGGTGAGCAAAGGGGGAAGGCTGAGCTCTGATTTTGGCATGATAAAAAACCCCAAATCAAATATGAAAATGTATAGGTACTTAGAATTTATTTATTGTAATGACTGAGGCCCTGGTGGGTTTCCAGATTGCTTTAAAATTGTAAATATATCAATAAAACATTGTGTTTAATTGATGCATGCATGCACGATCCCCAGCCATAAGGGAGTAGTGTGCGATGGATGTGCTCTCTTCTCCAGAGCAACGGGTACAGCAGAGGTTCTGTGTAGAGTTGACTGCTTGCTGCAATCCACCAAAAAATCAGGCAGGCCTGAAAATGGAGTAGGTCAAGACATTGCCAGAGGAACTGAGAAGGGAGGGAAGTGAAGTTGTATAGTAAAGAACTACCTGAGACTGAACGACACATGCCCCCAGCAGCTGGGGGCGCACGGCTGCACTGGCATTGACAGTAAGTGCGGGGCTCCCACAGATGCCACCGGCGCTGTCCTTGGCAGGGAGTAGGAGGCGGTGTTATGTGCAGGTGGTGCCTGCAGGTGGAATGAGAAAAAAACCAAATAATATACTAAAACAAACACCTACTATAACATTTTAATTTATTACAAAAATATATTTTTGTCGTGATTTGTGTTTGCATAGTGTGTATAGAGGTGTTTGCATAACAACTTAAAAATAAAGTCTTACTCGTGTATGTTGTCTGGGGGAGATTTATGATGGGGTGTATGTGTGGGGGGCTTGTGAGGGGGTGTAGCTGTGTGTGGGAGCATAGGGTATTTTGGGGAGGGTGTATGTAGGGGGGTTGTGAGATGTAAGGGGGAGTGTGGGGACTTCCACACATTCCCCCCCATGGTGCACAGCCCCCATTGCTGGCAACAGCAGCAGCAGGCGGTGGGCACTTGGGATGCCAGCAGCCTACGCAAGTGCTTCTGCCCAGTGGCACATGGCTCCAGCCAGTGCTGCGCATGCAGCCAGGCCCACCCGCCTCTATCACACATGGCTCCCCACAGTGCATGTGCAGCACCCAGCACTCACGCCACTGGGAGAAGCCCCATGTGATAAACCCAGCTACCTTCCCCACCCCCTGCTGTGCAGGGCCTGGGACTCCACTGGAAGTGAAGGGGAGCCCTGCCCCTGCTTCCCAGTGGAGTCCCGGGACCTGCACAGCAAGTCCGTGCTCCCGCCAGCCCCATGCTGCATGCTCTCACCTAGCTGCAGCTCCCCTGCCCCCACCCCTGCTACTTCCCTACTTGCTGCCCAAAGTGAGTGCTGCAGCAGGGAGACAAGGAGGAGCCACTAGACCAGGGGTGGGCAAATTGCAGCCCACCAGGCCATTCTATCTGGCCTGTGGGCCCCTAAAATCTTAGAAAATTAATATTTATCTGCCCCTGGCTGCCTGTCATGTGGCCCTCGATGGCTTGCCAAAACTCAGTAAGTGGCCCTCCACTCAAAATAATTCCCCACCCCTGCACTAGATGCTGGGGAAGCCAAGCAGTTCCCTTGGCAGCTGCAGCAGCAGCATCCCCACCCAGAAACTGCATGCTGGCCAGACCATGCTCTCCCATGCACAAGGGAGCATGGCGCACAGGCTGGGCGTGGGGTACAGTTGGTTGGTGCGCATGTGTGGGCCACATGAAATTTGTCTGGCAGGCTGGATCCACCCACAGGCTGTATTTTGCCCGTCCCTGGACTAGACACGTGAGACTGACACAATGCCACTGGGCTAGTTCCACAGGCCCTCTATCTCACAACCGAGTAGCATTACGCTCCCTTTGCCGCTGACTCAGCTTTGCCTCCCAGACCAGACAGAACAGTTTAGCTACTTGGCTCCAATGCCTGCCCCACGCGACTCAAGTGGATGTCAGAAGAGGCTGTAAATGAGAGAGTGTGGCTGGATGGTTAGGGCGCTGCCAGGGAATGGAGGATACCCATATTCTGGCCTCACCTTTCCACTGCAGTACTGTATACCCTTGGCAAATCATTTGGTGAAAGGCTCTAGGAGACAGCCTCTGGATTTCTGCAACAGGGGGCCGCTTATACTTCCCTATGTCACCTAGGGACAGAGGGGATTAAACTGAGGGGACCCTGGGTCTAGTCTGGGTCAAAGGCTGAGGGGCTGCAGTGGTACCCCAGGTGTGAGGGGTTGGGCCTTGGCTGTAAGGAGGGGCAGAGCAGGATACAGACAAGGGCAGTTCATACCATTGGGGTTCCCAGAGCTGTCCCTAGGGGTGTGCGGAGTCCAGGGCATATGAGCCTGTGAGGGGGGTGGGGGTGGTGACCGCCCACAGAAGGTGGCAGAAGCAATGGCGGGGATGGTGGGGGGCTGACAACCATCCACAGAAGCTGGCGAGGGAAGTGGTGATCACGCGCAGAAACCGGTGGAGGTAGGGTCATGGTGGGGCCTGTGCAGAACTGGTTGTGGGGGGGCCCCCAAAGCTCAGGGCCTGGGGTGGTCGCCCTGATTTGCCCCCCGCCCCTCCGGGGTGGCCCTGGGGGTTTCTCTCCCTAAGATGGCACTGTAGGGGTCACGTGACACCTCAAGCACCTTACCCATCTGGTTGGCCCTTTGGCGCCCATCCAGTTGCCAGGGGCCAGGCAGCCATGTAGGGGCCACTGTGTCCAGTGGTCAGGCAGAGGCATGATAAGGCCTCTTCCCAGCATGGTCCCTGCAGGGCAAGGTCAAATTGCAGGCCCTGCACTTAGGTCAGGCATATACCCCAAAAGCAGGAAAAGGATGAGGTGGAGGAGTATGGTGTATGCATCTTCAGCTCCCTCTTCCTTATTGGGCACTGCTCCATGTCGACCCCTGGCCATCTCCCCAAAGCTCACTCCTGCAGGGGAAATCTACTTCATCAGAAACCAGGCACCCCTCAGTCCACTCCTGGGAAGCACCTCCTGCCTAAAGGCCTATGGGAGTTTGCCACCTTAATGCCTTGGGGGAATCTAGGCCTGAAGTCTTAGAGCAGGGAAGAACTGCCAATTTATACCTACTCACTTCTAGTTCCTTCAGGGCTTTGTGCCCAGAGCAGAGAGTCAGCTCAGTCAGTGCTCATCCTGCCAAAGCTACCCCTGATCAAAAGATCCTTTGGAGTGTAAGTGTCTTGGCTGAAACCACATCCACGTTGAGCTTCATGTTCAGGCTCAGCCTAGTGTAATGCATTCTGTTTCTTGGGAGGGGAGATGCACACAGCACCCTGACACACCACAGTGAAGGGTTAGTCTATTAGTCTGAGGTGCACAGCAGCACCCTAAGGCCCTAGCCAATATCTAAGTCTCACTGTGCTGGTCACTGCACAGGGGCACACCAAGGGCTCACCATCTGAAGAGACCCCAGGGGTAACACCTGGTCTTCCAGATGGGGATCCAAGGTGCAGTGCTGCCAAGTAACCTACCTCAGCCCATGCTGGGAGCCTGTTGTAAAGGAATTGAATCCAGACATGCATGCCAGTCCAGCATTTTGCCCTTAAAACCATCCTTCCTCCCTGAAGACCTACAGCTACTGCTCCATCGCTAGCAGCTTTGGGCTTGGCAGAGCAAATGCAGTTTTAAGTTTGAGATTCTTGCCAAAAAGCAGTCGCTTTCTGCTAGCGATTTGCATAGCATTACTGGGATTTGCCATGCTTTGCAATGGAGCTCTTTGCCTTTGGTCTTCTAAATTAAACAGAGCTTGCAGGTCCCCACTGGCTTTCCCCTACAGATCAGAAATCCTAATGCCAATTTGTCTGACTGACAGCTCTTTTCCTTTCAAGACAGCAGCCCTCCTCCCAGCTGAAAAACAATGACTCTTGATCTCTGTTCGACACAGAGCGTGCATGCATGCATGTGCGCTCACACACACACACACACCCCTACCTTCCCCTATTCCCAGCATGCTTTTCATCCAACCTGTGATCACCAGTCATCTGAGCAAGCCGTACTCACATAGGTACCCCCACTGACTCCTGTGAAGCTGGTTTACAAGAAAGGGACTGTAGGATCAGACTTCAAAATCCTCCATCAGACACTGCCAAATGCAGGGGTCCTGCTGCATGGGTACCCCAGATGCATCTGGCTTACTCATCCGAGCACGGACCTGATGTGCCAGAGTGGACAAGTCTGTCACACTGGGCAGCGCGTGGCAGGGAGATGAGAGAAGGTGTCTTCCCCCCTCGCAGTCAGGGCTGCTGGACTGTCAGGGGTTGTGGAGAAAACTGCCTGCCCAGTAGAATGACTTCCAAGTTGGTCATGAAAGTAACTATCTGCATGGTGTCTGCAGGTCAATGCGATTAAGTGATGCACATCCTCAGCCCCTGGGTCTGCACTTCCCTTGCAGGCACTGTGCTTCCCGTGGACCAGCCTACAAAAGTATTCAGCCAGGATTCCTTGTAGCCAAGAACTTATTAGAGGATGGAAAGGGGCATTTCTGACAAGGAACACACTGTAGAGCAATGCATCTTATGGGGACTGTCAGACAAGGAATAAACCACGTTGTCTCAGGACTGGAGCAGCTCTCCCTCCATAGGATGAGTTACCACAAAACTACAGAAGGGATCCTTGTGCCTGTCTCAGAAGTGGCTGGCACTATCCTAGGTCAGAGTTAGGCTCCTGGGCTAGAGTGGGCCATTGGTCTGAGCCAGCCTGGCTGCTGCTTCAATGAACAGGCTTTACAGCAGTGCCTTGAAAGGGTGTGCATTCTCATCACAGCTGTGGCTACAGCTTCCAGAAGGTGCATGGCAGTACTCCAAACCAGAATGAGCAAAAGAAAAAAAAAGAAAGCCTCTCCCATCAGGAATAAAGTTGCCCCAGGCTGGTCCTTATGAACCCAAACTTGGCCAAAGCTTTTAAATCCTTCTAGAGTGACCACCAGCTAAGCTGTTCCTTGAGCCATGTGAAGACTCCAATGGACTCTACTATCCAGAATGAAGTTATGGTCCTCAGAAACCCTGAGTCTGTCCACACCATTACTTAACTGGCACCTGTATCTTTACTGGGTTGTACCAATAATGGGAATGGCCTAGGAGCCAATGCAGGGCTCAAAGCAATGTGTTTCTCTAGTCTTCTAGAGCAGTGGTCTCCAAACTTTTTTGATCGCTCCCCCCTATCAGTAAAAAATTTTTGAGCACACCCCCCCAATATATGTATATTTATATTTGCGCACCCCTATCAGTAAAACATTTTTGAGCACGCACCCCCAATATATGTATATTTATATAAATATGAATAGAAGTTCTAATATTTTCTTCCTGCACCCAATGAATTGTCTTGTGTACCCCCTCGGGTGCGTGCACCCCACTTTGGAGACCACTCTTCTAGAGTAACAGTTTAATTGTTTTGTGCTCTTGGGACTGTGGCATTGTTGTGTGCTCTGCTGCAGAGTGTCTGGGAAGCTGACTGGCATGTGACATGGGCATGGAGAGAAGGGAAGTCACTGCCTTCTCAACCATTCTGGTGAAGAATGGGAGGCTGGAGCAAAGCTGGTGAAGTTGTCTGCATTGAGTTTTTGGTGCCACAGGGAGGGGCATTTTGGGATGGGGATGAGGGGGGTTGAAGAAATGCATTTCCCCATATCAGATTCATGTCTTAGGAGGAAGCACTGACAGTTTCCAGAGCAGGCTGGGACGCTTCCATGTCAACAATAAGAATGATGGAAAATGTAGTTTCCACAACTGCCAAACTTTCCCCATGAGCCACATCTCTGTGGTACACCACAGTCTCCACCCTGACCCCACCAGACTGGGCATCATAGGGAAGCAAAACCCTGTGTGAATAGGCTGGATCCATGGCAGGTGTAGTGATGTAGCTGTACCCCCGCCCCTCTTTGATTCCTACTCCACCCAAAGGTTAAAGCCACCTGACAGTGGCAGCAGCGTTTCTATTCAGGCATCACTGAGGGAGTCAATTGACTTTATTATAATCTACTTAATTCCTTCTAAACTCTTCATTCCACAAGTATTAACAACCATCACTTCTTTTTAATAGCCTTGATGTTCCACTAATCAAGCTGTTCTTTATTCTGCTGTCTGTTTGCTGCTCCTGATAATATAGTTCCTATTTCACAGCCCTGAAGAGTGTTTTTAACTGTAGATAAAAACATTAACTCACATGTGGAAATGTTCATTCAAGTGAACATTAATTCAGATGTGAAAATAACTTTCAGTGAAGCATTGAGTATACAGTCAGGATGCTCAAGAAGACTAAATTTTGTTTTATGAGTCTGAAAAAGAGATATGCATTTAATTCTAATGACTACAAGACTAATGATACAATATCTTTTGATTCTTTTGCCTAGTCTGTTGTTTTGTATACATGATATATGACATAGTAAATGAATGCACATTCCATTCCAATAATGTTGTATTTGTTGTTGCTTCTATCTTAAATTGAATAATATAGTCTTAGGTGTCTAGCATATTAGTAAAGTGTCTAGTTTCTTTTTAACTGGAGAAAAAATATGTATGGTGTTATATGTGATGATGCATCACACCATCTGCACCCCACTCCCTTTCAAAATTGTTGATCTCTCCATGTAGGAGATGTAACCTAGCAAAGGAAACTGGCCTACAAGGGGATTATGTGGGACCCAGCTGATGAAAGCACACAGCTTCATAGGGGACCTCTGCAACAGCATGTCCAAATCAAACCAGCTTTGGTTGGTGGCATTCATGAAAACTGGAAAATCCTGCCAAAGCATACCTTTCTGCTGAAAAGCAGTCCAGATGGAATATCTGTGACTAACCCTCATTGTCGACCTACTTAGCAGCCAGGTATATTTTTCTGGGCATGCAATGGGTATGATGGGACCAGGAAGGCCAGGGGAATCAAAGCTATTTCAGCCAGAGTTTTCGGCCTCAGCAAGTTCCTTTCAGAGCTGGCTGATTCCTTCTGTGATGGTGGAAAGGGTCTCCTCACTGCAGCTGGTGCTTGGTGCTGGGGTGCAGGTTGTGATGTGCCAGGAGACCAGCTCACTAAGTGTCATAACTCTGCCAGCTGAGATTGCACAAATTTAGGGGCCAGAAAGGAGATGGGCCTCTTGGCAAGGAGCCTCTGTGCTTATGTGGGTACCTTCGCAGCAGGGTTTTCCCAATAGCACTATTTTCTTCTGCCTGTGCCTTTTTGCAGAAGTGTGCTGTGGGAAGGTCATATGAAGTAGGGAGTGGCTAACAGTAGTAGTTGCCATCATATGACAGTTCTGGTCCCTTGGCTTCCCAGGCCCTGGGCCACACGACTATGCTGTTCTCTTCTCATCAGTGTGCATAAGTGGTTCAAAAGTATCTACAGCAGATCAGCTTTGACACTCCACTACCCTCAGGTGGAGAGGGAGGTATTTGACTGAAAAGGAATTGTTATGTCCCTAGCATCCACTCTGGGCCTGAAAATCACTCATAGTGTGGAGGACAGCCTGGTAATTTGGCACTAGCTGCATGGATATCCAAGATGATGAAGTCTGTGCTGAGCAGTGGGCCCATTCATTCTTTTGAGAAATTACAGGGTCCTCCAGTGGGGATCTGTATGCCTTAAAGTAGGTGTGAGCAAAATACAGCCCACAGGCTGGATCCAGCCCACCAACCAATTTTATCCAGCCCGTGGCAGGCCTCTTGGACCCGTCCAGCCCAGGCATGGGGCAGTCCAGGCCGTGGTGTGTGCAACCGGTCCGGCCACCCCTGGGCATGCACCCCCCAGGCTGGGGCAGCACGACATCTGGACTCCATTTCCTGGCAACCCCAGCAGTGGTGGCTCCTTCCAGCTGCCGCGCTGGTGTCACCATTCCTGCCAGCCCCAGCCCCACTGCCTGGGCACCCTGGCCCATCCATCACGTACCCACCACCAAGGGTGACAGATGGACTGAGCAGGTAGGTTCCCAACCTATTCATACAGCCAAGCACACCCTGCTTGTGAGGATCCTGGGATAGTCTTCATGGAAACCCCAGGGGCAGGATCGCTGGGTGGTGACAGCATGGGACCAAGCCCTGGGACAAAGTCACTGGAGGTTTTGGTGAGCTGTTGCCAGTGGGGAAGGGGAGGGGGTGCTAACCCAGCCCACAACAGCTCATCAAAATTCCCTAAGTGGTCCTTCAGCACAAATAATTGCCCACCCCTGCCTTAAAGGGTCCTGTTCCCCACTTGTAGTTAACTGAATCCCTGATCTAATGAAATAATGTATTCTACAGTTTGAGTCTGTTCCTCGGTGAGAGAGTCTATGCTTATTTGTGAGAAGGAAAGCAAGGAATCTGTATGGAATATACTGTATAGGGGGAACACTCCTTTAATGTTAGTCCTTTAGTGTTGATCCATACTGCCCATTGGGGTTAAATCCTCACCCCACTGAAGTTGAGAACAAAATTCCCATTCACTTACGTTTTTTCCTTTATTTTTTCAGTTGTCTGGTAGTAGTGTCATCACATAACCTGTCTCATTCTCTCCTCCCTATGGTGAAAGTAATATGTATAGCAGGGGCTGGCAATGTTTTGGGGCACAGTGCTAAAAACACCTGCAACCTTGACTTGTAAGATGTTGACATGGCAAGGGCAGATGGCAGGAGAGCTGCAAAGTCCCAGTCCCTGTTGTGGCAGCACAGCCCAAGCCCCTTCCCACTGTCTGCCCTGAGGTGCATGTGCCATACAAAATGCCTGTGTGTGCCATGCTCTGGCACCTGTGCTAGAGGTTGCCTACCCCTGATGTATAGCAAAGGCATGGGAATTGCAATGAGGACCATGTTCTTAGTAACTGAGATAATTAATATGAGCATTGCATTATGAAGAAAGCCTGATAACATGATCAATAGAGAGAGAATCTTAATAACTAATATAAGTCTGATACCATGAGTGCAGATTTTCTCACCATAAATCAGGGACAGATTCAAACTGCAGAACACGTGTTTTCATTGGATCGGGGATTCAGTTAGAGGGCATCTTGGATCTGCATGAACAGACTAAAGCATCCATCTGGGAGAAGAGAAACATTTATACAAAGCTTGTTTGGTTAAAAGGAATGATGCAATGAGTAAACTTTGCACAAACTATGAACAGCAGCAGAAAATAAGCTTGCCCCAGGGAAAAGCAAATTAGCGCCTCATTTTTGTGATGGATTAACTGTGAAGAGAACCCATATAAGTCAGTCCAGAAGGTATCAAACCATGAAAATATTGTGGTAGAGAAGGCCAAATTTTGGATCAAAATGACTGCCCTTTGAAACAGCAGATGTCAACTCCTGCTGCACAGGCTTAAATTCACATCTTTATGCTACTACTATTTACTCACAGTGGCCATGTCTACACAAGACATTTATTGCACAGTTGACTAATTAGCTTCTCAGTAAGTGTTTTGGTATCTACACATGTGTCCCTATTGGGCTGCAGTAAACTAAATTACTCTGCAGCAGGATAGCAGTTGTAAATACAAGTACTGGGGTTGGCTGGGGCACTGCCCTGCACTGAAGCTCCCTCACGCTTCTCTGGGAGAAGCAGCCCCAGGCTGGCAAACTGGCAAGCTTGGGGGCAGCATTCCCTCTAATCTATGGGGCGACGCATAGGGGGTGCACATGGGTGCACGTGCACCCCCTGCATGTGGCACTGCACCCCTTGCAAAAAGGTGCTGCGAACACTGTCGGTGGCACTTGCAGGCTGTCACCACTTAACACCCTGCTGCCAACACTACCAGCGGCATCTGTGGGCGGTCCACAATCGCCCCGACCACCGCCAATGCTGCCGGCGGCACTGCAGGTGGTCACTGACCCCTGGTCAGCGCTCACCACCTACCCCCCACCTCCGCTGCCGACAGCGCCAGCGGTGTCTACAGGAGCTCACCACTCACTGCCACTGGGCTCCCACCACTGCACTCCCACTGCCGCCGGTGCAGCTGTGCCCCACCAGCCACTGGGGGCACATGCCTTTCAGGCATGCCCAGCAGCGCAGCATGAGTGCACCTGCGCGGCCGCACACGCCGCACAGCTTAGAGGGAACACTGCGCAGAGGAGCTCCAATCTACCTGCCTCACCCTCCAGTGCCAGCTGACAAAACCCCAGACCAAACTCCCTCCACTCCCTTCTCCCCCTCCCATTCTGAAGACAACACCCGGAGCAGCACTGAGCTGCCTCAGCCCAGCCCTGCTCCCCAATGCGTGCAGACAGATGTTAATGAAAGTGGTTTGTTCTGGAGTGTCTTCATCTGAACGCTCATGCAATGAGGGTTCAGATTATCATGGGATAAGGCCCTTTTATAGCACTCTGCATCCATGCACTTGTGTTTGGTCACAGCTGTAGAACACTTTCAGGGGCCAGATTGGGTGAAAATTGTCACTTCTGTAGTGCCTACCTACCAGATGTTCAAACCTGAAATGAATTGCCTTTTCTAGAGGTTTCTGTTTAGTTCTAACTCAGAAAAGCAACTAGAAGAGAAAAGCCATGGTCATTTGTGCATCAGTGACTTGAGATCAAACAGGTACAAAGGAAGGGACACTTAGTTTCATAGTTTCTAGGATCAGAAGGGACCTGAACAGATCATCTAGTCTGACCTCCTGCCATGGCAGGAAAGAGTACTGGGGTCAAATGACCCCAGCAAGGTGTTCATCTAACCTCCTCTTAAACACCCCCAGGGGAGGAGCCTGCACCACATCCCTTGGAAGTTGGTTCCAGGCCCTAGTTGCCCTGACTGTGAAGTAGCGCCTCCTGATGTCTAACCTAAACCTACCCTCTGCCAGCTTGTGACCGTTATTCCTGGTCACTCCTGGCAGTGCTCGGGGGAACAGTGACTCCCCCAGTGCCTGCTGATCCCCCCTGACTAGTTTATAACAGGCCAGCCCCATAAATACAAGCAGAGATTTGGGGGTCAGTTCAGGCTTGTCCCTATACCTACTATCATCAGCAATAAAGGTTCTGTAGGCCAGGTTGCACCCCCAGAGACTCCTGTACAGACTTCTCCAATGAGGGTGGCAAATGTGTTTCTGATTGAAATGAAGTGAACAATTCTGAAGACAAAGAGGGAATTGAATACAGCTCTCTCCCTTAGAGTCATATTCCCTCCCACAGACCTAATAGATACAAAAAATAGTGAACAGGTTTTATTGCATAGAGCAGCCGACAGGCCTGTAGTGTACATACATGCAGGAATCAGTCTGGCACAGTAGGAAGAAGATATGTTTACACAGACACCTTTTGGAGTAGAAGTGCCTTTTACAGCATAATATTCTTTCAGCAGATTTAAAACAAAACTTAGCATCAAAATCAATATGAAAGCACTAAAGAATAACCATGTCACAGAATCACAGAAAAGTAGGCCTGGAAGGGTCCTCACAAGACAGGATCACATCTATCTAAGCAAGTACTTGTCTAACACTTGTCCACCTCCTGAAGAGTAGAATGGTTTTTGCATACTCCTTCTTTCCCCATACATAGCCACACAATTTGTCAAAAATACTCCCCCATGCAGCTCACTACTATAGTTGTTCAATGGATACATGGCATTCAGATATAGTCCAGTCAAAAGACAACTGGAGGCAATGGAGAGACACCCTGCTGACATCAGTGAGTTTACCATCAGGCCTCTAATACATAGGTCTACTCGAAAATTAATTGTAGAGACAGGCTGAAGTACTAAGTCAGAATAAACATTTGCCCCTTTTCCCTGCCAAGGAAAGCTCTTTCTATGCCTGAAGAAGGGGGTTTGTGTCTGCAAGCTTGCAAAGAACAATTTTTCCAACTATTTAGTTGATCTAATAAAAGATATCACATCTACCCCAAAGAACCTTTTCTGCCTGTATCCTTAGTCCAACATGGCTACAACCAACAAGTCTAAAGAAAGCTCTTGTGATTCACGTAATGGCTGCTTGCTTAGCAGAGCTGACCTGAGAGGCTCCCCAAAGGAGGTCTTCATGCAGGTTGCAGAGTAAGAATGTGTACCTTCCTTAGGAAAAAAATAAAAGCCACATGTCCACCTCTGACAAAATTAGTCACTAAAGCAGCATGATGAAGAGACTGCTCCATGGACTGTTATTACTCAAAATCTCATTGAGTGTACTTTTAAAGCAATGTTGATGAGGACTAACAGCAAGGTGAAAGCGAAGCTCCAACATTACGCCATCCTAATCGCTGTGCATATGTTGCAGTGCTCACGTAAAAAGACATCTTTATCCTGTTCTTTAGGGCTTAAGCAGAACGTAAGCTCCCAGAACCCCGGTGCATAGAAAATTCACCACTTACTGAGCAGCCAAACTAAATCTCTCTCTTCCTCCTCCTCCATTCAGCTTGTGTCTGAAGAGGTTCTATTGAGCTCTTGGTGGATTTTCTATGCACAGTGGTTTTTCATTTTGTCTTTTAATTTTTACTTTAATGACTAACTTTTAACAAAAGAACAAAGTAACCACCAAGCTTTAAAATAATAATAAAAAAAAGTCCACACAGCACACTGGGCTTTTTAAAATTTTAAATTAACTTCAGCAGAAATTCTGCTTTAATTGAACTTAGAAAATTCCACCTAAACTTCATGCACTGTGTAAATTAGTCAGACATCCATATTCTTCCAGCTGGCTTGCTGATCTGATATCCAGCCATTATACCCTGCATGGCAACACTATGAAAAGGAGAGAATTTAGATTAATGTATAACCTGCATCTTTTCTGATAGGAAAAGGGTATTTTGATATCAGAAAGTATCAATCCTAATGCCTCCAAAATGGACCCAATCCTATGTTCAGCTGTACCTGAGAGTCAAGACTAAATCAGAGGGATATGAGTTATGGGATTGTACTGAAGCTTGACACTTGTTTGGTGCATTTGCTTTGCAAGCACACACTTCTATTACAAGGCTATCCTTTAATTTATAAAAATAGCACTTTCTATTTACATATTTACAGGACACAATAATGCTAAAAACTCAGGGTGGACAGGGGAAAGAATTCCTTAAAGTAAGCAGTACAAACCATCTGGCTGATCTGAGCAAAAATAACACCTTTCTTCAGCTCCTTTAGCAAAACTCAATGGGCACATTCCCACAAGCAGCAACATGTGTTCTTCAAGGACAAATAGCAGTGCCACATATTTGTACCCCTGCTAGTTGTCCCTGGGGAATCCCCCTGCACATCCGGCAAAGTGCCCCGGGCAGCTCAGGGAAGGCTGGGGCCAGCACCTGGGCTGCCCCAGCAGCCTTACCTGAGGTCCTGGGGGCCTTCCTGGGCTCCAGCAGCAGAGATCTGGGCGCACAGAATCTAGCCAGCAGCCGGACTGTGGCTCTGCCCCACCAAGCTCCAGTTTTGGGTGGCCTATGCTGCCGCCATGTATGCCACCCCATTTTTTTCTGGCATGAGTTTTTTTGACACTGGGATCTCCCAGTGTCAACCCCCCCCCACCACCATGTTGCTAATTTGCAGCATGGCAAACACCTGCATGTGTAGTGTATGTGGTTTGCAGTGCAACAGATGGATCTGTGGTGTCACAAACCACACATGCACGCTTGTCTGGACGCACCCTGTGAGTCTTTCAGGAGGTTTCACTTCCTTTTCAGACCAATGAAGTATCAGACCCATTTTACAATTTTGGTGGGAACTTTTTCCTCCAAGTCTTGATAAACTTGAGTCCTGTACTAGAATCCCATGACAGCTTTGGAGCAATATGTTTGAGATCAGAAGTGCTATTGTTCTTCGTGCTCCATGGAACACAGTTGGTTTGGGGGGTTTTTTTCTTTACCACTCTGCCTTCACCTGTAGTTTTGGCAACTTCTGGCCATGGTCCACTTTTCATCAGCTACAAACTAGTGAGGCTGATTTCCTCTTTCTGAATGATAGCATTTGCATTTGTGTCTGTAGGTATGGTTTTTTTCCCATAAGGACATGGTTGTTTCTTGTGTTCTGAAACAACTAAGGTTTTTTTCCTAAGAAGGTGGTCCAGACTTGGGCCATGATGGGAAAGTTGATCATCAGCAGGCATGACTTCTGAGTCTTCTTGTATTGCAAGCTCACTTCTAACAAGATTCAGTTTCTCATAAGCTGCCAGACCCAAAATTTGTGTCACCTCCTTAGCAGTAAATAGGAGTTGATATACTCTGCTTTTGTATTGGATTCAAGCAATATACTGGTATACTTGTTCCTAAATATCTAGTTATTTTTACATTCATTGGACTTGCTTCTGATCTCAATTTGACTCTTCTGTTTTCATATTCTGGTAAAATATTAACATGAGTGCCAGTGTCCAGTTTAAAGGAAAACATTGTTCTTTGCACTTCCACTGGGAAAATACAGTACCTCTCATTGGTTTTACTCGATTATACCATATCTATATAAAATGTCTCTGGTATGCCATATTGAATTGCATATCACATACACCTGTTCTCCATAAATTAGCCTTAAGTGGGGAAGGTGGTTTTCTTCCCAGACTAGAAGCTCCCCATTTTGATTCCTTCTCCATTCCAAGTTTAAAACCAGCTGCTTGGCAGCAGAAGTGGCATTTCTATTCAGGCAGCTGAGGTACTCACTGGATTTAATGCCTCATTGTTCTTTACTCCACAGATGTTAATGGACTTCTCTCTTTTTAATGGTTTTGATCAAGATAACCTTTCATATGGCAATTTTTCTGTCTTCTGGCTACTCCTGGTCTCTCTTCTACTATTTCACAGCCTTACAGCCTCTCTTTAGCTCTTTCCAAATCTCTTTTTAGCTCTGCCCATGGAGACCAGTCTTCAACAACAACTACGGTTTATGCTTCTGGATGAGCAAGAAAGGGAGGAAGAGTGAGCTGCACTATACAGCCATAACTTTGGAAAAAAATTGTGTTCCTTCATTTTGCCTTCCCAAAAACAAAGTAGGTGTCTTATTTGGTGGAGGGAGGGAGGCTTATGCGAGAAAAGCTGGTACTCATCACTAAATAAACCTGAAGTTTTGTGTTTGGGATCCTCAGTACTTGGCAAAATGGTTTCTCTCATTGTTTTCTGTAATTCCACTGGAAAAACACAATCCCTCTCATTGGTTTTGCTTGCTTCTACTATGTCCAGAAAAACTCCTCCAGGATATGCTTAACTGTATGCATTTGAAGTTTCCATGTTTGGGATCTGCAGCAGCTGATAAAATGGTTCCTCTTACCACAGTTACAACAGCTGCTGCCTTCCTGCCTTTTCTCTCTCTCTCTCTCTGAGCATTCTCCTTGCCAACAGAAATGTGAGGTGGCTTCTTACTGGCAGAAAATTTTGCCCTGTGATGTGGCATCTTCTGGCCATGCTCTTTCATGACTAATGAATGGATGATCTCTTTTGGTGCATTCAGCTCTACAGCCTGAGCCTTCATGGTTCCTGTCACTTAGCAAATTTGTATAGTCTTATCTAGGGATAAATCTCCCTTACACAATAGCTGTTCTTGTAATGCAGTGTTTGCAGTACCACAAATAATCAGAGATTCTGCAAGAGCTATACCTTGACTTTAGCAAGGCTTTTGATATGGTCTCCCACAACATTCTCACAAGCAAGCTAAACAAGTACAAGTTGGATGAATGGACTGTAAGGTGGATAGAAAACTGGCTGGATTATCGGGCTCAGAGGATAGTAGTCAATGGCTCAATATCTAGTTTGCAGCCAGTATCAACTGGAGTCCCCCAGGAGTCAGTCCTGAGCTAGATTTAGTCAATATCTTCTGGAAGATGGGAGCAATGCACCCTCAGCAAGTCTGAAGATGACACCAAGCTGGGTGGAGTAGTAAGTTATGCTGGAGGATCGGGCTAGGATTCAGAGAAACCTTGAGAAACTGGAGAATTGGACCAAATGAAATCTCATGGGGCACATTTAGATGAGTGCAGCCCTACAGTATCTGGCGCCACAAACACAGCTGCAGCACCACATATCACACAGTCAAGTGTTCTCCACACTGTAAGGCCACGCTGCCTGTGTGTGTGCTGCTCCTGGGGTTTTTTGCCTGCAGATCCAGGGGTCAAAAAAAACCTGTGGGAAAAAAGGCAGAGCAGCGCACATATGGGCAGCACGCACTGCTGAAAAGCGGAGCCAGGCCATCCGAAACCGTACTGCAGCTGCAAGCCAGGCTCTGCCTGGCAGGATCGCCACTGCAGCTACCCTGGGAGGCCCCCAGGACCCCAGATAAGGGTGCTGGAGCCAGCCCAGTGCTGGCTGTAGCCTCCCCTACTGCCCCCAAAGTAACTTGCCACGTGTCAAAGCACATGTGGCACAGACATTCCTCAGGGACAAATAACTGTGGTGCAGTTCCCTGGGGAACCAAACATCCGTATTTGTCTGGACGCAGCCATGAAGTTCAATAAGGACACATGCAAAGCCCTACACTTAGGATGGAACAATCCTCTGCACAGACTGGGGCCTGACTGGCTAAGCAGCAGCTCTGCAGAAAAGGACCTGGGGGTTACAGTGAACAATAAGCTGAATCTGGACCACCAGTATGCCTTTGTTGTGAAGAAGGTTAATGTCATACTGGGTTGCATTAACAGAAGCATTGCCAGCCAGTCAAGGAAAGTGATTCTTCCTTTCTATTCAGCACTGGTAAGGCCACATTTGAAGTGTGGTTTCCAGTTTTGGGGCCTCCACTACAGAAAGGATGTGGACAAATTGGACAGAATCAGAGGACAATGAAAATGGTGAGGGGGCTGGGGTACATGATTTATGTGGAGAAGCTAAGGGAACTGGGCTTATTTAGTTTGGAGAAGAGAAGACTCGGGGGATTTAAGTAGCAGCCTTCAACTATCTGAACAGGGGTTACAAAGAGGATGGAGCTGAACTGTTCTCAGTGATGGCTGTTGACAGAGCAAGGAGCAATGGTCTCAAGTTGCACCAAGGGAAGTTTAGGTTAGATGTTAGGAAAAACTCTCTCATTAGGAGGGTAGTAAAACACTGGAGCAGGCTATACAGAGAGGTTGTGGAATCTCCATCCTTTGCTGGTTTTTAGGACCCAGCTAGACAGCTTAATTTTCTATGATTCTAATAGTTCCCAAAAGCACAGTTCTTAGTTAATGTCTTTAGTTCAGCAGCATATTGATCTAGATTTTTTCCTGTTGTTCATTTGCTCATAAAAAAAACCTGTATCTTTCAAGGCTCACATTCTTTTTTGGTATGCAGTGCTCCTCAGATTGGGACAGTATGGGCATGTCTAAGCATTCATTAATGCACACTAATTACTGCACTAATTACTTTATCATTTTTCTCTTCTGTCCCTATGGCTGCCAGGCACCACTCAAACTTTTGTCTGAACGTCCTTCTGGTTCTCTGCTATATTGCCCAACAAGAGCAGGGCAGGCAGAGGTTGTAATACTGCCATCACAGTGTCCTACTACCTAAACAAGCACTTATAGAGGCCCTTGTACTTCCCCATGGCTGCACTACTCTACTTGCTCTCAGTTTTCCAATTCTTCTTTTTCCAAATTCTTCTTTCAGGTTGTTTCTAATTCGCCACTGCTGTGGTTGTGAACACCAGTACACCATGTAGCTATTAGCTGGTTCAATAAAGACAGTCAAGCATTTACAAAAAAATTAAAACTAAACAACAACTTTTACTGTGGACCAGTAGACAAGCCTCTGCAGAACATTTCTCTCTTACTAATTAGCTGCTTCCTAACTCATCTTACAATTCCCAGCTCTTCTAAATTAGGGACCATCTCTAAATTTTATTTTTTATCACTATACTACAGATGTGACTTATTCTTGACAAAAACAATACAAGCTTTTTGTATCTTTCCCAGATGTATCTTTATTCACCACAACAGATAATCTATAGAGGGAGGGTTGAACTAATTTGATACACAAACTTTCATGATATGATTTTTTTCTACTTTATTGTTCTACTCTAACAATTGTTTCTCATAAAATAAAGAGCTTTTATATTCCTTCCCTTCCTTTTCCTGACTAAGGGAAATCAGCATTATACAGTGCTGTCCAGAGGTATACATCAGATAATTCTTGCAACTATTACTGGCCTTCTCTCTTAGGAAGAATCTGTCAGAGTTCATCAATATCCATGGCTGGTGTAAAACCTGCCTATATTAGCAAATACATATATATTTTAGACATGAAACCACATTCAATAGAAAATTCTGTTTCCTTTCCTTTCCTGCTGTTCAAGATAATACATTACTGTACTATCAGCACTTACACTCTTTATACATTAAGGAGATGGCCACACAATCTGTTATATAGGCTTAAAGGGCCCAGGTTACACCACAAAATATTTTTTAAATATAAGGCTACAGGGAAGCCAATTCTTCTGTGGTGAACAACTGACTCAGGACAAACCTGTATTGTGCAATGCCTTAGACCAGGACAGTCAACTTCACCAAGACCTCTGGGCCAGATCTGGACATGGCAGTTGTGGGGCAAGTGGCAGTGACTCCATTGGGTTGAGCAGCATCAGGGAGCCACAGAGGTTAACATGGCCATTGCTCACCCCCCACCAAAAACACACATCCCCAACCAGGCTTCATACTCCAGATTTCAGCAACAGGCCCTGCCCCTCTGTTTGCCTTGCCCCAGTGGAAGTAACTCAGTGAAAAGTATCCTACTGGCTTTGATGGGCTGGAGATCAGGCCCTGAGTCTCAGCCTCAGTGGAGTTGCTGGAGAATGGGCTGGCTCAGTAAGACACAAGCCAAATAGAAGCTAACAGCATCCACAACTGGGGAAAATAAAGGAAGGTTTAAAGCAAGGGAAGTTTAGGTTAGATATCAGGAAAAACTTTCTCACTAGGAAGATAGTAAAGCACTGAAGCGAACTACCCAGAGAGGTTGTCCTATCTCCATCCTTGGAGGTTTTTAAGATCAGACTAGACAAAGCCTTGGCTGGGATGATCTAGTTGGGGATGGATGATCCTGCTTTGAGCAGGAGGTTGGACTAGATGACCTCCTGAGGTCCCTTCCAACCCTCATTTTCTATGATTCTGAGGTGGAAACCTTTTTGGTTTCTCCCATAGAAGAGTTTTTTGTTGACCCCTAGTCTGGAAGACGAGGGAATTATTTACCCCTCTGGGGGAAGTCCATCCATAGCTGCCAGCTGGGGTTGAATGATGGCAAAAAGATGTCATCCAAGTAAAGTGACGTTAGCCTGGGGAAGGTACTACATTGGTCTAGCCCCCCACCAAATCTAAGATCTGGACTTACCTGATTTCATGTATCATGATGCTTATTAGACCACTAGGTATGGGAGAGGGACTACAGCTGCCCTTTGTCGAATGGATCAAGGTTTTTTTTACAGCAATGTTGGGTCTTCCCAGAATTGCTTCTCATGTGCCCTTTCTCTCTGAAACTGTGTTGCATATTCTGCGCATTGTGTGTCTATGGCAAAGGCAGAGGTAGCTGAAAAAACTCCATCAGGCTTGTCAGGCTGCCCCACCAGCATTTTCCTTAGGATTCAATAGTTCTTTGTTACTAAAGCTTGGCTGCTTTTGCTAAGGAGCTGCACCAGGAAGAACTTTTTGACTACTGAAATGCCACGCATGTGGGACAAGACACCAGGAGCAGGACTGCCCAAACAACAACGTAATGGGTGTCAACAAACAGCTGACTAAGAACATTGGAGGAGACACATTGCTGAAAATGTGTCAGGAAGAGCTCAGAGCTCCTGTGAGTGCATTTAAATGTGAGTAAAATAGAAAAATGACCAAGACAAATCTCAGCCTCTGACAGAACCAAAGCAAGGCTGAAGACCCTTGTGGATGAGAAAGATTGGCTGGACAGCAACCTCTCTGCACGATCAGCTATGCTTAAGGACACCAGGTGCTTGTGAGTGCTGCAGAGGTGGGGACCAAGCTGTCTGGACTCTACTGCTGCTCAGGATATTGGTAGTTTTTAATGACACCTGCCATCAAAGGGAGACATTTACAAACCCCGAGATGCTGTCCACAGCTTCCATCTGGGTCTGTTTTTCCAGAGACCCCACCCAGTACTCCTGGAGGCAACATCCTGGTTTGCTCTCCCACATCTAAAACACGCTTTCAAACAATTACAGCCAAGTGTAACACTGTGCTGTGTGACAATCAGTAATTGAGCTTTTTTGCATTGCAAAATGATTATTAGTACCTCAGTTCATTATCAAAGCAAATTTAATTTTTCAATGTGGAGGAGCTGGTTGTATTTATAAAGGAAATATTGTTGATATAGCCAGGAAAAATTAATTCATGACAAATGTGAGGAAAATTAATAGCCTTTAACCAGGACAATATTTGACTGTGTCTAATTGTCCTTTGCCATGTAAAGCATGCTATCTCTTTAAAGTACCGACAGAGATTCTTTGCTAAAGCATTTTACATTTATTCTGATGAAACTGTATTTAAACCATTTTTAAAATAGAAATTAACCTAATACCAGTCTGGCAAATTAAAATAAAAAAGTTGCTGAAACTCGGAATTCTCTGGTGTACATGTGGATAAATACATTGGCAGAGATGCTGTGTACATTTCAAGGAGGACTCATCTAATCCAAAGCCATTCAGGCAGAAAAAAAGAGAGAGACTCCCAGAGAGATGATGGTCACTGAGAACAAATGGCCCTGAACTAGTCTACTGGCCAGATCCTCAGCGGATGCAAATCAAGGTAGTTCCATTTACATCAGTGGAATTACACTGATCGCAGCAGCTGTCCCTCAGTCTCATCTTCCTGCCCTCGCAGAGATGGTAAATAATTGAAGCCTCCTGTTACTTTATGCATGTAAATATTCTGGTTAGTCCTAATGGGAAAGCTGCCATAGTGAATATTCTAACTGGGGGCTCATGGCAACTTAAAAAGAGAGCTCTGCCGCAGCCTACGAACAGAGATGCTCTGGATGAAGAATCTGGGTTTAGTTCTGGGCTCTACTGTGGTCTTCTTGCATGACAAGTCATTTCCAATCCAGTTCTCCATCTGCACATTAGGGATAGCAGCCCTTTCCATCCCCTGGCATTTGTTTTGTCAACTGGGATTGTAAACTACAGAATGGGGAGTTAGCAAGTAAGGAAAAGCACCTTGCTAGGCATGCAGCTCCAATTAGTAGACCAGCTCCTCATTGTCTCCTGGTGGGCCTAGAAGGGATGGACAAAAGGAAATGAGCCTGTTTGAGGCAATTGGGACTCATAGTAGAGATGATATCTTTTATTAGACCAACAAGATTTTTGCAAAAAAAATTATTTAATTGCAAGCTTTCGGGCACTAACACCCTTCATCAGGCATGGGAGAAAAGATTGTAAAAGTTCTCCTGGGTAGAAATGAAAGTTTGTATTTCATAGGATTTCACAGAGGAGTCAATAGATGGAAAACTTCTCTGGGCAGTCAGTTCATAGCCCAGGATAACTTTCACAATCTTTTCTCCCATGCCTGATGGAGGGTGTTAGTGCCCAAAAGCTTGCAATTAAAGATTTTTTTGGAAAAATCTTGTTGGTCTAATAAAAGATATCATCTCTACTACGAGTCCTGATTGCCTTTTCCTCTAGACCGATACGGCTACAACCTGGATACCTGAACCTGTTTGAGCACTTTCTCTAGCCAGCAGCTCTCCCTTCATCACACATCCCAATCTGAATCACAGGCAGGGACTCTATGCATCATGCACTATCAAGAGACCGAAATTTGTATGACAGGGCTGTGATAAAGATCTAGACCACAGAAGCCTGGCATCTGTGAGGAAGGATGTTCCTGAAATCCTTTTGATTGTGATACATCCTGGTTACTCAGAGCTGCTATTTCTTCCTTCTCTCTAATGAGCCTGCGGAGTGCACGGTTATTCCAGTGCTCACTTGAACATATTTGTTTCCACGCCGATGTCTTCCACAGTGGCACTGTGAGCTTATAAAAAAACAGCTTTTATCTCTATGGTTACATATACTTAACCCCTGCCTAGACCCCCTCCGAACTGCTCTGCAGTGCTCTGTGCTTTCAACCCAGCTAGTGAACTTGAAGCTAATTTGCATTGGATAATTATTTTCAATTAAGTGATAACAATCCTGTTCCATACAGAACTAATCTTGTCCAAAGGCCAAATAGTTTATCCTAACTAGGAAACAAGGCTACTGCTTTGTGAAGGGATATAACAGCACTGTTACCATTATCGTGCTGGAGAGCACAACACTGTGATGGGGAGACCATGGGGGGGGGCGGGTGAAAGGAGACCCACGTGCGAACACAGCTCACCTCCACCACCTTTAAAGTTGCCAAAACACTGGAATCAATGCTGAGTACAAGTCATCATTAGTGGCTGCTGTTTCAAAGCCTAGAAATAAAGGGACCAGATTTTCAATTGCCAGCAGCTCCCATAGTTCAAAGTTGCACATGGAAATTTTCCTTAGTTTTCAGTAGTGTTAGGTAATTGGCATTATTGAAATGGCATCCATTTCATGTGGATTTCTAAATGGGAGCTAAGCTATGTCAAAAATGTAACTAAGAAATCCAGTTACCTCCTCCTGCTTGGGCCAGCTATATCTCTAAGTGGAGTGGGACTGGTATACAGTTAATACATCATGGGAAAGGTTTTTCAGTAAAAGAGAGTGGAGGGTAAAAGCTACCCATTGTACAATTTGAATGGCAAAAGATTTGGATGCCAAAAGGCAGGGAAGATTTCAGTTTGTGCCTTGCTAACAGCAGCTTATAAGCAAAAATAGTAAACTGAAAGAAAAATTGCAGTTTTCTCAAAATAAATAAATCCTCCACCCTGGTATGAATGCTAAAGCAACATTTTCTAATGAGAGGAAAGACTGTGTAGAGAAGGCACCAAGGCTTGGGCTCAAGAAATCTGGACTCAGTTCCGGTCACAGACTCACCACGTTACTGTAGCCAAGTCTGATCTTATTCTCACTTAAGACAATATCAAAACTCTGATTGATTTCAGTTGCAACACGAGCAGGAGCTTAATCTTTCTGTTTACTGATGGGGATCTGAGACATTAGGAATAATAGCCGTGGTATTTTTTAGTTAGATTAGTACAACTTCTTTCTGTGACACATTCAGCACCCACCACAATGTGGCCCCATAGGGTCTTTCAGCTTTGCTGAATAATTTAAAAATAATAAATGATCAGAATGCAAACAACCAAACAACCAAACGGTATTCACACTACCTACCTCATGGCAAGGCGACATAGTGCTCATGGGACCTCATTTTCTGTAAGTAATTGTATGAATGTTGACTTTGTACATACATTGTGCGTATATAAAAGCTCAGTTACAAATGCCTGTGGTTTAAAGTTCACTCATTGATCTATCTAGCTATCTATGTACACCTGCAAACCAGACGTCTGTGTGGATGCATTTATATGCATGCATGCCAAGCAGCTGCAGGCCCCTAGTAACTGCATACAAGCAACCACCATACTTATCATGAGCAATAGGACTGACTTTCATAACATGCAACAGATACTGAACTGTAGGAAAAAAAGGTTGGCAGCTGAAAGGTAGTATACTGATGAGATTATACCTAGCAAATGTTCTGTTCACTAGGCTACCACTTCATGAGTCACACAAAAACTTACTGCTTTCTCCAACACTTAGCATAGATCTAATGGTTCATATAGTGTTGGGGGGCTTTCAACACTAAGATTTTACTTTTTGTACAAAATGCATTATAAGACAACCATCCCTATCCTGTGCATCATCATAATTAAACTAAACAGAAATTGATAAAATAACGGACCAAAGTATATTTTGCATTTATTTCACTCTGCATATTCTCTTTATGTGTCAGACACTTGATTCAGTAAGTTACAACAGGCCACCCAGTCATAAGTATGAGTGAAATTTTACAAAGGATACTTACCAAGTAGCACCAACATGCAACAAAATATAGAAAAGCACATAGCAACTGTGTTTATTCACCATATGCCCCAAGGCATGCATGCACCCACTGCCAGCAATGAGCTGTGGACCCTGATGCAGGTACTTGCAGCCTCCCAGCTGCCTACCACAGCTGGCTTGGGTACTGGGCAGCCTGCCATGGAGCTTGGGCTGCTTGCAGCAGACAGCAGGGAGGTTACAAGCAGCTACACCAGGGTCCACGAAGCCCTGGCCCAGCTCGTTTCTAATGGCAGGTGTGCCTCTGGGCAGACAGCAGAGAAGGAGCCACAAACAGAATCAGGTCCCTCGCGGCTCCCTTGCCGTCTGCCCCTGACACACTTCTACTTCCAAGTAGAGGTTGAGGGTGTTTTTTTGCACTCTGCCCAAAAAAGTTGCCAACCCATGATCTAGACCCTAAGTTATAAGCTACACATGGCAGCACCACAGGATGTTTGTACACATGCTCTAGGAGCTGGGGGAAAGAGGGATGGAACAGAACTCAGGAAATCATGGGCAACTATACATGTGCAGCAAGGCTGCACCAATGTGCTGTAATTACAGTGCATCAAAGCAGACTTGATTAATCGAGACTGCTGAAGCATGGTAAGTACTATGCTCCAGCAGACTCCAGCGTCTTGTGTATCAGGGTCCCCATGCCGAAAAATGACAGACGAGGCACTTTAACTAAAGTTCATCACCCGCACTGCCATTTTTCAGCATGGGGACACTGATACACGAGACACTGGAGTTTGCTGGAGCATAGTAATTACCATGCCCCGGCAGACTCTATTAATCAAGTCTGCTTCAACACACTGTAATTACAGGACGTCAAAGCAGCCTCACTGCACATGTATAGGCGCCCGTGGTTTCCTGAGTTCTGTTCCACATTGAGCATAAAGACCATACTTGATAAATAAGCAAACAAGCAAGAAGAGCATATTCTAGCCTTGGGAGGCTGAAATGCATGGTTTGAAAACATGGGAATCAGCTGAGTTGTATTAATTTCTGTGAAATGTCCCTGGGAAACTTTGCATGGGCAGAAAAAGAGGGAGAAGCTCTGCGCTCGGGTGGAGAGAGTCTTGGGCTATGAGAGACTGATTCAAGCCCGGGCTCATCCTGCACTTGAGTGACTTACAGTGAAACTCCTTCTTTGACCATGCCCAGCACCAGAGTATAGAGTGCAGCACAACTATATTTGCTATCTTCTGAATAGGCAGAGTTTTGTTTTCATGCTGATCTGGATCTAAAATAAATTTCAAAAACGTTGCTCCCAAGTGGTCTCCTCCTCCTCCCATCAGGTCTAATAAAAAGCAGAGAGCCTTGCCCAAGGTAGGGGATAGTACAAAAAATGGAGCTAGGCACTCAGCTGATGTAAATCAGCATAGCTACAGTATTTCCAAAAGAGACACTGTCATTCACACCAGCTAAAGAACTTGCTCTATATATTTAAAGTGCCACTGATGCTTCCTGCTTTTGGTTATTTTCTTGTTCCTTCTCATGCAATAATGTTCAAAGCTACATGTGATGGGCATGCTAGATGGGACACATCTCCACAGTGAAATATTCTCATTTGCATGCCATACCCAGAATGCTTAGGGACCAAATTCAAACGTTTGGGGGTACGTTGATGAGCACACAGATTTCTATAGTGTGCTTGGCTTGATGAAAGTTTTCTTTCTTTTTTTTTAAATCCACTGAAGCCCAATCAGTTGGGGAGATTGGACACTAGGGTTCCTGCAAGTGAAAAATAGCAAATTCAATATCTTTTAGCGGTATTTTTTATATTCAAATTAGACATAATCTCCATGAATAAAATTACTGTTCCCAAAGGGATCGTGCCCAATTTAAATGTATAAAATGCCATTAAAAGGGCACTGGCTTGCTATTAAAATTTAACTCCAGCAAACCCCCAATGTCATTTGTATTATAGTTTTACAATTAAGCCAGAGATGTTGGAAATAATAGTTTTGATGTACAATCTCATACTGTACAGTAAAAGTGCTTTGTTTCAAAAACGATTGCAGGCAGATCCATTGTTAAAAATACCAGCAATGCCTGCATGCAAATGTGCAGGCAAGGCTTGGCTTGTGCAACTCAGGGGTCCCAGGAAGAGGATGGCAAGTCAAGACAGCATCTTAATAGACACTCTTTTAGGAATAAGTAACAATCTGGTCTCAATCTTTAACAAATTAAAAGGGCCAGCTATGACAAATCTCTATGGTACTATTTTTATGGCATGGACTACTTGCCACCAGCGGGACCTACCTCTACCACAACAGACACATTAGACTGAGTGAGGCTGTATTCCAACTAGACTGTGCACACATCTGGGACTCACTACTTTCAGTAAAGGCTCTTATACCTAAAAGCCTGCAATTAAAGATTGGTTTTGCAAAAATCTAGTTGCTCTAATAAAAGGTAAACCTGTAATAAAAGATAAACCATCACCTCTACTGTGAGTTCTGATTCCTCTAGTCAAAGCAAGACATGCAACTTCATTGGATGCAAGAGTCTCAAAGGAGAAAGCCAGTCACTTGCCAGGGAAATTATCCATTTTCTCTTGGTACTGTATGTGGATTTGTAAAGCCCTAAACCTATATAACTGAAAGCCACAAGACATTATGGAGGGCATGTGTTAAGCAAGTTATTATTAAGCATTTATATTTTGAGAGTGCCAAAAGATATCAACCAGAGGTTGTTGCAGTGAACATTATAGAAATGTCAAAAAGACAAGATATAACTGATAGAAAATGGAAGCAAGGGAAGTCAGGTTGACGAAAGTAGTTTATTATGGCACAGACTAACCATATGCACAGTTTATAGCCAATCAATGGTAATCAGAACCTGTCACCTGATTTAGAGGAATGCATGTCTATGAATGAGACACGTCTATGAATAAAAGTCATCCAAAGGTACTTTATAATGTTATAAGTCTTCACACCTTGAGCTTTAAATCAAATTTTTAATTACCTAGTATTAGGAAGAAATGTCTTCTGTAAATCCCTAGTGCTGGCCACCATCAGACAAATCACAGGAGCAGAGGACCATTAGTCTGAATCCATATGGCAACCGCAGCTGTCAACCAGACAGCACAGCTAAACCTACTCAGCAAACCAGGTAAGTTTCAGTGGAAAGAAACAACAGCAGAGGGAACAAGTTACTCCCACAGGTTACTACTACCCTATGCAGCAGCTTCCCACAGTGAATCAGACTGTGGGCCTCAGAGCCCATCCTGAGATGGCTAGGTTACCCCCTGACAGAAGCATATTCAATCAGCGATGTGTCCCCTCTAAACCAACGGTTAGCCCTCTTGCCAAATAGTCATGATCAACTGTTTTGCTAGAAAAACTTCCCAGTGAGCACAAACACTGCCAATCCACCTCCCCATGATGGTTTTGATGGGAGCAGCCACTTTGAAGGTCAAGCCACTTAATTAGAAGCTTAACTCAGGATCGAGGCTCCTCCATGTAGCTCCTCATTTTTTAAGGCCTGGGCTGTGAATACTTTGGAAGGAGGCCAAGCATGGGAACCTGGTTGGTTTCTCTAGACATTTTTCTTTTAGTGTCTTTGTTACAGAGATGGCTCCCATGGCCTCTGGCCCTTGTGTAGTATGCAACATGGCCACTCAGCTTCCTCAGAACGCTGAGGTCTTCTCAGCACCAGCCACATCTTGGCAAGACACCTTTTCTGGTGCCTGGAGAGAGACAGCTAAAATGAGAACTGAATTCAAACCTAAGCTCCAGCAGTGAACTTGCAACATCAGGAGAAATTGGTGGCTAGGTTTTGTTTAGAAGTTTTTTTTTAACTCCCCATTGAACCTCCCCAACCCACATACAAGCATACATAGACCCACAGATACATGTACATCTGTTGGGCATTTATCTGCACACACGTTTCCCCCAGCTGGCTCCCTGGCCTGATGCAATTATGTCTTTGCGGTGCATTCAATGGGGAAAATGACAGAGAAGCAGCACATGGGACTTGAAAGAAGCCTCCTCTGACTCAGGTGCTGGGTGGCAATGGCAGGACCAGGGCAGAAGGAAAACCAGAGGCAGGCTTAGTAAGAAGCACGAGTCTGGTGGATGATGACATGGAGCCCTCTTCAGGTCCAGGAAGCAAGACACTGCAGCAGTGGATGCCAGAAGAGTCACTGCTGGAAAGAAGGGCCCAAGTGACTACACCCAGTCAGATGCATGCTACCCTCTTAAAGATCCACCACTCCAGAATCTCCTCACTAGCTCTCTTGAGCTTCACGAGGCAGGCAGCTGTGAGCACAGTCCCTTTATCGTGCCAACTCTAGCCAGCACGATAAATGGTCCTGGAGTCTACACGTTTAACAAACCTGAAGAGGGGAATTTCAGGAGCCATCTTCACCTAACTTTGCATGGCTCCTCCACAGACCTCTTAAATTTTGACGCCCCCAAATCATTTTGTCATTTTCAAATGTTGCCATCCTACTGCTTAGCAGTTTTATCAAATAATTGGTGATTTAAGCCATACTAGTCTTAGCACAGAGGCCCAAGTCTCCTCAACATAACCACCTTCAGTGCTAAGCTTTTATTCCTGTCTTTTGCTTTCTTCCTCTTATTAGACTCTGATCTGCAGCTATTTGCCTGAGGGTAGTATTTGGATTGCCTCAGGTGAGCTAACTTGCCTTTTTCAAAAGCTCTTGGAAATGCCAGGTAAATTATATCAATGTCTATGAACTATTTTGTTGCCATGTTCAAAGGAGTCTAACAAATTAGAGAGATATGATTTTTCCTTTGCAGAAGCTGATATTGTTGGTACCAATCACATCAAGTTCATCTATGGTTTATGTAATTCTTGCTTTTGTTTCAATCCCTTTACTTGGTATTAGAAGGAAAGCCATGGGCAACTGGTGCCATCTTAGTTGGGGGGGCACATGCCCCACTAGCAACCAGTCAACGACTGGAGGGGGGAGTCCCCACATGACCAATCTCGCTGATGGGGGGAGTCCCCCCCCGCACTGATCCCACCAACCACGGGGTGTCCCCCCACCGCTGATCACTTCACTCCCCAGCCAGAGCTTGCAGGGAGGGCACTGGTACTCCTGCCTGCCCCCCCACCAGTCACCTAAGTGGCAAGCGGGGCCATCAAGGGGTGCACTGGTGCTCTCAGGGGGTGCACATGCACCCCCACACACCCCCTATGTGTCGCCGCTGAGGAAAGCTCATTAGTCTGTAAATTGTAGAGCCACCTTTGCACTTTCTTCAAGACAAGCAACATTTGTTACCCTCTGGGCTTGTCTACATGAGACACCTACTGCTTAGTTGTTACTGCACAGTCATTTAGTATTTGTATAACCAAGTACTAAATGACTATGCAGTAAGTGGCAATACTGCACAGTAGTGTCCCGGCATGGTTGCCTAGTGACGCCTAGTGACACTGACCAGGACAGTTCCCAGCCCCCATCCTACATGCCAGGTGGAGGATGGGCAGCTTGTTCCCAGCTGAGCTCACGAGCCTGGAGCTGGGGAGGGGGACAGGCTGAGAAGCTTGTTCCACACTGAGCTCCACGAGCGCAGCACATTTTGCTCCCAATCAGGTGTCTACACAAGCGCTACTGTGTCATTATTAATCTCAACTAAATTTGATACTTACATTTGCAGGTAGCAAATTTACTCGGGATTAGGGAGGTTTACTGCATAGTAAACGTGCACATGCAGACATGTGCTTACTTCACAGTAAACTATGCTAATGCACTGTTAAGCATCTCATGTAGGTGCATCCAGTAAACATCTCATGGAGGGTTACAGAGCTCCACAACCAACAACAAAATCTGAATCTGTTACACACAACAAGCTACAGGAACTCTGAAGCCACTCTGGTCTCTGCTTGGTACATAAACATCTATTCCCTGCAAGGGAGTACTTCAGAATGAGTCTTCTCTCCCTTCACCAAATAATTAATATGCATTACAGTGTATAATGCATATTTAAATATGCATTTAACTGTTAGAGTAAGTAGTTGAGTGAATATGCATGTTATAAAAATACATATTTAACTAATAGTGTAATTAATTGAGTAAAACATTCAAAACTATTTATTACTTAAGGGAACAGACTATCTTCTACAGTGTTTTAATTACTGCAGCAATATTCTAAAAAACAAAGATGGCAGTAATCGGGCGGGGGGGAGGGTTCAGGCAGTCTTGAAATGGGAATTTTGAACCATGGATTCTGCTGGGGTTAGTTGGGTGCCCCAAAATCCAACCATACAGAACAGCCCTCCATCTTAATGATCTCTTGATGGTTGGGGTAGCAGTGGCTGTTTGGATCAGGGCACTCACTATTTCATTTGACTCTTAAACCAGGAGGGAGTATATATATGCATTGATCCTCTCTGCCTTGGTGACACAGCTTTTTTCTAGCAAGCACAAATTCAGGGACAACTAGACGTTATGATGAAAGCAACACTCTCTCCTTGCAAAGCACAGTGAGCTGCCTGAATTGCTCTTGAACTTCATAAAACACAAGCAAGCAGCCAACAAAATGGAAAGCATTCATCTGAAACAGCAGCCCAAATGCTTTGCTGGTGTACTGTGCAGATGGCTCACTTAGCTCTGTCATTGTCGTTAAGAGGGGAGAGCGAATCTTTCACTGCAGTGATATTTTTCCATTAGCCATTACAAGAGGAGGAAAAAAGGCAAAGGTTTCTCTTATGCATGAGTGACCTACAGGGGATAAAACAAAGGGACCAGTTGTGCCATTCACTAATTCTTACCTTGATTTTCATGTCAAACCACACTGAGATGAGTAATAAAAGTCCCATGTCTTTACCTTTGCTTCCTGCTCCTAGCAGTAGGATCCAGCCTCCAAACCTATTTTTCAGCCATGAAAAAAAGGATTCATAGACAAACTCCATCCATGGTCAGTGCTGATGCTTTGTGATGGCAGGTCCTTGCTAAGCAGACCACACATCTCTCAGCAGTCTAGGAGCTATACGGTCCCCTTGGATCACAGTGAAGTTCAGATCTGGGAGGTTACACGAATCTTTCCCGAAGAGCCCAAGGATCAGCCAAAATCTCCGATGTGGTTTGCAATTGTGCCAAGTGACACTGAGATGGTCCCATACAAAAGATTTGTGAATGCCAATTACAGGGATATAGTCCTAGGAAGAGCAAGAGCAAAGGAAGGCCTGATCCCAGCCATGTGATGCCCTGTGTGAAGATGCTTACTGTCATACATGTCCCCAACACAGGGCTGTGGACTGCAGTGCCCTCTTCAAGCTGTTTAGTGCTTGCTGTAGCTTTATTCCCCTGGGGAGTGGGTGGCAAGCTGTGTAGCACCAACCTGTAGGACCCAAAGCGTACTGGATTCAGTGGAAGTTTTTCAGTTAGCTTTGGATCAGGGCTCTTGATGTTTATCTGTCCCTTCTAGTGGTCCCCTCTACAGGGGAACATATAACTCTGTGGCAGCAGCCGCCGTGTCCCGGCAAGCACTCAACTGAGGTATTCAGATAAACTGCAAGGAACAAAACAAGCCAGCTGCAAATGTAACAGCTGAATGCTGGGTTAAGCCTATATTTTTTATAGATTTTGCCTACTGTTCACAGCTCCACTCAATGGCTTGCTGCAACTTCCTTGCCAGAATACTATCACTGGGGGCACATTCAAACCTCCCATTGTTCTTCCTGTATAGCCTTCCCTGTACTATTTCCTCATAACCCTCCAAAACAAGAGACTCCCGTTTTGCTGACTCCTGGGAGTCCTTCTGCTTTTATTTTTCAAATGGAAGAAGCTACCTAATGAAAAATACATATTTTTTTAATGAAGCAGCTTCCAAATACAGAACACCCACTGAATGATTCTGTGCTATTAGATCATATTGTGTCATGTTTTGCTTCAAAGTCTGTGAACCCCAAACAAAAATAGTGGCACATCCAGCATAAGGCGCCATAGCACATAAATGCCCACATCAAGGCAGCTGACAACAATAGATTGCATCTAAACTAGTTTTGAGTTCAGCCTGACCACGAATGCTCTGTGCAATTGCATAAAAAAATAAAAAGAGACCTTTTTAATTCTTAAAAAGAAAACAGTTTAATCATTGTAAGAAACTATACCTTGAGGGTATCATTTCAAAAATACAGGCAGAGATTAGAAGGGATTTGTGAGATTGTGTTTATTCCCAATTTAGGTGCTTTCCATAAATTAATTATAGAAGCAAGCCAAAACAAGTGAGAAGTACACTGGGAAATTCTCAAAGTGTTAGTCATTTTCATGCACTAATATTCATGCCATCTGCCTTCCTTTTTCTCTTTTCTTCAAATGCTCCATTGTTAACTGTGGCTTATTTTCTTCTGCTGCGTTCATTCCCTCTACTTCTGCCATCCTACTGGAGGTGGTTACACAGCGCACACCATTACATTTTTATTGAAAATGCATTAAAAGTAGGGATGCTTGCTTTTGTCACTGGCAATGTTACATAGTAAACAGCACTTAGCCAAGTCACAGAGGTATTTTATTCCTTTGTTGGTTTTTAGAGGCTAAATTCCTGCTCATTCTTTTCCAGCTTTGAAAACTGGAGCTGTAAACTACCATGATCTGAACTAGTTTGTAGATGATCACCTATAGTGAGCTTTTAGCACAGGCCTAGTAACTCCTGAATGGAGCAATTAAAACATCTCAAAATGGCTCAAGAGGCATGAGTTTGAGCCTTCTCTGCAGATTATTTGGCTGTACATGGATAGCAACTCACTGAGGCTGCACAGTCAAAGGTAACTAGATGTAATACCAACCACATCAGTCCCTTGTGTGCTCTTGGTGACAGACACTGGCATGCCTGGATCAGACTAGCTGGTTGAGACGCTTCGATCTCTGACCTTGACCTTTTGTCTTATGGACCGAATCCAGATGCTGGAGAAGAGAAAGGTCAGAGTTCTTTTCCATTACACAATGAGCACGTCCCCACGAGCATCCGTGTGCAGTCTGCAGCGCCTCAAAGTCATTTGAGGCACATGCAGTGCAAGTACACCTGTGTGCCACAATTTTTGACGCTGGCAGATCCCAGTGTAAAAAAAAAAACACTACTAAAAAAAGCGGCATAGTGCATGTGGCAGCAGCATGTCACAAAAAACTAAAGCCTGGCCAGCCAGAAGCCAGAGGACTCCAGGACCTCAGGTAAGGCTCCTGGGGCCAGCACAGGTGCTGGCCCCAGCCTCCCCTACCCCACCCAGATCCCTTTGCCATGCACCAGAGAGCACATGCAGGGATATGTCTAGGAACAAATAGCAGTGGCACATATGGTTTTAGTTTTAAAGGTAGCCTAGCATGGTCTAGCGGACATAACATGGGTCTGGAAGTCAGACTCCCTGGTGTGTGTTTGTGTCCCAACTCTGTAAGACCCTGAACAAGACTGTTCCTCCCTTTCTGTGCTTCATGTACCCCTATCTGTACAAGGTTAATGTTACCTTCCTTCAGAGAGAGGTTGGAGCCCTGAACAAGAACCATGTTGTCTATGCAAAGGCAGAGAAAATTTACTGTAGCGGAATGACAAGACAGTAAGGAAGATTTGAGGATTTCTGCATGTCCTAGAAATGTTAGACGCCCAAGATTTATTTTAGAAAAAAACATGAAACTAAGAACATCCGTCCTGCATTTCATCCTTCAGTACATTTCTTTACAGATGATTTTTTCAATCCCTGGGAATAAAGAAAGCATCACTGTAACTTGGTCCGGCATAGTTGTCTAGGGAGGGAATCAGGTACAGAGTTCCTGTGGTACCCCCTGGCTAGGACCACCAAAATCAGAGCTGCCCATCCAAGGGGACCCCCTGTGGGGAGGCCCTGTGAGTGGCATGGAGATTTTAGAGTTAAATCTTAGCTGCTAACTCATGCTACGGGCAGCCTGTGCAGCTTAGTCAAAAGAAGCATCTGCCTGCCTCTCAGGAAAACTAACTGACAGGAGCTTGCTGATGAAAAGCCAGAAGAGGGAGCTCTGGAGACACAAGAGCTGCCCTGTTGAGGTTGCCTGGGGTTCTCATTGTCTGGCTGGAGCTGATATGCAAGTAGGGCAGAATCCTTTGTAGGTATAAATCAGTGTTCATCTCTTACAGGGATGCTGATCTGCCCATCTGCTGAGCACCCACAAGCCACATGCAGGGCAGCTGGCCACAGACATTGCAGCTTTGTGCTGTTTTAGTTACACAGCAAGACACCTGCAAACAAAGCTGGCCGTGAGGGTGGTCTTTTGTTCTGACCTGTGGATGGACTATCGAACTGCTGTCGAGTCGGACATACCTCAGCACACACCTGTGTGAACTGATGCCCTTATTTATCATGAGGGTGGGTCAGAAAAATGGGGGACCTTCTCCCTGTGTGGAACTGTTTAACTTTTCATACAAAATGCTGAAAAAGGGTTTTTTTGCTTTTGTTCCAAACGTTCAGTTTTCACTTTTTGAGGCAAAATCAAAATTTTCTAGACAAGGAGACGCTCTCCAACCCCCAAGACGTCCCCGCCCTTCCCCTACACCCTGCCCTGCACCTAAGAAAAGGGCCGACTCATGATTTTATCAAAAACCTACTTTTTGTTCCAAAAATATTTTGAAAGGCAAGTTTTGGCCTGGGTGGGACAGGCAAAAGCTGCTCCACTTGAGGTGTAGTTCACACAGCTGCATAATGTAATTGCCCACTCCCAAGTTGCCACCTTGGAGGACTGTGAGTCCACCCAGAAGGGACTAGGCACACCAGGACAAACTTGATGAACCCTACTTAGTGGGTGTGTCTGCACACACATTTGAATTGGGAACAGTTTACTTGCAAGTAACTGCCCAAAAGTAAACGGTCCCAGGCAGGCGTCTACACATGCAGAGACCAGGAAGCAGATTTGTGGATCCTGGCAGCAAAATGCTTCCATTTCCTGCAGCTTTGCAGTGGGCCCCTGTGACCACCAGGGGGAGGTCTAGGCTCCCACTAAATACTAACCCAGGGGCTGGCAGGGACCAGGAGACAGCTGTCTCCTGGCCAAGGCTGGGATACTACTCCCTGTCCCCAAGGGGCTGCCTGCTGATGGGGCAGCAGGGAGTTCCCAGCCCCAGCTCCCTGATCAGGGGAGGGTACTTGGAAAGAGCTGCAGGGGAGAGACAGGTCCCAGCCCCCTGCCCCGATCCACCAGTGGGGCAGCTAGTAGCAAGACCCTGGCTGGATACAGATTCCCCACCCACTTGGGGCTCTCTACTAGTTGCCCCACAGGTGGATGGGGCAGGGGGCTGGGACCTGTCCCTCCCCTGCAGCTCTTTCCAGGCCCCATGCCTTGATCACCTGATCAGGGTGTGGGGCTGGGACCTGCCCTTGACTGGGACCTGCCCAGGCCTGGGGAGCCTGTTCCCCATGCAGCTCCGCATTTGTGCAGCTGATCAGGGAACAAGCTTCCCAGCTGTTCCCCATCCAGTTCTGTGAGCTGGGCAGGGAACAGGCTCCCCAACCCCGCCTTGGGGCCAACACTGGGAGATAAGGATGTCCCAACCCCACTCCCCATTCATGAACTTGGAGCAGGGGGGCTTCGAGTAGTCTCCCACCCCCTGGTGGCTCATTGACTGGGAGCAGATTTGCTCCTGGTCAGGTATCTACACAAGCGCTACTGCACAATAACTAATTGTGAGTAAATTTGCTAATTGCATTTGCAGGTAGCAAATTTACTTGTGATTAGTGAGGTTTACTGCGCAGGAAGCTTGTGCACATGTAGATGCATATGTTTACTGTGCAGCAAACTATGCAACTTCACAGTAAAACATCTCATGTAGATACACCCAGTGCTTGCACAGCTCTGCAGCTTTGCTTCTCTCCTCTGTGCCCTTCTGCACAGGAGCCTGCCAGATCACGTCCTTTTTGAAGCTCATTCTGACCTGGGCTACTTTAAGTGATTTCATTCCAGCTCCTGCACCAGTGTGACATATACACAAAGGAAGATGAGATCTAGCGTGATACCTAAATCAGATCCAATACAGTAAGTATAAAAGACAACATCTCAGTGTTAACAAAGTGCCATATGAAGACATACTAGACATGCACCTGGCTGGGGTCATCCAACCCCAGCGCTCTTTCCTGCCCAGGGCAGGGGGTTGGACTTGATGTCCTACTGAGGTCCCTTCCGACCCAAATATCTATGAATCTATGAACACAAAGTTGGATCAGAGAACAAGCCTGGAAAAGATCGGTGTCCACTGAATCACTTGCAAAATCACTTGGAAAGTCAGCATAGCTCACTTTGACAAAGGAGCCATTTTAACTTCTGATCTAGAATTGTAGAATCGTAGAACAGTAGGGCTGGAAGCGACCTCAAGATGTCTTTCAGCCTAACCTCTTACTCAAGGCAGGATCATCCCGATCTGATCCCATAAAAGTGTTTGTCAAACCTCTTTCTCCAACCACACAAACAACCTTGCTGCACAACTGCAAGGCAAAACCCATCACAGCGCATGCCAATCTGACTGGGAGGTAAAATTCCTTCCTGATTCCCAGTGTGGCAGTTGGTAGGACCCTGAGCAGAAGAGCAAAACCATCTAACCAGGCACCTCTGGGTTTTAGTCCCAGGAGGAGCACTGGCACATCCCTGTCAAAATCCCCAGCCTTGCCTTTAGCCAACATCCATCACTTCCAAGGAAGGCAAAAAAACCGAAATCCCTGGCACCTGTAGCAACAGCTCCTCCTCTTTTAATCCTCATCCCACCAGCACCAGGGTGAGTGTAGTTTACAGCCTTGAGAATGGGAACAGGGGGATGCAGCAAAAAGGTAAATAAATCCCCAGGGGGCAGTTAAACTGCAGTGGAAGAGACTCTCCGCCTGTGAAGGCTGAACTCCATCCCCCACCCCACCCTGTCCCCAAACATGGAACAGTTCAGGGAGCAACGCACAGCAAACAGTCTGTGGTAAGAAAATATCTCTAGGGACTGATGTGCACTTTCTGGCTTTTACAATGAGATCACCTCCCAGTCCGCAGCCCTGCCCTATCATGAGAGTATTTGCATCAGGTTGTGATACAAGGGAGTCTATAGCAGGAAACAGAGCTGGGGTTTTCTGTTCCCAGGCTGGCCCTGAGTCACTGAGCAAAGAAACTCCCTTCCACTGCAAGGAACCTGGGCTCTTTTCCCCTCCTCCTGCCAATCAAACCATATTCATATTATACATGATTAAGAAGAGTAAATCTGAGTCGGGTCCTAGCCCCACAGAAACCAAATGGGTTTTGCCATAGGCTCCACTGGGTCTTAGCCCTGACCTCCATATCCAAGACTCTGCAGAGTAATAGATTCTGGCCCTTTCTTTGACTTCCACTTGCCGTGACTGCTTTTCAAGAGCTAGCCTGGGCGTTTCCTCTAGTCCCCCCGAGGTGACAGGAGATACAGTTCTAGTTCATCACAGCACGTGATGCCTTTACTTCCAAGGAAAAGAAACCCCCTCCCAACAAGCACTCTCTGGCAGAGGGGAGCCCCACTTCCAGCTCTGATTATGTGCTTTTTGGCCATTAGCCATTTTGGCTTAGGGCAGGGAGATTTCAATCAAAGAGAAGGCAGGGCATGTTACAGGAGGGAAAACGCAGCAGGAAAGGTTTGATGCTGGGTATTTCACAGTATGTGAAGATGGTGTTTGTCGTATGATATGGCACAATGGGGTAGGGCCTCTCTGTGACACTGCAATTCAATGACTAGTAATCTGTAACTGCCTTGGTTAGCGTCTGCCCTCTACAGGCAAAAGAAGCAATTTAAACCCTGAGCACTATTTTTACAGATGTTCAGGTATTTTTTTTTCCTTGTAACAAATTTGCACGTGCAGTTGTTTTGGGCTCAGTTATGCATCACATTGGTCACCTTTTGCTTTTAGGAATCAGTTCAGTTTGCTTGGAAGTCTAGCAACAGAAAGCAGTAACCAGGAATGAGGAGTCATGGCTTCTGTTCCTAGTTCTACCACAGGGAGACTTTAGGAAAGGACATATCATGTCTCTGCTTCCCAGTCTACCTCGTCTTTGGAGAGAAAGCTCTTTGGACCAAGGGCTGCCTCTCACACTACAATGGACAGAGCCCAGCAAAAAAGTGTCCTGATCTTGCCTGAAGCCTGCATATGCTATTGCTAGACAAATAAATAGTAATTATATTCCAGGAAGGGTAGAGGTGGGCATAGGATTGTTGTCAATGGTTCAGCGGGGCCTAGATGGAATAAGTGATGGAATAAGACTCCATTGTGCTGGTCACTGTACAAACCCAGAGCAAAAAGACACTTCTACTGCAAAGTGTTTACTACCCAGGACATCAGCAGGAAGTGCATTCAACTGGTAGAGCCATATTCTCAGGGAGATGTGCATCTGTTGCAAATCAGCATAGCTCTACCGAGTCCAATAAAAATGAAGACTTGCATCATTTTTGGCAGGAAGAGATTCTTTATTCACATCATAGGCAGTGAAGTGGGGATTTTTTTGTTTTTGTTTTAAAATCAAGAGCTGGCTGGGAAATAAATATTTTTTTATTTATAAATAATTTTGTTCCAAAGGGTATCACCCTGGTAAAAATCCTAGGGTACATCCCCATGAGCATACATGTGAAGAGGTGTGCATTTCCCATGGGACAAATAGCAGAGACACATATTTATACCACTGCTATCTGTCCCTAGGCACACTCCTGAAGGTGTGCTCTGGCGTGCAGGAAAGGGACCTGGGTGGGGTAGGGCAGGCTGGGGCCAGTACTTGCACTGACCCCAGCAGCCTTACCTGGGGTCCTGGGGACCTCTCGGGACAGCAGTGGCACTAAGCCCGCTACAGCCAGAGCATGGCTTTGTTCAGCGGCTCTGGGTTTTGGTGACGCATGCCGCTGCCACATGCTGTTTTTTAGTGGCGGGTTTTTTGACACAGGGATGTCCCAATGTCAAAAAAAAATTAGTGCTGCAGATTAGCTGTGCACCATGTGTGTTTTGCAGCACCTCAGCTTTGATATGCCGCAAACCACATGTGCATGCTCGTGGGGACATGCCCCTAGTGAGTTTTGCCTGAAAAAGAACAACAGGGATTCAGCCTTTCTGATTTCTCAGCATCCTCCACCTCACAGGTACACACTTTGACAGTGTGCTTTAATGCTTTTAATCTTTTTTCCCCTACTAGGCCTGATTCCCCAGTGCATATTTCCAGTTTGACATCACTTTTTCCCTCAAACTGAAGCAATGCAGGAGTGAATTGGGCCCAAGACATTTTGAAACTTCTGTTCTGCTGTTTGAAATGCTTTCACCTACGTATTTGTTACCCCAGAATCCCAAATGTTGTTATTTCAAAATCCAAAAGCTAATAGTTTTTGAAAGGCTGATGGGGTACAAACCTACAATATCGAAGAAGAAAACTTCAAAAACAGGGTTGAATATAACATGAAAAATAAAAGAGCCATTCTGCTCAAATTCATTTACAGCTATGCTTCCCCAAGGCACAAACATATTTGCTTTTTGACTAGGCTTTGCCTTTTCCTGGGCCTTGCCATGTTTAGACTGCTAGATTAAGCAGAATGTGTGTAGCAAAACCAGACCCCAACCATGCCCATGATGCCCCCTGGTGGCCAAACAACTCCTGCCCCACTCCAGCTCCTCAGGGTACCCTCCCTTTTCTACCTCACCTGCCATGCCTTGGTGGATTTTATAATATTCAGGGGGGCTGCCCCAGAGACCCAGAGTGAGCCTCAGCCCCACAGGGGTCCAGTGTTTCATGTGCCCACATGAAATTATGGCCCTTCTGGTACTATCCATGCCTGAAGGGTGATACTCATGGCCTTCTGCCACCCCTGTATCCACAACAATGCCTCACAGATATTACTCAGTATTAATTCAGAGGGGACCCCCCCGGCCCCAGTGCAACACTTAACCCCTCAGGCCTCAAACCTCTGTCTGGGCTTCAGCTTTCCTGCTCTTGGCCCTGCCATTCTGGCTGTGCCCTTAAGCCCAGGTCCACTGCCTTGCGCCTTGGCTCCTGGGCCCCAGCCCTGCCTTGCACTCCCATGTTCTGGGCCTGTGGCCCGGTCTCATTCCCTGAGCCTCTAGTCTTGTCTTGCTCTTGTGCTCTGGGCCCCTGACCCTCTCTCTGTGACAGCCTCCTGGGCTAAGGACAGAAGTTACACATAAACTGGTTTAGGTCATCAGAAACTGGTTTAAACCTGTAACAGAACAGAAGTTCAGTGCACATAAACCAGTTTCAAAATGGCTGAAACTGATTTAAGATAAATGTGGTTGAATGTAGTATCAGACTTAACTGATTTGGGTCAAACCAGTTTATGGAACTTCTGTCCCAGATCTCTGCCTGGTTCAAGTTAAATCACAGTCCTCAGCATCCCAGAATGCTTTGCAGTCCTGGGCTGGGCTATGTTCTCTGCTCCTGCAAAGAAGGACTTGGGGGGGGGCAGGGAAGCAGGAAATGTTTCCGCTAAGCAAACCCTAGCTGGAGTCTGGGGCCAGGGAGGGATGGTTAAACTCCCCTTCCCCTGAGTACAAAGCTGTCCTGCCCTACTAAATGTATTGCTAGCTGCCACTGTGGACTACAAATCCTAAAGGCACCTGGAAGCAGGAAGAGGAAGTGATGAGGAACCCTGGAGAGTCCTCCTGCTGTGATTCTGGACTGCAAATCCCAGAGACCCCAGGGGCAGCAGAAAGAGGAAGCAAACACACAGCTCATGCTGGCTACATGCCAGAGAGCCATGCTTTAGCACCCCCTGGCTTCTGGCCTGAGTCACTGCATGCATGTGGCTGCAAAGTAAATGTCTGTTAGTCAGTTTAATCTCTGCAGTTTAGACTAACCTGCAAAAACTGAATTGATTCATACTCCAGCTTTTTGGCTGTCTGTACTTAGCCTTGGGGTCCCCAGTCAGGTGAGTGCCCTTGTGGTCCCCATACCACCCCCATAGCCACAACTTGGTCCTCCAGTTTTAAACTCAAACACAATGCAAATACAAGAAGAGCACTTCCAAACTAAAATTCTTCCCCACTCTGGGTCAGTGCAACACCACCAACCGTACTTTTCCTTTAGCTCTCTCCTTCAAGCTTTCGCAGGTAGCTTGAATACCTGTAGGTCTGTTTCCTGTTCTCCAGCCACCCATGGGGGTTTCCTTGCTGCTTAATGGTGAGCCTGTACTCCTCTGCTGCAGCTCCAAACAGCAAGATTGCTGCCTGGCTGCCTAGAGGTCTGCCCCTTAGCTGTTTATTGCAGCGCAGCTAGCCTTTGCTCAGCTGCCTGCCCACACTGTGATGTTGGCCTGCTGCACTTTCCCCTTGAAGTAACAGAAGCCTCTAGCTCTCTGTTCCAGTGCACAACATGTAACAGGTCAGCACAGAGGGAAAGAACCTGAATTCTGCACTCATTGGTCAAAGGGATCTTTTCACACAGGCTCCCTCCCACTCAGGGCATAATGCCAGGCTCATTGAGCTGGCACAAAAACATCCCAGCCAAAGTTCCCCTTTCAGAGTGTGTCAGTGCCTTCAGTTTGCCATGGGGACCCTCTGTCATTTGAGGTGGCTGAAGAAGACCCTGGTGTCAGATTTCCATACCTGGTGGAAATTACAGGCAACAAACACCACTGGGAAGCAGATACCTAGAATCTATGTCACCAGGCAGATTCCTCCTGATGGGATGAAGATTCTGCATCAGTCAAAGCTGTGAGTATGCCTCTTACTTCAACATCTTCCCCTGGGTGGGAGAAATATCAGCCAACTCCTCTTACACTGTTGTATAGCAGGCATAAATTCATTGCAGCTTGTGATATAAATCTGGGCTAAACTGAAAGGAAATCTATGCCCTCAAATGTTAATGTCAGTCCTCTTGAGTTAACGGCTGCAAATCATTACCTTTCTGGAAACCGGAAAGTGATCATTTCCATCCAGACCATGGGGCGTTTCTCTGATGCTTGGGATTGCATCTACTCTTTGTCCAGCTCCACTCACTAGCTTGGAGCATAGGGTCCACAATGTAAATCCGGATCCATTTGAGGCAGGAAGGGCAGGATTTGACCCCAAGTGAAACAGATGGTTGTTATGAATCCATGAAATTACTGTGGGAATTGGACAGCTGGTCAGTGGGCTAAATGTATGTGAAATTATGGACTTCATAGTGAAAGGGGACTGCAGCCTTGAGGATATCATGAATCCATTTTGCTTTGACAGTGGTTTACCTCTATTTTAAGGTTCCATTAAAAGAGAATTCAATGAGAATTTTACTGTACATTTTAGTAGTGGCTTTGGCTCTGGGTGTCTGCTACAGCTTACTCATGTCCCCAAATGTATGATTACTGCTATTTTGTTAGAACTGCTGGAAAAATTACAGAATGCAAGATTTCACTGAAGTGCCTTATATTTAGGGCAATGAAAGGCTAAGGCATTTATAAAGCTCTCTTTGGCTCTTTATAATGTAAACATCACAGTATTCCAAATCACCGTGAACATAATTTTAATATTCTAGCCAAATACACATTTCATATTTGGAACCAGCCGCATCCCAATTTTATGTGATAAATCCCTAAAAACATAGATATTGTGTGGATTTTCTAAAACAAAATACTGAGCTTTGAGAAGCCAAGTGAAATGAGGGCAGAGAAAGTAGTGAGTCTTAATTAAAGGCAGTTTGATTCAAATGGGAATTAGCTGCTGAATGGGTGAATGAGTTGAGTGATTAATGGGTGAAAGTTAAACAATAACAAGTCAAAGAGTTAGTTTTGAACTCTGTCCAGATACTCAACCTTCAGTGGTGTCAGTACCCAGAGGGCCAAGGGTATAGTATGGATTAGATCCTGTATAAGTGGAAGTGGACTCTGTGTAAGCAGAAGTATAGACCAGATTCTATGCACAGTAAGTAGATATGTAAGTGGACATAGGCTCCTAAGTGTCTAGGGCATGAGCTCTATTCCAGCCTGCTTGAGACCCCGAAAAAGAGTTAGCATTCCAACTTCAAAAACAATGGATCCTCCTCTTCCTTGCTGCTTTTTATGGTTCAGTCTTAAGAGTCAGATGATGGTGTGCTACAAAAGTAGTTCAGTCATGGATTTTCAGGAACTCAAGCAGGGTGGTCTCCAGACAAACACATGAGATATTGGAACCCAAATTGGGTTGGAACCTCTGGAGTTGGGGTGACATCCCAAATAGTTCTGACTTGTTTGGTCTGACAGAAGTGCTGGACAAAGTGCTTGGTAAATTTAAAGTTTAGAGGAAAACATTTTATACCTATAAATAAAAATAAAATTCTTGGCCATTGTTATTGGGCCAGCTCTACTGGCAGAAGGCAAGGTAAAGCATTTTACGATGAACGTGTGAACAAGCATGTCACTAACTGAGCCTTACGGAGGTCATTTTGGCAGCCAAACATCTCACATCCATGGAGAGTCCATGGGCACAGTTTACATGGAGACAGAAAGGAAAGGACAGATGGAGGGATAGCTTCCGTGTATCCAAAGAATTGGTTAGTGGCCGAGGTGGGCTTCAAAGGGAGGTAGAAGCATAAATTCCACTGCAAGTCACTGGGATATGTAGCCAGGACAGCTTCATTGTTGAATGATTTACAAGCAAAAAAAATGTAGAATTGCAGAGTTGGAGAGATCTAGTTAAGCATAAACAAGAGAAGCAGGGCCAGGGGTACAAGCTGGATTCAGACTGAAAGGGGTAAACACAAGAACAGGAAAGGAATGGAAGATGGCCGAATGGAAGGAGAAGGAACACACTCTGAGGGTGCTGACAATGTTCTGCTCCCCCTCTCTAACTCATGGCACTTCACAGAAAGTGCCATGAGTGAAATTGGCACTCCTGACCCAACAAATGTTCATTGTTGGGTTGGGAGGATGAGAGATTGAGCTCCACTTTAGAACTAATCCAGCAGAGGAGCTGCCGGTATGCAGCTTCTCTCTCCTAGCCATCCTTCCCAACACCCCCAACTCCAGTACCGTCTGCATGACAGGATTGGCGGGGAGGGAGGGGAAGGAGCTCAAGCTGGGGTTTGCCCAGCCTGCGCTGGAGTGGGGGTAGGTGGACTGGAGTCCCCCCCCTGAGGTGGGGAGCTCCAATCCACCCACCCCCTGTCCAGCCTAGGCTGGGCAAACCCCAACTAGAGCTCCCTCCCTTCCCTTCTCCCCTATCCCATTGTACAGGCTGCACCAGGGGCAGGGCTGAGCTGCATCAGCCCAGCCCTGATCAATCAGAAGTTAATGAAAGCACTCCACTTTGGAGCATTTTCATTTAAACCCTCATGTAATATGGGTTAATTTGTCTCACGATCAGGCACTTTTAAAGGGCTTTTCAACCATGCATTTCTGTCAGGGCATGGCTGTGGAGTGCTTTCAAGGGGCTGATCACACAACAAATGTAACTTCCGTCTGCACCCTGAGTCTCTTTCTTCACGAGGAGAAAGGTGTCAGTGTTGACGGAGGGCATGAGCAAAACAGGATTTTGAAAAGGGGGTGCAGATGGTGAGGTGAATCATCACACATAACACAACACACATTTTTCTCCAGATAAAAATAAACTAAAAGTTTTACTAATATGCTAGGGGTCTAGGGGTGTATTATTCAGTTTGAGATTGAAGCAAGAACAAATATAACTCCCTTGGAATGAGTTAAAAACAACCTGCAGGGCTGTGAAATAAGAGCTACATTACTAGGAACAGCAAACAGACAGCAGAATGGAAGAACAAAGGATATCTTGACTGGTGGAACATCAAGACCATTAAAAAGAAAAGAGAGGGTCATTTTCACCTGTGGAATAAAGAGTTTGAAAGTTAATTGACTCCCCCAGCACTGACTAGAAATGCTGCTGCCAATACCAGGCAGTTGTCTTGAAATTTTGCATGAAGCAGAAATCAAGGGGGTGGCAGTGCAAGTGCACCCCCCTGGATCTGCCCCTGACTGAGGGCATAGGCAGTTCATCCAAGTGAAGCAAGCTAGGTCAGGGGGTTACTGAGGTGGAAGCCAAGGCCAAGCTGGGTACAAGTTCCAGTCCAAGATAGCAAGCTGAGGGGTGAGACAAGACCACGGTCAAGGCATGCAGTTGTTCTAGGACACAAAGTCCAAGACAGAAATGGGAACAGGAGCAAGCAGGAACAGGTGGGAGGGTCCAAGCCAGAGGTTCAGAGCACGGAGTCAGCCACCAGAGGGTCACAGCATGAAGTCAGGTTTATGAGCTCTAAGCAGTCCAGAGCCACAGTCGGTTGCCCAGCCAGGTCTCCGCTCTCTGGTCTAAGCCAGTGTGGGCAGGATTCTTCCTTAAGAATGACTCAGCCTGACTCCCTGAGAACTTCCAGCTGGGCCTGGAACTGGGTCTGCCCTACCAGGATCTTGGCTCATCGCAAAAGGTTGTGTTCTTAACCCAAGTTAGCAAATCCAAAGCCAGAACCAAGGGAAGAAATTGATTTACCTGTTATATTTTCTCCAATACCTTATTTCTGGAAGCGATTAGCTTCTGTCTAATTTGCTGTTGCAGGATAAATAGTGGAGTTGTGGCACTCCAGATGTTACCTAATGATAGTTCACAAAATCATAGACAAGTAGGTCTGGAAGCAGTAATGTAACCAAGGGGGGGCAAGAGGGGCACTAGCTGCAGGTGCCAATTTAAAGACAGGGCCAAAATAACACCACCCCAAGGCCTCACCAGTGCTGAATAGAGAAGAAGGATCACTTCCCTTGTTTTTCAGTATTGCTCCTCTTAATACAACCCAGTATGCTGTTGGCTTGTTTTGTAACAAGCACAGACAGTTTGCTCACATTCACTTTATGGTTCACTATAATCTCCAGGTTCTTCTCTGCAGTACTACAGCCTAGCCAGTCATTCCTCAATCTGAATTTGTGCATGGGATTATTCCATCCCAAGTGTAGGGTTTTCAGCTTGCTCGTTAAACTTAATTAAGTGACTTTAGGACTATTTCTCTAGTTTATCAGGGTCATTCTGAATCCTGGCCCTACCCTTCAGAGTATCTGTAGCTCCATCCAGATTGGTGTAATCTGCAAATTTGCTAAATGTGCACTCAATCCCCTCATTCAAATCAATAATGAAAATATTAAACAATTGGACAGACCCGTGGAAAACCCCACTTGATACCTCCTCCCAATTAGACATTGAGCCATTGATGACTACTTTTTGAGCACAATGATCCAGTTATGAATCCAGGTTACAGGCTTTCCATCTAGAATGCATTCCCTTATCTTACTAACAGGAATGCCATGTGAAGACCGCTCTGCTAGAAGAACGAATTTCTGAGCTGGGTGGTTGACACCAATGTCCACTGGCTCTGTGGCATTGCTTGTCCACAGCTCCTGATTTCACCTCAGGGGATTGCTATGATTTTTGTAACATTTACATAAATGTAGCAATTTCACATTGCTTCAGAAAGCGAGAGCCTAATTACACTGGCAAGACATCGGCATAATAAGAGAAGGCATTGTGCCATCTCAAACGCACAGGGTCTGCCAGTGCTCTTCATGCAGGACCCAGTGGTAATATGTCTGTGCCAGGATCGGCCCTCTCCTGAGTACAGGCTCGCTGTGTTGCCAGACTGTGTGGGATGGAGAGAAACACCACACCCCTGTCAAACCCAAGTCAACTTTGGGAAAGACCCTTCTCCTTGCTGATTGAACTGGTTTTTCATAGAAAATATGGTTACCTCAGAAACTATATTTTGAAAAGAAAAAAAATCTTTAGATTAATATTTCAAAGTAAAACATTTGGGTGGGGGGAGGGATGTGTTTTCATTTCAAATTTGTGATTTTTTTTCCTCCATACTTGCAAAATTCATTATTTTCCAACCATAAAAATGTTTGAAAGAAACCCTATTTTGGAAGACTATTCCCTGTTAGTAAGCAGTAAGAAATATTAAGCAGATACACAGGACACCTATATCAGTGTATATTACTCCAGCAAAGTGTTTAGCTCTGACTTTTCTGGAGGTAATTCTACCCAGATTCTACTAGGTTACACTGGTATAGGGCTTTATAGCATGCATCATCTCTTTTGTTAATACCAGAATAATGGTAGGTTATACCAGGCAAAACATAGCCTCATGAATCAGAGTGCATCCCTTGAGTGCTATAGTAAGGCATTAATAGGGAAACATCATGAAGGGTCTGTCTATACTGCATTGATGTGACTAGTTCATATACACAGATCCCAACTAACTTTAGACTAGCTAGTTTGGGCACTGCTAGCTGTTTAGCTTTGGTAGCACAGAGTTTAGTGCCAGCTAAACACCTGAGCATTTACCCAGCTTCACATGCAGGCTAGTTTAACAGTAGCTTGCATATGAGGTGCACAGTGAAATCTGCAAGTTTGAAGATAATACCAAATTATTCTGGGTAGTCAAGTCCCAAGCTGATAGAGAGGAGCTGCAGAAAGATCCCATCAAGCTAAATAAGTGAGCAAAAAAATGGCAGAGAAATATCAACATCAACAAGTTCGAGGTAACGCGCCTGGAGAAAAATAACCTCAATTATGCGTACATAATGCTGGGTTTTAAGTTAGCTGTTATGGCTCAAGAAAGAGACCTTGAAGTCACTGGAGACAGTTCTTTTAAAGCATCAGCTCAGTGTGCAGCAGTGACCAAAAGAGCCAATTAAACGTTGGGCATCATTAAGAAGGAGACTGAAAACAAAACAGAGAACATCATCATATCATTATACAAATCCATGGTGTGCACATATCTTTAATACTGTGTACAGTTCTGGTCCCCACATCTCAAAAGGGATGTAGTAGAATTAGAAAAGGCACAGAGAAGAGCAACTAACATAATCAAGGGCATCAAGCGGTTGCCATACCAGGAAAGACTAAAAAGGCTGGGCCTCTTCAGTTTGGGAAGGAGAAGGCTATGGGGGGATATGATAGAGATCTATAAAATCATGAAGGCTGTGGACCAAGTGAACAGGGAACTGTTGTTAATCAGTTCCCAGAATACTACAACTAAAAGTCACCTGCGGAAATTAGCAGATGACACATTTGAAAGCTAGCAAGAAAAAATACTTTTTATGCAATGTGTAGTTAACTCATGGAAATAATTGACACAGGAAGCGGTGGAGGCAGATAGCATAGCCAGGTTTAAAAAAGGACTGGATAAATTCATGGATGATACATCTGTTAATGGCTAAGCAATAGAATGGTTGGAGACATTTCCTCTGGCATCTCTAAACCAATATTGCTGGGTGCCAGGGAGGATATTGAATAGAGGATTGATAACTCTAGATAGATCCCATTGACTGTTCTCCCTCTAGAACATCCATTTCTGCACTATTGGGCTAGATGGACCATTGGTCTGATTCAGGATGGCACTTCTTTTGTTATTATAGCACAGTTGTGATAAGGACCCACTATTTTGGGTAGGCCCCTTGTTCTCAGTACAGTTCCATTGGCTTAAGATTGAGTTTTAACCATTCAATGATGTTTGTATTTGCTCTGCCTCTCAGACGCATCCCTCAATGCTATCTCCCATGTACAAAAAAAGGTTTTGGCTCCTTTTATTGCCAAAGCCAATTTTTTTGCATTGCCGAATAAGACACCAGTTTATTGGAATCATGAATATGCAGCTTTGAAGGAGGAGTAAGGAAAGAAACCAACAGGGAGCATCTTCCATGGGAGCAGACACATAATAGATGAGGGACATGAAACCTGCACCATCTTCTTATTCTATGTTTATATAAAACCTAAGAGGATGAGGGCCTGGGCCTGGATGAGTTTCCAACTTCAAGACAAGTAACAGTATACTATGCAATTGTTTTAGTGTTGCCCTGCTATTGGGTCTGGCATGAAATTCCTCCCATCAGAGCTTAAAGCCTCTTTTTAAAAAATGGCAGTTGTCTCTTCTAAAGGAAAATTAAAACACTGTTCCTTAGAACATAATTGTCCCAAGATTTTGGTTGCAACTAGCTAATTACAAAATCCCAGTTATGCCTTAAGAAGGATTAAATAAACTGGTCTGGTTAAAATCCCTAATGGAGACAATATGTTTTTCTTCCCCACAGGAAACCTTAGAAATCTTATAAAAATAATCTTGCAGTAATAGTCTAACAGCTTAAATATGTGTATTTGCCCTCCAGTGAGCACAGACTTTCATCTGGTTAATAGACTTCTGAATGTCACAAAATCGGAAACAATGGTGCCAGATTTTTGATCCGTATGCAAAATCTTTGGCACTGCAGACTATAAAAGAAAGAGAAATCGCTGCCGTGTGTGCTGTGTGAGGAGCTATAGATGCCTGAGCAATGAGCAAGATGATGCTGAAACTGATCACTGGAACCAAACTCTTAACGCAAAATTAAATTAAAAGTCTAGCCTCTGGGTAGCCCAGTGACCTAGCCAGTGGGTGATGTGCTTCTGTCTACAAAACCAGGGTTCCAGATTCTTGCTTCTAGTGCTGGAGGGGCCTTAGAGCATTGCAGGGATTAAGGGGCAAATTTATCCCCAGAGAAAGGGTGCCAGCTTCTGTGGAGTCACGCTAGTAGTTTCATAGTTTCTAGGGTCGGAAGGGACCTGAGTAGATCATCTAGTCCAACCCCCTGCCATGGCAGGAAAGAGTGCTGGGCTCAAACGACCCCAGCAAGGTGTCCCATCTAACCTCCTCTTAAAC
>NW_017728950.1:16604229-16612108 GCF_001723895.1 Crocodylus porosus | reverse complement strand
TGTGGGCCTCTCACAGTCAATGTGATGACTGTGAATGTGGCCTCTCATAGGGAGAGAGGGGTTTGGTCTCTGCATAGATTTCAATACAAATTAAGCAGAAGAAAAATTAAGGCAGCATGGGCAAATAGAGAAAGCAGCAGAGTGGGTGCCAAGAGGTCTAAGTGTTAGATTCAGCTCTGATTCTGACTCATGACCTCTGGAAGGTGACCTAAAAGCAAGCTCTGTGGGCCTTTGTGGAGCCAAACTTTCACTGATTTCAGAGTAGCTGGCACATGAAAGGTGTGATGGAACGGTGGAACTAAAAGCATTGGTCACGAGCTCACTCCGATGGGTGCTGGGCCCTTCGCCTGACTAACAACTGCAAAGTTTGACTTTGTTTCTTTAGGCTTTAGCACAGGGGCAGGCAAAATATGGCCCACGAGCCAGATCTGGCCTGCCAGGTGATTTCACCTGGCCTGTGGGTGAGTGCCCATCAATTAATTGTAACCAGCCCAGGCCACAGCTGCCTGGCTGCACTCTGCATGCGGCTAAGCCCCTCCCACTCCTGTCGGGGCAGCATGCTGTGCTCTCATCCTTACCCACAGAAGGGCCACAGCTCTGGCTAGCGCACAGCTTCTGGGCAGGGCGGCTGCTACCGCTGCTGCAGCTACCCAGGGACCTGCTTGCCTCCCCTGATCTTTGTAGGTCCTCCTCCTGTCCCTGCTGCAGCATTCTGGGCAGCAGGTTGGGAAGCTGCAGCTGAGCAGGTGTAAGGGGTCAGTGCTGGGGCCAGTGGGACTCAGCTGGGAAACACGTGTGTTGGAGTTGGCAGCCTGGTCCTGCTCCCTGCCACCACATGCAGCTCCCGGGATTTGACCAGGAGTGGTGGGGAGCCCCACGTGATGGATCCAGCCCAGCTTGGCCCCACTCCCTGCCACCCTAGCCAAGTCCTGAGAGCTGCAGGTGGCAGCAGGGAGCAAGGTCAGGCCAGCAGCTCCATCATTCAAGGCTCCCAGCAGTAGCGTGTGGCTCTGGCCAAGTCCCAGGAGCTTGATATGAAATGCATGAAGCCCTGTGCAACAGAGCTGGGCCAGCCTGGCCCCACTCCCTACCACCACGTGTAGCTCCTGGGACTTGGCTGGAGCCAAATGCCACTGGGGGACTCTGCCTGCCATGGACCATGAGCTCTCCAAAGGCCCACCACCTGCTACCGCTGTTTGTGACAGGGGCTGTGCACCACGAGGGAAGGACCTGCACACTCCTTCAAACCGAAACCCACACCTCTCCACAAACCCCACACACATACCTCCCCCCACTCCACAAACCCCACATACACCCCCATGCTCCCCACAAAGAACGGTTAAGGACTACTTAGAAAAGCTGGATGTGTACAAGTCCACAGGGCAGGATGGGATGCACCCGAGGGTGCTAAGGGAGTTGGCTGATGTGATTGCAGAGCCACTGGCCATCATCTTTGAAAACTCATGGCAATCAGGAGAGGTCCTGGATGTAAAGGGCAAACATAGTGCCCATATCTAAGAAAGGAGAAAAGGTTCCAGAGAACTACAGACCAGTCAGCCTAACCTCAGTCCCTGGAAAAATCATGAAGCAGATCCTCAAGGAATCTATTTCTAAGCACTTAGAGGAGAAAAAGGTGATTAGAAACAGTCAGCATGGATTCATCAAGGGCAAATCATGTCTGACCAACCTGATTGCCTTCTATGATGAGGTAGCTCTGTGAATGTGAGGAGACCAGTGGATGTGGTGTACCTTGATTTTAGCAAGGCTTTTGATAGGTCTCCCACAGCTTCCTCACAGAGAAGCTAAGGAAGTATGGGCTGAATGAATGGGTGGTAAGGTGAATAGAAAACTGGCTGGAGCATTGGGCTCAGAGAGTAGTAATCAATGGACGGAGACCTAGTGGGACTCCACCCATGACTGGACCACAGGTATAGATGGATACCCTGTACAGGAGGGATCGAGTGGACAAAAGGGGCGGGGGTGTAGCTCTCTATATGAAGGAAAGCTACGCATCCCTGCAAGCCAACATTGGCACCCATGGTGGATGACTTGAGACCCTCTGGGTTAAAATCTGCAGGGAACATGGCACAGGGGAGTGGGAGTCTACTACAGACCTACAGACCCCCTACCCAGGGTCAAGACCTTGACCAGGAGTTTGCCAGGGGATTGGCTGAGGCCACACGCTCCCGGTGTATGGTTGTCATGGGAGACTTCAACTACCCAGACATCTTGTGGGAAGAGCACTCAGTCAAATCCAAGCAATTGCCTGCCCTGTGGACTTGTACACATCCAGCTTTTCTAAGTAGTTGCAAAGCTTTCTCTTGTGCATGGATGACCTCTATCTGATGCAGGAAGTCTGTGGGCCAACAAGAGGTAAAGCACTGCTCGACCTGGTACTGGCTACGGGGGACGACCTAATCAGTGCCTTAATGATCGAATGGAAGCTGGGTGACAGTAACCACGAGCTGATCGCCTTCACCATCCATCGTAAAGCTGGCAAGTCAGTCAGCAACACAGAAGTCCTTGACTTCAGGAAAGCTGACTTCGACAAGCTAAGGACGCTTGTCAGTGAGGCCCTAAAGGGCCACAACCCAAAAGAGAGGGGAGTTCAGGACAAGTGGTTGCTCCTCAAGGGAGCAATCCTGGATGCACAAGCAAAGTCTATCCTGTCTCGGAGGAAAGGCAGCAAAAGAGCACAGCAGCCCCCTTGGCTCTCCAGGGAACTACCGGACCTCCTGCGTCTTAAAAGGAAGGCCTACAAAGGATGGAAGACTGGAACCACCACCAAGGAGGAATACTCTGCACTGATCTGGACCTGCAAAGAGCGAACCAGGAAAGCCAAGGCTGTGATGGAACTCCAGCTAGCTACAAATATCAAGGATAGATATGTGGGGAGCCAGAGGAAAAGCAAGGGCAACGTTGGACCCCTGCTAAACCAGATGGGACAACTGACAACCGATGCCCAGGAAAAAGCAAACTTGATAAATGGGTACTTTACATCAGTTTTTCGCCAGTCCCATGGGACGCCCCTGCCCACTACGGGACAGGGAGGCCTGGGTGAGGGAGATTCCTTACCTTCCATTACTGCTGATCTCATGAAGGAACAATCTGACAGGCTGGATTCCTTCAAGTTCAATGTCCCTGATATTTTACACCCAAGGGTACTCAAGGAGCTGGCAAGCATCATAGCCCAGCCCCTGGCACGGATCTTCAAGAACTCCTGGCACTCTAGTGAAGTGCCTGAAGACTGGAAGAAGGCCTATGTGGTGCCTGTCTTCAAGAAAGGGAGGAAAGTGGATCCAGCTAAATATAGGCCCATCAACCTGACCTCTATCCTGGGGAATGTCTTGGAAAAGATTATCAAGGAGGCCATCCTTAACAAACTAGCTGACAGCAACATTCTGAGGGATAGCCAGCACAGGTTTGTTGTGGGTAGTTCTTGCTCGACCAATTTCATTTCCTTCTATGACCAGGTGACCTATCACCTGAACAAGGGGGAAGAGATTGATGTCATATATCTTGACTTTAAAAAAGCCTTCGATCTGGTATCCCATGATCACCTCTTGGCAAAGCTGGCTAGCTGCGGCCTCGACCACACCATGATCTGTTGGCTCTGTGGTAGGACCTAGAGGGTGGTGGTTGACAGAAGTCAATCGTCTTGGTACGCTGTGACCAGTGGGGTCCCTCGAGGCTCTGCCCTAGGGCCTATACTTTTTAACATCTTCATTAATGATGTAGACATTGGCATCAGAAGTGGACTGGCCAAGTTCACCGATGACACCAAACTCTAGGGTAAAGCATCCACACCTGAGGACAGGAGGGTGATCCAGGCTGACCTTGACAGGCTCATGAAATGGGCGGACGAGACCCTGATGGTGTTTAACACTGAAAAATGCAAGGTTCTCCACCTTAGGAGGAAAAACCTGCAACATGCTTATAGGCTTGGCAGTGCTATGCTGGTTAGCACTACAGACGAAAGGGACTTGGGGGTCATGATTGACCACAAGATGAATGTGAGCCTTCAATGTGATGCTGGAGCTACCAAAGTGAGCAAAATGCTGGCTTCCATCCATAGATGCTTCTCAAGCAAATCCCAGGACATCCCATTGTACTCATCCTTGGTGAGGCCATAACTGGCATACTGAGTCCAGTTTTGGGCTCTGCAATTCAAAAAGGATGTGGAGAAGCTTGAGAGAGTGCAGAGAAGAGCCATGCACATGATCAGAGGTCAGGAAAACAGACCTTATGGTGAGAAGCTGAGAGCCGTGGGACTCTTCAGCCTGGAAAAGCACAGGCTCAGGGGTGATCTGATGGCCACCTACAAATTTATCAGGGGTGCTCATCAGGATCTGGGGGAACATTTGTTCACCAGAGCACCCCAAGGGATGACAAGGTCCATTGGTCACAAACTCCTCTATGACCATTTCAGGCTGGACATAAGAAAGAACTTCTTTACTGTCCAAGCCCCCACGGTTTGGAATAGACTGCCGCTGGAGGTGGTTCAAGCACCCACTTTGAACACCTTCAAGAGACATTTGGATGTTTATCTTGCTGGGATCCTATGACCCCTGCTGACTTCCTGCCCCTGGGGCAGAGCGCTGGACTCTGATCCTCCAGGGTCCCTTCCAGCCCTAGTGTCCATGAAATCTATGAATGGCTCGATATCTATTTGGCAGCCGATATCAAGTGGAGTGCCCCAGGGGTTGGTCCTGGGGCTGGTTTTGTCCAATGTCTTCATCAGCAACCTGGAAGATGGGATAGAGTGCACGCTCAGCAAGTTTGCAGATAACACCAAGCTGTGAGGAGTAGTAGATATGCTGGAGGGTAGGCTAGGATTCAGAGTAACCTGGACAAATTGGAGGATTGGTCCAAAAGGAATATCGTGAAGTTCAACAAGGACACATGCAAAGTCCTGCACTGGTATAGGCTGGGGGCTGACTGGGTGGGCAGCAACTCTGCAGAAAAGGACCTGGGGGTTACAATGGACAATAAGCTGAATATGAGCCAGCAGCATGCCTTTGTTGCCAAGAAGGCTAATAGCATACTGGGCTGCATTGATATTAGAAAGAATTTTCTCACGAGGAGGGTAGTAAAACACTGGAACAGAGAGGTGGTAGAATCTCCATCCTTGGAGGTTTTCAAGACTCAGCTAGACAAAGCTTTGGTTGAGATGATCTAGTTGGGGATGGTCCCGCTTTGAGCAGGGGGGTTGAACTAGATGACCTCCTGAGGTCCCTTCCAACCCTCATTTTCTACAATTTTTATGATTTAAACCCCATACCCACCCACATACAACCCCACAAACCACACACACACCCTACACCCTACACCCTGCCACACACACACACACACCATCCTCACACACATCCCCCAAAAACCTTATACACACCCACACCCCCCTCCACAGCCCCCACACACCCCATACACCCTCCTGCGCACACATCCACACCCCCCATAAACCTTACACACACACCCACACCCTCACTGATAGCCCTCCACACACCCCCGCAAACTCCACACCCAGGTGCACTCACACCCACACCCCAACACACACATACACACCCACTCCCCAGCCACACCCTACATACACAATAAAGAAGTGTAAGACTTTATTTTGAGCTATTATGTAATCACCTCTATATACACTATGCAATTACACATAAATCAGGACAAAAATATTTTTGGAAATAAAATTAAAGTATGTCATAGATGTCTAAGTTTTAGTATATGATTTTTTTTCTGGTTCCAAAATGGTAAGTGCCCCTCCCCGCTCCCCTCTCCCAAAAGGAGTACATCCAGGGGCAAATGGAGGGACTTCTGATGGCAAAGGTCAGGGGTGGGACTTTCAGACCCAAAATGGTGACCAGGGTGCAGGGCACCCATCAAGGGTTGGGGCTACCCTTGCGGCCCTCGATAACTCCCCAAAACTTGTTAAGTGGTCCTCCAGATGAAATAAAATTGTCCACCCCTGCTTTAGCATTTTCCGGGGCATAGCTCCAACTCACTTCTGTAAAGTATTTTGAAATTATCTGGTCAAGACATTACTATAACTGGTGTATACATTAATGTGAGATCTTCCACAGCACCTGGATAAGGCAAGGACAGGTAGCTCCAGATAAACAGGTGCTGGAAGTGTTAGATCTGCAAGAGACATGGCTGTCCTCACACCCTTTCCACTTGAATGAATCCTTTCTTTCAGCCTAAAGAGGACAACTCTACCTTTAATGGTACTAGGCATGTCTACATGAGATGCTTAACTGCACAGTAGTGTAATTTACTGTGCAGCAAGCATGCACATCTACACATGCACATGCTTGCTACACAATAAATGACACTACTTGAGAGTAAATTTGCTATCTGCAAAATGAAGGTAGCAAATTTACTCACAATTAGTTACTGCACAGTAATGTCCATGTAGATGTCAACCAGGAGCAAATTTGCTCCCAGTCAGCCTTGCCACTAGGGGGCCAGCCTGAAGCTAGCCCCAGGGCTCTGGGCTAGGAGCCTCTCCTGCTCCAGAGCTGGGCTGCCTCTATGCCAGCCCCTGCCTCAGGCCCTTTAAAAGGCTGCAGGCATTTTGAGCCCAGGGGCACACATGCAGGGAGCATGAGGGCACTCCAGGCCCCTGTGTCCACCTGGGCAGGTCTTAGCCTAACTTTGCCAGCATGCCTGCATCCCTGGCACCACGGCCTGGTACCACAGGGCTACCTTGCTGCCAGCCCTGCACCATCCAGGCCTTCAGGGTACTGCAGTGTGCTACAGGGTGTTGCAGGCTGCAGCCAGGCCTGCCAGTACCTAGGCCAGGGGCAGGCAATTATTTTGGGCAGAGAGCCGTTTGCCCAGTTTTGGCAAGCTCTTGAGGGCTGCATGTGTAGCCCCACCCCTTGACATGTGCCCTGCCCCTTGACACGTGCCCCGCCCCCTGGTCACCATCTTGAAACCAATGTCCCAAAGTCTTGGGACCAATGTCCCAGGGCCAGCACCAGTGGGGCCAGAGCAGGGTGCAAGCTGGCAGGGGTCTGTGGAGTTGGGTTGAGCTGCACCAGTGGGGGGGGACTCACCCGGCTGCATAGAGCCCCTGACAGCCAGGATCCTGTACCCCTGCCACCCTGCTCTAGGCCGCACCGGCACTGGTCCCGGGACATACTGGTGCAGGCCCCATGCTCCTGCTGGCTCCCAGTGCCCCCCCAGCCCCACAGTACACGTGGGGGGCAGCCCCGAACCCATGCTTGCCAGCAGGGAAGGAGCCCAGGGAAAAGCTGAGCACGGGAACAAGCAGCCCCTCCCCCATCCTGTGGCCAGCACTCCCTGCTGTAGGCACTTGCAGCCCACATGAGGCTGTCCTGAGCAGGCACAGGCAGCCCCAAGTGGGCTGCAAGCAGTTGTAGTGTGCGGCACCAGCCATGGGGTGAGCGGGGGGCCGCTTCCCCTCACCCCCTGCACTCAGTACCAGCTTGTAACCTGCCCCCACTGCCAGCCTGGGCCCCACACCAGCTCCGGGCTTGCCCGTTGGGGCTGCACATGGCAGCAGTAGCTGCGGCTGCTCCACTTGCCGTGTCATGCAGTGTTTGATGCTGCTGCCTGCCCGGAGTTCGCGCGCTGAGCAGCCCAGAGGGGGTGGTGGCAAACACTGCCCGGCGCAAAAAGCAGCAGGGGTGGGGACCGCAGCTGCTGCCACCACACACAGCTCCACAGGCGAGTCCGGAGCTGGCATGGGGCCCAGGCTGGAAGTGGGGGTGGGTTACAAGCTGGTGTTGAGTGCAGGGCTGGGGGGGAAACGGCCCCTTGCCCACCCACCCAGCAGTCATGTGCATGAAAGCACCATGGTAGTTTCATAGTTGGTAACGTCGGAAAGGATCTGAGCAGATCATCAAGTCTG
>NW_017728950.1:16599219-16603869 GCF_001723895.1 Crocodylus porosus | reverse complement strand
CCCCCGATCATGCAAGTGGCCCTCCTCTGGACCCTCTCCATGTTGTCCACACCCCTCTTGAAGTGCGGCGCCCAGAACTGGACGCAGTACTCCAGCTGCAGCCTGACCAGTCTCGCATAGAGGGGGAGGATCACCTCCTTGGATCTGCTCGAGATGCATCTGTGGAAAGATATGGTTGGCCTTTCTGACTGCATCCCCACACTGTCGGCCCATGTTCATCTTGGCGTCAATAGTGATCCCAAGATCCTTTTCTGCCTCTGCACTGACGAGAAGGGAGTTCCCCAGCCTATAGGTTTGCTGCTGGTTTTTCCTCCCCAGGTGTATCACCTTGCACTTGTCAGTGTTGAAACCCATCCTGTTCTCATCCGCCCGCCCCTGTAATGTCTAGATCTGATTGCAACCTATTCCTCCCATCTAGCGTGCCCACTTCCCCCCACATCTTAATGTCATCAGGAAATTTGAACAACGTACTTTTTACCCCCTCTTCCAAGTCACTGAAGAAGATCTTGAACGGTGCAGGTCTGAGGACCGAGTCCTGGGGGACCCCACTGCCCACATCCCTCCAGGTCGAAAATGACCCGTCCACCACCACTCTCTGGGTACAGCCACCAGCCAGTTAGCAACCCATTTGACTGTGTAGGTGTCAACACCACAGCCCCCCAGTTTCTTAATGAGAACGGGGTGAGAGACAGTGTCAAAGGCCTTCCTAAAGTCCAGAAAGACTATGTCCACTGCTACCCCCAAAATCTAAGGATTTTGTGACCTGGTCATAGAAGGCCACCAGGTTGGTCTGACAAGACCTGCCTCTAATGAACTTGTGTTGGTTGTCCCTAAGTATAGCCTCACCCGCAGGCCCCTCATGGACATGAACCATGATAATTCCCTCAAAAAGCTTACCCAGGATCAAGGTAAAACTAACTGGCCTATAGTTTCCTGGGTCCTCCTTCCTCCCTTTTTTGAAGGTGGGAACCACGTACAAGTGCTCGTAAAGCTGTGCCAGGGGTCCCTCAATAACCTCAGCTAATTCCCTCAGCACCCTGGGGTGGAGATCGTCAGGACCAGCTGATTTAAATATGTCAAGTCCCTCCAGGAGTGCCCTGACTAGATCCTCACTGACCCTTGGCCTGGGCTGAGCACTGCAGGCATCTTCCCAGGCCAGACAGCACAGGGACAGCCATGTGGAGGCCCTGTGGGGAACCCTGATGGGAACCTGCGGGGGTCCTGGTGGGGCGGCGGCTGATCCAGTCCCTGCTCAGGAAAATGGAGGCAAAGAAATTGTTAAATAGGTTAGCTTTGTCGTCTGGTGTGATGACCAGATTTCCTAGCGTGTCTTGCAGGGGCACGTTACCCGGTACCTTCTTTTTGCCCTCTATGTATTTAAAAAAGGACTTCTTGTTGTCCTTGATCCAGGAAGCTAGTCCCAGTTCCATCTCCACCTTGGCTTTCCTGACCAACCCCTTGCAGCCCCAAGCAACCACAGTATAGTTCTCCCTGGTGATGGCCCCTCCCTTCCATTGGGTGTACGCCTGCCTTTTAGTTAGGAGACACTCCCAGATGCTTTTGGTGAGCCATGGGGGCTTTTGTGCCCTCCTGCCCCATTTGATCCATGTTGGGATTACCTCCCTTTGGGCTTGGAGGATTTTCTCCTTAAGGAGCGACCACTGTTCTTGGACACCTGGCTCCCCTCCCCTCTGGGACCTCAGTGCCTCCCTGACTATTCTCCCTACCTCATTGAAATCTGCCCTCCTGAAATCTAGGGTTGCTGCCTTGGTGTAGGCCTTTGCCACCTTGCGCTGGATGGTGAATTCCAGCAGGCAATGATTGCTGTCACCCTAGTGGTCGAGCACCCACAGCCCCCTCACTAGGTCATCGCCTGTGGCCAGCACCAGGTCCAACAGGGCATCTCCCCTGGTGGGGCGGTGTACCTCCTGAGTTAGACTGAGGTCCTGCATTTCAGCTAGAAACCTACATTCCCAGAAGTCTGGGAAGTTCAGGTCCCCCATGATGACCACGTCTTTTGACCTAACTACCTCCGTGAGCTGACTTAAAAATTCCCAGTCTAGCTTTTCGTCTTGGTTGGGTGGTCTGTAGTAGACCCCTACCATTAAGTCCCTTTCCCCTTGACTGCCTTGTATTCTAACCCAGAGCACTTCTAACCAGTCTGCCCCTCCTCTGACCTTGTGCTACTTGAAGAGGATGTGTATTCCTCCTTGATGTAGAGTGCCACGCCCCCACCTCTCCTTCCTATCTTGTCCCTCCTGTACAGCCTATAGTCCGTGATATTCACTGCCCAGTTGTGTGTTGGGTCCCACCACATTTCTGTGAGCCCCACTATGTCTGGGTTGATGTCAGCTAGCAGGAGGGTAAGTTCCTCCATAGGAACTCCATAGGTTGTTCCCCATACTACGAGTGTTTGTGGAGAGGCATTTGAGGCCTCCTGAAGATGTGCACTGACCCCCTAATCTCAGTATTGCCTTGGGCCTTGTTGCTTACCTGGGTATTTGTTCTGCTCGTTGGTCTAGGCTGGGCTGTACTTGTGGGTGCCGCTTGGTTTAGTGGTCCAAGACTTCCTCCACCCTCATCTTCCCCTTCCCCCAACAAGCCTAGTTAAAGCCAACTGGAGGAGATCCGCCAACCAAGAAGAGAACACACGCTTACCTTTGGGGAAAAGGTGAAGTCCATCCCACCTGAGCATGTCTGTCATCGCGATGTACGGGTTGTTGTCTAGGAAGTTGAAGCCTGCCTCAAGACACCATTCCCAAAGCCACCAGTTGGTCTCTGTGATGCAGGTCTCATGTCGTCTTCCATGTCGCTCACTGGTAGGACAGAAGAGAATATCACCTGTGCACCTATCTCCCTCAGCATGTCCCCACAGAGCGTGGTAGTCTGCCATCAGGTGATCAGGGCTTCTCCTGGCCACATCATTAGTACCCATAGAGATTAGGACCATAGGGTAGTAATTGGTGGGCTGGATCATGGCCTGGATCATCCGTGTCATGTCCTGAATCTTTGCACTGGGCAGGCAGTAGACTTTGTGTGTTGAGGGGTCCTGGTGACAAATGGGGCCCTCCATACCTCTCAGGATGGAGTCACCTATGACAATCACTCGACATTTCCTCCTCTGGGGCTGCTTAGCTCCTTCGGCCTGTTCGAAGCATGGAGAGTGTGGAGTTGCCTCCTCTTTGGTTGCCTCCTCTCCTTCCTTCTCCTCAAGTGTTGTCAGGGCCTCGTACCTGTTCTCCAGCCAAACTGGAGGAACTGGTACTGCTTTGGTGCAAGCAGCCCTGGTTCTAGAGGTGACCATCTGCCACTCTGCAATGGAGGACACCTCCCAGGGTGCTTCTTCCTTGGCCCTGCAGGGAAAGGAAATAGCCATCATTTCAACAGTCTGCAGCACCATGGATTGAAAGCCCCTCCACCTGTAGTAGGTGATGGGGATGTGAGTCCTGTCCAGGGCCTCAATGCACTGGGGGAATCCCAGGGCACAGAACCCTACCACCACTACCAGGGGGTCATGCACAAAGAGCATCATGTGCCCAAGCTTGTCCTGGAGAGCACTGCACACCTCCAGGATGGCCTCTCTGGCAGTGGCCTTGCCCACCCCAAAAAGGTGACCCACATAGCAGAGGCTGGCAGGCATGGCCAGTGTGAGCAGGGTGAGGGCCAACCAGGTGTCTAAAGGGATGGGCAGCCACATGGCAGTATCCTGTCACTCCAGATATGGCTGAAGCTGCTCCAGTAGGTCCTGGAAGGTGGCCTAACTCATCCTGAATGCCTCCAGCCACTTCTCTTCTTCAGCCAGACAGGGTACAGGCAGCAGGTGCACCACAGCAGCGTCCCTGGGATGGTGCACTGTGGCCAGGTAGGCAGTCAATGTGCCTGGGGGGAGCTGGGAGGACCCAGATGGCTGTGGTGGGCCAGCACAGTGGCCAGCAGGAGCCCAGGGTGCTGGCTGCTATGGAGCAGCCATAGCGTATGGAGGCAGAGATGGTGAAGAAAGAGTTGCAGCATGCTGTCTTGCACTGTAATGCTGCTGCTGGCCAGGAAAGTGGCTAGAGGGCTGCCAGCTGCTGGCAGCTGCAGCTGGAGCCTGGAGATCCCTTCAGTGGGGGCAGGGGCCCATTGCAGGGCTGCAGGAAGTGGCACCAGTTTGCTGCTAAGAGCAGCAAATCTGCTGCCAAGTCTCTGTATGTGTAGCTGCCTGCCTGGGAGTGTTAACTTGCAAGTAAACTGATCTTGGATCAAATGCATGTGTAGACGTGCTCACTGAGTAATCTGGAAAGACAATCAGTGGATTTATTCTGTATTCACACCCGTGTATCTGAAAATAGCCGACCCAGAATGACTGTGGGATTGCTTACAGATGAACATTAGGAAGCACACTGGTTGAGATCCATTCAAGATTTGACAGCAGACAGTGTAGTGGTCATGCCAACTCTTCAAAAGTTGCCTCATTTGTGGTTCAGACCTAAAATAAATCCATATGTTTATGTTTGAATTTGTGTATGAAAATTTCATAGACATTAGATTTCATAGATTTCATAGACATTAGGGCTGGAAGGGACCTCAGGAGATCATCGAGTCCAGCCCCCTGCCCAAAGGGCAGGAAGTCAGCTGGGGTCATAGGATCCCAGCAAAATAAGCATCCAA
>NW_017728950.1:16547224-16598639 GCF_001723895.1 Crocodylus porosus | reverse complement strand
AGTGCTAACCAACGTAGCACTGCCGAGCCTATAAGGGTGCTGCAGGTTTTTCCTCCCAAGGTGGAGAACCTTGCAGTTTTCGGTGTTAAACACCACAGAATATTGTGATCCTTTATGAATCAAGACAGGCAGATCTAGAGTTTTGAAAAGTGGGGTGCAGATGGTGTTGTGCATCACTGTATATAACATAACATGTTTTTCTTCAGGTAAAAAGAAACTAGAAGCTTTACTAATATGCTAAGGACTTACAGTTATGTTATTCAGTTTAAGATTGAAGCAAAAATAGATATTACTTTATTGGAATGTGCATTTATTTGCTATATATAGTGTGCTATATTATGTATTAAAACCACAATAAACTAGGCAAAAATACTCAGAAGTTATTGTTTCTTTAGTCCTGTAGTCATTAGAATTAAATGTACACCATTCCGATTCATAAAACAAAATCTACCCTCCTTGAGCATCTTGACAGTGCATCCAATGTTTCACTGAAAGTTATTTCTACACCTGAGTTAATGTTCACCCGAGTTAAACTTTCCACATCTGAGTTAATGTTTCTAGCCAGCTGTGGAGATTCTGCTTATGTTTGCTTTTTAGCTCTTTTTTTTGTGATTGCCAAAGTTTGAACCTTTGCGATATATTCTGACTCTCTCCTGCCATATCTTGATTATTCTTGATGTTATTAGTCAGGAGGTGTTATTTATTTTCTACCGCAGCCATGCAACAACAATCTACATATGGATTTACTGGTTCACAGTCTCTATCGAATCTCTTCCTAACGACACCTGAGATTAAAGACAATTATGGAAGCACAGTTTGCTTTGGGTTAATCACTTTTCTTTATTTTCTTTTTACATTTAACCAACTCACAGTTAAACACACTGTGGTTATTGTATGCTTTTTGGGTGTATCTTAACTTTTGACTTTGTAAATCTTCAGTTGGCTCACTCCACTGTTACATAATATACAGTATAAATTAACTGAAACTTAACAGTTAAAATAAATAATAAAAATTATTCATTCCTTTTCTTTTCTTTGTACAGGACACACTGTCTCCAGGAGAGATCTTATCTTACCAGATTTCTCCAGGTAGTTCTGCTTCTTCATGGTGATGGAGTAACCGTCACTCAGTCTCTCTCAATCATGAAGTTCTCTAAAACTCTGATTAACTTTACAAAATGTCCCAACACAAACAATAAAACAATAAACACTCTTTTGTGTATATCCTGGAAGGTAACTGCCCTCTTTTATCTCACTGCTGCCTCAGCTGACATTCCCACACCACTCCGAGCCTCTTCCTGGAGATGAAACTTCTTCTCCATCCACTCCCGGCTCAATGTGGCTCAGTCAAGCTACTTATTGCTCGTAGGATTGGTCTTCAGGTGTCTTTTTCACCCCTGCAGGCTTCTTTCCATCCTCTTTTTTTTATCCCTGGAGACTGGGTAAACACGCTGCCGCGCCCTCCTCTCAGCCATACTATCTTAAAGAGACACCTGCTCCGGAAGTGGTGTTCTTTCTTCACCGCTTCTGTCACTCCCTTGTTCTTGATCCCGCCGGCATTAGTCAACATTTCTTCACACTGGCATTAAAAACAGTCTGCAGGGGGGTGAAATAGGAATTAGTTACATTACCAAGAGCAACTAGAAAATAACAGAACTGCTGAAGAAAGAATAGCTTAATTACAGGAACATTAAAACTTCCTTAAAAGGTTCCTTAGCACCTATGGAAGGAAGAGTTTGGAAGGAATCAGGCAGCTTATTATAAGCCATGAAGTCAACCAAGTCCCTCACTGCTGCTTAACTAGAAATGCTGCTGCTGTGCCAGGAAGTTGCTTTTAAACTTTGGGTGGACCAGGAATTAAAGGGGGCGTGACTGCACCAATACACCTGCCCTGGATCTGCCGCTCAACAGAGGAATAGAAGTGACTCGCAAATACCATACAATGAATAGCTACTGAGCATTCACAGTGCTTTATATTCTCTAAGGGCTACATCCTAACTTTGCAGCCCAATGGCCCTGTCCCAAGAGCTGCCTGAAGGAAAAACCCCATGCTGCCATGGGGTGAGGCAAGGAGCAACACCTATTGCTCACTCCCACTCACTGCAAAGCACACCTATTGCTCACTCCCACTCACGCTGAAGCCCAGAAATCAGGTAGTCCACTAGTTTGGCCCAGCCCCAAGTATATGCTGCCAGGGATGCCTGAGAAAGAGCCTGAACAGGTCTTTGGGCGTGTGCTTAGGGCTGTGCTCTTTGGCTATGCTGCTTTGGTGCATTCTGGGCAGGACTGTTTCTCAACAGTGCTCTCAGGCTCCCTGCGGAGGCAGTGTAGACATGCCCAATTATTTCCTCCCCTGTGAACCCCCCTGAATCAGGGGACGAGGGGGGTTACCCCATTTCATGGAGCTGCTTACACCCCATTTCTTCCACCCCATGTCCCCAGGGAGCTGCTCTAGCAGTCACATAAAGAGGAGTAGCCAGGTCTGTGCCAACCCCCTGCCTGGCCACCTCCTTGCTTAAGGGGGTGGTATTAGGAGATTAGCCCTGATTCTTCCCACACAATAGCTAGTCTGACACTGTGGGAGGTAGTCAGCCATGTTAGTCTGAAGTCAGTCAGAAGGGAGTGTACGCACCCTTATAGACTAACTGAATAAAATAGGCTCATCATTAGATTCTGTAAAAGGATGTACAGAAAGCAGAGTATAAAGAAAGAGAAATTAGAATACAAAAGACAAAGCATGGGAGAGAGCAAGATAGGAGGGAGCTGGGGCAGTGCTAGGAAAAAAAAGCAAGTGAGCAGTAAACCGGTAGGAACAAAGGAGGTGAAAAAAGCTAATCCAGGTAATGAGATAAGAATCTATAACCCTGCTTAAACTGTACTTTACACAGTTCAATTTGTGGATGATTTCTCATCCTGCAATTTCACATTCAAACTGGTTTTTTTTTTCATTTTACTCTGACCCTGAACAAAGCAGACTTTGCTGCCTAAAGAAATGAGTTGGCTCTTATTGCTTACCCCCCACCACCTCACAATGCTGACCTTGATCCACTCCACTATCGTACCTCTTGCAGATGCCACATTGAGCAATGGGATTCAGAAGACCCGGTGCCACGCTCAGAACTTCTCAAGAAGGTTGCTGGGATCCAGGGCTTGTACTGTCTCCTGACAGAGAAGATAGATGCTGAAGTCTTGGATGCAGCTGGTATGAAAGTGGATATTTTGGAGGTACTTTAGTACTGCTGGGCTGGAAGAACCAGCAGAAAGTAAGATGTCCTCCACTTCCCTAGCCCCCAAATCTCACAGTCATAGGTCGGTATGCTAGCCTGCTGCCACTTTTTTAATACCCTTCTTTAGGCCTCTGAGACAGAAGCCCACACAGCAAAGTCAAATAGAATATGGACAAAAGGCTTGCTAAATAGGTCATTATCACCCATGAAGTGCAAGGGTTAGCAAATATCCGGAAGATTATAATGGATTCTGAAGTCACTGAGGGAAATGGGATTCACACACTGATGTTCACCCTGCACGTGACAAGAAGGGAAGGGGAGAAAGTATCCATCTGCAGAGCATCGAGCAGACAGAGGGTATGGGATTAGTGACAGTTCAGTACTGGACATTTCCAGAAAGAGCAATTGAAAGTAGCTAGGTATGTGCCATCGCCTATCAGTCCTGATCCCCATCAGCATAAAGCAGCCCCTGTTTAGGTGAGGCTTTCAGTATGTGAGTTATGACAGCTTGTTTTCTCTGCAAATGACAGGGCCCAGTCTGAAAGTGGTTAGCACTATGTCCGTGGGATATGACCACATTTCTCTGCAGGAACTGAAGAAGAGGTAAGGAAAGCTGCTGCCTTTAACCACAAGGTCTACAAATGCAGGAAACCCTTCCCCTTTCTCCTTAAGGGCTGAAGAATGGGGATACTGTAAAAGCTGTGTCTCTTGCCAGGCAATGGAGCTCCCAGCTGCTGTAATGGAGCTCGAGGCAAGGTCTGCACAATAAACTTACTGCTGCCAGGCTCATACAACTTTGGGTAGGCTAATTAGCCATGCTGAGTGACTGTGCCAGTTAGCCCACACCCACACTAGCCCATTTCTAGCTCTGTGCAGATGGGGCTATATAGCTAGAGACCAGCTGGCACATAGCACTACCATGTGTTGGAGGTCACAGCTGGCTACTGGGGAAGGTGAGTTTACAGCATAGGTGTAGCCCTGTTCTCTCTGCATTGTGAGAAGCATTGTGTGCCCCTGGGGAAGAAAAAGGATATAGCAGAGATCTGAGAAGCTTTAGCCAGCACTAGCTTCTTCCATGGGCAAATCCAGGACTTCATAAAAGGAGGCATAGGAGCAGTGACCCACACTGCAGGGGTGGCTACACTCCCACATGCAGCTCCCTCACCTCACTGTGATGGACAGGCCACATTGCAGGAGGAGCGGCCAGAGTTTGTTTTTGGTCTTTTTTAAGTCCCTGAATCAGGTAAGAATCCCACCCCTGCAGCTCTTGGCACCCCTTCCTTTTCCTCTGTGCTCAGCTGCATTCCCACCCCGCTCACCCGCCCAGCTACTGCAACTATCCCCAGCTGACTCGGGGTTGGGAGGAGAGGGGGATGCTGTACCCCATCTGGGCTGTGCAGGAAGCCAGGCTCAGGCAGGGACAACAGCAGCAGTAGCAGCACCAGCAGGTGAGTTCACCCTCCCCAACTCTGCTCTTGGGCTGGCAGGGAGCACCATGGGGGACAGGGCAATGGCAGGTGGCGAAAAGGATTAATATGGGAAGGGATGTGCCACTGAGCATGGAGGGGAAGAGCAGGAGAGGGAATTCTTACCTGATCCTGGATTTAAAAGTTCCTGTCTGCTGCTTCCACAGTGCGGTCTGAAATGGGTGTGTGACCATGCTACTGCACCTGCCTCTGGATCTGTCCCTGACTTCATTCACTGCCATAACCACCCTTTTTGACAGCCCTACCAGGGCAGCCAAGGAGAAGATGAGCTTTGAGACTATATTCTGCTCATGCTTAAGTCTATTTATGTCCATAATAGGTGGAATAGGATAGTCTTCAGGTGGAGATGGTCCAGGGATAGCTTTAGTTCAGTCACTCGTGCATTGTGGAAACCCTGCTAATGATGCATCTGAATATTTTTGTCTTGATACAGAGGAATCAGATTAGGATACACTCCGGATGTCTTGACAGAAGCAGTTGCTGAACTCACAGTCGCACTTCTTCTGGCAACATCTCGTCGACTGTTAGAGGCTGCGGAGAAAGCTAAGACGTAATTTTTTTTAAACCTTTCTCTATTCTAGCCAGCAAAAACTGTTTAGGGTGAGTCCACTGGTAGACAGTGAGAAACTAATGTGCTGTTGAATAAACGAGTAAGAAAAAAAAATGTAGATTTGAAGAAGTGCTTGAGGAAGATGTTATCGTGTCAACGGGCAGGAGATGAGAGTTCCCCTCCCTTGCACTGAACAAGACACACAGTCTAAGAAAAAACACAAGATGAATGAGAAGTAAAGGAAAGCAAAAGCCAGCTCCTTGCCCCATCTCTGCCAAAAAGAAATCCAGTGTCATAGACTTATGAAAAACCTGAGTGTGTCAATAAAGAAGTGAAAGGATAAATCAAAATAGTGCATTTGACCTTTCAAAAAGCCTTTGCTGACGTCCTTCACAAGAAGTGACTAATTTAGGCCCTCTCTACACACGTAGATGAAGGCATGATGGGATCTAATGTGTGATCCGACACAGTCGCACTTCCTGGCACACCACATGTATGAGAAGGGGCGAACTCCCTCCCAGCGGGAGTTAACACAAATGGATCATTAGTGAAACAAACACACATACCCAGGGGGTCTTTTGCCAGACGCCAAGAGAGTTTTCAGATGGGGTTATGCCACCGCTTGCCTGCTCTCTCCCTCTTGGTCAGTGTCACTCCAGCACTTCCAGCCTCTTGTCCAAACAGTCTCTCTGATCAGTTCCTCCGCACATGCTCTCATGGATGCAGGGAGAATGCCTGGCTCAGGCCTCCACCTCCAGCCCCACAAGCTCTTGTCTCCTCTGCTTACCTCTCCCGTATCCGCTCAGTTCCTGTGGAGCCAGCCAGTTATTGTCATCAACTGGTTCAGTCTTGCAGAACAAGCTTGCAATCACTTGCTTACTGCCTGTGGCTGCGCAACAGCCCCAGAGGCATGTGGCCTGTGGGCAGCCTGCTACAACGTGACTGTGGAATTGTGCATTAGATCCCATCATACCTTATTGCTGGTGCAGAAGCAGCCTTTGCATCCCGGGTTCCCCCTGCAGTAGCAAGACACAAGCCCCCACAGCTGCGAGTCCCACACACTCCAGTTGAGGGGCTCCCAGCCATGAGGACACCCCACGCACCCCCAGGGCTGGAGGATCCATGCTGAGGTGATCTCCCCACCTGGGGGTGCGTGAAGCCCCCAGACCTTGGGAATCACATCTGTCATGACTCCTAGGGTTTGGGGGTTTTTCACTGGGCATGGTACACCCCTGTGCCTGGGAGCCCCAGCAGCCAGCATGGCTCCCAGCAGCAGGAGAGAGCCTGTTACACACTTAAACTAAAGCTCAATAGCAAGCAGCTATAAAGTTAGTATACATTTTTGAGGTCTAACTTTATAGCTGGTTGGAGCTTTTCATTGTGTGGTCCCTACTTTGCATATATAGCTCGACTCCAAGTAATAACCAGATAATTGTGCAATGCCTGTGACGTGTAGAGGGGGCCTAAAAAAATGAAGTAGTCTTGGGTTAAAAGGCAAACCACTGATTGGGATTAGTAACTGGCAAGGAGACAGAAAAGCAAAAATAAAAGGATTTTATACTTTTCATTGTTGTGTAACAATAACAACAGATTTTGTTGAGAACAAACATTTGATTTATTTATTTGATCTGGAGGGTGACTACAGGCAGTAAAGTGGCAACCGCTGGAAATGATATACAATGACTTATGAGCAGGGAACCTGGTTTTCTCTGTTTAGCAATCATAAATTCTCTGATTTAAGAAAAAATCCCAAATTCTCTGATTTAAAAACCCAAACCACACATTTTTCCACAATTAAAATGAAATGCCACAATATATATAGGTATCAGTTGAACACAATGTGTTATTTATATAGAGAGAATTTTAAAACAATTTGAAAGCCTACCAGTGCCTCAATCATCATAATAAAATAAATCCTAAATACCTATATATTTTGGTGTTTGATTTTGGGTTTTTTATGATAGAAAATCAGAGCTGGATATGCCGGTGCCCTGCCCCTGCCCATGCCATTGCCCCTCACTCCCAAGTGACAGCCCCCCCAGCCCTGCAGATGCCCCTCACTCCTAACCCACAGTCTCTTGAGCGTGCCGGTACCCCTCACTCCCCACCCACAGACCCTCATTCCTCCAGCCCTACTGCAGCGCCCCCATCCACCCTGGTGCCTCTCACTCCTCAACCCTTTAAGAAGAGAAAATCCAGGTTTTTCCATGGTGAATGGAAAACTCAGATCCCTGCTTATGACAGTCTGGAGAACAGTGAGTAAACTTCAAAAGGACCTAACCAAGGCAGGCAAATAGGCCACAGATTAAATTCAAATTAATACATCAAAGGAGAAATAGTTTGGACTTCTTGCACATCTAACCGGGTTTCATTAGCTATACCCACTCAGGCTATTGACCTTGACATGATTGCAAACAGGATGTGAGGGCTGATGGCTGGTTCTCCAGCTTGTACCATGTCAGTCCGCTGTCTCAGTCCCACCTCCTCTTGGTCCCTCTGCCATGCTTTGCAGACCTCCAGGGCTCTGCTCCAGCAAAATCCCTGTCCCAGCAGACTGTCTGGCACCCTGCTGAGAGTCGTTCACCACTGGGCTCTCCAACTGGAAACTTGACTCCTTGCTTGGTCAGACTGCACTGACTTTTACTTCCCACTCACCTGCTATTATAAGGCACCTATACATGAGCATCAAATCTGCTCCAGTGCGTTATAATTACAGCACACTGGAGCAAGCTTGATTGAGTCTGCTGGAGCGTGATAATTACCACGTTCCAGCAGACTCCAGCATCTCATGTATCAGCATGCCCATGCTAAAAAATGGTGGCAGGGGCATTTTAACTAAAGCTCATTTGATGAACTTTAGTTAAAGCACCCCACCACCATTTTTACACGTTGAGACACTCCAGGCACTTTAATTAAAGTGACTCTCAGAGCCCCTCTAATTAAAGCACCCCCCCCTACACACACACACACACACACTGTCCCGGAGCACATGTATAAACTCCCATAGTCCTTAGGATGGATGTAGCTGAAAGTGGATGTGCTGTTGCCTGAAGGGGCCACCCACCTGGTGCTACTACAGCATCCAAGAGATGGAGAAGGAGAACCAATTACAGAATGTAAAATACCATCGTACCAAAATTAGTCCTGGTTAAGGCCTTACCTGAATTCTGCACTCAGTTCATGTAAGGAAGCCTATACCAGAATTAAGGGGGTGGTGCAGATTGGAGAACAACAACAATTAGGACAATGGGTTCTGAAGACTGAGGAAAGGCTGTCAGCTTTCCTCTGAGGGAGACAAATAAAAGGAGATACCAACAATGACATATAATCAGGGATCTGGATTTTCCATTTCCTGTGGAAAAACTGGCAATACAGCTAGGCAGCATGGTGGAGACACAGCTGCCTGCAGGTAAGTCTGTGCAGGGGGAGGGGTATAAGCAATGCAACTGAGAGCAGAGAGGGCATAGGCAACATGTGGAGGGGCACAGTGGGGGGCACCACTTCTGGGGTGATTGAGGCAGTGGCAGCAGCTGCTTGTGACAAACCTGTTCAGTGAGGGAGGGAGTGGGGCACAGTTGGCAGCTGGGGCCAGAGGCACTGCCCAGCCAAGGGGGTGCGCAGTGCCTGAGTCCAGGGCCGGGGTCGGGGCCGGGGCCTGGGCTGGAGCAAGTGGGAATGCACAGCTTTAACCCTGCATGTGACTGCCAGCGATGGAAGCCGCTTGCCCAGGCGGACAGACAGGGGCCTGAGTGAGGGGTTTATGCTACGACCTGGCAGTCAAGCCTTTGTGGCCCTGTGGTTGGGAATCTCTGCTATAAAATGATTAACCTGAGCTAAACAGGAACAGTCTCCACTTTCCAAAGTGCTAGTGTTGTACAACATCTAACATGCACCTGAAGTAGCTTCACATGTCATTCTTAAGCGGTGGCTGGGGGACCTGGAAACCGCTCTGGATGTGTGGACATGGCCTGACAGACAGCACTGTGGGAATTCTCGGACTGGGAAGAATAGGTGAGTTGCAATATCCCCAGAGACATTTCTGTACAGCTTTCATATAAAACCGGCCAAAAATTTTTGCATTTTGATACTTTGGTGAAAAAACAAATTGACAAAAAAAAAAAAGACAAAACACAACAACATGAATTAGAGCTTGTCAAAACTGGTTCAATGAATCTGGCTCTATCACTGTGATGGATAATGACTCCCCCCATTCCCCCCCTCCCTCCCACCTAGCAAACCTGCTCAGAGCATAGGCTGAGGGGTAGGTATGTGGCAACTTGCCCTGAATACTAGGCCACGGGGGCTGTCCTGAGACCCAAGTGGCCTCGGAGATGCCAATAGGCTCAGGAGGCTGGATACCTATTTCTCCCATCAGGCACAACAGCCCCTCCTTTACTGACTGATCATTTGAAGAAAACTCGTCCAGTGAAATCTCTGAGCTTCCCATTCCCAATAGACCTGCCCTTCTGCGGAAGAGCGGATCAGAAGTGCAGATGAGCACAGAAGAGAAGGAACTCAGGGTTATAAATTCTGCTTTACAGGGGTTGCTGTTGCGACACGTTTAAAGCCATTTGGAGTCAAGAGATTCCTCTACACTGACATGAGTGCCAGGCCTGAAGTGGCAACCAGCATCCCAGCAGACTTTGGTAAGGTGGAAAGGTGCTGTGGCCCAGAACACGCTCAGGCAGTGGAAAGTACAGGCTACAGCAGCCCATCCCAATGAAAGCTCTAAGCCAGGGATGGGCAAAATACAGCCCACAGGCCAGATCCGGCCCGCCAAGGGATTTTGTCTATCACGCAGCAGGTCCCTCAGTCCCACCCAGCCTAGGTGCTGGGAGCAGCATGGGCCATGCCGCATGCAGCAGATCCTGCCACACGCGCAGCGGGGCTGAGGCAGTGCAGCACCCGGATTCCATTTCCCAGCAGCTCTGCTAGACCCAGGCACCTGGGGCTGTCCACCTGCATCCACATCCTCTGAGATGAGAGTTTTCTCCCATTCAACATGGGGGCAAATCCAAGACCCTCATCTTGGATTTGAGTACCAGGCAGGGGGTAGGCAACTACTGCAGCTCCAGCTCCAGCTCCGGCTCTGGCTCCGGCTCTGGCTCTGTCCCAGACTTGGGGTTGGAGTCAGAGCTGCAGATTTCTTTTTCTTATTTTGAGCTCCCACCCCCAGGCAGTGACTGCACATGAAATTATAAGCAAAAGGCGCATATGCTTAATGCAAGCAGCACATGCTTCCTGTAGAAGAGCCTGTGGAATGAAAGAGCTGAGAAAAGCTGCATTATGCCAAACTACATAGCTTTATTTGGGGAAATTGTTAACATGTGCATACAAGAAGTTTAAATGAGCCAGCATTAGGGAACAAATTGTCTAATATTTGTGGATTCAGGTCAGCTCAGTGCCAAGAAAAATCTGAGGCTTTGTCCAACATTATATGTGGTTTTGTTTGAAATCTCTGGAGGTTCTCTGTTTTGTTCTTCACAGTGACCATGGATGAGCTGGCAAGGCTTTCGGACTTCATTGTTGTGTGTTGTGCTTTAACTCCTGAAACCCAGGGTATCTGCAGCAAAAGTCTTTTCTCCCAAATGAAAGATACTGCCATATTTGTCAACACCAGCAGGTGAGAGAGGCTGGGAGAGAAAATAAATGTTTTCCAGCCAGTACTCAGCAAGATAAACACAGAGATGTCACACTGGAGAACATACACTCCTGACACAAATCCTTACATGATCAGAGAGGGAGATAAGATTTATACTCCTGGCTCTAATGACATCCCAGCTCAATAATATCAAATCAACTTTAACGCAATTATTAAAAATAAAAGGCTTACGCTGGTGTAATCTGACAACATGCTGATGGCAAGGGAAGAGATGCATCACGATAAAGGAAAATCCCATCAATAGGATTCAGTCTCATTAGATAAGCTGATCCCACACATAATACAGTATGATTCATGCCAGAGAACAGTACTGTAAGCCCTCGGCCTCAGAGTTTATTATAAAGCTGCCTTCAAGTCTATCCAATCCTGTTGTTAAAACCTTCACCAGATAACTAAGGCTCTTAGCTGCTAGAGCAGCAACACACAGAAGATGCCCAGGAACTGATTGATACTTTGTTCTTCTGTTCCCAACAGGGGTGGCGTAGTGAACCAGGATGACCTGTACCAGGCATTGGTCAATGGTCAGATTGCAGCTGCTGGTCTGGATGTCACAGAGCCTGAGCCTCTGCCTATAGATCATCCTCTTTTTAAACTTAAAAACTGTGGTGAGTGTGTGTTGAAAGCAGCTCCTGTCTTCTGAAGAGCAGCAGCTGAAAAGGTGGTTTGGGAATTACAAGCTTTGGCCTTGTTTCTACAACACACAGTTTTTACAAAAGCTGCTTGGAGAATGTGCAGTGAAATAATATCCACTGGAAAAAGCCTTTCTGTTGAAATTAAACACTTTCAGGGAATGTGTTTATTTTGAGAGAATTTCTGATGGGAGAAAAGCCAAATGAATCATATTGCCTTTCTCATTTCATTTTGGTAATGCTGAAACGGTTCATTTTTACATTTATATTCGAATATAATTTATCTTACATTTCTATTAATTTAATATTCACTATTGTGTGCTCTATTTGTAACGCTTTGGCATTATCAAAACAGTTTGATGTTTTTGGACTGGAACATTTCAGTGTTTCCAAGTCAGTATTTTTTCTGGGCTTTTTGTTCTGTGGTACATTTTGAACTTTTGAATTTTCATTTCAATTCAAAATGAAAGGAACTCCAAAATACTGCAATTTCCTATAGAGGAAGTTTTCCTCCAGCTCTAGTCATCACCAGGCATGGGTTTGTCTCAGTGCATTTGCTTCTCCAGTCATATTTGTAGTCTTAAAAATCCTCTTTTGGCAGGTGTCCCTGTTTCCAATGAAGAAATACCGTTGAGATTTGCCCCAGTGCAAACTAGACTAAAAAAACAGTAGATCAGACCCTCAGCAGGTATCAATCTGTATGCCACCCCTGGAGTCAGTAGAGCTATACCAATATATATCACCTGAAGCCATGAACCATTTAATGTGTCCTGAATAACTAGCAGCTTTTCTAAGCCAGGGAATAGGAGCAATCTTGGAAATAAATTTCAGTGCCCAGCAGGGCTGTGCTTGCCTAAAAATCTATAATCAATTCAGTTCATAAAATGTTAAGGTTGTAAGGTTAAATGCACCCCTTTAACTCTGCCCTTTGGTGTGCAGGCATTAAAACAAGCTCAAATGACCTGATTGCATATTAATTCTGAAATGCCCAATGTCATACAGATGGCTTCTACTGCCTCATGTATGTGTGAAGTATCTCAGCATTTTCTCCATTCTTTTTCTATGTACATTAAGTTTGTTGTTATACAGAGTGAGGTCATCAGTATTGCTGTAGGGTCTGAACCTCATCTGAGCTGAACTGCAAGAGCTAGCCTCTGGCCCATAGATAGTCTATGGTAAAGTATGTATTAATTATCTGGCCAGTGTTAGGGTGCTATATTCTGTATTTTTTCTTTTCAGCCAACAGAACTGAGAGACCTTCAGGGGTAAATCAGAGCATGAAACATTTAACTACTAATTCAACTGCAAAATGTGGTGGTTTGTGTGTAGAATTTAGGGGTTTGGCATCTGGACAGCTATGCAGCCCAGAGCCCAGGAACCTGTATAGGCAAGGGAAAGAGGGCATGTTTGACAGTTAGCATAAACAGATCATCACTGACCTGTCTTTAAAGGGGGCTGAACTGTATTTACACTAAACAGGAGGTTATGTCTAAAATGTGTTGACAGGTGTTGTTTCAACCAGAACCGTGTTTGTAGCTGATTGCTACAAATCAGCCCAGACGGGCCGTTATTACCACAGGCTGGCAGATTGGTGGCCAATATGGAATGAGCACAATGGCCAGCAGCCAGATGTCTACATCTGGTTAGCTGTAAATGGTGGCAGCCTCCCTGGCAGCGCCAGAAGCAACATCACATTCTAGTTGGACCATGGAAGACACCTTGCTCTCTCCCCATCTGAGGAGAGAACATCAAGTGGAAGGGCATTTCAGTAAGCAGGTGGGGGAATTAATGTCCCCAAGGTGTCATCTGACACTAGCACTAATAATAAGCATGCACATGCATCACCTCCTTCCTCTTCCTCTCCTTCTAAGCCCCAGAGCAAGGCTGATCTAGGGCCACATGTGTGTGCAACACTCAGCAGAGGGATGTTTTGTGTGTGTGTAGTGCCATCTGCCCCTGCTGTTTGCATGTTCTGCTCTTGCAAGCCAGCAGGGGATTGACATTTTTAAGAATCCAGCAGGATTTGACTAAAACATCATCTTAACTTTGGAAATCCTTTTAAAACCCTGCAGGATTCTTGTAAATTTCAATCCCCTGCCAGCTCACACGAACAGAGCAGGCAGGCAGATCGGAGACAGGTGTGACTTGCATGCAGACATCCCCAAGTCAAAAGGCAGCTGGTAGGTCTCTTCTTAGCCCCACTGTGGCTTAACGGTACCCTTGCCATCCTCAGCTTTTGCAACCTCCAGCAGTCAAGCAACTGGGAGTCCAAAAGGCCTCTGTGAAGAACCCATTTCCACAGCTCCATCACACAGTCTAAGCCTCCTGCCCTTAAGTATGCTAACTCAGCAGCATCCCTTCCTCACAGAGTCCTAAGCAAGGTGCAGGCCCATAGGTGAGCTATACAACAAGAGTATCCAGAATCCATGGGAATCTGTTGCTTTTTTAAGAGGCTCTGGCTGAGGATCAGATTGCAGGATTGTGCAAAGGCTTTCAGAGGACCCCTGCTGTATGAAGACCAGGTGATGAATAGAGGTGATAGGGTAACATTTGGAGGCATCCAGATAGCTCAGGCCCTCAAATTCCTACAGCATAACTCAGTATCAAAGAAGTAACCTCTGAGCTTTGTTTTTTTTTTTCTGTTTCAGTTGTCCTGCCCCATATGGCCAGTGCCACGATCAGTACACGCAATGCCATGGCTGCCTTAGCAGCAAACAACTTGCTGGCAGGTCTCCGGGGTGAAGCAATGGAAAAAGAGGTGCCACTTTGAGAAAAAAACTGCAAGGCTCTCTTCTCACTCACCCTCCTTCTAACACACCACTAACCTATATGAAAACAGCCACTCATTGTCAGGAACCATTTTAACCACAGAGGTCCTGTGACACACTCTGAATGTGGAAGATTTAGCACCTATAGCTGTGTGTTCAGTTATATTATACTTTAAATACAAGCTTTTAGACCCGTTGTAGCGTTAAAGCACCATTGCTTTCTTAATTTAGAGAAAGAATGGGTCAATTCTCATCATCTCTAAGAATGGAAGTGCTTCATGACCATCAGATAGTATTAACCCCTTGTGATTAGCACCCCATCTACCTGCTACCCCCGCTGCCCCCATGTATTACATATGGCTCTATGCCCCTATACAGCTCTTAGTGATGCTGCAGAGCCCAGAGACACATATCCTGACATTAGAAGCGATGTTACTGCTGGTGTTCTGCTCATTGTTGGAGGTGAATGTCACAGACAGATAAGCAATCTTTTTAGAATGTGACCTTTTTTAAGCTAACTTGGCATTTGCTAAGGGGGAGAGGGTTCATTAAAATTATCTGTATTCTTATTGTGCATTATACAATCGACAGGGAAGATCTCTAGTAAATTTGCATTTATAGAATGGGCACATTCCCAGAAATAAAACCTATAACATTTTTATCAACCTTGGCACTTTTTTGTAGTTTCATTTGCTTTGTGAATTCAGGTTATGTTCTCTTTCTTACATAGGAACCTTTAAAAGCTAGTGCACATTAAAGACATGTAAAGACTTCCATTTCCATTGCATTAACAAAGGAGTGTGGCAAACCTCACAGTCCTTGAAGTTCTTAATTAACCGAAAAGGGGAACCTTTACATCTACCTCTCCTACTCTCTCATATTTTTTTAGTGCCTTATGTTACAGCCATTGTGTTAAGAATAGCATGGCTTTCTCTCACCAAAATGAGTGGATTGTTTGGTTCATATAATATGCTTCATTTGCCCCCAACACCATGTGCACTTTTTTCAGTTTCTCAACAGTAGATGATATTCAGCATTGCCTAATTGGAAGCTGCTTGTAAGCCTTTTTTTTTTCTAGGAACTGAGTATAGAGAAACTGAAATGATGTTGTTTGTGGGAGATGTGCACACACATACCTCCCAAGGAACAATTCAACAATAAAAAAGGAACTGGTATACCTTGCATATGGAACATAAGCGAATTGGAAAATAGGTGGAAAGAGTGACATGATGGAAATGGATGTGGAATGCTGACACATACTATTTTGGCATTCAAGTGTGTGCACAAAGTGGATGACACAGCTATGCCTCTACTAGACTTTAAAGCACGCAGAGTCCTTGGGACCTGAAGCCCAGGCTAACTCCTTAGTAATCTTTGTTTTGTAACAGCCCCTGCTGTTTTCTCCCAAGCCTCTCAGGCTTCTCTCATTTTGCCTTTCTTCTTCTCTGCCTGGTCTCAGGAGTCCTTTTTTCCAAGACTGTCTCTTCCACTAAGGCTTTGAAGTCCTTAATTGGCACCGGAAACAGCACAGAGTCTCCAGGTGCTAATGCCTGAATTCAGTGGTATTATGCAAATTGTCTATCATTCTCTTGATGTCCTATTCCCCACTGATAAAGTACACAGGCAGGCTCCCATAAGTGTGCCCCAAAACATGGTTAACTTCTTCCTATCCCATGTACAAGCTAGTCAGGGAAACTGAACCACAAAATATTACTGTAGCTTAAACACATTTAACTCTGGAATATTGCAAACAATACCAATCTATCAAACATGTCTGCAAAATAAGAATGATAATGCTTCTCCACTTAGACGATAGGCTCTTCAAGGTAGGAACTTGATCCCACTATATCCATGTACAGTGCCCAGTAGAACTGAGCCAACATTTTGGATGGATCCTGAAGATGCTCTTGTAACATAGATAGTAATAAAAATGTACAATTGAATAATCATTAGCTGCAGGACCCTTGTGCAGATTGGGATTTTCAACAGAGTTTAAGGGAAATCCCAAAAGGTGCTGACTCCTATCTTAAAATCAGTGGGAGTTTAGGCATCTCAACAGGAATTAGATGCCTAAAATAACTATGGAAATCTGCCCCAAAGAGCTCAGACTCCATTAACACTGAATCAGTTGCCTAAATTCTTCAGCTTCCACTGAACTCTTGCTTGTTTTGCTAACTTGAAGAAGTCCCTACTGACTTCAGCAGAACTGCTCAGGGGAAAAAAGTGGCCAGGATTCAACATTAAGGGGCCTTTGATATCCTTGACAATGAAGGAGCTCCAGGAGGACTTGAGGGCAGAAATGCTATACCAGGGGTAGGCAACGTTTTTTGGCTGAAGTGCCAAAAAACCCACATTGGAAGGTGCCGGAGTGCCAGCATGCCAGAAAAACAAAATGAGGTCAGGGGCCACATGACAGGATGCCCTGCTTGTGCCCCTTGCTCCCAACCCAAAGCCCCTGCCCCCCCAGTCCCACTCATACCCCTGCTGCCCCTGCCCCTCAGGCCTGCTGCCCCTTGTCCCCCAGCCCAGGCTCCGTGGCTATCAGCAGCTACCCAGACCCTGGACCAGCTGCAGTCAGGAGGCTGCAAACAGCTGCTGCCTCCCCGCCCCAGCCCTGGCACTAGCTGCCTTCCAGACCCTGCCCCAGCCTCCAGGGAGGCAGCAGATACCAGCGATGCTCCCCACTGCGCTGCCCTCACACACGCTGCACTCCCAGCCCAGCTGCCCTCCCCTGGGCCCTCCCGAGTGCAGTGTGTGCGACCCAGAGAGGCAGCGCACAGAGGAACTGCACAGGGAAGCTGCCTATTGCTGCAAGCTCTGCACTGCCCAGGTCACACTTCCCCTATGTACACGGGAGCAGCATGGGCAGAACACAGGGTTGATCTCCTCGCTGCTGCCCCCACCTGCAGGGTAAGTGCGTCCAGGGCAACAGGGACCTCCGACCAACAGGCAACTTTCTGCACACACCGCTGTGCCTGCCGTGCCAGGTTTCACATGCTGCTCTGCAAAAGCGGTGGCAAAGACAGCACAGCGGGGAGCATCGCCTGTACCTGCTGCCTCCCTTGAGCCCAAGGCTAGATCTGGGCCTGGGAGGCAGCAGCTGTTTGTAGCCTCCCAGTTGCAGTCGGCCCAGGTTCTGGGTAGCTGCTGATAGCCGAGGAGCTCAGGCTGCTTGCAGCAGGGCTTCCATCCTCCCAGCCGGCTGCTGGGAGCAGCCCAGACAGACTCCATGGGTGTTAGCAGCCACCATGAACCTGGGCCAGCTGCAGCGGGGAGGCGGCAAACAACTGCTGCCTCCCCATCCCAGCCTTGGCTGTCTCCCAGCCCCAGGCTGTAGGAAGACGGCAGGTGCCGGCACTGCACCCAGTGAGGCCAGGGCCGTGGGCAGCATGGGGCTGGGGCCTGGGCCCACTGGCAGTGAGGGGCTGGGGCTGTGGGGCCAGGGCCACCCAGCAGCATGGTGCTAGGGCTGAGGCCCACAGGCAACAGGCCATATCAGCGCCCTGATGGCCCCAGCCCTAACCCCGTGATGTTGGCCACATGCTGCCAGCAGGCCCCAGTCGGCATCACTGCCATTGTAGGCCCCAGCCCAGTGCCAGCACTAGGGTTGGGACCAGGGGCAGAGTTGGGATGGGGCTGGAGCCGCGGACCTGAACGGGCCCTGGCCCCATCCCGGCACTACAGACAGCCCCAACCACATGTTGCTGGCAGGCCTGGCCCCAGCCCTGGCCCTGGCCGGCACCATTGCCGCTGCCAGGGCAGTCAGCAGCACTGGGATGAAGCTGGGGCCCAGGCCTGCGGGCCTGCTTGGGCCCTGGCCCCATCCCTGCGCTGCCAGCGGGTCTGGCCACGTGCTGCCGGTGCGCCTGGCCCTGGCCAGCACCTCCACCACCGCTGCCCGCCCCAGCCCAGCACTACTGCTGGGCCAGGGCCATCTGCAGTGCTGGGATGAGGCTGGGGCCTGGGCCCATGGAGGTGTGCGGCCCCTGGCCCCATCCCGGCACCGCCGGCAGGCCTGGTCCTGGCCATGTGCTGCCAGCGGACCGGGCACTGCCACTGCCTACCCCAGCCCAGCACCACTGCTGGGCCAGGGCCATCTGCAGTACTGGACATGTACGGGCCCTGGCCCCATCTTGGTGCTACAGATGGTGCTGGCCCCAGCCACGTGCTGCTGGCGGGCCTGGCCCCAGCCCTTAAGACTGCCGCTGCTGGCCCCAGCCCAGTGCCGATGCTGGGCCAGGGCCAGGGCCGGGGCCGGGGCTGTGGAGGCCCCAACCCCATCCGGACCATTCTGGCTGTGTGCTGCTGCTGGCCTTGGCCCGAGCTGCCAGCGGGCCTGGCCTCAGCCCTCGCCGCTGGCCCCAGCCCAGTGCCGCTGCCGGGCCCAGGCTGTCGGCAGTGTCAGGATGGGGCTGGGACCTGCACAGGCACCAGCGCTGTTGACAGCCCCAGCAGCCAGCTGGGGCTGGGCTGGGCCCAGGCCCCAGCTGCGGCCACATGCTGCCAGTGGGCCCCGGCCCTGTGCAGGCCCAGCACCACCACCGCCACAGGCCCCAGCCCTGCACAGCCCCAGCCTCAGCCCAGTGCTACGACAGCCCGGCCGCAGCCCCAGCCCCGTGCTTCTGCGGGGCCCAGCTCCGTGCTGCCAGCAGGCCCTGGCCCCAGCTCCATGCTGCCCACAGCCAGGCTCCAGCCCCCTGTTGCCTGTGTCAGATTTCAAAGAGGTGACTCTGCAGTTAACCCTGAAGTTAGGCACCCAGTCAGATTTTCAGTGTGCCTAGGAGCCTAACTTCGGAAACAGCACCTATCTGTATTTTCAAAAGGCTGGGTTTAAGTGACCTCCTCAAAGTCTTCCCAGAGCTGGGACTTAAACACAAGGGGTGTCTATACATGTGCTCAGGGAGGGGCATTTTACTTAGAACAGCTCCCAAGCACCGGTCTAATTTAAGATGCCCTAAGTATCTTGTGTACTCAGCATCCCACACTTCAAAATAGTGGCGGGCGTGCTTTAACTAAAGCTCACTTGATGAACTTTAATTAAAGCATCCCCACAGCCCTTTTGAAATATGGGGGCACTGAATACACGTGGCAGCGAGGCTGCTGGGGTGTTCTAATTAGAACACTCGAGAAGGCTCATTTCAAGTCTCCTGTGACGAGTTCTGATTATAATGTGTCAGAGCAGGCATCCCACGCATACACAGGTACCGAAAGGGCCTGATTTTATTCCACCAATTAGGCCTGTAAATAGATTAGGTGCCTAAATGCAATCCTATTCTACCCTGGTAGATTAATCCTCTGAAAAACAGTTCATGCAAAGGTAAGTGGCCAAAATTTGGAATGGGCTTCCAAGGGAGGCTGTGCTCTCCCCTACCTGGAGGGTCTTTAAGAGAAGGCTGGATAGGCATCTGGCGGGGGTCATCCGACCCCAGCACTCTTTCCTGCCCAGGACAGGGAGTTGGACTTAATGATCTGTTGAGGTCCCCTCCGACCCTAGCATCTATGAATCTATGGGTGGGTCCTCCACCTTGATGCTTTTTTGTGACTCAAACTAAAGGCTAGAGTGTTGTTGTAGCCATAATAGACAACAACAGTCTAAGAAATCGGTGAGAAACAAGGGGGGTTTTTTGGTGGTGACATTATTTTATTGGACCATTGTCTAGTTGGGGGAGAGGTTAGACAAGCTTTTGGGCAGATGCCAATATCCACTTAGATACCTACGAGGCAGAATAGGATTTGCTCCAAGTTGTCCCATGCCCTCTGCTTAGCTACTGAACCACCCAAAGCACGGCCAGAAAAGGAGTACTTTTCTCAACAGCTCAATTGACAGTTCATTATCCAGCCACATTTGAAGCGACCTAAAAACTGATTCTGTACTGGTTTATGCTTTCTGACATACCTTTATACAAATCAGCACATGATTTGGCTCATCACCTTGTGCTACTAAAGGAGCACTTCATCAGTTTTTCCCCCTGGCAAAGGCAGGTTGATAATAATTACCCTATGTTTTAGTGTCTACTGGCAAAGCGACGTATTATTCACTTGCCTTGGCTGCTTTCATCACTTTCCACATATCCTCAGTACATTCAATGCTACTGTTTTATGCCAGGGGTTCCTGGCATATTGCAAGATTCATGCACGCAGCTAGACACATTGCTGAGTGATTGGGGTGGGGGCAATGGAGACATCTAGTGGTTAACTTAGTACATTTAGTAATTCACCTGCTGACAGTTCTGACTTTGGGCTGAAGAAGGGGATGCTTTAAACATAGTTATCTTCTAACCTGTGTTTCTAGGTAATGTAATTCCAGTCTCCATTCCCTGCTTTATTTTGCCCAGTATATTTATCTTGAATGAGCATCTTAAGCCACAAGAAGTCATACCATACCATACCGTACTATACCATACCAATTTGTATCTCTATTTTGTTAGGGCTCTAAACCAGAATCTTATTACAGTTGCTTTCATTATTATGCAGACCTTCTGTTCATTGCACAGGAATGGAATGTGCAAGTTACATGCACAAATGTTTGCAAAAAGGAAATGGGCATTACCATTTGCAACAGATATGTTTGTACAAAACCAACCAGTGAATAGAAAGAATGCCATGTGACTAATCTGACCAATCCCAATTAACTGACATATTCACAAGTAGGCAATAGCAATGTTTGTCAAGAACCACTCTGAAAAAAAATCTATAGAGCCAAAATAATTTTAAAAATAATTGTGTAATAATTCTGAATAATACACACGTCTGCAGAAACTGTAATTCCTTTATAGATATGGAGCCCGCAAACAGAAAGAGAATCCATCAAATAAATTAGCTGGGGGGAGTAATTTGTTTAGTACTGTTGTGAATATATGCTGTCACCTGAAATAATGGTTCAAGGCAGGTGTACATTTAATGATTGTTTTTAGTAGGAATCAGGAAAAGACATATTCTGTACTGAACATTTACATTATGTCAATATATTAAGATGAAGGGGAGAATTTTCATATGGCATAAATCTACATTTCAGATATGCCAGTTTTTTTGAAGGGAAGATAGCCTATTCAGTCCAACTGACTGGTGGACCCATTTACAGTCATTTTATTCTGAAGTGAACCTTCCTGACTGTCTGAGATAATCTCACCAGGGCAATGCTGGCAGCTTTAGGAAATTTGAGAGCCTTCTGAGCATTTTGCAGTTTCACTGGCCCTGAAATGATTAAACATCTCCATTTAATGCTCTCTGAAGTCACACCCTCTTCCAGTCTCCATAGACTATTCCACCATTGCTGCATTGGACAGTGAAGACGAGTGGGATGCCTTTTTGTAGGTGAGGGTGCAGTTTCGACCATAGCTTGTCAGTAGATCTCTCTGCATACAAAGCCAGCTAGTATGCAGAGAGACCACCAAATGTCTGTCAGAAAGGGATGCTGTAGAATCAATGATAGGGGAAAAGATGAAATGAGGTTGGTCTGACTCAGCAAGTTGGGCTTGAATGGTGACAATAAAGTGCACATTCACCTGGGCTCAAGCACCATGGTGATGGCTTTGATTGGTCTTGATTTTGTTTTCTGCATCCTCTTGTGACATGACATCTGCCCTGAGCCAGTCTGCCAAGGTAAATCCAGCTGAAATGCTTTGTCTCCAAAAGTCCTAATACAAGCCCCTTGGACTTTTGGTCAGAAGAGAGGCTTTTCCAACCAGACCTTTCTCTTCTATGCCCTAGCAGGCAAGGGAGGAAAACCCCAACTCTCCTACTTACCTTCAATCAGAGCTGGCCTTAAGGATGGACAACATGTGTAATCACTTAAGGACCTGTATTAACAGGTACTAGCTAACTGTGCAGTAGAGGATCGTGATCCAGACATGCCAGGGGCAGTTGTGGGGAGCAGCTTGGGCCTGAACCAGATGTGCTGGGGAGGACGAAGAGGGGAGGAGCAGAGTGGTCCCAATCAGCATGAGCCAGGGTTGCAAAGGAAGCAGCCCAGCCCTGATCTTGACACATCAAGTCGGGCAGTGCAGGATGGGGTGGGGCAGAGTGGCCCTGATCAGGACACTTATGGGGGCAGGCAGAGCTTGGGGGAGCAGCCCCAATCCAAACGTGCAAAGCAGATGAGGAACAGCCCAGCCCTGATCCAGATGCGGGGAGGGGTTGGGCATGGTGGAACAGCTCCTATCTGGATGCTTGGAGGGGGCCAGGAACAGCCTGACCTGATCCAAACATGCTGGGGGCAGGCAAAGCCCTGACCCCACTGTGCCGCAACAGCCCAGGCAGGGCTGGGGCTGGCCGCATGGAGCTGCCCCTGCTCCTGAACTGCCAATTTTTTTTTTGACCCATAAGGATCCCCACAGGCCAGACCTCATGGCTCCATGGACTGGAGGTTGAGCATCCATGCACTAGGGACTAGGCTACCAATGGAAGCTTCTAGTAGCCCATTGCTCAGTGGCCAACATATTATCCAATAAACTTGCCTCTTCCTACTGCACGCTCCTTCTTAAAGCACTCCAACCCAAGCTGGGAGTCCCCCAGACTTAAGAACCACATGACATGGGCCACAACCTAATCCTAGTGCATCTGCATGGAGCAGATTCACTTCCTAAACCCTAATGAGAATAGGTTATGGTGGTACTGACAACAAGCAGGTGGTAAGGCCATGTAGGGAGAGGGAACAGCATTAAGATGATAAGCCAAAGTGTAGGGGAGTTAGGACTGTGTTGGGGACAAACTATTGGAAGCTATAAGGCTTGGATGTTCAGGCTTGAGCACAGACATGAAAACAAACCTTCAACATTAGCATAGGCCTCCCTCATCCATACACACCCAGCTATCACTGCTGAACACTTAATACCCTTAGGCATGGAGGAGGATTAACAGCAGTCTGCTGGGCCAGGCCAAGACTATGCAGAGCCCCCAGGGAAAGAAACATGGCGGAGCCTCAGGCAGGCTGGGACAGTTTGGCAGGAGAAGGGTTCTCATTAGGGTGAGGGGGGGGGAACCAGGAATGGGAGCGGGGGGGTAATTGTTGCCACAAAGGAAGCAGAGGGGCAAGGAGAATTGGGACTGCAAAGTTCCCAGCAAAGGTGGGAGTTGAGTCACTCTGCTGAATAGAGGATGACATTAAATATATGCTGGGTGGGGTGGGCGGGGTACCGGCAAAACAATGGCCAGTGGCTGTACAGTAGGGTTTGCAGCTACCTACTGCTGTCAGTTTAGATATCACGGTGGTACTCAAGTCACTGAGCACCATCTACTCACCATGATACCAGAGACCTAACAGCGCAGCTGATGCCCAAGGCACCATCAACACATGAGCAGCTTTGACTTGCTGGTTGCTGGTGCTCTTGGCATGGCAGCAGCAGCTATTTTCCTGCTCTTCCCACATAACTTAGCACCAACGCTACTATCCTGGTCTCCCCACCTCAGTTCCGCTACTGAATAAAACTGCAGATTTTCAGGGTGTCTTATTTTTACTGTTTCAAGCAGAGCTGAGCTGAAAGAAGGTGGGATTCTTTCCCCACCAGACATGCCACTGGGTATCCTCCTTTCACCTGCATGCCTGGACATGTACCTTAGGCCTTTCACAAAACATGCCAGACCAGGTGCTGCAATGAGGGCCTGCCTGGTGCCCTCGCCTTCCTAGGGCAGACCCCATTGTAGTGAATGTACAGGAAGTGGAGTTAGTGACTGCACTCGTGGCTTGCTAGGGAGTGCATTAAAGCAGAGGAACAAGGTGGGAGATGGGGAGGTAGTTAACCATGTTAGTCTGAAAACAGGGAGAAGCAGAGGTGGTTCTGGGACTGCCATAGGCAACTGGTAAGGGAGGCATGGCAGGGGGCACGTGCCCTCCCTGAGATTGGCCACCACTGCCAGCTTCTGCAGGTGGTCGCCACTCGCCACTGATGCCGCTCACAACCTGGGCCCCCACCAAGTCTCAGGAAGCACCAGTCACCCACGGGGATTGCAGTGATGCCCCACTTCGAGGGTTGGTCTACTCCAAGTTTAAAACCAGCTGCCTGAGAGCAGCAGCATTTTTTATTCAGGTAGAAACGAGGGAGTCAACTGACAGTGCAGCTCATTACAACCTGCCCGATCCCTTCTAAACTCTTCCGTCCACCAGTGCGAGAGAGGGACCCTCTCTCCTTTCCGATGGCCTACAGGTTGTCGCACTCATCCAGCCGGCCTTTCTTCTGCGGGTCTGCTCCTGGCCCCACAGCCCTGCGGCGCAGACGGCCTCCCTCTCCGGCTACGCGTCCTGACTGAGGTGTGGACGCGGCGAGCAGGGACTCGGGTGGGGAAATCCCTTCCGGCCAAGCAACAGGTGCTAGATCCAGCTCGCCCAGCTGCAAGGGAGCTGCTTTCCGTTGTGATGACAGTCGGGCGCACTTGGCTCCTCTGTTGGTTTTTGCTGCTGTGCCTAAATGAGTGTCTTTTTGTCCGGGATCGAGCACATCTGTGCTACAAGTGACTTGTTTTTGCTTCCACCTGGTAGGCAGGCTCCTTCCCCGGGCAGGGTGCAGGCCCGGAGCCAACGCGCCGCCCCTCCCCCGGGGCGGGCCCGGCCGGGCCGCGGGCCAGAGTCGGCGGCGGCGAGGGCTGATGCAGGCGCTCGTGACGCGGCGGCTCCCGCCGGAGGGGCTCGCGGCCCTGGCCCGCGCTGGCGCGTAAGGGGGCGCGGGCGGGCCCGGGCGTCCCCTCGGTGCTGTGCGGGCGGGCCTGGGCCGGGCGGTGCTGTGCTGTGCTGTGCTGTGGAGGGGCGGCAGGCTGCGGGGAGGCCGCGCCAAGCGCGTGTGGGCGGGGGCATGTGTGGGGCTCCCTGGCGCTGCCAGCCTGGAAGGGAAAAGCCAGGGTCCCCCGCGCTTCTCTCCTTTTCAAGGACAATCCATTTTTAAAGCTTGCTCGCCGTTCTTGCAGTACGTCCTTGTGGCCCACTTTTGCACCGCACTGCAGAGGTGGAGAAATGCTGGACTAGACCCCTGCTAGCCGCCCGCCCCAGGCCTCTGGGCGTCTGTACACCAGCGCCAAGGCTGCTCCAGTGTGTTGGAGCAGACTCGGTTAGTCCTCGATTCATCTTGCATATCAGTGTCCCCCGTGCTTAAAACTACCAGTGGGGGTGCTTGAACTGAAGCTTGTGGAAGGAGTTGTAATTCAGTCGCCCCAGTGCCATTCTTAAGCGTGGGGACGCTGATGCAGGAGACACCGCGGTGCTTTCATTTAGAGCCGCTCTACTTAAAGTGTCACCTCCCCCCGCAAGTGTAAAAGTGCCGTGTGATTGTGTAACTTCCACTAGATTCACCCCTTAGCACGGCTCTTAGGATCAGAGTCCACATTTCATACAGCTGAAATCAGTGAGAGTTTGAGCATTCATTTCAGTTGCCGGTAGAAAGCAGCTGCCAGTTGGCATTTTTCTTTCTTTCCTTGGCCAGGGGTTACTTGATTGATTTGGGTTTTTTTGTTAACTTTGCTTTGACAGTTAGGCCCTTGCTACCCGTTACATATATTACACAATTAACTGCAATAAATGTAGACCAGCCACACATGCATAGTAATGATCACATCATAAAAATGACTCCAGCTATAAAAAGAGCCAACCAGCTACAAAGTGAGCGCTACAGCTGGTTTGTACCCAGCTTTAATTTGAGCAAGTAGCAGGGCCCTTAGAGAAGAACCTGAGATGTGCAGCATTTTGACTGCCTCTCCTATCTAGTGCTTTCCAGGCAAAACCTTTCAGAAGCAAGACAAACTTTTATCAGAAGCTAGACATCTCAGCTTTCCTAAATACAGCTCTTGGGGAGGGGGTTCCCCCTCCATAATGTTATGTTTACAAACAAGGAAAAACCCATAGTTTTAAAGATGTCTTTACCCATCACTGTGCTGTTGCTGTTGTTTGAATAGCATTCTTCAGTGGCACAAGTGCTGATAGTTCAGTGTCAAAACCTGGACTACTTTCACACTGTGCAGCAGACATTTAATATCAGATTATTTTTAATGTTTCATTGCATGGGCTTCTCCTTTAATTATGAAGTGTTGCAAAACTAGTGGGCTGCACACATGAGTCAAGTGGTTATGCAGTCTCTTTCTTTAAATTGCATGTAGCCTTACAGATCTTTTGCAGAAGTTTCAGGCTGTTAGAGTACGTCACAATAATTGCACTTTGTATCCCTAGACTACTGGATGTGGGATTCTTTGGATAAATGGTTGCCTGTGGATGAGGGCACTGGACTTGATGATGCAGAAGTCCCCTGCCCATCCTGTGTTCTGTCGACACTGTTCTGAACAGCAGACGGACTCAGAATTCTTCCCACAAGCAGCATATCCCACCTTGTTGAAAACTGCAAATCGGGCAGGGTCCAGAATGAGATTCTCATGTGGTTGTGAATGGAGAATGTATGGTTTGTGGATGAAGATACTGGGCAGAGTTGCAGAAGATTTGTGTTCTGTTCCCATCTCTGCCATACGTTCTGTGTGTGACATTGGCCGTACCACTTGGTTCTCTTATTCCTCTCGACAGTGCAAAAGATGGGATTTCTGTACTGCACAGGGTGGAGAGGGGTGTGGGTCACAAAGATAAATTCACCATTAAGTGGTGCCAGCAGTGGATAGGGGGAATGTAAGAACTAAGGAAGGTTGCTCCCACATGCCCGGCAGGCTACCAGAAGAAAATGTAAGATACTATTTAAAAGAACAGAAGAATGGATTCGATTGATACTAAGGGAGGACCAGTTCCACACCCGAGTGCCCTCCACAGCAAGGGGCTTTTGACTCAGTCTTGATGGTGAGAACCCAGAAACTGGGTCATGTCAGAACACCTTAAAGGTTGAGGCTTAGGAGGTAACAGCTGATAAGAAAGAAAGTTGCTTTGACAAATGCTGACACATTGGGGCTGTGAAGTAGCTCTTGTTCAGTGAATGGTTGCCAAGTCCAAAGCAAGGTTCTCTTGTGTTGTAGCCTAGATTCCTAGCAGACTGATCCATGGCCAAGGACATAGCATTTCCTTGGTCTTCATGCCAGGGTATGTCCATGAGGGCCTGGACCAGAAACTCTGAAAGTACAAAGAACCACAGCTCGGGGGCAAGCCCAGCACATGGACTGTCCCAGGGCTGGGGATTTTGGGGATTCCAGAAGGTGCAGCCAGAGCTTGCAGGCTCTCTGTGGTGGATCTCAGGCCCCAGTTCTAACCTGGGTTTAGCTCCTGCCTCTGCATCAGGGTTTTGGAAAGCTCTGAGCACCCTGGCTGCAACCCCAGCTCTCAGAACTTGCAGACTGCCATACAGCTGGGACAAGCAGCTTGGAAGTCCTAGAAGGTGTTCCTGGAGTCTGTGACACTGGAGAGCCAGAAATCCTGGGAGCCACTGTAGCTGCTCTGTAATATTAACATCCTAGTGACATAAGCAAAACTGACAAGAATATTTTTTTCTGTGGGACCCCAGCAAAGCTCTGGATGCATACTTAATATCAGGCACACTGCAACTTGCTATTTCCAGCATTGCTCTCCCAATTTATAGATAGCCAATGAAAAGGATGCGGGACAAATATCATATGGTCACAGTCACTCCAGCCTTGCTGCAGAAGAAATATGAATGAGCTGAAAGTGAAGTAGCAGCCAGGTGCTGGAGGCTCAGCTCAGAGCATGTTCCAGGGGTTAATTTAGTGGTCACATGAGCATGTGCTGCCAGGATGTCACAGGATAAATGTTCTTAGCTGTAAGCACTAAGAAATCCCACTATCCGTCTTTCTCCTTCAGCTGACTGCTGTGGTCATTGAAAGAAGGCAGAGTGGACTGGCTTAAGTCTCTGGCGTAAATCATGATTTAAATTGTGAAGTGGAAAGCCTCAGTTTAAATCATCAATTTTAACTGCCTTTTCCATCTGTATTTCAGGTTTTTTTCCTAAAGAAAGGTTAATTCGCATTGGCTGACAACCATCAAAGCATGTAGATTTATGACAAAATAGAACCATTCTACTAGATTTGGTGCATCTTTTTGCTGCCTTAGGAAGCTACACTATAATTATATACATTTTAAGCAAATATATAGCTTAATATTTTCAGGGTCTTAATAATTTTATGTTACTAAGTTAGAAAACGATGTGTTGCTTTTTTATTAGATTTGTTTACAATTTGGATCAAGCAACTGCATTGGGATGTTAGCTGAAATGTAATCAAAGACAAGAAGTAGTCTATAAAAACTAGATTTTTTTTCTTGATTCTTCCTTCATGGAGAAAAGCACACAACTTACAATACAAAGCATTTGACAGAGGCTTTAAATAAAACATTTTTATTTAATTGTTATGAGAGGTTATAAGTATAGGCCTTAATGCAATTTGATTATATTCAGTTTCATTTTGTAAAGAAACAACAGAAAAACAACTTAAATAAAAATCTAAGTTTTTTTCCTTTTCTTTTTTAAAGCTTGAACTTTAGTCAGCTCTAAAAGAACTTGTTGTATCATTTTTAGATCAGCTTGCAGTTGGTGCGTATGTATTAGAGAGAGCCCCGTTGTACCCTAGGTATTAGGGCTGTGCGAAATTTCAGCAGCCATTTCGTTTCAGAGGTGTTTTGGCACTCGAAACAGAAAATCTAAAATGAAACAGAAGGCTCTGAAACATCTCTGAAACAAAACCAAACCATCTGAAACGTTTCGGAAATGTTTCAGAGGTGGGCTTGGAGGGAAACAGAAATTCAAAAGTGTAGGGGAAGGACTGCTCTGATACTGACACCTGTAGCTGGCCAGTGTCTGCGATCTGTCCCTGAGGTCCCTTCCATTCCCAGTGGTCTGGGGGAGGATGGCAGCCTGCTGTCATTCTGCACGCAGATCTAGGGGCCCATCCGGGAAGAGTCCAGCACAGTCCCGCAGCCCTCCTTTTAAAGTGCTGGAAGGCTGGGACCAGGCAGGGAATGGGACTGGGCAGGGCAGCCATGGGGGCTTTTCCCGCAGCTTCCCCGGCCGAGGCAGAAGCAGGCACAGCTGGAGGACGCACAAGAGAAGCCCCTACAGCTGCCCTGCCCGGCCCCATTTGCCACCTGACTCCAGCCTCCCAGCACTTAAAAAAGAAAAAAAACCCTGCACTCACCAGCTGTAGCAGTGGTGATCAGGGCCTCTGAGGTCCTGTGGCACAGCACGCCCTCCCCCCCATGCAGTGGGTGCAGTGGGGATTGCCCCATGCCCCACCTGGCACTTACACAGCAGCTGGCCAGATCAAAACAGAACAGTGATCGAAAATGCCGAAACAAATCACTATCCTCCAAAACGGCCAAATCCAAAACAGAAACAAAACATAGCCATTTTGCACAGCCCTTCTGGGTGTGTTTTTGTAATTAAGCCCTAGTACCAACCTGGGAAAGAGAAATCATCAGGGCAAGAAAGGAAGGACCCCAGTGTTCTTGCCTTAAAATAGTGTTTTTCCCTCTGTTTTTCTGCTTTCCATCCCACCCTTTGCTAAATGCAGTAAAACCACCTGGAACGGGGCACTGCAATGGCAGGAAACCTTTGTCTTTTGTGTTAACACGATTGTGACTTTTCTGTGTCCTTTGTAGCTGCACCATCCAACAATGGGACTCAGATGAACCTATCCCACAGTCAGAACTGCTGGCCAGGGTAGCTGGAAAACATGGGCTGCTCTGTCTTCTGTCAGACAGGATAGACAAAGAAGTCCTGGATGCAGCAGGTGGGTATGGCGATGCTCAGAAAGAGAGGCTTCAATGGCTTTGGTAGTTGAGAATGTACTGCGGTACTGAAGGGTATCCATGACACCCAGGTCTCAGCCTGTTGCTGGCTAGCTGTGTTCCCCATTGCTACCATGCTTTGATACAACTCCTTAAGCTCAGTATTACTGATCTTACCCTGTTCCTCTGTCACATATGTGAGGATGGTAAGATGTGAAGTTGGCCTTGGCCACTATCCCAGTGTCCTCCAAATTCTCTCTGTCCTTTTCCTTTTACATTAATACCTTCCCTATCCAAAAATGATTTCCCCAGAAGAATAGCCACTAAATAACCACTTTTCCTCATTCTGCTCAAATAAGATTATAGGGCTCAAAGATGTAAGCAGAGTTAGGAATGGAGATGAAATCTCTTAATAAAGGACCAGCCCTGGATCTTCCCTAGTTAAGGGTGCTGCCAATTCTCATAACTCTTCAAAAATATCAATTTTTTGGTAAAAGTCTTATAAGTATTTTTTAAAAGCATTTTAATTTATTTATTAGATATATATAATTCTTTTCCAAGCAAAGGTTCAAGGCAGCTTCTGATAAGAAGAAGATTAATTTACAAATTCAGGTAGAGTATTAAAATGAGATATAAAACAGCACCTGAAGTGGTATCCCAAGTTAGCCTTGCTTCCTAAATGCCTGCTCAGATAAGAACATCTTAGTGCTTCCAGAAGATGTCCAGGCTCAGCTTCTGACTCCAGGTAGAAGAGTCTGATTTTGTATTAAATTCTCTGAGATTTTTTTTTTAAGTCTCACGGTATCTCACCCAAAAATCTTTTCTGGCTTGGACAGAAGTCGTGAGGCTCACATGATTCTTTTGCCTGTTTAACAAAGTAGATTATCATAAGACTGAATCTTGGCACAGGAGAAAACAGGTTGACTATAAAGGGGAGAGTTAAACTGATTGTGCACAAAATGCCACCAAGTATGTATGGTGAACTACCCGACACAGAGGTATCTTTCCTTGTTATTAACTTATTTCAGTTCAGCCCTCCTAGGTATTGCTGGTAACTATAGAAAGTTAAAAATGTGCAAACTTGAATCCACAGGTTGCTACCTGTCACCTAGGTCTGTGCTTTCATTGTTTTGGTGTTCTTTAAACAGGCTTCTTTGTTTTTGAGCTGTCAATTTTGTATTTTGCAGGGTCCAACCTAAAAGTCATCAGCACAATGTCTGCAGGATTTGACCATCTTGCTCTGGAAGAAATTAAGAAGCGGTAAAGTTCACTTTTCTTGTAGCAGCTGTTAAATATGGAATTTACTTTCTTCTGATGTGTTCTGTGTCTACCCTGTCATCTGATGAATTAAGTAGTCATGAGTTCAGTGAAACCAAACTCAAAAGGAGGAAGACTAGTTTTTAGTTTAAGTCTTGAGTTGGAACTCCAAAAGATTTTGGTTCTATTCCCTGGTTCTGCACAGATTTTGGACAAGTCACTTAGGTCCCAATCCGGTCCCAATCCTGAAAGACTATGTCAGTGGGAGTTAGGAACCTACATACCTTTAGGATCTGACCTTAATTTTGCTGTGTGGCAGTTTTCCATCTGTAAAATGGGCATGATACATTTCCCTCCCTCTCAAGGGGCTTGTGAGGATAAATTCATTGTTGTTTGTGAGATGCTCCAATAATGTGGTGATAGGGTGGGAAGCATGTAAACACCTTTGTAGAAGAAATACCTGAAAGAGTTAGACACAGCACAAACAGGTTTTGATCAAGATGTAAATAAGCTAGGCAGTTGGATTGCTGTGAGTTGTCCCTTGCACAACACAGTGCTGTCTTTGGATTGCAGTGGGATCCGTGTGGGATACATCCCGGACATACTGACAGATGCTACTGCTGAGCTTACAGTAGCTTTGCTCTTAGCCACGTGTCGCAGGCTGCCAGAATCAGTGGAGGAAGTGAAGAAGTGAGTATTTGCAGTCTAGCACTGGGCTCTGAGTCCTGTGAAGTTCACTGTGAATCTGGAACAACCCCCTGGAATGAGTTATGAGTGTAGTGCTGAACAGTATACCCCTGTAAAAGCACTCTATGCATGAATGAGGTCAAATAGATACAGAAGAGGCCATGCATGTTACACTTACTTTGGATTTACACTACAGTAGCTGAAATCTTGTGATCCCAGTTAGTTAGGTCTGTTTGTCTAGGCATAAACTGTAAGGCCTAAATTTCTGTTCTAATGCAGGGATGCAGATAGAGAGTATCTAGTAGTGCAAAGAAGCCTTAAAGGTGGTTGGACTTGCCTCCCTAAGAGTCCCCTTGTATTATGTAGGCTGTCTCCATGGTCAGAAGAAAACAAGCAGCCCTGTTCCTAGTCCCTACTGTAGGAAGTGCATTGAGCCTATGACCAGAGGTCACTGCAGTGCAGCTGCTCCCAGAAGGCTTCAGTAACAGTGCACAAGTTAGATCAGGCCTGAAGTCTATCTAATCTATACCGAGGCCCCTGAAAGGGAGTGCAAAGGTAGCTTTAAGCAGGAACCATGCAGACATTCGTGTCTCTGCTCATTAGAGTCACTCACATTTATTCATTTTCATGTTTCTAGGCCCCTAAAACATCTCCATTTGCATGCTTATGACACACAGGTTACTATCCGTACTGCATTTATGCCATTCACAGTTTGTCGTGTCATTCATATCTAGACCCCAAGCCAGTACATAAGGTGGAATCTTCTTGTGCTCTTGTCTCACCTCTGCTCTTATGTTATTTCCTGTCATAGTGGTGGCTGGACAACATGGAAGCCCTTCTGGATGTGTGGATATGGGTTGTCTGATAGCACTGTCGGGATCATAGGGCTGGGAAGAATAGGTAACTGTGTCTTAGTATATCTCTCTTAGGGATGGAGGAGGGTTCAGTTTGGTGTTTGATTAAAATACCTAATTTGGTGATCAGTAAAAATAAGTCTACTTATTTTAGTGAAAAATAAGTCTAAATCTGTCTGTAGTTTTAATAGTCCACTCAGTTCTTTATCCCTGTTAAAACTTTCTTCTGTCATTGAGGGTTTTTTTATCTGCTGCTTCTTGCTCTGAAGGAAGAATCCTTGCCTGTAGAGTTCTCTTTCTCATTACTCTGACAATTTTTCGTTGTAATCTTTAGCCCATGTGGTTACTCTGAGTTTTGCTCTGAGTATATCTATGCTTTAACCCATAGGAGTTCATGTCTTGTTATACTAATACATTTATATTTATCTTTGTGATAGCAATGCCAGGGCATTTGTAGAAACAACAAAGTAAATAAAAAATAGGAGTGCATTGGACAAGAACTGCTAGAGAAAGACATTTAACCCCAAAACTGATGGATTGCTCCCACTTGCCTCTGCCCTAACATGCAGAGGGTGAATAAGAGGAGATTAAAAAAGACTCCATTTTACCAACAGTGATTTGACTGCACTCAAGTTTAGATCTTAAACTCCAGGAGCTCTGTGTATTTCATTTTATCAGAAACCAGACAAACTGGACTCTTCCCATTGGACAAGACCACAGAACTGTGTTTCAGTTAAGTAAACATCCCAAAGTCCATGGTAGAGAGGAGGACCGGTTTGTCCATTAGCTTGTGGAGTTGGTCATGGAATCGTTTTCTTCCCTAAAATTTGCTCTCTAATGTAACTTCAGATTTAATGGCCTATGATTACCTTTGCTACAAACATGTTCACTTTCCCCTGGAACTAATGAGAGCACTTTATCTTCTTAACAGATGTGAAACTTTGGCAGGAAGGGTACAGCAGCCTCCAGCTGGGGCACTTAAAATAATCTCTCAAGAAGTGATTAGTTTCATTGTACTTGAGCGAACAGTGGAATGCATCCTGTGGTCTTGTCCAAAGATGCTGGAACAACAGAGATCTGATAGAGAGCTGAGGAGATGGGTTGGTTTGAAATGCTGCTGAGGTGTTTGATTACCCATGTGCTGGGGAAGGCAGGCTCTGCTGGGGCTATCCCAAGCTTACAGAAAGATGACCTCCTGTTTCTAGGACAGGCAGTAGCACACCGTCTAAAGCCGTTTGGGGTCAAGAGATTTCTATATGCTGGACGTCATCCGAAACCAGAGGGTGCTGCCGAGTTTGAAGCTGAATTTGGTAAGAAACGCCAATCGAGTTGGAAGAGCAAATAATCTCTTTCCAGACCTTTCTTCATGCCTGCAGAACAGCAAACAAAATAAAGGAGATGATGCAGGGATGACATTGTTCATGCTGTAAGGATGAAAAACTAGAGGCATTGAGCAAACCACAGTCCATATCTCATTGGCCAAAAGTGCTGACAATGGCAAGAGTGTAATCTTGGCCTTGTTGATTTCAAGCAGGGCCAAGATTTTACCCCAGATTACTTAATTTTGATATCGGGTCTTTATTTTCTGATCAGCAGTAATGCATGCACTCAGTATAATGCACAGACTTTTTGGACAGACTTTTCCTTTCATCATCCTGCAGTGTTGCCTGGCTCTGATATACCTCTGTGAAAAATAAACAATTACAAAAATAGCAGTTACTGTTGGGGTTAGTTCTTTTCTTTGCAAATCCAGTGTAATCTGCATATTCCTCATCCCATCCTTTGGTGAAAGTTGTAAAATCTATTAAATTCATCTTCAGTGCTTACAAAACTTTTAACTGTTCATTTAAAATATAAAGGTGATGTTTTGCTATGTATGCTACACCTGAAATATATACTATAGCCACTTCCGGGATGGCAAGAATTGGTAAACTGGCAAGAATTGGTAAATTTATTTTCTTAATTGAGGAAACTTTATCAATTAAATTCTTTAAAAGCAAAGAAGTGGTGCCCATGCAAACATAGTACCTTGTCCAGATGTTGTTTTTGCACTCAGCTGTCAACCTGATTTCTTCTGGTTACTGGGGTGGGATTAATGAGATCTTCTTAGGCAATAGTAACTCACTGATGATTGTTTGATGCAAGTGGGATAGATCTCAGAGTAGTGAAACCTCTAAGTGAACTCATGATGCTTGTGTTTTCCATTCAGTTCCGCTCGCTAGGCTAGCAGAGGAGTCGGACTTTGTTGTTGTGACCTGTTCCCTAACTCCTGATACAGCAGGATTGTGCAACAAGGATTTCTTCGGCAAAATGAAGAAAACATCGGTGTTCATCAACACAAGCAGGTGAATGTGCTACTCTGTCACTCAAGTGAACCTAAATAGCAAGTGAAAAGAGTCATAGAGATAATGCAGACATCCAGGTGTTATGGATTTCAAGGGTTTCTTTTGTAATTGTCTTGACCATGAGTATATATGTTGGCTCAGAGCAGAAGCTCTTGGGGGCTGTTTTTTGGCTTTGTAGCATGGCTGTCTGCCATTTTCTTGTTAGATGGGAGTTAAAAAAAGAAAACGCACTTTTTCTCAATGAGAAGCAGGAAGGTTAATGTGATCAGGTTATGACCGTTTTTGAAAGTTGAAGAGTGGCTGCCCTTTGGGATTCTCTCCTCAGTTAAAAGCTGATTCTAAAAGAAGCCCAAATGACATTCATATTACTGTATTTTTTCACATACACCCCCAGGTAAAACACACACCTTTTTTGGTAGTCAGAATGTAGAAAAATGTAGAAAAAAAGATTGTTCCAGAGTCTTAGCTGACTGCGACATACAGTAAGTCCTTCAGGAAACGTAGAGAGTTCAAGAAATGTGGCACTAGGAAGTCTGTGGTGCCAGTTTGTCACAGATATATTTATAATTTTAAAACAATTTGGAAGCATACTGGTGCCTCAATCATAATAATAAATTCTAAATACCTATATATTTTGACATTTGATTTTGGTTTTTTAATCATGGAAAATAAGCGCTCCCCCTGCTCCCTTTGCTTACCAGGATGTGGCTGCGGCTGCGGCTGTCATTGTCGTCCTCCTCTTCCCTACCCCAATGCTGCTTTGTGGTACTGAGCAGCCGTGATATGCTGGTGCCCCTCACTCCTAACGTCCTTCCCCACCCCGTGGCCTGCTGCAGCTAGGGATGTAAATATTGTTTGAAGTACTGTCTTCTAACCTCTTCCAGTTACAGTAGTTAAACAGTTAGCCAATAGCCTGTACATAGTCTAGTGACCTCCAGCATGAGCAGCATGCTAGCTCGGTGGCAGAGAGCAAGCTGTGGGCAGGGGGTGGTGGGCACAGCTGAGCCACTAAGCAGTGCTGCTCAGCTGTGGAACCACAGTCTTCTCTCTGAGGGGTTGCCCCCAGCCCCTCATAGGGTGAACATGGCCCCATCATTACAAGAGCCACCCTGAACGGTGTGGGCATTGGCCAGAGACTACGTCATAGCTCTCTTGAGGCTACAGATGTGTTAACTGGTCATCAGCCACTGTTAAAATTCGTTTGTGGCCAAACAGAATTTAAATGCTACTGCCAGCCAAGAAGACAATATCTGAGTTCATACCTGTTTACGGGAAATGTTTCACTAATATGTTGCAGCTGTTTTAAAAAAAAAAACCCAGAACAGACAATTGTGTTGATTCTTAAACAAGACTAACAAGTGACATACAGTGCTTAGCTCCCTAAGGGCCTTTCCCTGCCAGTTTAGTTCCATTGAAGCTAAAGGGACTGCACATCTTCAAGTTTAAGGATGTTTGCCAGTGTCTGCAGACTGGGAACTAGTGTTTGTAACCCATGCTTTTTCAGGGGAGCTGTGGTGAATCAGGATGACCTGTACCAAGCCTTGGTCAGTGGCCAGATTGCAGCTGCTGGTCTGGATGTCACAACCCCGGAGCCGCTGCCTACAGAACACCCTCTTCTTTCCCTGAAGAACTGTGGTAAGCTACTGCCTTAGGAAAATAGGGTTGCAAGAGCTTTTTTGATCCACAGAGACCTCCTGTGTTTACAGGCAACTGTTTATCTTAGGAGAGGAGGTGCTTCTTTTCACCTTCCCACATATCTCACTTTTTGTGGGCTTTCAGTGGTTAGGGCCAGGGATCTATGTGCCTCTGGATATGCAGGGTGGTGGCTAGCAATGGTTTCAGATGAGGGGTAAAAGTTACAGGAAAGGGAAAAGCGAGGTGCTCTGTGCACTGAGCCATCATGTGCTACAAAGATCAATGAGGAGGGGAAGCCTTGTCATCAGTGAGAATCAACCTCTGCACTGACTTTACATAATTTGGAATTTAGTGGCTCGTTTTGAAACATCTCCATGATCAGTCTGTATTTCATCAACTGAGAACTTAGCAAGATTCACAAAGGGGCTTGCGTGCCCATAAGCATTGCAATCTGAAATTGAGACCCTCAAATCCCTGCTCAGCTACTGCCCAACCCTTTGAGTGCCAAAATCCCCCAGTATATAAACTTTTGCTTTTGAAAAGGGAGTGCAGGCTGCGTAGTGCATCATTCCATAATATAAGGCCCATTTCTCTCTAATTAAAAAGAAACTAGAAGCTTTATTAATATGCTGTGGGCAAGGGTGCTCAACAGCCCACAGAGCCATTGGATATGGCCTGCAGACATGGGGTTTTGTTACCAAAAGCTCGGTGCTGTGCAAGATACAAGACTCCAGCCTATCTTTGATCAGGACTTCTTTGCAATCTCAGACACAGAATTCAGGGACAGTTTCAACTCCTTTACTGACTACCCTTTTATACACCAAAGCAAGATGCAATCGCATTTCCCAGTGATTATCCATTCCCTCTTAAACAGGTAAGGTATTACTACCATCCATGTCTGATAAAGAGGCAAGAGACAGGTCTGTACTCTAACCTTGTATTGAGTACACCCGAAAGCATAAGAATAAGACTTTGTGCCTGTCTAGCTGTCTACAACAGAGCGATACAGATTTGCACCCTATACCAGCTGGGGGGAGACACAGGAGGGAAGAGGAAGTTGGGGTGCAGGCTTGCAGAAGCTTGTCTTGAATTTGCTGAGGCCTTCCCCAAATTTCCCTTTTTTTGCAGCCAATAGTTATACGTAGCTTATTTTAATAAATATTCTGATTGGTGTCATTCACATTTCTTATTTCACTGAGGCTTTGGGAACTGGACTGAACCAGTTTTTTGTAGGACTTGGAAGATGCTAGTAAGCTGTGGCCTGTGTCCTTGGGAAAAGTACAAGTCTGGGAGAGAGGACTTCTCTCTCCCTCACTATCTGGGAATACTACTTGCTGTGTACTGTTTATTTTACTTTGCTGACTCGGCCATTTGTAACATCTGGAAAAGTTCAGTCTGAAACAGGCTTTGTGGCCTGCTTTTTAGCCACATGTCTGCAGTTTAGCATAAGTTTCTTGAAAGTGCCCAAAGCTGATGACAGGTTAACAAAGACACATTATTATTGTATTGAATTGTAGCTGACTATGTACAACTCAGTTGTTATCAAAAAATCAGTTATTACTTTTAGTTGTTGTTACACACTTTTCCAAAAAGCAGCCATTCATTCTTGGCCTAATATAATATTAGTGGTTTGATAAACAGATTTTTATTATACTTCCCCAGGCTACTACTTAAGATTTAAATGCAACCTTATTGATTGTATACCAGCTTAAGCACGTATTGTAATAACTCATGCATTTCCTAGGTCCATCATTTGCACTGATCAGTGCAATCAGTCAGTCACTGGCCATGTTCACAGCCTAAGCTTTGGCAGCATTTGGTGTTGGGGTGCTTGAGCTGCAAGTGTTCTCCCCAAGCTGCCCTGGGGACAAGCACTAGTGGTGGTTGGGTCCTAGTGCCTGTGCTTCCACCTGCTTCTGACCTGGAGTGAGTCATTCCATCCCAGAGCTGGAAAAGTTGCCCCTGTCCTTGCTGAACCAGGTGGGCCAGGTTTGGTTAGTGTTCTCATACACTGTGACTTCCTGTGTGACTTCAGACAAGTCACTTAAACAGTTCTATATCTCAGTTCTACATCTGTAAAAGGAAACAATAGCTCTGCCCTCCCTTATGGGGCAGAGAGCCATGAGCATTAAATCCACTAATGATAGTAATGTGCCTAGATACAATGGTGATGAGAGCTATTATAGATAATACAGTATCAGAGAAAGAGAGAGAGAAAAACAGCAAGAAACATGTCCTATATAAAAGGAGGTAATGAAATGTTGGCTTCTAGTTAAAAGGTAACTTGGTGTGATTATTTATTACTCCAATCCTTGTTAATCATTAAAATGTGAAACTGCATTTTCCTCCCCTAAATACTATTTCTGATCTACCGGAGTATTCTTTCTAGCACTTGAAATGATGCATTTGAGCTGGCAACTTTAGTACTTTCCATTCTCAAATACCAGTATATTTTGCTCTTTTGAAATTTTACAAATATATTTTGATTTGTTTATACTGTATGCCCGTTTCTTTTGCCAAAATCCTTGTCTCCCCCAACTATTGTCAGTATAAACAAGTTGTCCAAAATCTGCCTGTCCCCTTTAAAGAAAGTACATTTCCTTAGAAGAAAAATCTGTATAACAAAAATACCTCTTAGAACTGCAAGATGAAAATTCTCTGCACATTGTTGTATCTCTGTGATATAAAAATGCAATGTTAGCATTATTGTAAATCATCTTTTTAACCATCTTTTTCTTGGGCTTTTTTTTAATCAAATCAAGACGTGCCTCATTTTTAGTAAAGTTCTTAAATGATCACAATGGGTGGGATTTTCAAAAAGACCTCAGGGACTTCAGAGTGTTTGCTGCCTCTGAATAGAGCTGAGTGAAACGTTTTCAGTGCAAAGTGAATTGGCCAAAAAAGTGTAGTTTCAGTCCTATTGAAATCACTTACAAATTCAGCTCCTAATTCACTGAAAAGCTTCAGCTGGGGGGAAAAATGAGGCCAAATCATGACAGAAGAGGAGGAAGAGGTCATTGTTTTCCCTTCTTCACTATAGCTCTGTGGCTAGAGCATTTTGGCAGGATGTGGGAAATCTATATTTAGCTCCCTTCTCTGCCTGAAGGGATTTGAACCCACACCCTATCCTCTTAGGGGAGTACCTAACTACCAGATTGTAGGACATCCTGGGACAGCAGGAGCTGTTGGTCTCTCCAGTTGATAGTGTTCTAATTATTGTAAGCAGTTACTGGAGCGGGAACTAGAACCTAGCTCTCCCACTTCTCCGTCTTCAAATGTTAACATTATTGTTTATAATTATATTGTATACATTTAGTCCTTTACATGAAATTAGGATTTGTTCCTACTATTTGTAATTTCAGTTTTTTTGAAGAGGTGGCTTTTATACTACATAGAAGGGTTTGATGACTTTCCGCCCTCTATCTCCCTTATATGTATTATCAACTTTGCTGACAGACCTATCGTGCAAGTAGCTATGAGACTGCCAGAACAATGATGTTTTGAAAGTTGTCTTTCATTCTCTTGTTATGAGATGTGTTGCACTTCACTTCATAGGTAGCTAGAGTGGAAATAATCAGTAGACCACACTGTGTGGAGATTGTCAATCTGAAAACATGGGGTGAAATCCTGGCCATGTTGAAGTCAACAGCAAAACACTCACTGACTCCAGTTTACACCCCAGGGAATTATGTACTGAACAATTCAAAATTATGCAAAATTAATTACATTTTTTAACAAATTAAATATAACGCTATTTGAACTTTCTTTAGAAATGTATGCAGGTGCTTGGGGGGTGGGATGTGGTTGGGGGGAGTGTTGCATGTGTTGTGGGAGTTGTGAAGAGGTATGGGGGTGTTGTGAGGTTTCTGGGTAGGTGTGGGTATGGGAGTTTGTGCAGGTGGGGGGCATGTGGCAGGGGGGGGCCACACCAAGCCACAAACCCCATGCCCATTCCTCCCTTCCCCTGCCTCCTGCAGGGAGAAGCTCCCCTTCCCACTTACCAGCTACACCCCGGGAAATTACATGATATTATGTGATTATGTGCAGTCATACGTTTTATGCACAAAATTACACGCATGCATAATTGCATAATTCCCTGGGGTGTACGCGGTTTAACTCAGTTTTCATCAACATTGACTGGGGTGAGGTCCCCAGCCTCTTCTGCATTTCACAGACTTTGAAACCAGTACACGGGAAATTGTTGGTTTGCCAGTAGTACTTCCCAGACCGCACCCACACAGAGATGAGTTACATAGAGGTAGCACGACAATACCATAAAACAAAAGTGCACCTGATAGTGTAACAAGCGCACCCGTCTCATTTGTTGTCTTTTCCCCTGTATAGTGATTTTGCCTCACATTGGAAGTGCCACCTATGCTACTAGGAGCGCCATGTCTGTGTTGGCTGTCAACAACCTCCTGGCTGGTTTGAAAGGGGAAAGCATGCCAAGTGAACTCCATTTATGAAGGAAAGCCAGATAGCATCACCTGCTGAGCAAGGTCATAACTTCAGAGTAACCTGGAGAAACTTAGCAGCTCCTGACGTGTTTTAACCCTAAAGATATATCTGTCTGTGTCATCCTGAAAATAAGAAAATATTAAACGAGGCTTGAGTAACAAGAAACTCTTGTGGTGGCTATGTGGAAGCATGATGGTTATTGTGCAGTCCATAGCAGTTAAATGGAAGAGCTCCAGGTAGATGGAAATGGAGCATCCAGGAAAAATGCTCCCTCTTTTGGGTCCAGTGGGCCTATCCCGAAAAAACACAATGAGCATGATTAGTGGATGACTTCTGGTTTTAATTTAGCAAAACACTACAGTTTTCATAACTTCAAGAGTGGCTGTCGTGATCAGGAATCCTAGTTTTCTGTGCTTAAAAATTACAAATTCTCTGATTAAAAACCCAAAATCCATGATAAAAATTAAAGGCCCCCCCAGCATTGCTGGTGTCCCACACTCCCCCCCCATAGCCTCCACAGCCCTCCTGATGCCCCTGGAAAAGTGTGTAACAGAGTGACAGTGGCAGTGTGGTGGTGGCTGTGGCCGCCATGTGCAAGCCGCCCCACGCCCGTCTGCGGGCATGGCTCCTTAAACCAGCAGTGACAACGTGGGGTGGGGGTGGCTGGATGCCGCCCAGCTGGCTAGCAGGGGGCCAGGAGGTTTCACACATGGTGGCCACCACCACCTCACACCACCGCTGCTGCTTGTCTGCAGAGCCAGGGGGGCTTGCACATGGCAGCCAACACCATTGCTGCTTGCCTGTGGAGCGGTGCTGCATGTGAGCCCCCCTGTCTGTGGGCCTGGGTCTGCAGACAAGTGGCAGCGGTGGTGCAGATGGTGGTGGCTGCTGTGTGCAAACCCCCCCTGCTCCCCACTAGCTAGCTGGGCAGCCACCCCCACCACCCACCATGTGGCAGCAGCCGCCACATGTGAGCCACCTCTTGCCCCCCACAGCCACCATCCCTTGCCACTGCTACAGAGCCGTCCAGCTGGCCGTATGCAAGCCCCGCTTCCCCTGGCCAGCCGCCTGGGTAGCATATGTGCGGCCTGTACACAGCGGGCACCACCACACCGTGCTCCACATAGCTTGCCTGCAAAGTCGTGCAGGCAGGCACAGGAAGGCAGTGTGGGGCATGGTGGTGGTAGCCTCCATGTGTGAACCCCTGGCAGGCTAGCTGGCACATGTGGAGGGCGGGGCACCCCGGCCCACACTCCCTGACCCTGCTCCCAGCTGTAGTGTGCTGCCTGGGGCCAGCAGCGCCCCCTGCTCCCTCAGCCCCAAGCCACCTTCCCCAGCCCTGCCCCACAACCCCCAAGCCCCACTTACCTCTAGGATCCAGGGTGAAGGGTGAGTCTTAGCCTAAGCCTGAGCCCAGCCTTACCTGACTCAGAGGCTCAGGCCCCACCTTTCCCCCCTTTCTCTCCCTGTCTGGGCAGGGCTTGGGGTTTCCCTCCCTTTCTGCAATCAGCTCTTGCAGGCTGGAGCTGTACCAGCCTAGAAGAGCTCTTTGCAAAAGTGAAGCATCTGCAGATTTCTCTGCTAAAAGCGGAAATCCACGTTTTCTCTGATAAAAACAGGGAATCCATGGTTTTCTCCGTTCTTCCATGGGAAACGGAAAATGCGGATCCCTGGTGTTCTACTCTGTGACCAATGGGCAGGGAATATGGATTTGTTACAGCTCACACCTGAAGAACCTGGCTATCTAACTCAAGCTGCAGTGACTCAGTTTTCATAGTTTCTAGGATTGGAAGGGACCTGAGCAGATCATCTAGTCCGAACCCCTGCCATGGCAGGAAAGAATACTGGGGTCAAATACTCAGTTTTAGCTCAGAGCATCTAGGTTCAATCTCCAGGTAGTCAATCAAGATGGCATCACATAAGCACAGGACTGGTACCACATCTTTTAAAATAAAGCTTGTACTTGCTAATTTAATTAGCTGGATTGGTGCATGAGCCACCAGCTCTCCTTTGAGGATAGAAGTGAATTTGTGTGTAAAGCACTTGCCTGTTAACAGTGTGCACGCCCAGTGCCCTCTTGTATTTGCCCAAGAAATTTGCGACATTAATAAAATCTAAAGGTAGTTGTGATGTCTGAGGAGATACTCTCTTACATGCATTAGGGATGAGAATCCGTTACTGGTTTTGGTGCCTACAGTAGACATGATTATGTTTTAGGCAAATGGACTGTGTGGCCAAATCACCAAAAAATGCTTCTTCCACACAAAAATTTGAAATTCTTGGTACAGTATCCTGTGGTTTTAGAAGATACTTGCTAAATATCTTCCGTGGGGAGTCAGGGATGGAAGAGAGAGACTAGAAGACAAGAACTCTCCAAAAGTGTCCTCTCCTCCCTTGGATTAATTCTTTGACCATTTAATGGCTGCTGGGGGAGCTTGAGTTGAAAATGAGCTTGGCGTGAGCTGGGGCCATCAGCCCTGGGTGCTTTAGTGCCTGCCTTTTTTTACTGAGCCTAGGTTCAGTTTTCCTGTCATCTGATCATCCTTGCAGCCACCTGTTGGGCCTGTACCATATCTGGTGGGGTTCCAGGGGGAGGGGATAGTACCTCCCTTGCCCAACATAACAGTCAGAGTTAGCAGGACTGCAGCAGAAAGCTGGTCTCTGCAGATCCTGTAGAGCATACAAATGTCCTTGCCCATATGCTAAAGTGGGTAGAGTGCCCCAAGCATAGTTTGGGGTTTTTTGCCTCTTCTCTTGTGTGAAACAGCCATGGGGTGCACAAGGAAGCTGCAGCAAGGTACTTTGACTTGATAAGTGCCAGGGAAGAGAAAGTCCTTCTACGGATTTCCCCTGGACTACAGGATAGTCTAAACAGCCAGCTTTGACTAGTTTGTTACTCTGTACAGGCAGCCAGGTGGAGCCTTTCCTGAAGATGCTAGATGCAGACCAGAAGCAAGGACCACAAAAATACAAAATCAAACATGTACTTCAAAACACAAAAACAGACTTTGGGATAAATGTTTATCAGGCTGCCCTGCCCACACAATATTGATTCTCATCTATCCTGGCTGGGGAGACTCAGGAGGTAAGAGGAGGGTGGCATGCAGATTGGCAGCAGGTTGCCTTGAATTTGCCGAGTTTTCCAAATTTCTCTTCGGCTTATACCCTGTGTTTATAGATGGCTGGTTCTAATATTTTAATAAATGACCTCTGGTTGGTTTTTTTTAAATTTCTTTGTTTCACTGAAACCTTTGGAACAGGACTAAACTAGTTTTCCTGTGGATGCGAAGAGTGTCATTTAGCTTGGATTTATGTTTCTCTGGAAATTAAAATTCTTGAGAAGGATTATTACCTCTTTCCTTCACCATTATGGATCCTGTTTGCCCTCCTCCTGTTTTTCTCTTCCTTCAAAATGTATGGTCTTCTCTAAACAAAGCTGCTTTGTTTTTTCTTTCTTTTACTTTTCTTTTTTACAACATATCTAGAGACTTAACAGTAATATATCTATTATAACAAAACAGCATTTAATACCTATGGTTACATCAGTTGCTAGAATCTGAAGCTATGGTATAGTATATTTGGACTATTTAATGTGTGGTTTTCCCTTATAATGTGTGCTTTCAGGCTTGGTGCTCTGTTGAATTCTATCTCATTCCTGGCTTAGTGAGACATGTTGATGGCTTCCTTTACTTTGCTGACCAGGTTAGTTGTCATGTCTGCAAAGGTTCACTCTAAGGTCACTCAGAAATAGGCTTTGGGGCTTAGTCATACTTTTGCAACTTGGCCTAGGACCCTTGAAAATGGCCAAGGCTGGCAACAACTCCTGCCCTTCACTGGTGGTTCTGGTTGTTTTGTAGCTGGTTCCAATAAGACAGTGGTTTCCAACCTTTTTAAGTAAGAGATCACTTTTGCCATTTAACCATGCACTCCCCCTCCCCCCCCAAGCACGTAAGTCTGTGGGGAGGCAGATCAAGAAAAAATTATTTGAGGCGTGCCTCCCCAGGAGGTAAGTCCCACCTGGCCGGGGCCTTACTCATCTTACCCCTGCTCCTGCCTCTGCGGCACTGTCCCTCACCAGGCAGCCTCAATCTAGCCCCCGCCCCTTCCCTGCCCCACTGACTGAACTGCTGGGCTGGAGCATGCACATGGGCACTCAGCCCCCCACCCCACTCGGATCGACTCCAAGAGGCTCCAAGATCTACTGGTGGATCAAGATCCATTGGTTGGTGACTACTGCAGTAGGGGGAGACCCTGGGATCTGCAGATCTGCTTTGCTCAGAGAAGTTTGTCAGAGTTTAGCTCCTCCAAGCCAAGAGAAAGCATGTTCCCTGGCCTGCTGCATGTAAAAAATTTGCCTTCAAGAGTAAATTGGATGCTTATCTTGCTGGGATCCTATGAGCCCAGCTGACTTCCTGCCCTTTGGGCAGGAGGCTGGACTCGATGATCTCCCGAGGTCCCTTCCAGCCCTAATGTCTATGAAATCTAAAACTTTACCAACAGACATCTCTGCTACTTTCTTGCCATTTGCAAGGGCCTTTAGGTACCACTGTAATAAAAAAACAGAGGCCTGGAATTAAGGTCACCCTGTGTTCCCTCTGCTCCAATGGTGGCTTTCTGCATGATCTTGTGCATGTTGTTTAACATCTCTGCTTTAGTGTCCTATCAGCAAAACAGGGAGAAAAAAACCCCAAACCTTTGAGAAACTCAAAAAACCTCTAGCCATCATCCTTATTTATCAGATGGACACTGTAGCCACTCACTGGTGAACAACAATACCAGTTGCACAACATATACACACTTGTGACCTTGACCCACCTGCTAACATCATAAACTCCTCCTACAGGCCTTAGAAAGTTGAGCTCATTTGCAAATGAATCTTCTACAGCTCCCAAATTTGAAAGTGATTCCACAGAGATGTTGAAAAGTTTTGTTGTTTTTCAAACTGCCTGCAAACCTATAGGTGGATAAAAAGAAAGACAGACCTTTTAAACCTTTAGGGACTGGCCTAATTACAGAACATTTGTTAAACAGAAGATAGTTCTTCTTTTAAATTGAAAAGGAAGAACTCCAAACTGAGTTTTTGAGAAAAAGAAAAACCTAATTAGTTTAAAATGAAATTCTAATAAGAATGAACTCAAGAGGAAGAATGTTTTGCATTTGAAAGCTTGTCTAACTCTATCCCAACTACCCAGCCGGTCCAATAAAAGATACCACCCTAAGAAATCCTTTCCTTTCTAATAAAGATAAATTGAGTAAAAGAATGGTTTCTGATTGGCTCATTTAATGTGTCTTTTTTGAATTTTGCATTTGGCTCCTTTTCAGTGAACCTAGAAGAATTTCAGTTTTGTGCCAAGTTATTTTTTTTTTCTTAATAAAACCTGGGGATTTCTCTTTTTTTGATAACTTGGATGAAAATTGGTGCCAGACTTGCTGAGCTAAGCTTGCAGAATGTGTTAGTTTCTCATTTAATTTTTCCAGCAGAAAAATAATCACTGGAAAACCAAGATGCGATAGCTTTGTGCCTCTTTTGTGGCACGAAGCCGCCACGTCTCCTATCATAGTTGCTTGTATTACATAGCATTTTCACCGGATCATTGAATCTGACCTCCTGCATAGCATGGGCCCACAGCATTTCACTCAGTGGCTTCTGCTTTGAGTTTACAGTCTTTGGTTTAGTTGAACAATAATTAAATCATTAAAAAACAGGGTGAGAAGGGGCCTCAGGAAGTTGCATCTAATCCAGCCCTTGCTCAAGGTAGGATCAACCCTGTGTAAATCATTCAAGAACTTCCAATGATGGAAGTTCCACAATGTCCCCAAGGCACCTGTTCCTGTGTTTTGGCATCCTCATATGCCTTCCTAATACCCAATCTAAATCTCCTTGATTGTAATTGTAGATCATCACTCCTTGACCTGTTCCCTGTGGACACTGAGGTCCCTGGCAGACATTTCCACCAAGCAACAGGTAATATCACTTGATGGAAATATCATGCCATGTGACACTTCACGTTCACAGGGCAGGTTGTCCGGAGGGGGAAAAAGCATCTTGGGAATTCGCTTTGCCAGTCGTTGCTAGCAAGGGGTGCTGGAGAGCTGCTGGCAGGGTCTGCATCCTTGCATTCAGCTGCGCTGGGAAGTCATCTGGCTCCCCCTTGGTGAAGGAGCTGCTCCCTCCATCCGTGTAAGTGAAGATAGAGTGAAAACTGTCACTTCTATCTGGCCCCTGAAAGTGCTCTACAGCAGTGACCAAACACAAGTGCTCAGCCACAGAGTGCTTTAAAAAGCCCCAGTCCTGCAACAATCTGAACCATCATTACTTGAGGGTTCTGATGAAGGCGCTCCTAAGTGCAGTGCCTTCATTAACTTGTGTCTGCATGTGCTGGGAGCAGGGCTGAGCTGACAGCCCAGCCCTGCTCCCGGCACCATCTTCAGAACAGGAGGCAGGGAAGGGAGTGGAGGGAGCTCATTCTGGGGGATACCAAGCCATTGTTGGAGGGTGGAGCAGGTGGATTGGAGCCCCCACCTAGGTTGGGGAAACCCCAGAATGGAGCTCACTCCTAGGCCTCCTTCCCTCCTATCCTTAGACAGCACAGAGGGTCAGGAGAGAGGGGCAGGGCTAGGAGAAGAGGCTGTAAAGAAGCAGGCGCTCTCTCTGGATTGGCTCCAAATGGGAGCTCAATCCCCTACCCTCCCAACCCAACAGCTAATGCCTGTTGGGGAAGGAGGATCAGTCTAATGCATGGCACTTTCTGTGAAGTGCCATAAGTTAGACCATGGAGCTGCAATTCTGTCTGCACTTTGTGTGAATGGGGGGTGGGGAGGTTGTCCTGCTTGCAGATACAGAGAGGTGCTAAATGATTTCTTAAAGAGGCAACCTTAAAGGTTGGTAGGAAAAAGGGAGGAGGGGGTGGAGAGTCATGACATCTCTTGCTGTTGTGCCATGGAGCAGCAGAGGTCATCACAAGTCACATGCCATCCTCTTGCAGAAAGAGGGGAAAGGAACAGTCCACTTGGGATGCTGCCAGGCCCAAGCACTATCACCCTAATTAACAAGTCACATTTCAAATTAAAGCATGTTACAAATGCACTGCAAAGACATTCTACATTTTATAAATAACATCTTTGATACTAGACAGCCATTTTTGGAGCACATTATTGGATGATAAATTGCTTGAATGGGTGGTATGTTACAATTTATCACATAATTAACACATTAATCAAGGGAGAAGTGGAATATCTGCCGTAGACTAGAGATCATCATCCTCCTAATATCAGTCCTATTTGTATTTGAAGACTATTATCAAATCCCCTTTCAGTCTTTCTTTCCCTGTTCTGCAACCTTTTCTCAGGGCCTTCTCACAGTGTTTATACTTTAAATGTTACACTTAAACACACCTAAAATAGAGGTGTCTACACATTCAAGCAGGAAAACAGCAACACCTCCTAAGTAGACTTGCATCAGAGTAAAGTTAGACTTTTTCAGGCAAAGTGTATATCTAGATCATATTAAGTATCATGTGTTGAGTTAATGTTGGACTGCTCCATGGAGATAATACAGGCAATATGCAGCTTTCTACCATCCCAGGATGCACTGCTCCATTTTACTGCCCAGCAGGGTGGTACTGGCTCCCAAGTCAACATCCCCACCTGCCTCCAGGTTGGGTGTGACCTTGGTCCACATTGCAACACCCCAAGCATGCTCATGGTTCACCACTTCTGCTCAAGCTCTCCAGTGTAAACAGCAATCACCTAGCTTTGTGAACGCAAACAAACAGGAGCACATCCTCCAACAACTCCATCAGGTAGGCCTCGAAATGGACTCATGATGAGATGCTGGGCCTCATCCCAATCTGGGGAAAAGACAGAACCATTGTCACCACTGCCTAGGCCATACAGGGTAACAAACAAAACCAAGCAGTCTATAAACACTTTGCACCTAGGTGGTGGCTTGGGACAACCAATGAAACTGGTTACAGATCTGCACTTAAATCAAGTGCCTGAAGTCACAGTATGTTCAGGGCAGGGATGCCAACAAGGTCTTGGGCACAGTGAGGACTGTGGGTTCCTACTGCAAGGAGCTGTTGAGGATCTTCAAGACAAACCAAGCCATCGCTCCCAGCACACTTATGAGCCCAGTGCGGCACAATGATAATGATGATGGCGGTGACGATGACAAGTATGTTGAAAACAATGATGGAATCACCTCTCTGCCACCTGCTATTGAAATGGCCATGGAGGAGCACACAGATGCCTGTTCCATGGACCTGTACCCCAGCCTGGCCCTGACCCTGACCCAAATCTAGGCCCCAGATGTATAAAATGAAGACAGCTCGGACAAGACCCACATTAAACAAGTAAAAATAGACAACCCAGCACCAACTGCGGTAAGTTGTAGCAACTCAGGAGGAGGCAGGGGGAAGAAGAGTGACTGATGGTGGTATGTTCAGAGTCTGGGCCTCTGGGGGCATCTCATGGCTTGGGGCTGACTCAAGGCTCTGGTTGTGGTCAAGGTGCAGATTGTGCCACCCTCCCCACCAACCCCTGCAATTAATAAGAAGGATGGAGGCATTGGGTTCTGCACCATACAGAGGAGATGTTAATTGGTAGCGCACGTATGCCTGGTCCATGGCAATTGTACATGGTTCAGTGGCTCACTTATAGGTGACGGGCCAGTTAAGATACTCAATGGTTGGGACAGTGTGTTCAGTGGCCTATTCAAAGGTTGATTAGTGGATTGATTAGTTCCTGTAAAGTGCAAGGTGGAAATCCGATCTGCCTGCCCCATCCCCTGACCACCCCATGTAGCAATGGCCACTCATGGCCTGCCCCGTCCCATCTACCAACTGGCCTTCCTAGCAGCAGCCAGTCTTAGCCTGCCCCTCCCAGCCCCTTCCTCTGTGGATGCCCCATGCATGTTGGGTGCATCAGTGGGTTTCAGGGAGCCACTGTCCCCAGGTTACTGCCAGGTGAATTCCACATGCCAGTGCCTAGGAGCTAGTTCAGTAGAGCTCCCACCTGCATGGCTGGGTCCAACCCATGGAACAACTTTTTGGGATGTAAACATACAAAAATATAAACATTTACAATCAAAAGTATTTGATTTTATGTACTCACATCTGAGACCCCAGCTTCCAACCCCTGCAAAGGCACTGTTGGTATTGCCAGTGGCAGTTCCATACACTACTGTCTTGGGATCTGTCCTCACCTGGACACATGCCAGGGGATGCTGTCATCTTTCAGGGTGTGGGACAATATCCACTTCCCTCAGCACAGGGATGCATAAACACTCACTATTGGTAGTCAAAGGTGTTGCCTTTTAGGCTCCCAGGTGCCCCTCTCAGCTTGGGCTCACAGCAACTGCAGGCTCAGAACATTCAAGCAGGGCACAGGATGGGGCATCATTCTTCAGGGGAGAGCTTGCAGGAGGGGAAGATGCCTGTCGCATGGAAGAGAGTTGGGCAATTTTAGTGCAGGGCATGGTTAATCATTGCTTTTACTGCTAGAAGGTCTGGTAGAGCTAGGAAGCTGTAACGCAGGTGAAAGAAGTTTTCCAGAGCCTAACGTGTTCCACAGAATTGCCAGCCTTAGTGGAGTGCCATCATAAGTAGTTCCCTTCCATGACTCCAATGCATGGGCAGACATGAAAGCTCACGGAAGCAGGAGGGGATATCTTGCAGGGATATCACCTGCAAGCTCAAAGACCCCTATGGCAACAACACAACGTTCCCACTCAGAGGATGTCACATAGCTGCAAATGGCAGAACCTCTGCAGTCAAATGCTGGAGGACTTCATTGAGTCATCTGTATGCTGAGCCACCACCACTGAGAGCTGGCTTTCTGCCCATGGGCACCAGAAGGACTGATTAGGGAGCTGCTGAGAACTCTTTAGCAGACTCCTGTGGTTCAGGACTGCCAGTTCCTGGAACTGGTACAGGGACACATGAGGGGCTCGGAAAGGGTCCAGGAATCAGCCCTCCAAACCCAAGCATCCCTCTGGTCTATTGTGGAAAATCTCTTTTTGTATGATTAATGTTGCTGATAGTCTGTATAGTATATTTATAAACCACAGGTTTTTATGCACAGTGTCGGGGAAAACCGAAGGATCGGGCCCCAAGGTCACGGTGGGCCGGGGTGGCAATTAGATACGGACAGGTGGGATTAGCAGCGTAGAGTCTGGAGTTAGGGACTCGGAGCGGATTGAGAAAAACAG
>NW_017728950.1:16512169-16547213 GCF_001723895.1 Crocodylus porosus | reverse complement strand
AGCTCCGCAGGTCACCCAGGGGGCAAGGACTGGGTGAGCCTTGGAAATTTCCACTCACAGCTTCAAACTGCGCATGTCAGTTTAACCTCTTCTGTACTGGCAGCACATACTCAAAAAATTTCCATGACACACAGTACGTGAGTCTGTGGGAATGCTGAAAATTACAGACCCATCTGTTATCATTACCTGAAACAGGACACATCTACACAAAGCATCAATTGTGCAGTAGCCTAATAATTCTGCGCAATAGCGCATCACAGCACAGACAGTACTAATATGCTACTGTGAAGTAGCGTCACTTAACAGGCATTTGCTGGCGCTACTGCACAGTAACTTCGGCTACTACACAGACAAGGTCTTATGTAGATGGGCCCACAGAGATCCTTCTACCTGGTACTGCACACTCTTGCTCTTCATGTATTATCTTCTGGAAGTTTTTTATCATCCTCAAAGCCAGTGGTCTTGACCATTAAGTTATAGTCCGTATTAAGGAATGTAATTGGTCTCCATTTTTTCAGGAGTTCCATCTGGCCTTTCTTGAAGGGTAAGATCACACCTCTTGTAAAATCTTTCCCTGACTCTCCTGTTTCTGCTATTTCCTCAAACACTTCCACTATATCCCTCCCTATGCATGCCCAAAACTTCTTTTAGAATTCCATAGGCAATCTGTCTGCTCCTGTGATCTCCCTTCTAAAGGTTTTTAAACACTCTTCCACTTCCTTTAAACTTATCTTTTCTTCTGTCCTCTTTGTTTCCTCCTCCTCTACTTTCTCTTCAATCTCTTTCAGCAAATCCTTCATCTTCTTCCTGTCTGTTTCCTTCTTCCTCTTCATAAAATCTCATCACCTCCAGCACCTCCTTCTGCTTTTCCGTCTCATAGCCACCTTCTTCCTGCACTGCTTTAGGCTCCCTTTTGTCTCCTTCACTCTGGCCAAAAAGTATTGGGAGCACTCTTTGTTTTCTCCCACCCAGGGTGTTTGTGCTAAGAACATTTGCTCTCTCATCTTTCTTTTAAACCAGGTTTCTAACTCTTGCCTTGTTTATTCTAGTTCTTCTTGTCTTCCTTCAGCAGCTCCTGCATCTTTCTATGCAGCAATCTTAGCTCTTTCATTTCTTTCCCCATAGTTCTTTGAACTTCCTTCCTAAAGAATTCCCCCATCCTCTTCTACATCATCATTTACCATATTGGTGATGCATAGGGGGTACATGTGGGTACATGTGCACCCCCTGAGTGTGGCGGTGCACCCCCTATGAAAAGGCACTGCCGATACCACTGGTGGCATTTGCAGGTGGTCCATGATCACTGTTGGCCATTGCCACTGCTGCCATCGGTGTCTGCAGGTGGTTGCCAACCATTGGTGAGCACTCGCCATTCCTCCTCCCCCAACTGCTGCCAGCGCCATGGCTGCCTGTGGGAGCTCCATGCTTACCGCCACCATGCTCCCACCACTGGCAGTGCCACCACTGTCTGCTGGAGCTCATCATGCCCCCCCCCCACCAGCTGCCAGGGGCATGCGGCATGCATGACCTACCATTCTCCAATACTCATGAAATATTTTTTCTAACAGTCTTCACCCCATTCATACTCTCTCATGTACGCTTGACACATCTCTTCATCTTTTAACAACCATACAATTTACTTCCACAGTCCCTTCCCTTTCATGAGGCTCCTACTAAGACTCATTCCCACATTCAGCATTCAGTGATCACTAAAAGTTACATGTTTTACACTAAAAATTGTATGTTTTATATATGTTGTCCCTTCCAACCCTAGAAATCTATGAAATCCTTTAATGTTGGGAAGATGAAGGTACTCCATCAGCCTGCCCCAAAACAAGCTGCCCCCCTCCCCTCACAAATTACCATTGGTGAAGAACCCCTAGAAAGCGTTGAGCATTTCCCATGCCTTGGCAGTCACCTCTCCCAGTCAGTCAGTCCTGATGTAGAAACCAAACATAGGATTTGCTGTGCCAGTGTATCCTTTGGAAAGCTGCTTCACCATGTCATTGCTGACTGAGATCTGCAGATGGAAATTAAGATCCTGGTCTACAATGCAGTGGTTATCCCCATGCTCCGCTATGGGTGTGAGATGTGGGTGATAAATCGAAGCCATCTTAAACACCTAGAATGGTTCAATCAATGTGGCCTCAGGAAGATCCTTTGCATTAGATGGGAAGACCACTGCACCAATGCCATCATCCTCTCTGCAGTTATCATAACCAGCATTGAAGCAAAGATCATGAAACATCAACTTTGCTGGGCTAGTCACGGTGTACAGTTGGCTGACACTTGTCTCCTGAAGCAAGTACCCTTCTTTCAACTTAGTCATGGTAAGAGGACCCACAGATGACAGAGGAAGCACTACAAGGACACCCTGAAAGCATACGTTAAGAAGGGTGGCATTAACTCTAAAAATTGGGAAGTGCTGGCTGGTAACAGGTCTCAATGGCACTATACCATACATCAAGCTGCAGCCTACTTCAAAGAGAACCATCTTGCTCAGGAAGCCAAGAAATGCAGAGGAGGAAAGAAACCACACAATATCCTGGCCAACAGTTGTGCCCTTCCTCCCCCTCCCCCCACCACAAAGCACCACTTGTCATATCTGTGGAAAAACTTGCATAGGACAGATTAGACTCCTCAGCCACCTTAAACTCACCAGTAAGTCATCTTCCCTCCACACATCCCCCCACCCCCCCGGCAGACATCATCCTTGTATCGAGGGATAGCCAATAATGATGATACCAGGGAAGAGGGATTATAAACATTTTGAGAAAAGGTGGAGATGGGAACCATCTTGATGGTCAGGGAAATGAGAAAAAAAGGGGTAGCAATATTATTCAAGAACCCAGAACTGAGGGCAAAGCTGGTAGAAGAAGTCATCAGTGGCAGAACAATACTGTCAGTTGGGGGAACAGAATTAGAAATTTTCACTGTATATGCACAGGCGGAGGGAGGGAAGGAATGTGCTGTTTAGAAAGCTAATGGTTAACATGGTCAGAGGGAGAGCATGCATAATAGCAGGAGATTTCAATTGTATAATTCTGGGTGACAGAACAGGGGAATGAGGGAGACCCAAAGCTCAAAAAGTGGTAGTGGTGGCAAGCAAGCATGAGGTGGAAAGAGAGTTGAAGCGTGGAATTCAAGATCTGGAAACAGATGGAGAATGGATGAAGGTGGAGGAGAAAGGAAGAAAGAAGGTGACAGCAAGAGCAACAGTGTAGGCAGCGATGATAGGAGTGATGACATTATAAGGAAGATAAGAGCAGAGGAGAGTGGGAGCAGCCGGAGGAGGTGTGTCAGGTGAGAAGCAAGAGGAGAGTGGGAACACAACAGCAGGTTGGCCGACTGTAAATGGCATGGTGGGAAAACACGGAAGAAGCTCAGAGAGGTTACAGAGGCATGGAGGCTACAGATAGAGACAACTTTAACCAGGGACAGGTAGCAGATGGGATTGACATTGAACAGATATGATTTCCTGGAAAAGATACTGTTTGAGATTCTGGAGGTATAAGCAGAGCATCTCACCAACCAGATTGCTTTCTCAAACCGAGAGACTGGGGAAATGATTTACTGGGATGGAGAAGGGTATCAGAACTTTTGGAAGAAATATGTAGAGGAATGCAAGATAAAGTTCATAGCAGGGGAAAAGTTGAGAGAAAGAGTAATTATAGATCAAATATACACAGATTTACTAGCAGCAGAAGACATAGGAAGGTGGATGGAAAAATATGTCCAAAGCGTAATGTCAGTAGAGAAAGTAAGGGACAAATATATCTGGACGGGATCTTGGAGGTCACGAGTAGTGTTACAAGCAGATGAGTGGAGCCCAGATGTCAATGATCCATATCAGGGCACACAGGGGTTTTATAATGTAACTCTCCCTTCCCATCTTGTTCACATCTTGATCCACATAGTATTTTAATTCATAAATAGCCAACTCCAGACAGTCTGTTCTGATGAAAGACGGTTTCTTGACCAACAGTAAGTTTTTCACCTTCCATGTTGCTACTGTCACACAAAGTAGCATGGTTCTCAGTCTCTGTGTCTCTAATCCTTTGGACATTAACCCATACAACACCATTTTATAAGATGAGTCATAGTTCATATTGATCTCAAAAAACACACTCCCTCCCATACCCCTTGCACAAAAGGGCAGTCCCAAAATACATGCAGTACAGATTCTTCAACCGCACATCCCTCTCTTGGGCATGCCACTGATTGTACTAAAGCCTATTTACGCTGAATTCCCATCACAGGAAGACTATTTCATATCATTATCTGTATGCTATCTATATATTTTCCTTTCAGCCATTGTCTTTCACTTCTTTCCACACATTTGCCATCTGTCTTTCTTTCATAGATTGTAAGGCTGGAAGGAACCTTAGGACATCATCAGATCCAGCCCCCTGCACCAAGCAGGAAAGTCAGGTGGGTGACCCCAGCAAAGCTACCATCCAGTCTCCTCTTGAAGATTTCCAGGGTAGGCGATTGCACCACCCCTGGAGGGAGCTTATTCCACAGTCTAGACACCTTGACTGTGAAGAATTTTTTCCTAATGTTGAGTCTAAAACAGTCTTCCAGGAGTTTGTGGCCATTACTCCTGGTTTTCCCCAAAGGTTGCCCTGGTGAACAGTTGTTCACCAAACCCTTGATGTACACGTCTAATGTAGCAGTAAGCTCCTACCAAGTCCCCTCTCAGCCTTCTCTTTTTCAGGCTGAAGAGTCCCAGGTCCCTCAGCTTTTCCTCATATGACTTGCAGTGCAAGTTTCTGATCATACAGGTGGCTCGTCTCTGAACTCTCTCAAGCTTTTCCATGTCCTTGTTAAAGTGTGGCATCCAAAACTGGATACAGTACTCCAGCTGCGGTCTCACCGATGCCAAGTAGAGCGGAAGACTCACTTCCTCAGTTTTGCTTGAGATGCATCAGTTGATGCACGCCAGAGTATTGTTTGCCCTACTGGCTACGGCATCGCACTGACAGCTCATGTTCATACCATGGTCTATTATTACCCCCAGATCCCTTTCATTTGTGGTGCTGGTCAGTTTGGTGCCACCAAGCTTATTGGTGTGTAGGGGTTTGTTCACCCCAAGGTGGAGCACTTTACATTGCTCCCCATAACTTTGTCATCTGTGAACTTGGCCAGTGAGCTCTTCACCGCCACATCCAAATCATTGATAAAAATGTTGAGAAGTACTGGACCAAGCACCAACCCGTGGGATGCCAATGGCCACTTCTCGACAGGACAACACAGATCCATTCATTAGGATTCTCTGAGTCCTACCCCGCAGCCAGTTTCCAACCCACCTGTCTCAGAGTTAAGCCCACAATCCTCCAATGTTCTCACAAGGATGCCGTGGGATACCAGATCAAAGGCTTTTGAAAGTCAAGGTATACAATGTCAACCTCCTTTCTCTTGTCCAGGTGGTGAGTTACCTGGGCATAAAAGGAGATGAGGTTGGTAAGACAAGATCTGCCCCTGATGAAGCCATGCTGGCTGTCATTCAGAATCCTACCTTCTGCAAGCTTATTGCAGATAGACTCCTTGATGAACTTTTCCAGGATTTTCCCTGGGATAGAAGTCAGGCTAAATGGCCTCTAGTTACCTGGGTCCTCCCTCCTCCCCTTCTTGTAGATGAACATCATTGGCCCTCTAACAGTCCTCAAGGACCTCTCCAGAGCACCACAAGTTGTGGAAGAGTTTCACCAGGGGTTCCGTGATGACTTTGGCCAGCTCCTTCGCTCAGATGAAGTTCATCCAGTTCTGCTGGCTTATATATATCATTTTTTAATTGATCACACACCAGTTCTGTGGCAATAGTAGGAAGGTGGTCATTGTTACCCTGCTTATTCTATACCCAACCTGGCACGATTTTCCCCTCAGCCCGGTGAAATACCAAGGCAAAATACTCATTCAGGAGTTCAGTTTTCTTCCGTCTTCAGCTCCCTCTGTGCAAAAATGAAGTTTACTTCCTACCTATGGGGACTTTTTACCATCTTGTACCATCTATACTTTTCCCAGAGACTGACAAAGGGACTTTGATCTCTAAAACTTGCAGAAAAGCTTTCTTGCCATTTTCCAGTTGGTCTAATAAAATGTATCATTTTGGAACCAAGAGTTCTAGTTTTTTTGTGTGAAAGACCATAAGGTGATTAATATGATAAGAAAGATAAGGTAACAGTAGTTGGGGATCTGATGGTCTGAGCAAGGAGCCTGAGGCCAGAAGCCCAAAGAGGAGCTCCTGGAACCAGGTAGAGGCATTAACTCACTTCCAGAGAAAGCAGTAGTTGATGGAAGGCTGTCCCTCTTTGCGAGCTGTGTTGAGTAGCTCTTTGATGTGTTGATCAGGTAGAACTGCTTCCCTGAATGTGTCAGATGGCAGGCAGGAAGTTAAAAAACTGTAATCTCACTTCCTCAGGTTTATTTACCCATGCAAACCTCTCTATCTTTGGATAAAGGGTCAGTGGCTGCCACACTCAGTTTTGTCCAGTCTCCCCCATACGTCTTCTTAATGTTCTTCCTGCCTGGTAATGGCAGATACATACAGTCATTCCCACCCCTTCTGTTATCTCTTTACAAAACATATTTACAAAGTAAGTATACACAAAGTTTTCCAAATCTGGCATTCCCTATCCTCCTAATTCCCTGGTTTTGTATAGCTCCATTCTGTCTACACTTTCTCTTTTACTTCTCCCCTCAAAATGAATATCTGCCTCTGTAGCCTTCTTATGTCTTGCCATGATAGTGGATCAGTTTACTCCCATGTAAAGGATGATCAGCAAGAGTACTGTTTTCATTGCATCCACTTTACCCTTGAAAGATAATGTTCTACCACTCCACAATGCCAAGATCTGTCTCACTCTTATCTCTAATTTCTCCCACACCTTTGTTCCTTTCTCTTTGGTGTCCATTGGGATTCCCAAGATCTTGATTAGACCCTCTACCACCCACAGCCTGAACTTATGTAAATTCTCCCAATTCCTCACACCCATTAATGTACTTTTAATCTTACTTAATTTCACCCCTGACACTTCACTGCAGTCCTCAGTATGCTTCAATACCCTCTTGATTGATATGTTGTCCTGAGCCACTATGTTCACATCATCCATGTATAATATATATTTAAATTCTGGTTTCTTCACACCACTTATCAACTTATCATCACACATTCTCTGTGCCAATGGCTCCATCATATGCACAAAGAGATAGGGGGACAGCTGACATCCCTGTCTTATCCCTGTTTGTATGGGGGATGCTTTGCTCAAATAACCATTTACTAGTACTCGACTTCCTGCTTTACTGTATAGCACTTTGATCACCCAATCGTCTTCACTAGAAACCCCATCCTCCACAATATTTCAAACATGAAATCATGTTCAACCCTATCATAACCTTTTTCCAGGTCTAAATTCATTATTATTGTATTTCTTTTTCTCTCCTGCACATCCAGTATGTCATTTCTCATTAACCATAGGATTTGGTATATCTTCCTCTCAGGAATGGCACGTGTTTGTTCTTCTTATATCACATCTGTTAAAGATTCTTTCAGCCAGTATGTTTGCTATCAATTTGCAGTCTACATTTAAAAAGGTTATTGGCCTCCAGTTGACTAACACATCTTTTGTTCCCTTCTTGAATATCAAAATGACCACACCCTCTGCAAAATTCTCCCCTATTTCCCCACCCTCCATTATTTCCTGGTATAACTTTATTATATCTGTCCCCAGCCGTTGCCAACATTTTTCACAGCATTCCACTGGAAGTCTCTCCCTTCCCAGTGCTTCCCCTCTCTTGCAAGCTTTTAAGCAGTTCTCCACCTCTCTCATACTTCTCCAATTTTTGTTTCTTTCCATCTTCTTTTCCTATCTTTATCCCTTCAAGAACACCTTCATTTTTCTTTCATCCACTCCTCTTCTTTTGTACAACTCTTTATAAAACCCCACCGCCACTTTCAACACTTTCACGCTCTCTTCTATTCCAATTCATTTTTGGCTCTAACGGCTTTCAGATCCTTCCTTCTTTTCCTCAGTTTTGCCAAAAAAGGCTTACAACATCCTTTTCCTTTCCCCACCCAAGGTCCTCTAGTCAGAAGATTTTCGCTTCTGTTTTCCATTGCAACCATTTTTCAGTCTGTCATTTTATGCCATCCAGTTCTTTGGATCAGATATATTACATTTTGGGAAAGGCTTATGTAGGATCTATGGATTCTGAGGGTTTTGTTGTGGAGGGTGTGCTGCATGCAGTAACAGTGGAGATAAGGAAATAATTTAAGCCAGGGGTGGGTAAAATATGGTCTGCCAATTGACTGCATCTGACTGGTAGTTAACCCCACGGTGCTCAGCATGGAGCTGAGCCCCACCACGCTCCCACCTACAAACCAGCCCTGGCCCTGGCCCTGGCCCTGGCCCGCGAGCACAGCTTCTGGGCAGGGCTGATGCCACTGCTGCTGCAGCCACTCAGGTACTGCTCAGCTCCCCTGCCTCAGGTGGCTCCTCCTGCTGCTGCTGTGCCGCTCTAAGCAGCGGGTAGCACAGGGAAGTGGTGGTGGCCATGGAGGTGCATGCTGGGCACCACACATCCAGCCAGGTGGAGGAATGCAGCCGGCTGGCTCCTACACCAACATGCAGAGCTCCAACTTCAGCTGCCTTCCATTCACTTCATCCGCCCAGTATGATAAGCAGCCACCTGCGAGCTGCGGAGTGGGTGGAAGGCAGCCCCTGCCAAGAAGCTGTGCACGCTGGTCAGGGCCAAGATGGTGCCACTGGTGGGCATGGATGCAGGCAGAAGCATGGCATGGGCTGCCCTGGATGGCAGCTGGCAGAACTCAGCCCCATATAGAGTGCTGTGCAGGCAGCTGCAGGCTGAGGTGGGAAGGAGGAGGGAAGGGGGGGGGATTGGACCACACCTGCACCGCACAGGTGAACTCTGCTCCATATGTCCCTTGGTCCTCCCATGCTCAGCTGACTCCTGGAACCTAATGTGTGGTCAGCCCTTCCAACACATGTGCACAACCACCCCCCAACGCCCCCCCACATGCACCTATACTCCTCCACCTCCAATATATAAGACTTTATTATGAGCTATTATGCAATCACCTGTATATATACTACTCAAAAATATACATCAAGACAAATATTATTTTAATAAAATTTAAATGTTACAATAGATGTTTGATTTTTAGTATATGATGTGTTTTTTTTAGCTATAATTTGTTAAAATGATATCTTCTGAAAGATTTTGTGTGTGCAGACCTTGACAGCTCACCAAAACTCATTAAGAGGCCCATCTGGTGAAATAACTGCCCATTCCTGATTTAAGCATCTACTGTTAATGCAAGGCTGTTTCCCACTTGTCATCTATTGAGCAGTGGAATATTTGGTTCTGAGGAGCAGGGATCCTGGTTTTCTGTGTTTCAAAATCACAAATTCTCTGATTTAAAAACCCAAATCTGCATTTTTTTCCATGATTAAAATGAAATGCCATTATATGTATATATAGAAGCTCAGTGCTGCTGCCAGGCCCTGCACCACCATGGTGAGGCATCTCCTGCCCACCCAGCAGCAGTGGGGGTGGTGGGCTGGAGTTGTGCCTCCCACTGCCGCTGGGTGGGCAGGGGGCACCTCACCATGGCAGCACAGGGTTCCTGGTGGCAGCACTAAGCCTCCCCTCTCTGCTCTGCCACACTGGGTCCTGCCCGCTGGGTCATGGAGACTCCCAGGGGAAGGGCAGCAGGGTGGGAAGTCCTGAGCCTGCAGCAGGCAGCCCCGATCCATCCCTCACCAGAGGCTCTGCTCCAGCCATGCCACCTGTGGGGAAGGGGGAACTGGGCTCCACGCTCTGCTCCAGCTGCTGCAGTCATGTCTGATCAACCTGATTTCCTTCTATGGTCAGGTGACAGGCTCTGTGGATTGTGGGGGGCAGAGTAGGGTGCAGTAAATGTGATATACTGTGATTTTAGCAAGGCTTTTGACACCATCTACCACAGCACTGGTTAACTGTCATTAACATGTTAAGAAAATGCATACTAAATGAAAATATAATAAGGTGGGTACCTAACTGGCTGCTGGATCATTGCACTCAGCTAGCAGCCGTCAATGGCTGAATGTTTAGTTTTGAGGTAGTAACAAGTGAAGTTCCCTAGCAGTCTGTCCTAGGTCTGGTATTGTTCAACATCTTCATTAATGAATTGGAAGATGGGATTGAATGCATGCTTAGCAACTTTGTAGGTAACAAGAAGTTGAGTGGGGTTACAGCTGCTCTGGGCTAGGATCTATGTCCTGGGTGGATTGGAGAAGTGGTCCACAATCAACCAGATGGAATTCAACAAGGACACATGTGAAGTTCTGCACTTGGAACAAAATAATTGCAGGCACAAATACAGACTAGCGAATGACTGGCTAGGGTGTGGCATGAGTTGGAGGACCTTAGGGTTACAACAGACCAGAAACTGAACATGAGCTAATGGTAAACTCGTTGCAAAAAAAACAGCCACTCTATTCAGCACTAGTAAGGCCTTGTCTAGAGTACTGTGTCCAGTTTTGGGCTGCAAACTTTAAGAAAGATGTGGACAGATTGTCAAAAGCCCAACGTAAAGTGACAAGGATGATTAGGAGCATGGGAATCAAGACTTATGAGGAGAGGCTGGAAGAACTAAGATCATTTAGTCTGAAGCAGAGAAGACTGAGGAGGGATTTGATAAGTCTTCAAATACCCAAAGGGTGATTACAGAGAGAAGATTGGCTTTTCTCTGTGGCTATAAGAGACAGGACTAGGAGAAATGACCTCAAGCTAAGAATTCCAGTCATGCTAAGCTACGCTAAGCTACAATGCTGAAAAGCAGGATGGGAGAAAGGGGCCTCCTGACTGCTGGATGACCCAGTAAAATACTTAAAAAAATAAAAACACATTAATGAGCAGAAAGACATTAAAGAGCATATGAAAACAGCAGCTACAAAAGTACAAGTTGGAACTTGCTAATGAGAGAACAAGTGCGTGAACTTGTCAAACTAAACAAATAAAGATGAGCATCTCAACAGAGAGGGAGATAAGAGTGGGCACAAGACATAGGGGTATACAAGTATAAATACAGAAGCTGAGAGATGGCTTCATAGAAACCCAGAGGAGCGTGGATAAAGTATGGCATCTCTACCAGTCCAGAGCAAGCTTCAGTAAGTCGGACTGGTTGTTAATCAAATCAACTGGTAGGCTGTACAACAAAAATAAACCTTTCTGAGCTTTTGCCACCAAACATATATTCGAGTTGTATTTTCTCATTGCCTTCAGGACCTGGAAGACGGCTTGCTAGTGTTGGCTTTCCAGAACATACAGGCTTCAACAGCCGTATATCAAAAGTAACAGCTACCAGACACCACCGAGAAAACATTCTGCACACCTCAGAACAAGCTGCATCAGAGAAAATTTAGGTTGGATATTAGCATCAAGAGGATCTTTCTGACTACGGGGGCGATCGAGCATTGGAACAGGCTACCAGAGATCCTCTGAATCTCCATCCTTGGCAGTTTCCAAGAACAAATTGGACAGACACTTGGTTGGGGTGGTTTGGTCAGGAACAATCCTGCCTTGACCTAGATGACCTCATAAGGTCCCTTCCATCCCCGCTTTCCTATGATCCTACAATTCTTGAAATATGAGGCAATACCTCTATTTCCCTGACTGTCCTTCCCAAAACTTTGTACCTTCTTCTTCCTATACTCCAGGCCTGTGACTTGTCCCACCGAGTCTCTATGACACCACTTAAGACATAGCTTTGCTCTTCCCCTTTTCTTGTGAGAGGGAAGCAGCCTCTTTCCATCATTCCTTCTTCACTGAACATCATCCCCCAGTTAAGGGTGCCAATGCTTTTCTATCAGAGGGAGAGAAAGCTTGAAGCTATAACCCTCACCTCTACCTACTAGGATAGTTTATCTGTAATGTTCGGTGAGGTTAGGTATACTCACAAGATGTCCACTAGAGTTGGCCATGCCAGACAGAAAGAGTCACGCCCACTTTATGAATCCTGCTTAAGCTTAGCCATGAGATGCATGCAGAGCTGCTCAGCTCACAGTCAGAACACGGGTGCAAGACAGACATTTCGGAGTCGGCAGGGTTTGTCAGGGATTTTGAGGATCTAGATCTGGGATTTAGGTGCCTGAGCTCTCTTTGTTTATTTAACCCCAACTGGCAGAATTTAAGAACATTTTAGACACAACTGCTTGGCCTGGGAAAAGCATTTGAAAAATGAAGAATTCTCCCCACAACCCAGTTGCTCCCTGAGGATTCTAGTACTTCTAAGATCAATTCCTCAGCTCCCCCCTTCCTTTCTTTCTCTGCCTTCCTCACAGCTGGTCTCCCAACTCTGCCAGAGAAACTAAACTACATACCATGTTCTACGGTAAATGCTTTTGCTTGGGGGGGTGGGGGAGAAGGGTGCACAGAGGGCAGCAGCTGCAAAGAGGTGCAAGTTACATTCATTGCAAGCTCCAAAGGGTTTCCCAGTACTTCTGGTCCCAATTAAACAGGCAGGACCCTTCAAACTCCAGCAGAAAGAGCACTCAGAAATCCCAAAAGCCTTCAGTGATTGAAAAGGCATTTTCTTCTTTAAAAAAAAAAAAATGCTCCCCCCCACAATATAGGAGGAAACTCTTTTCAGTCCAAACCAACAAGCTAATTTCCACTCCCACCTCCTCATGTAGTTTTCACAACAGCCACCTCCCACTTTGTGTTTGGTTCCTCAGGGCAGCAATTATCATTCCACAGCTCTCGGCCACTTCCTTGGAAATCCAAAAGAGACAAAGTCGAACCTGCCAAGATCCAAATGTGGAACAGAATGTGCAACAAAGAGCCACATTGAGGGATACAGACCCCTTATTCATGCAGGAAATGAACTGCTGTGGGATTCCTTCCCAGAGTGCAAATAAGTCTAATTGCACCCTCATAAATTTAAATTCCGATGTGAATCGTTTTCAACAATAATGTGAGGGACATCTCTCTGCAGAGAAGAGAGTCAACTTTGATATCAAAAGGAATAACGTCCTTCTGTGGTATAAACTTAAATAATACATACAAACTAACCATTAAAGGCACAGCAGAAAAAAAATTAAAAAAAAAAATAAAAATCACCCTTTAGTCAGAAGCACCATGTCTGAAATCAGCAGAAAGCCTGGTGACAGCCCAGGATGGTGATGGTGCTAATGAAATGTGACTAACTGTTCAGCCTAGTCATACTAAGGAAGATGATGATCTTAAAGCGGTTCCTGACCCAAGATGTCATGCTGCACCGTATGGTTAAAGCAGTAAGTTGAAAGGGGTTGCTAAGCATACATCTTTTTTTGGGGGGGGGGGGGCTGACAGCTACACCAGAAACCATGGTGTATCCTAGACCTGTTATCAGGAATAGCTGGTAATTTGGGATTCTGACATGAACTCCCTAAGAGCCTAATGCTCAGAAAGTGTAGAGCACCAACTCTCCAAACTCCTGTTTTAAAACATATTATATGGAGACCCCAAATTAGGATTCAAAACCTATAGTTATACTACATAGGAAAATCCTGGCCAGAGCATATATGATAGAATACAAAAAATGTGCTAGCCACTGTCTGCCAATGTGAAGATTTTGCTTCTCTATTATGTTCAAGCAGCGTTTGGAACATCTATAAGTAAAAAGACTTGCTTCAAAAGTGCCCGTCCAACAAATACAGCCCAGGCTCTTTACCTCTTTCTCTGCTGCAGGCTTACACTGTCCCCCACAAACAGTAGAGGCAATATTATATTGTGACACACAACTCTGCTACCTCTCTCTCTTGCCACCTAATGCCCTGAGCCATATTTGTTTAATACCATTCTGCCAGAATAGCAATAGAAGTGTAGCTGATCTCATGAACATTTTGTTAATGCACAAGGTAGCACAGTATCTTTGGCACTCTCTCATCTGTGTAAAGCAAAGCTAGCACAAAAAGACATTATTGAAACTCAGCAGATAGCTTCACTAGTTCTGTTAATCTGAATGTGTAGGAGTTTGGTCTTTGCTTTTGCTACCATGGTACAATTTTCTTTACTGATAATTTGCTCATTAGCTACATAATTATAACTATTTAGCTCATCCATGGCCCTTTTCATCTGTTGATCCTGAATCAATTTACAAAGCACTATGCTTTCATCTTCAACTTCTTTTTCAGAGGTAGTTGGATCATAGTAGAAATAAGCACACAAAAGAAACCTTACATGAATGGATCCATCTCTGGATACATAAAAGGAACAGATCTATTAAGAGTGCCATTTTTACAACAATGTTTAGATCACAGCCAATAGATGATTCAAGCAGAACTATTTTTGCGCAGTAATAAAAACACACTAACACTTCAGAAATACCTATTTGAAAAACCTTAACAGATTTTGGGATATAGCACAGTAATCTTGCCACACAGCCAGGTATGCACAACAGAAATCAGGGTTGTTTAGCAATAAGTAAAGCTCTTAGTTCCATTGGCCTAAGCAAAACTTATATTTATACTGTGCTCATTTCAGCTCCTGACTGAAAAAAAATAAAAAATCAAAAATCAACCAACAGTTGGTTAATCCCAGTGTTTTGTGAGATGATAGATAGATGGCCATCAGGGGGTAGTTGACCAGTAAGTAGTAGTATCACATCCATAGCAGGCAAATACTTAAAAGCTAGCTATGCAAGAAGCAAAGATTTCTTAGGGTGATATTTTTTATTGGACCAACTATGTAGCTGGAATTAAATTAGACAAGCACTCAAATGCAAGCCATTCTTTGACAATCCAAGATCTTTCAGGACCGGGACTCCTGTTCAATACCATTTTCTGCAAAAAAGGACCATGGGATTACAGTGGACAAGAAGCTGAATATGAGCCAACAAGATGCTTTTATTGCAAAGAAGGCTAGTGGCATACCGGGCTACATTAATACTTAGCAGAAGCATTGCCAGCAGATTGAGGAAGTGATTCCTCCCCTCTATTTGGCACCTGTAAGACCACTTCTGGAGTACTGTGTTCAGTTTTGAGCCCCCAACTACAAAAGGGATGTGGACAAGTTGGAGAGAGTCCAGCAGAGGGTAACAAAAATGGTAAGGGGACTGGGGCACATGACTTATGAGGAGAGGCTGAGGAAACTGATCTTATTTAGTCTGGAAAAGAGAAAACAGAGGAGATTTAATAGCAGCCTTCAACTACCTGAAGTGTAGTTTCAAAGAGGATGGAGCTAGACTTATCAGTGGTGGCAGATGACAGAACAAGGAGCAACAGTTTCAAGTTGCAGCAAGGGAAGTTTAGGTTGGATACTAGGAAAATCTCTCACAAGAAAGGTAGTAAAGCATTGGAATAGGTTACTCAGAAGTGGTGGACTCTCCATCCTAACAAATGTTTACAACTCCAGTAAACAGAGCCTTGGCTGGGATGATCTAGTTGGGGAGGGTCCTGCTTTGGGCAGAGGGTTGGACTAGATAACCTCAAGGCCCCTTCCAACCCTCATTTTCTACTATTCTATCATTTCTGGACCTTTGTGGCTGCACCACTCTTAAAGTACACTAAAAGATATATAGGTATTTGAATGCTCATTGCTTACACTTACCATGTTGGCTGGGACTTCATAGATAGAAGGCACCAGAGGTTTTCTCTAGTTGCCTTTAAGCCAAGCTGGCATCAGGAGTTAGTAATGCCACTAGACTCTAGTAACTAGAGAAATCTCAGTAAAACTTTCCCGATTTTACTTTAAACCGGGTGTTGGAAGCCTACACAGCTCACAGAGCCTTTGGATCTGGCCCACGGACCCATGTTTTCAGTCACAGGGGTGTTCGTCCCATGCTACCCCACAGTCAGCCATCAGGGGCTCCAGCAGAGGGTAGCTCTACCTGTACTATGCTGCAGCTGGGGGCAGGGATTCACAGCATGAAGCAGCAGCGATACAGTTGGGTCTTGATGGACCCCTCCAGTTTCTCCTCTGCCTCACCAGAAAACCTTGCTGACCCCTGCTTTAGACAAAGAACAGGCAGTTAAACCAAGGCAACATACAGTGGTGTGTATGTTAAATGCCAACTGGCAGGGAACAAAAACAAACATGTTCTAACTTGTAAATATTTCCCAATTTTCAGCAGCAATCTTCTGAAGATAGCTAGTTTTGTAAACAATTAAAATTGACATAAGGAAGCTCAAGTGCTTAATGAAGTGAACTTCCCTGCAGAATCTGAACTTTGCATCTGTAGAAAGTTCGTACAACTTCTGCCCAGTGACATTTTAAACTGGTTCAAAGTCATTTTCTTCTATGACCAATTCTTAGTCCAATACTTCAACCTTGTTTCTTTTCTGATCCAGCATACTTCCTTAAACAAGGGAGTTGGCTATTAGGGGACGGCCTTCCAAGAAAAGCAAGATAATTAAAATTATAAAGTAGGTAGGTACTACTATGGTACTTTGCTTTGTATCTAGAAGCAACTAAAAAGGCCTGATGTACTACTAATGTACCACTAACCATGCTATTCAATCACAGCGGTATTAAAATAAGGGTAATACAGCCCATCTACAATTTTATGCCCTTTCATTTTTAAGGCACCCTTAGTCTTCTCCAAAAATATTTTAGAACTTCTCTTTTGCAGCATACCCAGGTTACCCCACTTTTAATATATTGGGCCAAGGAGGGAAGGAACTTTTAGAAACCTGCTGCCCTGAGAGAAAACACTCTAAAGCCACCCTACTTTGTTATGAGGAAGAGCTAAGCTCAGGCACCTGTTATGGGTGTAGTACAGCACAGAAAGAGACAATTTCAGGTGGGCCAGTCACATTATTTGGGATGTTTTAGGTCATGCTTAACACCTTCAACTCCACTCCAAGAACAGAGGCAGCTAATGCAGATCCCAATACACTGGCTGGTAGACTCTAACATAAAAATCAGAATTAAATCAACAAGTAAATCGAATCAGACACACCAGCACAAAAATGTAGTATTTATTTTTCAGACATTTTTCATAACACTAAACATATTGACATCTTCACATGAGATCTAACCATCAGGCTCAGCTAGTAAGTCTTGAACAGAAGTGGGATGAGACATTTTTATGATAATTATCAGGCTTGGAAATTAGAGGTTAATCATTGCATGACATTGGTCAACTAGATAGAAATAGCATTGATATTACTTCATAAAAGGCCAAGAAAGCAACAGCAGTCTGATGAATGTGTAGCATGTTCCCCTATAAATACCAGAACGTAATGAATTATGAAAATAAAGTTTATTGCATCCAAAAGATACCCAAACTTTAAGTTTATTATATTTTATTTGGTTTAGGGAATATTCCTCCATTACTCTAGCCTTTTCCAAAGCCATGAAGTTTTTATTTTAAAAGCTCATGCCAAAGTAGAGTTAAATATGTCCATGATGATATTCTTCTTTTTAATTGCAATTCCATCTTCCTGCCCCATCTCAACCTTTTTTTTCCTCTGAATGCTAGTTTCAGATGCATATACTTGATACAAGAAACAGCTAAGAACAGAAAAAGAATTTAGCTTTTGAACAGAATCCTGAACAGGAAAGGAAGATGAAAAAAATAGGCAAAACTTTACTAATAAGGCAACTCATCCTCAGTAGCATAACTATGGTGGGGCAACAGGGGCAGCAGCCCCAGATGGCAACTTGGGGGAGGGTACGCAGAACTATATTGGTGTTCCAGTAAGAATGCTTAATAATATTCAATGTTGTTAGCTGTTTAAAATCAATATGATTTCCAAACAAAACACAGTATTTTCTACTGTTATTTATAAATGTGGCCTATTTCTTTAGGGCCTTGAAAGCCAACAGTCAGAAATATGACCATCAAAATAACTCTCATTGAGCTTCCACATTTTTTTAAAATTATTGTGTGTCATTTGCAATAGGTCCATTCTCCCATTAACTTTGGATGCTCAAGTGAGAAATCAAGTGTTAAGAGAAAAAGAGGCAGGATTTTTTCTTCATTACAAGCTTAGTGGGAAAAGAAAGTAAGTTGTATTTCCTTATTAACCATCTACTGTTTCACAGAGACCACATGTAGGATTCCATGTTTCTTTTTATCTGACAATCACAATCTAAGTTCCCACACTCCTGCTATCTTGATCACTCATCAAGGCTGAACTATGGAATAAGAATTTTATTTTCAGGTCACCTAAATTTAAGGCCAACACCCCTAATAAATAGCAGAAGAAAATAAATCAGATACTACTAACACCACAGAAAGTAGAAGGTTGGAAAGTCTGCAAAATGATTTTTAATATTAAAAAACCTCAACAGTTTCTGTGAGTTAGCTAAAGACGTTAATGATCCATTTTCTTCTGAGTTTGACAGAGATGCTGAAACACTGATCCATCAGTACAAGTGTTCCAAAAAGGTTTTTAGAAAGGTTTTTTTTAAAACCAATGTTGAAACTAAGTAGTTAAGTTCACGTGCATCATAAACATCTTCAAATAGTATTAGTTACCATGGTATCAAAAAGGAGGAAATTAAAACAAGATCTATGCGATTCACTTGAAGCATAAAGATTACTGACCTCCATTTTACAAAGTTTACAATACTGTTTTTTTCAGTTAAATTTGACCTGGATTTTTACTTACTCGGTAAAGTATATTTATGATATTTCTCTAAACTGGAGAATTAGAATTGACTGCTACATTTTACACAGAGATGCGTAAGAATATGGCAAAATGAGCTCATTCCTGACTACTGTGATCTCAGGAATGCTTCACTGTTGGAAGAACACTAAGTATATGGAGAGGGAAATTAAAGCCTGAAGATAAGTGCAACAGAAAAGGATAGTCTGTTTATACAATAAATTTGGATCAGAATGACTGTCAGAATCTGGAAAGGGTACACAGTAAAAGAAGCCACCACAAAATCATATCTCCCATTTAAAATAACAAAGCAGACAAAGACAAACTCTTTTCAGACTTCTATGTATATGGAATCTTAACATATGAAATACAAGTTGGTTAAAATACCGCTAAGAATAGCACATACAGAAACAGTACTTCACTTATCACACAATACAAGTTTTTACAGAAAAAACTTGGTGAAACACCTAGAAGATTTTGCTGTATTCAAAGTATATATACATCTAACAGTCCAAAAGTTACTCATCTTGGACTCAGTGTAAGCACCTTCATTACACAGTGTCCGTTACTGCAAAACAGCCAAAAATACATTCAGAACCCCTAAAACTATTTTCATAATTAACATATTTTAAAGCATTTTATGGCAGATGGGTGCATCCAAAGTCATTTTTTCTTCTGAAGATATGTAATCTGCACTAAAGAGCTTTTTGCATTACGGTTCATATTCATGATATCAATTTCTTTTCTAGGTAATTTAATTAAATGCTGTTACAATTTTTAAAAAAATCCTAAAAAAAATGTGCACTTCAGTTTCTCATTCTCGAAACGTGCTACTTTAACATCCTCAGGAGCTAACTACGTTCAAGCTCACCCCTTCTTCCCCACTCCCACCCCCCACAAAGGAACTACTCAATTTTAGGGATTGTATCCCTATAAGCCCAAGGCCTGCATTTACATAATAATAATAATGTTGAATATTGTTACAGTGTCTCCTTCTGAGGATCTCAAAGCGCTTCACAAACTGTTGTTTAAGCCTCACAACACCCCTGTGAGGTAGGTTAAGGTATTACCCCCATTTTACAGAGCCAAGACTTTTGTGTGTGTGGCACAATCACACTTAAGTATTCACTAGTCTTCAAGGACAGCTTCCTAACCTGAAGCCTAGAACAAAATAACGTTAGTATGCCAGAAGCGTTTCGGTTCTGGTTCCTACAGTCCGTCCTGGTGAGTTTGAAGGGGTGATGGGGAAGGGCTAAAGCAAAGTGCTGGGTAGGTTGCTGCTCTGCCACCGCAGACATGTGGTTTTGGAATGTTTGTACAAGTGGCTGGACTGGCTAAACCGCTTGCCACATTTTAAACAGGCATAAGGCTTCTCCCCCGTGTGCACACGGATGTGCTTCTTGCAGTCTGTTAAGGTCAAGAAAGTCTTGCAGCAGATTTTACAGGCATATTTGCGAGCACCTTCCACAACCAAGACATTGTGCTCAGATAAGGCCTTCTTGCATTTTGAAAGAACATCAGCAGATGCCCGGGTCAACTGGGGTGGACCAGGCTGTGAAGGATGCCCATTTTCAAAAGAGGAAGTGGTCCCATTCATTATCAACTGGGAATTTGATGCACTATCTTGCATCTGGGAACTCCTGACAGAAGTCACAATAGGCATTTTGGGGGCTATGCGACGATACCCAGGAAAACTACTAGCTCCACCTCTGGCAGAGCCTATCACTGCCCTTGATAAAGAGTGTAGCCCCAAACCAGACCTTGGGAAATCCATCCCAAACTGTTCAGCAGCTCGGTAACCGGAAGTCTGTACACATGGAAGACCCATTACATCTTGCATAGGCCTAACAAAATGGGAATCTGCAGGTTCACTGAATGGATTCTCTATATGAGAGACAGTAGCAGAGGAATGACTGTTACTGGGCCCAGACTCTGGGCTCATTAAATAAGAGGCATCTCCCTCCATTCTGCAGTCACTAGTGGTATTTGGAATGTTATCATCATTGTTCTGATTAGCAACAAAATTGCCCCCTCTGCTCTTATTCAGAAAATTTGAGATGCTGAAAGTGGACTTGTGTTCTAGATTATTTGACACCTCCATAATATGGATGTCTCCCACCCTATCAGTACTAGACTGTGGATCAGAAAAGCTACGGTCACTACTTTCAGGACTCAATTCTATCTTTTCTGCAGTCACCACTCCTCCTTCCACTTCAACAGACTCGCTGCCTTCTGCTTGAGAAGTGACATCACTCACTTCATCTTGAGGCTCTGGAGAACTCAAGGGCTCAGATTTCACTACTACCCTCATGTGTTCTTTCTCATTTAGACTAACATCTGGATTTTCACACTGAAAACTATTTTTCTCAGAAGTAGCCTCTTGGTCATAGCTGGTTTCTACTTGTGTTGCCTGAGACGCCATGGATGTTTGTGAAATGTTCCCTCCACTGTTGTCAGATTGACTGGGCACTTGAGCATCTTCTTGGGCACTGAAAGACTGATCAAATATGATTGCATTATCTTCTTGGTTATCAGTAACAGCATCAGCTTTAGAATTGTCCACAATCTTTAGTGAATCTGGTGAAAAGAATTCTTCTCGTGAATGAACTACTGACTGCCCACTCTCTGGAGTTACATCTGAAATGGATTCATCTAAGGTAGGCCTGATTCGTTGTCTGGCTCGGTCTTCAGAAGACTGTTTCCGCTTGTGGAGACGCCGCATCGGAAAAGTAGTGCGCTGCTCTATGTTACTTCTGATTGATGAGCTCATAGTATTTTGCTGTTCTTCTGTGTTCTGAGTAGAATTCAATGCAGAGCTCACTATACTCAGCCCAAGTTGTTGGAGCATAAAGGATCGTTGCATGCGAGCATTCTGCTCTTGAACTCTCTCACTAGGCGGAGACATTGGTAGTGTCCTTGTAGTAAGATAGTGTTTACAGGCTTTCACAACAGAGTTCAAATGCAAGTGGGAGGCTGCTAGCAAGACATCCATAACATTGCTCTCCCCAAGCATGAGTGTGGAAGTATACATCATGTCAATCAGAGCAGCAAAAGCTTCTGCTGTCACCACCTCGCTGTCCAGCTGGATCATGTTCATGGTCTGATCTCCTTCTGCTACAGTAAAGAGAGCTCGGAAATGAGTGCTGCATGCTGCCAAAACTGAGCGATGGGCTTTGAAATGCCTGTTCCCCACCACAATCACACAGTCACAAAGTTGGCCATGAAGACGCTGGTAGTTTAACTGCTGAAAGATCTGTTCAAAGTGTCCTGGGAAATCCATGATTCTACAAAACAGAAAAAAAGACAAAAAGTTGAAGATGTATTGAGATTGTAGTGAGTCACTGGTTAATATCTGAAGGAAGGTGGCTCAAAGATAAACTAATAACAGCAACTGATTTAATTAATCAGTACTACGCTGATATCACACCTCTGCCAGTATAATGCAGAAAACTTGACTTGGCTGGATTGATTTTATTTGCCACAGGATCTAAAAGTTCCCAGCCCAGAATTAAATATGTTATAGACTAATTTGGTAGAGATGCTCATCATTAAGGTTGCCTGCCAATTATGAAAATAAACTTTGACAAACTAACTGTTCATTTTGATTGAGAATGGTTATCCCTAAAACTTCTCCCCCTATAGTCAACTAATCCTAGGGCTAAGCAAGAAAAAAGGCAATCTCTCTCATCTGTTTTCAAAGGCCCTTTGCCCCGCAGTAAGGAAGTATGAAGGAAGAGGTAAGCTACAATAATGAGGAGAGGGGACTGCAAAAAGCAAGGAGGTGGAAGAAGAGGGAAAGGTAAGCATGTAGGGGAGACAGGAACAGAGGTGGATACTAGCCACAGGAAGGACTAACTAGTAATATTTCCATACAAAACCTGGGATTGAAACCAATATGCAGTTATCCCTTTCAGCAGGGATAACTGCATACTAGTGTTTCCAGTTTCTCCATAGCTCAAGGAGTCAAGGACTGTACTGTGAATCTGGATGTCCAAAACCTACTACTGGTAATAACTCTGTGTGATGTAAATTGGGGGTGAGGGAGGAGAATAATTTTGAAAGATAGGAAATTACTTATTGCCAAAGTAATGAACATAAAGACGGAAAAAAGTCAAGAATGCAGAAGTTTAGGAAATGCCAGAAGGTAGGCTGCCTATAACTTAATTCTGCCTCCTTGTGCGTTGTATAGTTTTGTACAGTTTTCAATTAAAATGGGCATATAATATCTTTTAATCAGAGGACCACCAGCTCTTTCAGTGTGCAGAATGAACAGTGCTCTGAGAGTAAAGAGCTGTGTAGTAAACAAGGCTACTTTCTTCAAGAGCACTACTTCACACTGCAAAACTACAAACGCAAACTACAGGAAGAGAAACAATTATCTTAGGGTTCAGGATGTGAAATGCCACCCCGAATTCTACCCGTCTCTGCCACAGAATTCCTTTGTGATGCTAGATATTTTGCGTAAATCCAGATGTTCACAACACAATCACTGATTGTATGCTCCTCATTTTATGAGGGCCCAATCTAAGATTCCTGTGGTCAGATTTGAAAAAAATGCTGTGCATTCACAACTACAGCTTAAGTAAATGGGAATTGTGCTTTGAACCTAGACTGCTGTACAAATACAAATATCTTTGAAAAAGTTAGGATCACAAGTCAGCCATTCAGAACTAATGGACACTTGATAATATTGGTCCTTAGTTCACTAGAGGTGTTGTGGAGAGAACTGTGTTAACAACAAGATACTGTCATACTACAGCGGACATTGAAATGAGCATCAGGAAGACAGTAATTTTGCATTAAGTACAGAATTTGTTAAATCAACGTGTGGGCTTTTCAGGACAATAAAAGCTACCTTCTTAGGCATCTGTACAGACCTTACAACATAGATGTAGCAGCAGCAACACACCAATGAAAGTCCCCTGAGCACAGGGAATCATATGACTGTGATCACCCATAAGCCTGCAACTTCCCATTGCTATGTGTCAGCAGGTAATCAATTTGACAGTGGCAGATCAACTGCTTGGGATGACTATTAGAGAGGTGCACGCAGCTGTGGAAAAGATGTTAAAGGCACACTTCATAAGGCTTTGCAATACACAGAAGGTTAATCGTGGTTCTGCAACTCAGACTTCACAAACTGGAGGAACCATCAATAGTAGCCTTTGCTTTCCACACAAAGCTTCAGGGAAAAAGTGTTGCCATTCGTTTCCTGTGGCACCTCCAGGCACCGCAGATCACCGTTAATGCATGGGGAGTGTGGAAAGGTCCATGGTACTGTGATCTTTAGAAACTCTTTACCTTTTCTTTACTGAAAAAAGGAACTTTGGCTCTCAGGATGATCACGGAGAATAGTAGCCTGAAAGCTGTCCTGTCATTCTGGGAGACTCAAAATATGCTCTGCATCCTTGGCTTCTAAAGCCTTTTACAGAACACATAGATAGGATAAAGGACTTGCTCAGTTATGCCCTAAGTAACTACTCAGTAACAATAAAGAATGTTCTTGGAAGACAAAGCAAGAGTACAGACATCTATTAATAAGGGCAGAAGCTACTGAACAAGCAATACATGTCTCTATAACTGTTCTCTGTAGTTTACACAGGGTGCAACAGAAAAAGAGACTCTCAGAGAAGAGACAAAGGTGCAGTTTCAGGACACAAAACATTGAGAGGTTTTTTCCAAACCAATAATTATAATGGCAATGGGAACCAAGATACCTTGTAGCAATTGGCTGGTAATACTGTAATGATATTTTATTATGTTTTCTGGCAGGGTCTCATTAATTTGTGCATCCACTTGTAGACAATTTGGAAACACTTTGTCAAAGATTTCTTAGAAAAGGCTTTGTTGTTTGTTTATAGAAAAGTGCATTTTTATAAAGCTTTCCACAAAATTTACTAGCTGAAGTACCCTCCCAAAAACCATACCTCTTTGTTTCCGTTAGTTCCTATTTCTGGTCTTGCACAGACTAATTCTCTGGTCTAACAAAAGATCTCCCTCTGGCTCTAGTTTAAGGGTCAGGTTCTGGGCCAGTGCTCTGGGTGGGAGCTTCCACTGAGCCAGGAGGGCAACAGGTTCTGCATCCAGGCTCCTAAACCCATGTGTGGTGTCCAGAGCTGATGCCACCACCCGCACCTGCAATTGATGCCTGGTGCTGCTGGGCAGAAGCAGTCCCACCTGCTTGCCTGAAACCATGTAGCAGCCAGAGCTGCCAACCACCTGAAGCTATCAACCAGATCCAATGACTTTGTGGCATTCCACCCATAGGGCAGGCAGGCTAAATCTGCTAGTAAGCCAGATCCGGCCCGTAAATTGTATTTCACCCACCCCCTGCCCTAGTTGGTGGCCTCATCAGCACCTTCACTGTTGTGTGCCACAAACTGAGGTTTGGTATTACTTCCCAGAAAAAGTACTGGCTCCTTATTGTAAGATCAGGTAGCTAGAACACAAGAAATCTCTTTTTTGTTCTTTGCTTTCTTATATGCCTGTCTGAACTGCTTGTCCTTACTGCAGCATCCTAGGAACAATCCCTCTTGGCCGATGTGCCCAACCAGTCAGACCCATGGGTCTGATCTGGCACACTAGGCTGGCCCCAGTCCATGAGCCCAGCTCCAGCCCCACACCAAATCATACCCACAGTCCCGCCCCATGCATGGGACCATGTCATTTAGTACACAGGGCTTGGAAATCCAGTGGGTGGGTGGGAAGGAACTGTTTGCACTGTTACTTGCCACTGCTGCCCTGACACCAAATTTCTGAATCAGCGGGCAGCCTCACAGGCCAGATCTGGCCCACGGGCTGAAGGTTGATCACCACTGCTCTTGGCCATTTACTAGGGTAGGTGATCATTTATCTGCTTCTTGTAGTGGCTCTTGAAGCAGGCCCACACCATCACCTCTTTCCAAATGGAAAGGCAATCCAGAACCTCTATATTGCTGCAGACAATTGCAAAAGGTAGGGCTGATGTAACAACATATGCTGAGGTGAAACCTGCTCATGGACATAATGCTGAGGTATCTGAATCCAGGATCATGCAGCTTCAAATGAACCAATCCTAGATGCATGTCAGCAGTAACAAGATGGTGATGCCACTTCAACATGATCCCTGAACAGCAAGGGGTGCTCAGCAAAACAGGCAAGTGAGTCCTCATATGATGCAAAGCTATCTTAGATAAGTTTGAAATCTCAACACATGAAATGATTAGAAATTCACCAGGTTTGTTCGGGACACCCACATACCACCTCCATCCCTCCCCTACATATTGTATCCAATATATTACTCCACATTTAACTACTTTATATCTCCAAGGTGGCCAAGTCAATGCTGGTATACAAATGCTCAATTTAGCATCATCTAATTTTTGTGCATTCACTTTCTCAATGATTTCACCTTTTTGGGCGCTGTTCAGCAAACTGATCATAATACAAACATAGTTCAATGGTTTGTTGACAAGCATAAGAAATGGGAATGATTTAATGTAGCAATCTGTGCAATTATACAGTGAAATTATGTCAGCCAAATAATTTGCATTTTTTTGTGCATGTCACTTATCCCTTAGTGCAGTTCTTTTAGTCATAGATATATTAATTCTAACACTCACTTTTACAGTCAGTTATAATCTTCAAAGGATACTCATTATAAACCCAGTTCTTTCCTAAAGAAAATTATCCAGTTAATTTGCTCTTGAAACTCTCAAGCCATCTAGTAAGTTGATCAAAATTTCCCTTTCCACTTATTTTGATTATAATATTCACAATATTAAATCAGAACTTTTCTATAGGATATGTTTAGCAAGGGTTTGAAAGATTAATATGCCTACCCACCAGAGGCAAGTGGTAAGATTTTTTATCCAGTTAAAAAATTTTTTTTTCAAAAAAAAAATCAATCAAGATAAGCTATCAGTTTCAGAGATGTTAAGCTTTCAATATAAAAATCCATTCTTTGCAACCATAACAACTACAAGTGGCAGGGCTTGGGGTTTTTGGGGCGGGGTGGTGGGGGGAAGGGGAAGAGGATTTTGTAGTGAGGAGGCCAAAGAGAGAGAAAATACTTTATCGTTGTTTCTTGTAAAATTCAAAATAACATACTCTAATTCAAGTTACTTATATGCTTTGAGTCATAATAAAAGTTTTAAAAACTTCTTGAAACTACTATACTAGAATGTTAATATTTACACTTTTCTAAAGCATGATTTATATATTCACTAAACAATGTATATCAATAACACCAGGGAAATGTATATTTCAGTCATAACAGCCCCAAGTTATGCAGGAGCAGAAACTAAATTCATATGTAATGGTATGCCCACACTAGTAAGTCACTGCAGGATCAGTGTCTAAGATCACACTTTTAACAGCAGATAAAAGTAATTTTGGATTAGGTCTTGACAGCATAAAAACTCCTATTAGGACCAAATTGTGGGGCAAAAAGAACAAACTACAATTACAAACTGTATGAAGCCAGTGCAAAAATTAAGACACTCCAAGCTCCTATAAATCAGCTATCTGATCAAACTGTAGGGATCACAATGCCTTATTCCAAAACAAGTTACATAGAGAACCTAGAATCCCCCGAAAATAAACACCACCAACAAAAAAAAACAAACACATTTTCACTTAGGTTACTGACATGTACAGTACAATGTGTCTGCATGAAAGGGGATGGGGGAAATAGTCTCAACTATCTCAAATATGCCACTGTTAAGCGGAAAGCTATAAAACGGAACTAAGCATACAGTTAAACTTAACCCATAAGTCGGAACCAGTATTACTATTTGTTCACCTCTAGCTTCCCAGTAAGCTGGTGGTGGAGTTTACTGCTTGGATTTCTGCCTCCACATCCACCCGCTTTTAAAACATACTTGATGTTCTGGATGCCAAGTCTGTAGGAATCTTTAGCAGATTAACTACTACCTGAAAAAGTGCCAAAATGACATTAAAGAACTTAAGCTAATAAAGTTACATTTTACAAAATATATCAGAATGCACTCTTACTGAGCTTACTTTTAGCACAGCAGTTACTAAAAAACCCCATAACCCATGCCCAAACCTTAAAAACATGGGAAGTCTTTGTGTTTTTTGACACTGCCATATTGCCTATAATATGACTATACACTCCATGAAGGCATGCATTTTACCCATCTCTCTCTCTTGCCTCCCCCCCACCAGCAGCCTCCTGCACCGTTCCTGTGCTTCAAAGTGGCAGTGGGGGTGCTCAAACTAAAGCCTGCTCAAACGTGGGAGGCTGATACAGGATATGTGGTGGTGTTTTAAATTACAGTGGCTCCCCCTACCCCGGAGCAAGTGTAAAAGTGCCCAATAACTCCTTGCTTTCCTGTTCTTACCAAAGATCATGTCCTCAAAGGTTTACTCTGAGGTCACTCAGAAACAGGCTTTTGGGGCTTTCTGCTTCAACCACACTTTTAACACAGTCTCCTCAAAATGGCCAAGGCTGGCATAAAAGTGATTAGAAGGCAGGGTAGATTTGGACATTATAGACCAACTAAATTAGAGATTTATAGCATTAGCTTTTGTGAGCCTGAGCTCGTGTCATTAGATGCAAAAAGCGATTATATATTGCTGCCATTCTATATTCAGTTAACAAGAACACATTCTCATTTTAATAGGATTCTAACTAGCTACACATTTCAATTCTTCTCATCAGAAGATAAAAGCATTAAGTTACTGCAACTTTTACCTTTAATTACTATCAGTACTTTTGAAAAAGAAAACTACCTATATCTGGTCTAGCCCAATACTGGTGGCCTTGACTTTCTCATGTTACTGCTTATTGATAATATATCAAATCCTATTGTGATGCTCTAGCTACTGACCATGTCTCCAGCATAAAACTAAAATGTAAAATACCCATATTTTAGTGCATCATGGCAAAGTATATAATCTGCTAAAACTGTTATTTTTTGCTAAGAAAGTGCCAGTTTCTATCAGTTTACTGAATTCTGAATCCAAAAATGAGGCAGTTACACATTTGTTAGAGAGAAAATAAACAACCCCCACATGAAGAACAGTCAAATCTGGAAGAAAGCATAGTCCAGAGCAAGGGTTCTCAACCTTTTTCTTCCTGAGGACTGGCCTAGATCCCCAGCCTCCCCCAATGGCCCCAGGTACAGTAGGTGAAACTCAGCAATGAGGAGGCTCAGACCTCCACTCACATGGGCAGCAGCAGCAGCACCACAGAGCTTCACTCACCCCCACCTGCAAAATGGAAGCTGTGCCCCCACCCCATCCTCAGGACTCACCCCAGCCCCGGGGGGAGCCAAGGTGGCTTCTCCCCCACCAGGCTGGGCCAGGCAGATCCCCTGAAACCTGCTCATGGAGGCCCCAGTTGAGAACCAATGGTCCAGAAGACATGATTTGGGCTATGGCATGAGGGGGACCTGGGTCTCCAGTAATATGGCCGACATGACCTTGTTTAATTACTTTTATTTATAATGGGAGCAGTCAGGGTGGTAGTTCATGATGGATTAATCCTGCTCTTCACTAGTAACAAGCATGGTAGTTGTTTCTAGCCAGGTAGAATGCAGGGTAGTCTACAAGGTGTAATTTACCCTACCTTCTGAAGTCTAAAAGAACCAGTATACAATTATATCGGCATAAAGAAAGGAGGTTGAAAAGAAATACCTACTGCTAACTGGTATTGCCCTAATGAAGCGAGCTGATGCTTACAACAAAAGCTTTTACTTCAAAGAAAGAAAGAAAGCTTTTACTTACTAAGGGTGCAGGAAGGCTAGCAAGTACAGCAGAAGACCAGCTTAACTTAGCAGGGAACTCTTCAATGACCTAAAGCACAAAAAGGAAGCTTACAAGTGGAAACTTGGGACAAACGACTGGGGAGCAGTACAAGTATGGTGACCATATACTCAATCTTGGCTGGGACACTCCCAAATTCCATAAGCCAGTCCTGGCTGGTTGTTCAAAAGTTGTACCAAGGTCTGGCAGGAAGGTAAGAGTGGCATGGTGCGCCAGGCAGGCACTGCTCTTACTGTGTGGGAGCAAGGCAGGCTGACTGGAATAGGCACCACCCCACCTGCATGTGGCATATCCTTGCTCCTGCACAGCAGCAGAGGCGTCTGCCCAGCTGACTGCCTGGTGCACCATGCCATTCTGCATCCCCACCGGACTAGAGCCTGCGTCTTTTGACCAACTGGCTGGGACAAGCCTACAGAACGAGGGAGCATCCCAGCTAAACCAGGACATATGATTACCTTAAGAGTATTGTTCAGGGATGCAAGTATGAAACCAGGAAGGCCAAAGTACTATTGAAGTTGCACCTGGCAAGGGACATGAAGGGTAACACGAAGGGTTTCTAGAAGTATGTCAGCAACAAGAGGAAGGTCAGGAAAGTGTGGGTCCCTTACTGAATGGGGGAGGCAACCTAGTATCAGAGGACACAGAAACGGCTGAAGTACTCAATGCCTTTTTTTACCTCAGTCTTCACAGGCAAGGTCACCTTCCAGACTACTGCACCTGAGTGCACAGTTTGGGGAGGAGGCGAGCAGCAGACAGTGGTGAAAGAACAGGTCAGGGACTATTTAGAAAAGCTGGACATATAAAAGGCCATGGGGCTTGACCTGATTCACCCTACGGTGCCTGAGGGAATTGGCTGACATGACTGCAGAACCACCTGCCATTATCCTTGAAAATCGGGAGAAGTCTTGGATGATTGGAAAAATTAAAATATAGTGCCCATCTTTAAAAAAGGGAAGGAGGATCCAGAGAACTACAGGCTAGTCAGCCTCATCTCAGTTATAAACCATGGAGCAGGTCCTCTATGAATCCATTTTTAAGCATTGAAGAAGCAGGTGATTAGGAACAGTCAGCATGGATTCACCAAGGGCAAGTCATGCCTGACTTACTCTGTTTGCCTTCTATGATGAGTTAACTGGCTCTGTGGATGTGGGGAGAGCAGTGGACACAATATACTGTGAATTCAGCAAGATTTTTAATATGGTCTCCCACAACATGCTCACAATCAAGCTATGGAAATACAAGTTGGATAAATGGACTGTAAGGTGGATAGGGAGAAAATTGGCTGGATCTTCAGCTTCAAAGGGTAGTAATCAATGACTCTACGTCTAGCTGGCAGCCAGTATCAAGTGGAGTGACCTAGGGGTCAGGTTTTGTTCAATATCTTCATCAATGATCTAGAAGATGGGATGGAGTGCACCATCAGCAAGTCTGCAGATGACACCAAGCTGGGTGGAGTAGTAGATATGCTGGAGAGTAGGTGTAGGATTCACAGAGACCTTGACAAATTGGAGGTTTGGGCCAAATGGAATCTTATGAAGTTCAATAAGGACAAGTGCAAAGCCCTACACTTAGAATGGAACAATCCTGCACACAAACTGGGGACTGACTGGCTAAGCAGCAGCTTTGAAGAAACGGACCTGGGTGTTATAGTGAGTAATAAGCTGGACATGAGTGAACAGCATGCCTTTGTTGCAAAGAAGGCTAACAGCATACTGGGCTGCATTAGTAAGAGTGTTGCCAGCAGACTGAGAGAAGTGATTCTTCCCCTCTATTCGGCACTGGTGAGGTCACATCTGAAGTATTGTGTCCAGTTCTGTAGTGGGAGGTCCAGAAAAGATGTGGACAAATTGGAGAGAGTCCAGCAGAGGGCAACAAAAATGGTTAGAAAGCTGGAGAACATGACTTATGAGGAGAGGCTGAGGGAACTGGGCTTACTTAGTCCGGAGAAGGGGAAGGGAAGGCTGAGGGGGATTTAAACCACAGCCTACAACCACATGAAAGGCAGTTAACAAGAAAACAGAGCTAAACTGTTCCCAATGGTAGCAAATAACAGAACAAGTGGAAATGGTCTCAAGTTGCAGCAAGGGAAGTTTAGATTAGATATTAGGAAAAACTCTCTCACTAGGAGGGTAGTAAAGCACTTGAACAGGCTACCGAGAGAGGTTGAGGAATCTCCACCCTCAGAGGGTTTTTTTAAGACCTGGGTAGACAAAGTCTTGGCTCGGATGATCTATTTGGGAACGGTTCTCTTTGGTCAGACTTGATAACCTCCTGAGGTCCTTTCCAACCCTAATTTTCTATGATTCTACAATTATGCATCTCTGATTTAGTTATTCTACAAGGTGCAAATCTATCCTGCTTTCTGCAGTACATAAGAACCAGTAAGCAATCAAATTGGCATAAAAAAGGAAACTAAAAAGAAATACCTACTGCTGAGTGGTACTGTCCTATTTAGCAGATGTAAGGTAATGTTATGTAAAAATATTGTCCAAGGAACATCTACTTTAACAAAAAGGGATAAATGGTAGGATACCTTATTCACAAATATTAAATGCTCATTATTGTCTTCTCATTCCAAGATATTATGTCAAGTGTATCAGTTTGATCTACACCAAACAAGGAAACTTCCAATGATTTATCAGTTTTTAACTCTTACGTTTTGTCACTTTCACATCCCTTTTGTTAAATTAAAACCTAATAACAAGCCCATCGAAACTTTCTTTTAACTATAATATCAGTACTGCTACACTTTAATATAAACATATGTTCAGTTTTCATATCGATCTGAAAAGCAAACAGATTTACAAGGAGAGTTGCTCCTAGTTGTTACGTTTCTATCAGGAGAGTTGCTCCTAATTTCTACTAGGAGAGTAGCATACCAGCATTCATTCAGTTTTTCCTGGGGGAAAATGCACCCAGAAGGAGAAAGATCTTTTGGGTAAGTTCTCCCTTGCAAGAGAATCTCTGGCAAGAAAGAACATGTATACGTTCCTCTTCTTGTCTGGTACAAGACGAGGGTGAAGGAGCAGGGCTTCTGACTCATCTGGGATGGGAGTAAAGTGTAGGAGATGAGTAGCCACTACTCCCCATGCCTTCCCTACACCAGGATCACCCCAGTTTGGTGAAAGCACAGGAGAAGGGGCAACTGTAGAATGAATGCCTGTATGCTCCCTCTCCCAGAAAGATTTCTATCGTGAAAATTTCTAAGAAACTGCCACTGCTAGAAATGAACACCTGTTCATGGCCTAGGATGGCATCTCTGCCACTGACCATCTGCCCAGAGGAGAAAGGAACCCAACGCAAAAAACTCCCTATGCATGAATCCAGTCATACATACCATGGGGAGCCAAAGAGCTGCAATTCAGCATCCAAGGAAAAAGACCAGCCACAGATACCTCTCAGCACAATACCTTCAACCTCTATATTTCCTACTTAATGGAAGTTCAACAACTCTAGTGACTCTTCTCTCATCCCTTGCTGATTTTGAAGCAGCCTTTGCCTGCAGTTTCTTAATCCTAGTCTTATCCAACCAGTGATTATTTAGTTTAACTCTGTATGAAGTACACTTGTAATTCAAAAGAAAGCCCATATCAAAGCATCAGATAACAATTATGCCACCTTCACTATACATGATACAGCCTTTTTACATTATTTTAACTTCCAAAGCACATCATTTTACCCACAAATTGATCCAGTGGATCAATGCTGAACTTTAAGTGAGATTTGTCATGTGTCTGCTTCTGTTCACCCCAAAACCATTTGTATTAAAAAATATTTCAAGAACATCTCTGCTGATGGGAGTGTCATTTGAACCACCACTAGTAGCGAAGTGTGTACATTATAAAAGTTTATATAAATCTACAGCACATTTAGATTGAATGACATTTTTGTTGAACTACGCTAACACTGCATTTCTTGACTCTTGGAAGATCTCATGCATCAGTTTTAGGGGAAAAAAGTTCAAAACATCAAAAGTACAAGCAATCAACTTTTGTCTAAATTATTTTTATTTATAGGAAAAAGTTAGAAACAAACTCTGTTATAATCTTTGAAAAAGGGACTTAACTGATATATTAAAACTACCAGTGGAGGAAAAAAGTGGCCACTAATAGATAATCCGACTTGGAAAAAAAAAAAAAAATCAGAAAACCAGCAATATATACTTAAGTCCTTTGCTTTGTTCTATATTAGTTTTATGACAAATGGAATAGGGCAGCTTACATGGGTAATGATCTGACCTTTGCAGAGCTTGTCCTTGTTAATACAAATGTATAAGAAAAGCTAAGTCTAATTATGTCAGTGAGATAAATGCCACATGCAGTTAACAAACCAACTTTATACAATTAGCAGACTGCCTACAGAACGTTTGTGCAATGACAGCTTGTTCTGTAATGTACTGCACGGCATTTGTGAAGTATTATCTTCTATCACATTATGAACAATTCAATATACATCATAAATACTAGCTAGTAACCTTTCTAGAAAAGTCACCCAACTTTATTTTTATGCTTACTGAAATCCCAAATAATCAAAAGCAGAATTCGAGGGGAGAGAGGAAAACAGTTGTTTTCTACTGTACTCAGAGTCACACAGAGACAGGCTAGCTAGTATCAGGCAGAATACAAGATTTGCTTTGCACTGGCTCAAACAGTTCATTACTAAGGTAAAGACTATACCGACTCCATAAAATTTTAAGTAGTACCTGAAACTCTCTCTCAATATTCAGCATTACATTTTACTAATCCTATTTGACAGCTTCCCAAAGAGAAGTAACAATCCTGCAGTAGATTGTTTTGAATGCAATGTCTCACATTATTTTGCTACATGCTTTTAACGCTTGACTTGCTTAGCATCACATATTTTTTTAAAAAGTGTCTTGGAGTCCTACAGCAGAGACGGAACTCCACCTTCAATTTCAGCAGTCTGCAACATGTCAAATATTGTCTTGAGATATTTCATTATGAACTAGCTATGACATGACTGATGCTTTGAAAGTGACAGATTTGTCTGAGCTGACAAAAACTTCAATCTGGCAAGACAGAAATCTTTGAAATGTGAGCGCAAAGGCTCAGATGAGTATAATAAAACTCTTCCTGCTTGGGTGGGAATGACACTATTATTTAGCAATGGTTTTAAATATGAGCACACTACAGTTTTATATTCTTGACAACAGCCACTACATGTGACCACCGCTGGCCCAGCAGCATTCAAAGACTAGACCCTGAGTGCCCCTTCCTCACAAGCAACCAACCAACCTGAAGTTACCAGGACCTTTCACCTTAGTGCCACAAGATCTACCCTGTTAACTATTTTTTGATGTCACTTCCAGACACACCACTTGAGAAGCCAAATAGAAACCTGGAAAAGTTTTTTCCCAGGGATGGTTCCCGATAACAAATGCATTTGCACACACCCCGCTCCCCAGATAGGGACCCCACCTGCTTGCAGCAGCTCCAGCCCAGGTGACTCCACTGCACAGCCTTCTTCCAAAGCAGCACCCAAGGGATCCTCTCACCAAGCCCCCCCCACCTCAGCCCTACTCAGCTACTAGGTAGTGGGGACGCAGCCAGAGCTATCTGACGCACGGGGCTCTGGCCGTTAGCCCAGTGAGGACACACCAGCCTCCACATTATGTGTGTTGGAGGGGGGGCAGTCAGGAACTGGGCATCAACCGATTG